>NC_138826.1:55753255-56445755 GCF_965183815.1 Platalea leucorodia
TGGTATAAACAAAGTCTGGTAAATAACACTCAAATAAACACCCTGAGGATTTTTTCTTATTAAGCTGTGGTGCATGAAACACCTTAAATCTGTTAGGCTGTGAATCAAATCCACCACATCATCACTGCAGAGGAGTTGAGCCTCCCATTTGCAACAAGTCAGAAGGGATTCAGTGTAACAGCAAAATTCTGGAGTAGTGTAGAACGAGGTGATGTTCAACCTATGTGTGTATGTGTGTGCATCTATAGCTATCTAACTTCAACTGCTGAAAAAGGTGTTTTTTTCATTTACTTTTTAAATGTGCAAATTTTATCTTATTTTCCATTCCAGTGAGATTTAGGGCAGTAGAAAATTCCATTCAGTACAGCAAGTACAAACCTTTGGCTTCTAATAAAGCAGACTAATTTAAGTTCACAGCTTTTGTTTAAGCAGGTCTTTGAAAGTATTCGTAGTCAGTAAACCATCGCCTCTAAAAAACATTTTGGAAAACAAATACAGTGACCTTATATCCCATCAAATGGCTCTATTTCAGACAAGGCAGCTCATCCATCCATGCCATGCATAAATTTCCCACTGCTTTCATTCATGCTGCAGGTTCAAAGCAGATTGAGCAAGGAGAAAGTCTCTGCACCTACAAGGATGAGCACAGAAGGCAGCAAGTCATCAGTCATGCCTCCAGAGAAGAGCAGAAAAAGCTCACTTTGCTCTGGGTTGCCTCCGCCTCCAGTCCCAGGGAACAGAGGCCACCAGCTCTGTGCCTGTTGGTTCCTGGCCCTCATCTCTACATCTCCTCCATCACCTGCACCCGGCATTCATTACCCTTTGAATTTTCAGTGCTCTTGGGTGGGTTCATTGCCCATTACCATCCCTCCCCTTTTCACACAGAGTAATATGGTAGGAATTTTGCCATCCAATGGTTCTGCACATCATAACTCATGGGGTCATGTTTGGCTCCAGGTTGTCAAGGCAGTAGGTAGTATGTGCATCCTTTCATTTAATATCCCCCTGCCCCTTTTCTTTTTTTGCCTGGGCAAATTAAGTAAATCTACCCAGGTAATACCATGAATTATCAACTGACATCTCAGTTAAGCTATACATGATCTGCAAGGTACTTGGTCTCAGGTAACATTGAGTATGTGCAAAGAAAAAGAATAACAAAAACCTAGCTTCCTAGACACATCAAGGTACAGTTAATTGGCAGCAGTGCTTTGGAAATTACAATATAGCTTGGACAGCTATGTCCACGTCATTGTGTGTGGAAAGCCCTCCCTTTAGATTCTTTCACATCTACTAAAATGGTCTTTCATCATATTCTTGAACATCAGTTCACTGTTCATTTTATCAATGACTTTTTTTATTTTGATCCTTTCTTATTACTCACGACAATGCTAAAATCAGATGTTTTAGACTAAACCCCCTAATTTCACCACAAACCAGGTATGGCAGACACAACCATAGTAAAAGATACACTTCTATTACGGTGTTTTCACCTACCCTAAACCTGCTTGAGAGGATATTAGAGTAGACAGCATACATTTAAGGTTTTGTACCTCTAACTGAGTTTGGGAAAAAAAAAACAAACAAAAAACCAAAAAAAACCCCAACACAACAAAAAACCAAAAATAACTGATGGCCCCATCTCATCTTACTCAGGCAGCCTAATGCAGCTTGATGATACACTCATGTTTCAGCTAGTGTTATGAATTCCTTAATTCTGACAATTTTGCTACGTTATTCTATTTCCCTTTCTCCTCTTGGATGGAAATTCACCATATCTTGAGGGCAAATGAATGAAGAGTTCTCTTCTTCCTGGATCAACATCTCTAAGTGTAGAGGCCTCAGCCCCAGCCATCTTCCTCAATTAACTCGGACATCAGATACATTTCTACGCTACGTATTTCTAGAAGTTTACGGAGAGGGGGACATGATTCCCTTTTAAACATTACCTATACACCTTCTGTACTTTCTTCTGCTCTTCAATGAGCATTGAGCAGTATAGGCCGATGTCAAACATTTACTATTTCCTGCAACTTGCATCCCAAAAACATAAGAAGGGGCAATATAAAGCATTTAGAGATCACTACCCATTACCACATATAGTGGCTCTTCCACAGGACCTTCATGCTTAGCCTATTAGAAAGGCTAACAATGTTCAGTTGAGCAGCTGTTCAACACTCTTTTACTCTTCTATATGACACATATTGAACAATGCTCTCTACAAATGCATTTTCATTAATTTGGTATGCCTAATGACATCTTCCCCCTCCACACAGCCTCCTTCAACTTCATCTAAGTCCCTTTTAATTTTCACCTTTTATGTTGCAACTACAATATAGTTGATGACCGTAACAGTAGGTGTCTGATCCAAAGTCCATTACAGTCTATTGAGTTTTTCCACTAACTAGACTTTGGACTGTATGCTTCAATTCTCTGTACTATTACAATTAAGAAGTTAATTAAATAGTCCTAAACACAAATAAAAGCTGTATCCAGGCAACATATGAATTGACATTAGTTAGTATGTCCCACACATTACTTGTAAAATGTGCTCTTTATTTGTCTACTACAGGATAATTAGTTAGCATGTCTGAGAATTCCAGATGATAGTTTAGTAATCTGAGACTGAGAGCATGAGAAAGGAAATTGGTGGCTAACCAAATAACCGTCATCATGTTTTTTAACACACTATGATAAAGTTGTATTTAGGTCTCACAACAGAAATTGTCTTGTTGAGCTTTACAACACATGTAAAACCGGAAATTAGAACAAGGGACAATAAGAATATGGCCTGACATAATGATTTCAGTTTAGTCTTAAAAGTGAGATCTGGAGCTAATGCCACATTATGGTATGTTCTACAGAAAAAGTCAACACAGAGAAGAAAAGAATTTAACCTTATAGGACATCTGTCTTCCTGCCTCTCTAGGGTTTCTGATGCTCATCACTCTGGTATGTGACTTCAGCTGGAACAAAAAGCATTCCCTGTTTTGAAGATCATAAAAGCCGTGATGGACTACACACAAGTAATTCCAGGTTCTTATTAAAAACAGCTTTTTTTTTTTTTTTAAAGAAAGAAGAAAAATTATGACAACCCCTTACTATCCTCTATCATTGCTTATGAGGAGACATCTTTCTATACTCTTTCCTGCAAAAGAAAGTATATTTCTTGTTCTTAGTATCATCAAACAATTATAGAGTTATGACAATGAAAACAGTAAGGCATCCAGTTTGAAATGCAAGGATGGAAACCTTTCTGTCATATCAGAAAAAAACTTAAGTAATTAAATTCTGAAGAACTATGGCTCCAAACTAAATAACCTTATTCCTTCATCACTGCCACATAGTTGCAACACAGTGAGAGCCATCCTCACAGTTATTCACAAAAAATTTGAATGCTCCTTACTAGTACAATAGTGGGACATAGTACGAAGAAAAAAAGTCATTAACAAAAGCAGGCAGCATACAAAGACAATCTAAAGCACTATAAATCGTCTCCCAAAGAAGTCCAACAAGTCAGAAGGTGCAGAGGAGTAGCTGAAAAGTGGACAACAGCCAGCAAAGAGATGAAAGATAAGAAGTGGTATTTCAGCAAATAATGCTAGCCAGCCAAAACAGAACAGTCATGTACAGAGCTGATGTGAAAGAGCTCTTTTAAAAATGCTGCCAGTTTGTATAAAAGAAAAAGATGAAATAAAGTAGTTTCCCTGTACCTCTGCTCTAAGGAAATGTTGCACAGAATACTAAGATTTTTTTTTTTTTTACCATCTTCACATATATATTTAATACTTAACACATCTGTAAGAGTAAGGAATTAGCTGTTAACTTTTTAATATTTCTGTATTTAATATTTTTCACATTCATTCAAAACACTTCAATCTCTGTTACACAAAGGATGAGTTAGTAATAGCTCCTAGGAATTAAATTAATCTTGTGTCTTAAACTTCTCAGCTGATACCCGATGCAGATAGTGAAAGCAGCCTCTTAGTACAGTTACCTCCAGGTGCCATACAAACTGAACATTTAAATTTTGCTACTCAGCATTTTAGGCACAGTTGTCAAGATCTGAAATTCTTAACAAAAACATTGCTGCCGGTACTTAAAAAATAATCATAATTCTCACACATGCTTGCATATTGCAGTAAACCCATTTTAGCATACACATTAAATTGAGGGCAAAGAAACCACATTAAAAGTAATAAATGTGATGATTAATCCATAACTTAGCTACCAAAGTAGTAAAACTACTGGAATATTTGAAATCTATGAACATGAGAAAAACATAGCAGAAACTGAAAGGATGATGAACTGTTCACTACAAGTCTACCAGAACCGCCTCTAAATAAGAGATTGTGGTTGCCAGAATTTTCTTCTCTCTCTCTTTTCTTTTTTTTTTTTTTTTTTTTTTTCACCTGGTTGGTGGAAGAGAAAGAGATGGAGAATCACTGTTGGGAGGTTTTAGCTGACATTATTCCGTAAGTTGACCTATGAAGCATGTCAAGTAATCTGATACATCTAAAGTTACAGCTTACTTATTCCACCAGGAACACAAATATATTGCTTTGTAGGGTCCCTCAGCAGCTCCTTTTTTGCAGGCCTATAAGAGTCCTGAGATACATCTGCAGTAAACATTAACTGGCTCCAAACCAGAAATCTGTACGGTCAACTTATGGCAGTGCTGAACCCAATTAAATGCACTTTGCTGAGATGAATACAAAACCATGCTATATACTTTCTGGGGGGAAAAAAAAAAAAAAATATATATATATATATGTGTGTATATATATATATAGTGCTTACATAGGGTCACCTCAAAGCATAAAAAAAAAAAAATCTGTTCTTAGCCTGATAAATATGTTCTTCTTTGCCTTATCTGGCTTAGCCAATAGTGAATAAGCAAGACTCTTTCTTTTATTTAGCCAAATAAAGATTTAAGTCATGACTGGTACACGTCCAAGGTGGTCCTGCTGTAGCACTCTAGTTTAGCGTGGTATGTTCCTGCCAGCTCCAATGTTAGACATGAAACCAAGCTGCAATCTTACTATTTAAGCTCTGTACCACATTATTTCCATCAACAAAGGTTACTTTGGCTATAGAATTTTCTTGCAAAGTCATTTTAATTCCTGAATTCATGTCTGTTCATATTACCATTTCTTTTCCATCTCTCTAGTTATGCCTGGGGAGGTGGAATTAAGTGCACTGCATTAACCTTAAAGTTAACATCAAGTTCTTACTTTCTTAAAAAGCTCTGCCACGCGTTCCTAGTATCAATCACTCCTTTACATTTTGAGTGTTGTAGAAAATTTGAAGGAATCTCTCTGTGAGCCAAGCTACACTAAAATCAGTTTTCAAAATGGCTTAAAGTTCTTCCTATATCAACAGGCATTTAAGTGACAGGGAGGTTAGGTAGGAAATATAGCACATTACACATATAGGAAGCCAATCGGCCCAAGTATTAAGACATCGAGAACTGGCTAGTTTGTTCACATTGTATTCATACACTGGATCAAAATTGATGTTCCATGTTACTTTGTTGCTGTTTCTGTTAATGAAGCTACAAATGTATTTCTAGTTTTAGGTTGGTTTGTTGGCTTTTCTTTAAAAACTAATTGAAAAAAAGCCCTTAGCATGATTTTTCATAGTAAGTTGCATTTTTTTCCCCACACTGAAACAATGAATCAGATTCTGTGTTTGTTTTATAAACATAAGCCTTACATAGAAAATAGCTTATTTATCCATTGAGAATCCAAACACAGCTTACTGTAAATATTTAAAACAGTTTCAGTCCCTAAACAGGAAAGTAATAACAAGGGGTTTTGTTTGTTTGCATGTTTAAGGGAGGCTTAGGTAATGCCCCAATAGGTACAACCAGAGCTTCTGATCAGGCAAATAAAAAGGATTTCATTTGTCCCTGGTCAACACACAAGGTGTCCCTTCTGCCCCAGCCTTCCCACAGTGCAGCACAGAACTGGTCAAGAGCTTATGTAAGGCGTGATCTCGATCATTTTCGTACTGTGATTTGATGTTACAGTAATAAATTGATGGGAGACTTCCATCTGCCCTCTAGCACTACCACAAAAGAGCGAGTTTGCAATCCCTTTTTCTCTGCCCACAACTCAGGTAGGGAACTTGGGAGCTACAGTCACCCAGAGTTCCAGCCTATGACATTTCTCAAGTCTGTAGCCACTCATGTCCATGGTGTCATAACTCATCATAGAGGAATTAATGACAATTTGCACTGGCCTAGCTTTTTCTGTATAGTTTTCATCTACCTCTGTTTTCTGAGGTAGTCACTTGTTCTCCAGTAAGCATTTAGTTACAGGATACTTTCTTATTATATTTTTGCTTTTTTGGGTATTAATAGATTTTGTATTTTGCGCCTTTTTTCTTTGTTGCATTGAATGTTAAAACTACAATTGTTCAAACGTCAGCCACTTCAGGAAAGGGTTGCTTTTCCTGGTTTATTTTGGCAGTTTAGTTTCACCACAGAGCAAAGTCACGGACACAGAAAGAGTGGCTCAGTCTCCACAGCACACTAAATGTTAACCTCACAACCTTAGCTTCACACTAATAGAAAACAAAAATAAATCTGTTAAACCTGTCAGGTTTACAATCTTGAAATGTTAATGTTTGATATGGAACATAGAGCATTTCATTGGAAATTAATTGCACTTGAGGAATGTAAGATATCTCTGATCCTGGAAAAAAAACCTTCTTAGAATAGAGGAAATAGACTTTCAAATGAGCAAAATAATAAACACTTAAAAAAAAAAAAAAAGAGGCAAATAGAAAGGAAATTTTCCTATTATCTTAATTTTGAACCAGTTCTTCGTTCAAAGCCAGTAGACAGTTTGTCCTTGATCTCAGTGTGAGCAGGATCAGCTCTCCTGTGTTGGAGTTTGTGAAGTTGCATGCCTCCTCACCCTTGCATAATTTTATATCCATGTTTCTGTGTTTGTGTTCTAGTTTTGCAGATTCCTGTTCTGGATTTTGACTGGTGAAAACAACTCATCACTGCATTCTGTTTAGAAGACAACTTCTCTTTGGTTAATTGCTCTGTAAACTATAAAAAGAACTAAAATAACCTCCAAGCACACACACCCCTTTACTGACGGTTCCTCTAAATGATGCTTGTGGGTTGCATGTCTTAACCAATCTGTGCCCAAATTGGATTGCTGTCCAAAATCAAGCTGCACTCTCAGCTTTTAAGATCTGGCCCAGGACACTCTGAAAGCAATTCTTACCACTCCACCAGGTTTCCACCATCACAGACAGACAAATTTAGTGTTGGAAAAGGTTTCAAACATTTTGGTGATTTTAGATCCTATACAGTATTATGAAAAATGCTTCAGGCACTAGGGAGCTCTTGTCTCGCTGGAACGCAGCAGGGCATGAACTCATAGATCACTGGGAGAGTATTTTATTCACTCTGTGAATTCACCTACACAAACCAGACAGAATTCACCTTAGTCACCCATATAGTAAATCCATCCTTTCTACCACTGCCTTTTCTGTGATGGCATTACTACCCACACTACTGCCACATTAACAGGAGAAAATACTCACTTCCAGTATTATTACTTGTGATAACTGTTATTCCACTCTAACAAGGTTCTCTCTACTTTTGCCCACAGCTTGTGTTTGTACCCCAGAGACATACACTGTCCATCAGTGGGAAAGTCACTGGTGTGTAACACAGGGTGTCCTGGGTTAGAGCTCTGTATTCCCTTGGAATCAAACCAAGTCAAAAATTAAACTATGTGATTTCTGCAATAGTGTGTGTACTCCTGTGAACTTCTGCAGGCTCCTTGGCAGGGGAGCAGGCCGCCTTCTGCAGTCCTGTACATTCCTGGGAACATTATTTTTTTTTAAAGGGTGGTAGAGTCTCAGTCCCTCATTCCAAGTCTGTGACTGGGGCTCCCGGACCAGATGTGCCTGGCCTTCACATGGCTGTGCAGATTAAAATTCAAGAAATGTTTCCAGTCATTAGAAGACACGATCAGGACAAAGTATACTTGCAGGCTTTTTGCTCGAACCATGTCTCTCAGACGTGCATGAAGAGGTAGGGTGCAAGCATAGAAGCAAGGAGGGCAAGGAAATGAACGTATGCACAGAAGTGGTGCATGGGAAAACACTGCCAAGGCCAGCAGGGCAAATGTCCCTAGTGTACTCAAAACATTCAGTGCTGTGCTCTCATCCTGACCCCTTTGGCTATGTGCTCTGTCTATTCCAGTAAACAGAACAAGGCCAGGACACAGACTGAGTGCTGGGCCACAATCATCTGTACCTCCTCGCTCTTGGCATGTTCCCTGGCACAGTTATGGCTCATTCGAAGGCTTAATTTGAAGGCTCAGTTTGAAGGCTCCCAGTCAGTGCTTAGCCTTAGTTCAGGGGATAGCTCACGTGAGGCACTGCTCATGGTTAGCAGCCTGGATGTAGCCACCTTATTCGGGGGAGGCAGAGGGCAGGAGGAAAGATGAGAGTTTAAGTGCACAGACACAAACCACACTATGCTGTGCCACTTGGCCACTTTATGAAATAGTACAGATATAGCCATTACTAAAGTTAGTAGACACACCAGATCTCATACATTGTTCTGGCTAAGTATATGCAATTAAAACAAGCAAATAATAATAAAAAATGTATACCCATACACGTCATGAATAGAGAAATATCACTGGGTCTTCTGTCTTTACACTAAAATAGCCTGCCAACAAGCACTGCATGATGTGTCCACCTTCTGCCTCTATTGGCTTCAAGGTAGCTCAGTTGCTCCTAAGATATAGTGAACCTCCATCCCCAACACCAGAATTTAATACTAAAGGGTGGGAAAGCCTTTTCAGAAAGGACTTTCCTTTTTTGTGGTGTCTAAGTTAAGGCCTGCCCTCCAGTGCCTGCGATGCCCAGGGTATTATGTATTATGGGGTAGTATGGCATCTCAGCAAAGGCACAAGAAAAGAAACTGGTTCTTTTATGTAAGTATGTGCAAGTAGCCTGTGTGACAAGAAAGCGACAGAGGGATTATCTTCTAGCCTTCCTTTTTTTCCCCATAGATCATATTGAATTGCGCACTGTATATTTTCTTGTTAACGTGCAGGGCTTTGAAAGCCTTGCAGAAGGATTTACTGTGAAATTTATACCTTTGAGAGGATTATTCACAGGTGGTGAATTGACTGAAATCTCACCATGCTGCTGTACACTGCTATTCAGAACAGCAATCTTGGCATAAGTTTTGCTTTGGATTTTGCAGAGATATTTTTCTTTTACATGTTTGTTTTCACAAGGTGCCTTATTCTGACTTGCCAACTTAAAACATACTTCTTACTCATTGCTTTCCTTGCAAAAGTATTGTTCAGCTGGCAAATTAATAAGGCTGTGCTGAAAAACAATATCCCACCAAAGCTGCCTATAGGCTCTTTTAAGGAGAATTCAAGCTTCGAAATATGTTTTATTTATAGAATGTCCCTTGGAAATCAGGCCAGGAAGTTGCAGCTGCTGAAAAGTTAGATGTTCTGTTTAATTTTTAAACAAAATTCTAAACAATGTGTTCTAGTATAAAGAAGGCTTTTATGAATCATGAATCATTTTCTGTTGATGGAAATATGATTGGTATCTCATATAACTTATATTACTTCCCTGTCCTATCCCCACTCTTTCCTATTGAAAGTATCTAACAATCTATCTTTGCTATTCATAACACACCTAGGTAGACTGATAACCAAAGAGCAAAGAGACTGTGTTTGCAGATACCACTCAAGAGGTCTTTCTAACGCTGCCCACTTCCTCATAACCTGTGACATTCCACAGTCTTATACTACTAATAAAAGTTAAGTGGGATTGAGTAGAAGCATGCATACCATTTCCCAAATTTTGGATCCTTTGCCTATAGGTTAGATTTTCAAAACAAAGTACATTATTATTTCAATCCTATAAATGACTTTTTACACTGAAATATTTCAGTAGAGCCATCTTTTTCTGTTGAGTCATAGCACCAAATTTACAGACAGGTATCTGTTCTTCATTCCTTCACACAATTGCCTCTCTGTTAGTTGCCTTTTACCTCAATACTACATTCCTCAGGCTGATAAATATATCCTGATATATCTATCCTGATAAATATATTTCAAAAGAAGAATCATTCCACACAGATAGGGCATTCTTAGCCTACTCTTAGTCCAAAGTAGCTGCATAAATGCAGCAGACTAGGAAAACTGTGTGAAGTGCAATAAGCCAGGTGATACTGCTACTCTCCAGGTTGCAATCATTACAACAGTATCTAGATTAAAAGTCAAATTTTAATACATTAAAAATAAACTAGGTAGCAACATGGTAAAAAATTCACTTTTACAATTGCAAGGCACAATGCCTTGGGCTGGCGAGCCCAACACAACACCACCTTAACACCACTGCTTGATTTATGAATTAGATCTTGCTTGTATACAGTGAGTGTAGTGGTTGAGCTAAGTGGAAAAAAAGGGCCATATGCATGTGTTTATTGATACAGCCTGTCTTTTTGGGTGTTTGCATAAATAACAGAATCATAGAATCGTTAAGCTTGGAAAAGACCCTTAAGATCATTGAGTCCAACCGTTAACCTAGCACTGCCAAGTCCACCACTAAACCATGTCCCTAAGCACCACCTCTACCCATCTTTTAAATACCTCCAGGGATGGAGACTCAACCACTTCCCTGGGCAGCCTGTTCCAATGCCTGACCACCCTTTTGGTGAAGAAGTTTTTCCTAATATCTAACCTAAACCTCCCCTGGCGTAACTTGAGGCTGTTTCCTCTCATCCTATCACTCATTACTAGGGAGAAGAGACCGACACCCACCTCACTACAACCTCCATTCAGGTAGTTGTAGAGAGCAATAAGGTCTCCCCTCAGCCTCCTCTTCTCCAGGCTAAACAACCCCAGCTCCCTCAGCCACTCCCCATAAGACTTGTGCTCCAGACCCTTCACCAGCTTCGTTGCCCTTCTTTGGACATGCTCCAGCACCTTGATGTCCTTCTGGTAGTGAGGCACCCCAAACTGAACACAGTACTCGAGATGCGCCCTCACCAGTGCCAAGTACAGGGGCACTATCACCTCCCTGGTCCTGCTGGCCACACTATTCCTGATACAAGCCAGGATGCCATTGGCCTTCTTGGCCACCTGGGCACACTGCTGGCTCACGTTCAGGCAACTGTCAGCCAACACCCCCAGGCCCTTTTCCACCAGGCATCTCTCCAGCCACTCCTCCCCCAGCCTGTAGCGTTGCATGGGGTTGTTGTGACCCACGTGCAGGACTCGGCACTTAGCCTTGTTGAACCTCATACAGTTGACCCCAGCCCAACAATACAGCCTGTCAAAGTAGGGCCTTCCTGCCCTCCAGCAGATCGACACTTCCACCCAACTTGGTGTCGTCTGCAAACTTACTGAGGGTGCACTCAATCCCCTCATCCAGGTCATCAATGAAGATGTTGAACAGGACCAGCCCCAATATTGAGCCCTAGGGAACACGACTCGTGACCGGCCACCAACTGGATTTGACTCCATTCCCCACCACTCTCTGGGCTCGGCCGTCCAGCCAGTTTTTAACCCAGCGCAGAGTGCACTTATCCAAGCCATGAGCAGCCAGCTTCTCCAGGAGAATGCTGTGGGAGACAGTGTCAAAGGCCTTACTAAAGTCCAGGTAGACACCATCCACAGCCTTCCCCTCATCCACTAAGCCAGTCACCTTGTCATAGAAGGAGATCAGGTTAGTGAAACAGGACCTCCCTTTCGTAAACCCATGCTGGCTGAGCCTGATCCCCCAGTTGTCCCGCATGTGCCGCATAACGGCACTCAAGATGATCTGCTCCATGACTTTCCCCAGCACCGAGGTCAGGCTGACAGGCCTGTAGTTCCCCCGATCCTCCTTCCTACCTTTCTTGTAGATGGCTGCCACATTTGCTAACTTCCAGTCATCTGGGACCTCCCCGGTTGACCAGGGCTGCTGATAAATGATGGAGAGTGGCTTGGCAAGCTCCTCTGCCAGCTCCCTCAGTATCCTCAGATGGATCCCGTCTGGCCCCAATAATTATTCATTTATTAATTAATCATTTATTTATTAATAATTATTTCACCAGCGAGAAACTAGCACTGTATCCTAAGGAAAATAATGCTCATCTATTACCTGCAACATGGAAAGCAGGAACTAGTTTTAAATAGGTATCTTCTTAAAAGAGGTTTTTCCTTAAGAAGCTTACATCAAGAAGTGTGGCAATTTTGACAGCTACAGTTACTGGTATGCTTTGTCAGCAGCTTCTTTCTCTGGCTGTCCCAAACCTACAGTCTGTTCCAAATATTTCCTTTGCAAACCCTTAGGAATCCAGAAGAATCCACTTTGAAGTCCACTGTCCTAATAGGAAGCACTTAATAGCTAGAAAAGCAACACAAAAAGACTTTGGAAATAACAGCATCAGACAAAAAGAAAAGAAGAAAGAAAAAAAGATCGCGAGAGAAAATAAAGGATGCCTCACTTTCAGATCTCCATGCAGAAGGGAGGGATAAGGTATTACTTCACAGATACCACTTGTCTTGGGCATCCCCTTTACCTTCATCTCTCCCTGCAAGCACACCCAAACACACGCTATATTAAAATGGTATGGCCATACGCTATTATACCAAAATGAAATGGTCTCCCCTCAGAGTACTAGTCCTCCTAGATGAAAATACAGAGAAAAAAGCCTCTGATCCTTTGGCTAAAATGATCCTGAATCAGCTACAGCAGGCAACATACCCACAACCAGGAGGAAAAGTCTCAAACACGGAGCAGAGGAAGGAGAGCTGAGGCCCAGGGACGTTGGTGACAGACCAGCTGCCCTCCATGGAGGCAGAGACCCCTCATCCTCTACAACGGGCCATGTGCAGCAGCAGGTATAACTGACACCACCCTTGCTGACAGCTGGGGCGGGTTTGGGTACCACAAAGAGAAACACTGAAGAAGTTGTGCCAGTGGAGGTGCTTAAACAACTAAAGCCTTGTAGACCAGTAGATATGGTCACAGCCTTGCTGCTAACAGGTAGCAGGTTTTGCATCACATGGACAACCCAGGCCTCAGGGTGCCTCAGGGATTCTCAGGCTTTGTCTGGACTTGTCTTGACTTACCTAGAGCTTTGCTTTTGCTTGTTTGCTTGTAACAGAAATTATCTAATAATCCAGTGACTGTTAACCTAGCTTGTTTCATTTGCTTAGCATTGTACAGTTGTGTGAACATAACTCTCATTACTATATGTATTTTTGTAACTACATGTATTCTTGTAGCAAGAAACAGTTATTTGTGAATAATGAAGTATCAATCACCCCAGCACAAAGATTTTTGCTGGAGGAACACAGTCACAGCATGATAGCAGAGGAGGAGCAGCGTGGAGGAGTTACAGGCACAGGGTGATAGGAGCAAGGGTACAGGCTGATTTCAGGGCTATAAACCACTCTGCCACAGTCAGTTAAAGAACTAGGCAAACATTATTTTAGGGGTAAAAAAAAAAAAAAAAAAACAAATACTCAATATATAAAACAGTTATGGTAAATTTGGATGCAACATGGAACTGCAGATCAATGAAGAAGCAGCAGGGTGTAGAGCACGTTCACAAACATAAAAATGACCACACATGGAAAATGAAAAAAAGGAGGAAGAAACAACGTACATCCTTCTCCGCCTCTTTCTCCTGGTAAAGGACTTGGGATACTGATCACTTGTCAAGCCCCATGCCCTTGTCATACTGAAGCCTTTAACCCTAGGACCCAGAGGGGCAGTGGAAGGGCAAGTATAGCATCAGAGAAAAGGATAGATACTACAGAGTTTCTTTGTACGTTAACTGCATATAATTGCAACCATAAGTATTAGTAATATTGTAAGTTGACTAATAATAAGTATTGTAACAGTCTAATCAAAATTTAATTAGATTAACAGTGAACTTTGCATATAAGGTGCATTTCCTCTGCCCTTAGCAAGACGTTGAAATGAACCAATAGGAATTCAAGTAGCTATTCTGTAATTTGGGTGCAACAAACATATATCCCATGCAAGACAAGGGAAGAGGCCTGAGCATGTAGATCTACAAACAACTTCCAGCAAGAAACCCTGTTGCCTTACCTTTTCCTATTTTTTAAAAATGGTGTGTTAAGGAAAAGAGGTTGTTTCCTATAAGGTATAAGCTCAACTACATTGATATAGAGAAACAAAACTGCAGAAACTGAAATTTGCTGTTGCTAGCATCATTAACAGCCATATTACTTGGCCCAGCATTCTGTGATTTTAAGAAGCTGCAATAATAAACAGTTTTAGAAGTCATGACTGAATGCACCTCTTAGAGAAGGTCTGGAGAAGATCACTAGTCTCAATTCTGTTACCCTCATAGCATTTTTGCAAGTGTGCAAAATACCAGGGATGCTCAGTGAGTGCACGCAGCATCAGAGAGAGGAGAGAAGGCTGTGCTCCACAGGAGACGAGAGCACAGCTTCAACAGATCTCGCATTCCTAGATACAGGAAGTATATCAAGAAGAGTGTGTAGGAAACCACAAAAAATAAGAGAGTGGAAGGAAGACTCGAGTTATTATAGCTTTCCAGAAGGAGCAAATGCATAGCTCTTTAAACATAGCTCTCAGGTCTGGAACCTGGAGCACAAGCTTGCTGCAGTCAACCCAGACTAGTTTGTCCTGATCACTGTGTTAGGCTTTTTCTATTCTGGAAAATGAAATGCACAGAACTGTAACAGTTCAGCAGCATAGCTCCTCAGCTACAGCAAAACGTCTTAGCAACAAAGGAAGCAAGCGAGTATCTTAAAAACAAATAGGTTTTTTTCTTGCTTTATTATGGAAGAGACAGAAGCAGAAGAAATGGGCTTGACACTTTTACTTATGTTTAATGGATTTTAAAGTGGCTTTTGGCAATGAAATATATCCCTTTTGAAGGATCAGTGAGATAGAAGGCAACTAAAACCTTGCAAATGCCTGCAAACTAAGTATGACTTGAGAACACACGACATTTTGGCACACAGACTTTCTTCTTTCTCTACCTGAAGTTAAAGTAAACTTTCCTTTACTTTTCCTCCAAGCTCCTAGCAGTTCTTCAGTTAATTTTTTTTGAAAGAACTGGCCAGGGTGAGGTATATCTATTTGGCATCCTTCTTAGAAGAACACCCAAAGCACACTCTTAGTCTGCTCTTGCTCTTTTACCTCTATACTCTTACTAGCAACGAGTCTCAATTTTGTTGATTTGCCTTTCACTGTTGTCCTGCCTTTAATAACACTGCACTGATGTGCCCAAATGTTATGCAAGTCCATATAGGTATTGGCCTCTCTTTCTAGGCAAACAGAATGTCGTGGTTTAACCCCAGCCAGCAACCAAGCACCACGCAGCCGCTCGCTCACTCCCCCCCAGTGGGATGGGGGAGAGAATCAGAAGGGCAAAAGGGAGAAAACTCGTGGGTTGAGATAAGAACAGTTTAATAATTGAAGTAAAATAAATTAGAACACTTAAATAGGCAAAAGCAAAAACCGTGCACGCAAACAAAACAGAACAAGGAATTCATTCACTACTTCCCATCGGCAGGCAGGTGTGCAGCCATCCCCAGGAAAGCAGGGCTCCATCACGCGTAAAGGTTACTTGGGAAGACAAACGCCATCACGCCCAATGTCCCCCCTTCCTTCTTCTTCCCCCAGCTTATATATACTGAGCATGATGTCATATGGTATGGAATAGCCCCTTGGACAGTCTGGGTCAGCTGTCCTGGCTGTGCCCCCTCCCAGCTTCTTGTGCACCCGGCAGAGCATGGGCAGTTGAAAAGTCCTTTACCACTGTGAGCGCCACTTAGCACCTATTCAGAGACAGCTTAGCACTACTTAGCAAGAACCAAAGCATCAGTGTATCATCGACATTGTTCTCATCCTAAACCCAAAACACAGCCCCATACCGGCTACCAAGACGAAAATTAACTCTATCCCAGCTGAAACCAGGACACAGAAAAAAAAAAAATTGAGTCACACAAAATGGAAACCATCACACCACATAAAGTGTCTGTTGTTATTCGAAAATTTTGGATTAAAGAAAGGTACAAGTGACTTAAGATTGATTTTTCAAAGGATTGTGAAATAAACGATAGATAGATGTTTTTATTCTTTCCTTGGTTTTTGAAAGGAGTGTGACTGCTACAGAAAGTTTAAAAAAAAAACCACAAAAAACCACAAAACCAAACCACCCTGAAAAGAACTTAAAGTTCTTGATTAATTTCACTATTTAATGGAAAGACTGGATTTTTTCCACAGGTGCTGCATTATTACCTACATTAGATTGTCACCTTGTTGCAGTCTGCTTACTAACAAAAATAATGTGGTTGAAAGGGAATTAAATGCCCAGTTTTCTTGCTATATCTTTTCTATTGCCCCAAACCTCCCCAACACAAAGTTTGTGAACAGTTCAGCAATAAAATAATCCACCTCCTGCCAGCAGAAATATCACTACTTAATTAACAAGCCAGTGGAAAAAACTCTTTTATTTCATAATTTTGTATAATCAAAGTGAAATATCTAAAAGCTGACATAAAAGTTAGACACACTTGAGCCTTTGCAGTCTCCAGGCAAAAGCCTTTTAGTATCATGTAGAGACTGCAAATATCCTCCAAAAGTCTAAGTAAAAACATTCAAAATATTTACATAATACAAACAGAAACAGCCAAAAGTAGTCAGAATATGAGTTACAGACTCTCCAAATATTTTTTCCATTGTTGAGATACAAAAAAATATTGTGATTACTAACCTGTTGCTAGAAAGTTAAAATAATAATATACTGAATAAAGATGGTGCTTTATCAAATAGCAATTTCCATGAAGAAGGTGAGAGTCTAGTGAATTAAACCCCAAATGTATATCTTTCTTTTCCTAAATGGACCGCCCAGTGTACATCTGTAGGTACTGAACTAAAACCAGGGCATGTCAGTTAGATGTATGGAGGGCACTGACAATATGCAAAGGAGCAGAAAAGACGTCAATCGTTTCCTTCCGTCACCTTTGCTAAAAGTAATTTAATAGGTAAATGCAACACACCATATCTTGTGGTTATTTTCTCCATTGTGTGCGATAATGAACCTTTCACAAGGTAAAACTGAATACATTTTAAGGCATCTGCTTTGGCATTTCTGAGACAAGGGTATATCCTGATTTATCACTACCATGCTCCTAATTCCTTGGTTTCTCTTACATACCAGCATCTAACAACTGTGTGCATTTTCTGAACATGACTCTCCAAATACAGGCCAGATTCTGCCCTTATTTTTGTACCTCTGCTGAAGACAAAGCCCCATTAAAACCAGATTCAGCACAATACTGGACCCATTATGTCAGTGTTTCCATTTATTTCATTTCTAAGAAGTACTTTAATTAGACACTTGCAATTTTGATATTAGAAAGCCAGGGCAGGAAATTGCCACTGCAGTTTATTTGTTTTAGACTTGCTGCTGCTTGTCAGAGATGCTGATGAGTGTAGCACTCCTACTGCAAAAAAAAGGCAACTACCATGCTTTTGGTCAAGGGGCTATTTCCTTTCTCAGAAGTGCGCAAAGTACACTGGCATTTAGCTGCACTCGCCTGCTTCCTTATCTTCTCTTAATGCTGATAACCGTTTCTACATGACAATCAAGTACATAGAATTTTGACTTCAAATAGTAGGTAATTTTCAGTTCTTATTCGGGTAAAACTCCCAAGCTGCTTCTTTTTTACTCATAGTAGTGTAAATCTGGAACAACCACCCCAGAAATAGTGTAAATTCCTCTGCTGTTCAGGCAGATGTGAGAGTCCATAGATCCCTGAAGCTCAGTTGGCTTAAAGTCCATGACACCTCCCCTACATGCAGGATATATTTTTTTTTAATCCAGGATTTGTACCTTTTGTGTAGCAATGAAGTGTACTGGCAAAAGAGGAATCAAGGTAATAAAAAGGAGTACCACCTCCATTGTAAGTTGTAGCAATGGGAAACCACACAATCTTTGAAAGATATCTTTAATATATCGGGTAGAAGGCACACATGCATGTAGACAGTCATTACTGAATTACTTATCAGTGTCTGTTTTGCACAATTAAATTGCTTCAAAATCTCAGCAATGTTCTTGAATTCCTGCACAAGGCAGGAACTATATAAAATAGCAGCTACACAATACTAACAATGATTAAACTGTGCATATGAAAAATTAAGAATATGAAAAAATACTTTAAGTACCTTAAGATTCTCTGTCTTAGTAGACAGACTCTTATAACTTAGTAGAAATCAAGATCCTGCTGGATTTCAGCTTTTTAAATGATTTATAGACTATAGGATAGTATTTTTCCAAAGACCTTAACTACCATTTTTGGATTCTGTATACTGGGAAACCTAATGGAAATTAATTTTTAAAACTTTGTGATGTATTAGCTTTACACACGTAAGGCAGGTTAAGCTTAACTGAAATATTTTTATTTTCTGAACAGATAAAAACATTACCTCAGGTGCAGACTGACCTTTGAATGCTATTGGATATAATCAAACTCCTTTCAATCACTCTAAGATATTGCCAGCAAACTCAAGTACAATTTCAGGAGTGCAGATTTGGTGCTGTAATTAAAATGGAAACTCATCTGACAGCTCTCCAGTTCATATCTAATTGCTAAAGAAATTTGTGCTATTAGATCTCATGAACATCTCATTAAATGTTTGAATACAAAAAACCCCCAACCTGTGCAAGTAAAAACTAATTTAATTGTCTTTTCAAGGATTTGCCTTGATAAGGTTGCAGAATAAGTATTCAGTCACTAGAAACATGGGAAGAACTTTGGTACTGAAGGCTTGATAAGTACCTCTGCAAGCTTTGTTTTCAGTGAAAACCAATACAGCCCACAGCAACTGTAATGATCTGGACTCAGATTTACCCTTGTAATAATTTTGTCTGAAGAGCTTCATTGTTATTTCTTGGAGTTTTGTCCTTTTTTTTTTTTTAAATCAAGAAAGGAACTTGCACTTCAGCCTCCCCTATCCCTTGGACTATACCTTCCACTGCACTATCCCCTGAGGTCTGTTCCTTCCCCCTCCACCCACTCTTCTCTGTCACTAGCTGTTCATTTTGACTGGACAAAAGGGAATAATTCATTGCTCGTTATCAGTTTAAAGGCTCGATATTAATCCAATGAAGAGTCAAAAATCAAGTTTTCTAAAGGAAACCAATGGGATAACGATAGATTAAGCCATTGCTGGACCTGATCAACAGTTACATCATGCAGAATCAGTTAACCAACATACTTAAACTCTAGTTCTTCAGAATAATAAAAGTTAATCCAGTGTCTTTATAGCAATTAAAGATAATTCACATACTTAATTTGGAATGGAAAATAATTTAGTCCACTATGTTGATCTCTATTACAGTACAGTTTAATGTTTCAGTGAAAGTGTCTGTTGCACCTCTGCAGAAGGCAGTCTAGGAGATATGGTCATCATATTTATATGGTTTCAAGTGTGTCTTCACATTGACTTTTTGTCAGGGTTTTATGATACTAAGTTTACTAGAATAACTTCGTATTTTTCACCAACAAGTAAGCAAGAGCAAAAACCCATTATTGATCACAGTATTTAAAATCTGCAAGGTGCTTTCATCCGCATGATTACTGTTGTGCCTTCTGGGTTTCAATAATAATTTTTGCTACTGTTCCCCGTCACTAGGTCTACTCTTGCTAAATTCCAGCTCTAACTTAGCCTAACATCTACTTCCCCTTCTCCAACTTCACCAAGCTTCCATAATCAGGCTAGTATTCTCCATTCTCTGCATGTTCTTACCTTCCCACTTCTTTCCTTCTTCCTAGTTTAGCCAGACAAATCCTCCCTCCAGGGGAACAGAATTCTATACCTGCACTTCCAGCTGTTCCACCTTCACCCCCTCCAGCTGTCTGGTTCAATGCCTCAAGCAATCCCTTACTTCCTCAGTCTCATCACTTTCCTTCAAGAAAGTGTTGAAGGAATGCATTATTTCACCATTCTCATCTTTCTTCTCTCTCCTTGTATATTTTTATTCATCTGTATTTTAAGTTCATCCATTATTATAAAGGACAGAAGATTCTGAAATGAATGAAAACGTAATCTTCATGTAAATCACAAGGCTCTTGGAGGGGACTTTGAAAATACAGTTGAACCAATGGTAAATATTGGAAGTAGTAACATTAGGAAGACAAAGTATGCTTTAGAGTCCTGCAATACATTGGATTACATTCAGGAAGTCATTAGAGGCATCCTGGAGACTATAGTATTGGAAGATTCCCATTTGTCAGTATATTTTGGGAGAGATGATACATGGGTCTCCTTATAAATCATTTTGACAGTCTTAAAAAGTTTGAGTCTAGTGCAAATTTTTTGCATAAAATAGTGTGCCTAGAGCCTACAACTTTATAAAAAGGATGTGACAGGTCTGCAAAGAGATGAATAAAGTTGAAAGTACAAAGGAACTTGAGAAGTTGGGAGAAACATCTACAGTAAAGCAAAAATATTTTAACTGATGGCTTGTGAGGGAAATATACTTCATGAATTAATAATTCTATGCATTAGGAACATGCTCCATTGTACAGTAGTTGTGAGAGACACCCTAGACAAGAGCTATCTCACCATAGCACTAACTCAGTTTTTGGGAAGCATACTATTCAGTGAAAATACAGAAATACATGGATGTTAAAAGTGTTCGAATGTTGTGTGCTAATTGGTCTACATAGATTTCACGATCTTAGAGTTAGTATTGCTTTTTGTTTTTCTTTCCCCACTTGCTGAGAACCACGAAATCATGCAGGTGGGAAGAGATGCCTGGAGGCCACCTAATCCAACCTGCGGCTCAAAGTTGCAGCAGGTTCATCAGGGCCTTGTTCAGTCAAGTTTGGACTATCTCTAAGGATGGAGAGTCCATAACCTCCCCAGGTCCCTGTTTCAGTGTCTAACCACCCCCAAGGTTGAAAGTTTTTTCTTATATCAAATTGGAACTTTCCATGTTCTCACTTTTTTGTGCCCATTACCTCTCACCCTTCCACCACACACCTCTGAAAAGAGCCTGGCTCACTTTTCTCTATTACCCCATTAGGTGGCTGTAGACACTGATAAAATCTCCCTTAGCCTACCCTTCTTACGGCTGAACATCTCACCAGTTTGGGTATAAGGATACAACTGTAGGAGACCATGCTGGATAAACCCATTTGCCATACTTGGTCTCCTATATTTACTGCTCCAGGCAAGCCTTTGGAATATCAACCATGGCAGAGCTCTGATCTCAGGACAAGCTTCTGTTACCTCTTCAAACTATAGTAAAAGTCATGAAAAAAATTCTATGTCAAGTATTTTGGTTATCTTGCAGTGATGCAGCTCCAAAAAGCCTTAGACAGAAATCCTTCTGAGCTTTTGTAGCTGCAAAAATGACATGTTGAAATATCACTGGCCAAAGATGAGCAGTATACCAATACTGTCTTAAAATTCAGTAGTAACTACCCTCTCATTCTCCTTCTCTCACAAAATCCCCTAATAAATGGTGAAGGGAAGCTAATTTGCATTCACTCCCCAGATCAACTTGTGTAGACCCCACAGGTTTGTTTCTTTAGAGGACTAAGAATTTGCTGTCGATTTCAACAGACCACTATTTTGACCTCTCCCTCTATCAATATACAAATTCTCAAAAACATAAGTATTTAGAGTCCTTGAATAATGTAAATTTCATAAACTTTGTTTTCACTGTGTTCTACTCAGATGAACATCGTGCCAAAGTTTTGTGTAAACTATGTGTTCCTATCTTTGAAATTTATAATTAAATCCAAATGTCAATATGATTTATTTTTACAACATCTCTCAAACACCATATTAGGAAAGAATACAATTCTGCAATATACGGTGGAGAAAAAAACAAATAGATCCTTAAAAGGTGTAGACTACAGGCACGCTTTTTTACATGAAAAATAGCACTATATTCAATAAACTTTTCTAAGTCAAGAGTATCAAAGTGATTTATAAACATGAAAATGACATCATCTGCACCTATTCTTTGTACGTGACCTCCAAAAAGTACCCAGAACTTCATCTCTTTCCAACAAGTTCACAGGCACTCATAAGAGCACAGAAATGAAAAAAAAAAAAAAAAAGATTCTTTCATTTTACGTCAGTAGCATTCACAAAGCTTGAAAAAATTGGCTCTGACAGCATTCCCATTTTATGTATACACTCCATTAATTTCTGCACTGTCTTTGCTCTACCAGCTAACCTTAACATTTAAAAGTAGGATAAAGTAAACCGTCCTTGCACCCCTTTAAATACCTAGCTAACCTTTAGCTTATATTAAAATCAAGTTTTCAAAAACCTTGTCTTAAGTTTATATAAAGTAAACATACTCTTTACAAAGAAACATTTAGGCCTTGACCACTCAGAGGGTTGCAGGCAGACTGTTATGTTTGCCCTGAGCCAAGTGTGAGCAGCTTGCCCTGCAGAACCCAGCCTCAGCAGGCAGACCCTTCCACAAGAGATTTTTTCCTAAGAAAATGCAAAGCTGGTCCCTAGTCCCTTCTCAAATCCCATACACCGGTTAGTGGCTGTGCACTCACGTTGACAGTTGTATGAAGGCTATCCAGAGCCAAAAAGCAGAAAGACCATAGGCAGGGAGGCCATTTATGGCACTGGAAAAGGTGGCACATGACATCAATATGGGGAAGCCTAGGGAAAGTGCCTGATGGAAGTCTACAAGGAGGTGGGATAAAGGAGGCTGGGATGCCAGGAGGCTCTTTAGGGTACAAAGCAGACAATTTCTCCAGAGAAGTTGGAAGAGGATTTGGAAGAGTTGGGATATACAATGCTGAGTGCGCAGGCACTGGAATTGTTTCAGACAGCCCAGCGTTTGCCTCTTCTCACAGATGCTTTGGGTACTGTGCTGGACCTTGGTATCTTAGTATTAAATTGATGGAAGATATATAGAACCCACTCTATCAAAACCAAGTCCTTGTTCACACCCTTTCCCCATTTCTACCTACTGTGCAAGAACAGCACCTTTATAGGCAGAAAGTCTCATGGAGCGCTTTAGAACCTCTATGTCCGCTACATTGCCACTTGCTTTGCTGATGGAGTGGCTTCATACATGCATCTTTGTTTTAGGTCTGCTTTAAAATTCCTAATCATGCAGTCCTGATGAGGACAGGCCAGATGCATCTGCCTGTCTCCCCCCACATCTGCTGTCATTTTCCCCAGTGAGTGCTGCTGCTGCCTTTGCCCCACTTGACATCTACCTGTTCCTAAAAACAAGTGCAAGTGCTGAATGAAGATTATCAATGTCCATTCCCATAATTTAAAGTGTAGACACTAGATGGAAGGTCTGTGGTGTTTCAGACTGGGAGCAGCCATTGGCAACATAGTATAGGAAAGTGAAACTCCTGGCTATCTGGTTATGGCTCTGCCATTGTTCACACACAATGCAAAGTTTTCTTTGGGAAATGAGAGGTGGGCTCAAAGCACAAAACGCAGATAAAGTATTTTAAAACCCATAGAAGAGATCATGTTTGAAGCTGCCCATTTATGAAGTAGAAATAATTGTGGCTTTCTGTATCCCACATCTGGCTGTAAGCTCATCTTTAAACAACACAGAAAATCCATCTGACATAAAATTAAGGCTGAGAGATCAAACAGTGGAAATCAATGACTCTCATAGTTAGTTTGGGCATATTGCACATAAATGATAGATGTTCCTATTTTGTTTGTCACATGCTCATTTAGGCAAATTACATTATGTTCTTCAGATAAGCATGTGAACAATGATTATATTAATAAACTACTACTTTGGCATGCTTAAAAATCTTTGCCCTCACTGTAAACGTTTTTAAAGCAATTAACAAAACTAAGGATAGTACTATTGGCACAATTTTCTTTTGGGAAGGCTCTGATAATCTGGACAATAATTCAGTAGTTGTGTTTGTTTCTTCACTAGCTTTTGTGCCAATTAAGGCTACATGACTGCAGAGCAAGCCTTTGCTTAATTAACAAGAAGTAGCTTAGTTAATCCAGCATCTTTTATTAGACAAACAATCTAGAAGAGATTTACACGAGTGTGAAGCTTGAAGCATAGATTGTTTGCCTAAAGGCGTCTGCTGTTGTAAACTATGTGTAAGGCCATATGAAGCACACCCAATTGTCACTGTTGGATATCAGCAAGCTTTTTTAAGATTTATACCAGCATATCTTATTAAATAACCTGGTCCTGTAGTTACTAGCACAGGAATTTTTCTGCAGCCAAGCCGGAAAATCTCTGTCACCTAACAAAAAACTTTTTAGAAAAATGGGCACAAATATTGATCAATTGTCCCCTTTACTGGCTCTCAGTATAAGTAACTTCTGATATGAGCCAGAAGCTGCTCATAACTTTATTAGCATGACTCTAAAAAGCCTTTTTATAAACAGATTAGTGGCATATTTTTTATCCTGTATCCCACCCCTAAGGCTCAAGAAGAGACCTGAAATAGAGAACAGAAGGTTTCCTAACTGGAGGGGGTGGTGGGGGATGTTGGAAATCAAGGATACACTAAAGAACAGCTCTTCATCTGCTGGCTTGCTTGTACTTCCATTCCTTTAGGAAAAAAAAACAAAAAACAAAAAAACCCCAACACACCCCAAAACAAACAAAAAAACCCAAACCAAAACAAACAAAAAACCCAACAAAAACCACACATCCCCCCAAACACCAAACCAACACAAACCCAAAAAGCCATGGCCAAAAAACCCCCAACCCCCTCAATCAACAACAAAAGAAAAAAACCAACCAACCAACCAAAAAACTCACACCAACAAAAGACGAATCCACACAACACCCACTCAAACAAAACCTTCTGGCAGCTTAGAAGCACACTGCAATAACATTCAATTTGCCAAGAATTGGCTAAATTTCTGTTATTAAAGCTTCATTCAAAGACCTTTATCAATATAATCTTCTACTTTAAAACTCTTAAAACACTCCACAGACTTTTAAGCACAGATCACTCACCACCAGTATGCTGCTCCTCCTGGACGGGAGCATAAGCAGCTACTCTAAAATTCAAAGGTGCAGAGAAATTTACCAAAAAAAAAAAAAAAAAAAAATTGGGTAGACCCAATTGTTCTAGTTTCTAACCAAGAAAAGACAATGCTTAGTACTAACACTCTGGTACCATAAGAAAAACTAAGAAAGTGCTAAGAAAAATCTAATCCATTGCAGTAAGTTGGATGTCCCTTGAGGCATGAATTAGTAGCTTTTACTGGAGACTACAGAAACGCACTGTACCCAGACTCCACATACTGTGGGCTGGGTAACTCACTCCATTATCACCTCCTGCCTTTCATTAAAGAACTGTGGTTGTAGGTGCAACTTCATTACACTGACAGTAGATGCTCCCAACACTGTAACAGATACAGGTCTCTAATCCATGGGAAACAGAAAACTGTTTTACTGCACAGAAGGAAACTAGAATAGTTACGCCCCCTCACCCCCCAAAAAAAACCCAACAAAACCTTTTAGAATATAATAGCAGCCACCCCAAATGGCAACAACTCAGAGAAATTGGTACAGCCATGCCAGGAGGCAAAAGCCAGAAAGGTTTGACAAAGTCAAAAAGGTTTGGAAGCTACTTCAGAAACAAAAAAGATTTCAACTTTGTGGTTTTTGATATAAAATAAGTATCTAGATAAGCAGGAAAATGTGCCTCAAAGACCTAAAGTACTGCCCTCAAAGAATGCAGATTAGTTTTTGACACATGATAAAACCTGAGTAAGAATGTAACTGAACATAGCTCCCTTCCTCTACCCTCCACCTCTGAAAGCAAAACAGCACATTGACAATTGCAACTCTGCTACTTCCAGGGCATGCAGGCTACTTCTCTTCTTGAGGTGTTAACAAGCCTCTACTGATGGTACTTAACGTCTAATGCAGAAGCTAACCTTAGCTTTACACAAGACAACACCAATTTATTTCACACATCTCTATCATGCACTCTCGGAATCATCCATGGATGATTTTGAATATATTATGTTTTCTTTTGCTAGTTCTGCAAAGTCAAACCTTAGTGAAAGTAAGCTAAGCTTTGCTTTTCTGTTGATACCTTTTTTTTTTTTTAAAGGTAAGTGCAATCACTTGATACCTATTTAAAAGCCATGAAGTAGCACAGGTATAACCAAGAGCAAATCTGGTAGCGAGGGCAAGGCATCAAAACTGATAAACACATGAAAGAGCATTACTGAAGAGTACTAGCTGAATATGCAGGCCTGGGAAGAAGAAGGTTGTCTTGTTTTTAAGCTTGTAAATTGAATGGTTTTAATGCTTTAAAGACTATTTAAATACAGCTGATAGATCTCTAGACTGCCTTCTTGTTTTCTCCTCTGAAGATGCTATTGCAACATAGGTTTGGTAACAAACAGGTGTTTGCTGTTTTGGAAGTGCTTTTTACTGAATCTTTTGCTCTACTCTTACTTTGAGCTTCCCTTGCATTTGCCACATTTCCTGCTGTTCCTTCTCTCTCCTTTGGACTGTAAGGACCATCATCTCACATGCAAACACTCCCAGTGGCCACTAAAAATCAGTCTCTATGCAGACCTGTGCAAAAAATAGGTTTTTTTCAGCACACAAAGCCAGAAGTCTTCTGACTTGATACAAATAATCCCAATAACAAAAAACCTGCCCTCCACCCTAATAAACTATTGATTTACAGAGTTTTAGTGCCTCCAGTTCATCAAAGAAAATACAGATGTGCTTGGGAAGTCTGCAGCCTACACCCGGTGCTACAGATTCTTTGCTCTGACTGTTATCTACTAATGTTTGCTTCTCTCCTGAAGAATGACAGAGCACCGAATTACACATTGTAAAGCAAACTGGTAAAAGGGAGAACACTGAATATGGTTTTTTTAATTGTTAGTGTTTTAGACCTGACTCCTCAGACCTTACTCAGACAAAGCTGAGATTCTTTGAGGTCTTTGGCTGAGTGAAAAAAAGCATTACTTTCCTCTATCTATGCCTGAATAAACTAAAGCCAAAACATAAAGCCTTTGTAATACACTCGTTGATGCCAGTTCATTTATCAGGGAAGACAGGCAGGGACCCGACTCAGGAGTAATATTTACTTCAGCCACAAAGACTCTGTGCTTATAATGAATTCATCATCCAGTTTTCTGCATCCCTGTGGTGAGATCTGAAGAAGCTTGCTTGCTTTTTTCGCCTACTGTTTGGCGCAGAATCTGTTTGAACTAAGCTGGACTGTAAACGCTGTGATCCCAAATCTAGCATCTAGCTGGCACTAGGGAGAGAAAAGGTTCTGTTTATAGCTGCTCTGGGCAGCATTAGCCAGTGGACATGCTGCTGCTCTGACCATCCTTGGGACGCCCTTCACAGGAGTATACCTTGTCATAGTTTATCACAAAGTAAAAGGCCTTAAGGTTTGTCAGGATGTTCCTCTCGTCCTCTCCCTTCTCCTCTATAGTATATTGGAATTGCTTGAATGTATAAGTGAACAAAAGGCATTAGAAGCAGCTGCATCTTCTGAATGGAAATAGGACAGTTTCAAGCAAAGAGGAAGACACATGAAGTTGGTAAGCACTGCGAAAGACTGAAACCTAGCAAATTCTCTTGGACACTATAAGCCTTTAAAATACCCTTTATAGTTTTTGTTTATTTAACAATTTTTTTGTTCTCTCTAACCCCTGTCCAGCTGTATTAAAAGAGAACTTTTTTGTCTTCTCAAGTAATGAAGTAAAAAGCAGCTTAAGTAGCTTACAGGTGAGCTCCAATGAACTTGTAGGCATTTAAGCAGAAATTTCTAGGTGTCAGTTCTGACAGAGAGCAGAAAGGTATGTCGAGTTCTTATTCCCAACAAAACTATTGCACAGATCTTGAATAAATACAGTGAGCAACAATTCATAGTGTGAGACAGAATAAAGAGATGGATGTGCACGTGTGTACATGATATTCATGTCATTGAAAGTGTACCTGTGTCACCTGCTGAATTTTATTACCTTAAATATCTCCTTTAAAATATGAAGTGCATGAATTGCATCCACAATGATACTTGGAGCACTGAGAACCACAAGAAATATTGGTATGGTTCTTTAGATAAGAACTCCTCAACCAAAGAATTTCTAACTTGACTACTGTCAGGTGATGTGTGCCATATAGCCTGTCCCTGGGGTGATCAAATACCAACAGCGATTAGGAAGTAGACACTCAGTTACCGCAAAACAGCAAAACTCCTCAGAAACCCAAGAACTGCTAATTTAAGCCGGAGAGAGTTTCATCCAGTGTGTACCACAGTGTATATGAATACGTCAAACTTACAGAGGTTGGCTCTTAAGTATGCATTTTCTTTGGAGAACCTAAAGAAACTTTTGAATTTTACCCTAACATGTTAATTCTGTGTTGATGGTTGAATAAATGATGACTACTTGCCAAAACACCCTTGTAAAAGCAGCCATTGAAATCAAGTGGTTCTTTCCTGCCTATTTTTAAGGTTTAAGTAAACAGTTTTATCAACAAAGTAGCCTCATTTAAGAGTTTTAGACTGAGCTGCTACAAACTGAAGACAGATCTCAAACATTTTAAGACGAGTTTCAGCGCAAGTAAAAAAGCAGCATGTAGTGAAGTGGGGCACCTGGCCCTTGCTCTATGTTAACCCTAGGTTAAACACCATTTACACAGGCAGTATGCTAATCATAAATCCTTGTTAAACATTGGCTAATAATTATACTTTGTACTTATTTAGAGCCTTTCATCTGATCATCTCGGAGCCCTCTGCAAACACAAATTCATTTTCACAACATCGTAGGAGTAGCAAAACAATTACTGAACATACCAGATCTTTGGGGTAGAAGTGGACCCTCTGTTCTATATAGCGGGCCAATACTCAACATCCTTCTAGAGGTAAGGGAGGATTCTATAACACTGCTGTGGACTGGAAGAATCTGGTAGTTTCAGCTGTATTGGAGGTTTTTATGTTAAAGGTAGCATGATGAAAATGAAGATATACTTTCCTTGCGTTCTATTTATAACAAAAAAAAAAAAAAAAATTTCTCATAACTAAAGGTCAGACTCAAACCAGTGACACAAAAGCATCCCACACAGCAAACCACAGACCAGAAAAAGTTTGAAGCACAAACATTAGGAAGGCCAGTCAGCTATCTTAATCTGATAAACTGTTTTTGGCAACAAATTAAAACAGTTGTTTCATGTTTGTGGAGAGTTTTTAATGGCTTGTTCTTGCATTTTAAGGTACTGGCTCAAGATTTCAGGTTTATGACAGGAAATGTATTTAACTTTTTTTTTTCCTTTAAGTTTTTGCTTAAAAAAAAAATCATAACAATGATGCAGTGACTACAGCAAAAGACAACTTATGCTTTCAGTGGACTCAGTGAAGAAATGCTTCAAAGTGATTATCTCGCATAAAACGTAAATTATGTATCAACTATTATGTGAATAGCAACATGAAAGTTCTCCAAGTAACCGGTATGGCTAGCAGATGGCACAGGCTCAACTCCATTAAAAAGCAGCAATGTGAGAGACCAGATTCCAGATTAAGATTTCCTCTCTAAAAACAGTATATGGAAACAACTAACTTCTCCAAATATTCATATGCATATTAATGTAGGCACCAACTAAGTACTAATTGAACCATTATCGATGCCAAAGGACACATCTAATTTTCATGTTGTCATGGCCAGAGTTTTAATAAAAGAGGCTTTGAAAGCAACCACTGAAATATGAGACACAATAGAAGACAGGTCTATTCTCTAACAGTCAAATAAGCACAGCTTCCTTTGTTTTCCTTTACCAGACCAAGCTGCAGATACCAAGATCCTCAGTTGCAATGAGCACTACAGAAGTGAATTTAAGCTCCTTTTGTGTTCCTGATATTAAGATCAGTTTATTCCTGTCTGGTCCCTCATATTTAACAGAAAAACCCACAGTCATCTTTAAACTTGTGGAGACTGCCAAGAGCCTAGAAGCACTTGTCCAGCAGAGAAGGACTATTCGAGCAGTACAAGAATGGCCCCAACCCTCTACCAGCATTTGCATGGGCAAATGAAGCAAGTTGGTGTTAGAAACACCAACAGGCCTTTCTAAACAAAATACACATCTAAACTGGAGACTGAGCAGTACAATAGCAACTGACAATACCATATGTTCATGATGTCTTCAGGAATTTTGCTATAGTTTTCAATCCATATATTATTTTCTTCCAACTTTCTCTTTGACACTTCACTTTAGCCTTTAGTGTATCTACTTGCCTTATTTCCTTTTCTCTTATTCCCTGCTGGGTTCACTTCAGTGCTTCCCTTCCCACATCTTCTCTAGTGTTTGTTTTCCTAATCAAATGATCTCCTTCCATTTTTACTGAGCACCACCTACTTAAAATTTAGACAAATGAAATAAACCAAATCAGATTAAATAAACCAAATAAAAAAACCCTGCTGTCCCTATGTAATGTTTATTCTGCTTGTTTATTATAATCCATTGCTCTGCTCTCTGGCATACTTAAACTGTGAAGTCTTCAGCCATTGACTGTCTTACTCTGTTTATACAGCATCTAGCGAAACAAAATCATATTCCTAAATGGCATTAGGGTCTTACCATAATAAAGATAACCACCAGCAATAAGACTAATTAGTAGCACCAACAGTTCAACTATGAGCAAGAGGTCTAGGCACACAGACAGAAACAAAACAAAACAAAAGTAACACAATCAGTGACAGCAATTAATGCAAAGTATATTCTAAACACCAACAAACCTAAAAAAAAAAAAGATAAGAAAACCAACAACCCCCCCTGTTATTAAAGTAAGTTCCTTTCTCAGAAACTTCCCATCCAAAGCATTATAAATTATGCCTGTTTTGAGCTGAAGTTCCAAGAAGTTTGAATCAGTTTTACATCTTCCAGCAGTTAAGAAAGACTGGATACGTGTAGACAAAACATTCTGCTGTTATCTCAGTAGACAGAAAAAACAAACAGAATATTTTATAGCTTAAAATAAATTCCTCCACAAAACATTTTTTAATACCATGTGACCGTGCTAGGAAAATATGCCAAGTTATTTTGTCAGTTTGGTTTGAAATATATAGATGACTCTTCTGCCATTTATCAAAATACTAACTCATTTTTCATTGGGCATACAAGCAGACAGGTATATACATGTTTAAATGTCGCTGAATATGCAATGTTTTTAGAAAAGACACCATAATGGATAAGAAAGTACTCCTTTTGTGTGTCATCAGCCTTTTAACTGAACATGAGCAAAGTGTTCAAAGAACAGGTCTAATCATAAAGGTGGAGATAAAGGCTTTACACTTAAGCTGTGGATTCTGGCCAGGTAAAGTAATAATTCTGCATTCTGGGAGAAATGTTTGTTACAGCTGTCCAGCCAAGGCAGGGCTCACGGGCATTGCGGTACTGATGGCAGTGCACAGGCTCCCACCAGGCATCCTGCCCTGCAGCACACACCACACCTGGGCTGCAGTGCCTCTGCATCCCCTACATCCAGGTCAGTAGCACATCAGATCTCAGCCTTAGTCCCCCTTTACAATGTTGTTTTCTTGTGTGCATACATTTACTCCTATAGAAAGTCACCGATATTACCCAAAACAGATGAAACATGCAGGCACAGCAGCATTTGCAAGACAGAACTTACTAGTGCAGATGTCTACCGCACTACTGTGGAAAACTGCGCAGGAAAACTGCAGCCAGTTTTCCTGCTCGGTACAGCAAAACAGACAGCACTGGTTCTGGAATCTCCTCACTGAGCTTTGTTGCATAGTATGTGTTGATATTTCAGCTTGCTGAGCGCAGCGTTAAGGTGCTAAATATTCTGATTATCCAGTGAGGATACGGGTACTTTACTTTATTCTGCAAATTACAGAATGCAACCAGCCAATACTTTTCTTTCCAAGTCAACATCACATTCTCTATTAATTTATCACTTAGAGCCATAGCAAAGCAAATAAGAAATAAGGGCTGGTAAGCCTACAGTAAGACATTAATACCAAGCCAGTAAACAGCTGAATTGGAAAGAAAAAATTTCCAGAGAATCAAGAGGAATCAAAGGGGGGGGGGGGGGGGGGGGATCTCTGTTTTGTCTTTAAACATCAGATAATTTCCTTTGCAGACTTTTACAATTGCATTTACTTTCTAAGATACAATGTTTTTCTCCCTCTCCAGGCGTATCCATTCTCCATTATGTCCAGCATATTTTCTTCTATCCCCTACTACTGCTGGAGCAGATCCTCCCACGCTTTAATTTATTTAAGTCCATGCAGAGATAATGCAGAGGCTTTTATCTGTATACTATAGATAGGGAAGTGAGAAACAGGGATGTTAGATGGTTTGCTTGTTGTCACAGAAAGAATTTGCATGAAACAGGGAACTGGACACAGGTTTATAAGTCCTAACCCCAATCAACATGACAGCCTTAGTTGTGACCCCAGGACACCACCCTTTACTTTTCCCATCCAAGAGCAGGCACGTAAGCCCTGCTGAAAGATCTCCAAATGGGTTGATCTTTCACAAACATGTGCCTGCACTATCTGCGGTGGCCACCTCCTGCCACTTTCTCCACTGTCTCCTTGGGGTCCTCCACGGCAGGATCTCACTTCCTGAAGGCACAGACCTCACTGGCTTCACGCTCATTGCTTTTCCTATGAGTCCATAGCACATGTTGCTCAACTTTGTTTCATGTGGCCTCTGATCTTTCCTCTGTAGCTCCAGTTCTGCTGTGTGTTGGATTAGTTTTTCTCAGGGTATAAAATGAGACTTATGTGGTTGCTCTGTCGAGATATCTGGATAACCCAGTAAGCTGATTAACCATTAGGAGTAACCATGGCTGAGGTACAAACAGAATAGCAGTTCTTATAAGTAAATATGAGGATATCGCCCATCCCCCTTTCCACCAAGTACTTTGGATCAGCTGCTATGGAACAAGGTCTGTAAACACTCCATGTCTCAATTTTTATTCGCACTGAAGCCTTTATACAATTTACTTCCAGAGGAGACTTGGTAGCCTTAGACAACTATTCAAGCTGACATTTTGAGCAGCAGAGGCCTCTGGTATTTTTGGCCTCAATATTTTAAAGCATAGGATATAAAAAGGCAGCCAAAATGGCCTGTGGATTTAATAATTTTGAAATGTTATCTTCTGCTGCAAATATGATTCAATTGTCTTGGTGATTTCATCTATCCCTTGATGTCACAAGTGCTTTCAAATTTTTTAATCTACTTGTTCAGCTCTGCCTGCAATGTATCGTACAGCCAGCTAATAAGATCATTGTCAGTGCCAGCCAGAGGTAGAAACCTTTCTGGTAACTCTGTGCAAGGCAAAATCATGGCTTTTGGGGTATAGTTGTGCTAGTCTAGTCCAACCTCTCTCTCTCAGAGCACAGGATGCATTTTGCAAAATACCTATAGCTGGCTTTGCAGTTTTACAATAGGTGAATATCTATGACTGTATGCTAAATCAAGTGCAGAGCATACTGTTCCCAGGGAAGGATACATACCTGGTTGGGGAACAGAGCTGTAATTTTTCCATCTCCAGTGGCTGATGGTTGAGGAAGGTTACTTCATGCCACATGGCATGTATGAAGCAGATGCAATGAAGATTGCATTGAACAATGGGGAGAAGCATACCCAGTAATAACATCCAGTATTGTTTTTATAATTAAGAAACATCTGCTTTCCTCAGCACCATCTGCTGGACACCAGCAGGTGCTGGAGACCATCACAGAAAAGCTCTACTTTTCTGCAAGATTTTTAAGCCATCCTTTAAAATGAAAGGGGATATTTTTCCTCTAACAAATCTCTCTCAGAAGGGAGAGTCGTTATTAAATCTTGGTTTGTTTGGGGTTTTTTGTTTGTTTGTTTTTAACTTTAAAAAAAACAAAAAAACAAAAAAAAACCAAAACCCACCAACAACTGTAGCACCTTAGCAATACCTAACCAGCTTTCTTTACCATTCCTATAGGTCTTTTCTCCAAAAGAGTTGAGTACAGTGAACTTAGACCTGTTGTAGCTGAGCATACTCTCCTGGGACAGTAGACCTCCACTACACATATTGTTATCCCAGAGGGTTTCTGGGAAGTAGTAGCTGAAAATATACACAAAAAAAGGAGGACAACAAAGAGATGCTCCACAAAGACCTCTTGCACAGTGTCAAGCCTGCATTTCATGCTTTGAAAGGGGTAAAGGAAAAGGGTAAGGGTAAGGGTTAAATAGGGCCTATGACCAAAAGGCAGCACTGTGATCTTCTAATCAGACTTCCTGAATAACACAGACCAGTAATCCAGACATTTCAGAAATGGCCATGCCCAAAAAGTGGTTGCACCAAGGATTTTATTCCCACATTTTCTGGAGATAACAGAGCAAGCATTAAAGGAATATTTAGGCTAGAAATTATTATACTGTAACTGGACTTGCCTTCACATTTCTTGCTGCAACTGTTTCACAGATGGCAAGGCATCTTTAATTAGAGTTGAGGATCATAAGGAGTAGAGCATAGCAATGTGCATTCTCTCTTTTTGTACAGAAGCACTTTGGGATGCAGTGTGTGAATTACAGATGGATCAGGGGTTTTCTGATGAAATTATTTCTTTTGTCAGAAACTGTTGACATATGAAGAGCAAAACTTTTCATGGAACAGTACCAGGGACAAAGCAAGTTGCATCAAGAAAAATGGAATTTCTAGTTAAAAAAAAAAGTCACAGAGACAGGATGAGAGGCACAGAGAAGAAAAATAATAGCAGAAAAGTCCAGTGCTAAGGCACTTCCATAACATGAGCAAGTTTCAGGTTCCCCTTTTCCTGGTCAAAAGTAAATGTACCCACAGAAGTCACTTTAATGCTAGTGTACCAGGTGGCTGAGCTTACTAGCAGGCTTACTGGTGGGCTGCTCTGTTTCTCCTACTGCAGATCTTTTATTGCCTGTGCACAGCTAACGCCCACTGGGCCTCAGTGCGAAATGTTCCCACAGTCCAGTTGCCACAGAGTACTCATTTACCTTGGACATTGGATCCAATAAGGAATAAACCCTCTTCTCCAATGTATATTTCTTTATATGAAATGGAACTATTTTTAAAAGTTTTTTAAAAAAAGATGCCAGAGAAGTCAACAGTACTGTTTATCTTGGCACTCACCCTGGACAAGGCAGACTCAGGTTTAAGTCTTTATTCTTGACCTCTTGTTCTTCCTTCTCCCACCTTTTCTGCCCTCCACACTTTTTAAGGAAAAAAACCAACAAAAAAACTAACTGAAAATAAATACATAAAGGTAATAGGCTTGGGTTTATCCCAGTATGCAGCTAGATTCCCACCCTCCACTACCTCCCCCCACTTCAATCAAGCAGTAAACTGTTTTTGTGCCAAGCCCTGCTTCCTGTAGTTTTGTTTGGCTAGAGCAATACTGCACTTGCTCCACTTGCTCCAAGTTCCTAAGTAACAGCCACAGGAAAAACTTTTGACAGAAATTCTAATACGGAACCCAAAAATCTCTGAGGGCAGAAAGTTTTACACTTAGAGTTTCAGCAGCAAACTGAAAACTCAGGCTTGAATTTTGCACATCCCCTCTGAGCCCAGGTCTGTGCTCACTCAATCCTATACCTAATTGATTTTGGAAGTCTGAAAAACCTTCTTTTCCAATAATCTCTGTTGGGTCAGGCAGGACAGGGAGCTTTGCAAGTATGATTTAAACCAAACCAAACCCCAAAAACCCACCACAAACAAAAACCAACCAAAAAAGCCCAACAAAAACCCCACAAAAACCAAAACAGAACACCCCACCCATTCTCATCTCTAATTCATGTTTTGAATAAAGCAAATTAGATTCTTTAGAGCTGGGATTTCAAGGCAACCACCTCTGTATTGGTAATTGTGTGCATTCAAGCAAAAGGCATTTGTTTTTTCTTGGATGCTTATCTTTTTCCAAATGATGGATTTGCAAAAAGGGGAGCTGCAATGGCTGCTAGATTAGTTTCGTGCCTTGATGCTGATTCCTGTCTAACTTCCGCAGGTTTAATTATGATTAACTACGTGATAGTTCCACAATCAACTGCAGGGTCAAGGAGGAACCTCATCTGTCGGCTTATTGTGAATAAGATAAACCCCAAATGGTCTAAAGGTCTCATTTTAAATAGAGAAGCCACCTTCTGGAAGGCAGCAATTGGGGGGGGGGGGGGGGGGGGAAGTCACATGGTTTCCTAAAGCTGTTGAATATTTCAACATAAGATTTTATGGGAAAAGGACTTTGATAAGAAAAATTATGCAGCAGCAGACTTGCGCATGGTTTTGTTTTGTTACCTGTGGAAGTAGAAAGTGATTCTTGAAGTGTACTGATTTGGAAAGCAAGGATGAAATATATCATATGTTATTGTACAGTACATTGAGTTAGATAGGGAGCACATGAACATTAACTGAATTACCTGGCTCTGAAAAGACAGTCCCCATAGGATCCAGAACACAATGCTGCATAAGAAAAGATGCAAAAAGGAACCACCATCTTGTGAGTAGGGTGCTATATTGAAAATTGAGATGTGGCCTCAGCTGCTTTTTTGGTCACGTTTCCTATGAAGGGTAAGTCAGTTGAACCCAAATTCAACAAAGCATGAGTGTCTATGCCTAAAGTTCAAACAACATGCAAGGCATCCAAGTTGGTATAGGGATGCAGTGTCTGTTGTGCTTATGCCAAAACATGGCACTTCAGTAGCAGTTAAACAGAGCTGGTTTGGCATACAGAAATTTGCTGGTATCCAAAAACATAAAGATGTGCATGTGTCCCTTTCTCTCAAGCTGCTGCTTTTATTGTTCCTGAACTTACCTAGCTTCACTTTAAAGACCTGTCTCAGTTGTGAGCTCCAAAAACATTGACAAACTAGGAAGAAATGAACCCATAAAAGCAGCATGTTTTAAGGATACAAAACAGTGGGGAGAAACACATTTGAAACAACACTTCCAGTGATGCAGGTGTGCTGGGATAGGCAGAAGAGGGTGACGCCCTGCCTAGTAGTACAACAGCACATGGGAATGGCATTGAGAACACCAGTCACGCAGAGGTGTGGTGAAGGAGGAAGCCTAACCCACTGCAGCACTCTACTGAGGGGGTGGTAAGGATGAGATTTAATGATCTGGCTGAGATGAATAACGATCAGATTCCTCCAAGACCAGTGATACACAGTGACTTCAGTGAATTTAAGTCTGGGCTGCTGCCTTGCCTTGGCCCCATGCCAGCCCCTATTTATTCCTTATTCCTCCAATAGTGCTTATGCCATCCCACACAGCAAAACAGAGAAAATGTTGTGCAGAAAATTCATTGTTAGTTTTGTTGTTGAATTCATTTTCAGCCAGATCAGTCCAGTGATCTTGTTCACAATGCAGATGATATAGTCAACACAAAGGAGGATCTGTGGCTAGGGATGGGGGAAACCCTTCCCTTTTATTGATAGGCCCCAGGGATGCAGGTTTAAAGTGAATGTAAAAGTGCACACTCTAAGGGGAGAAGAAAAAAAAAAAAAAAAAAAGCTAGCTCTGATGAACTAGGTGGTCAGGAAAACCCTTCCTGCACAGCTTTTGTTTTCAAGGGCTAAGCTAGCTACCTTGTGCAAGATGATCACAGGTTCTCAGCCACACAAGATCAGGGCAGACGTGAAGACACCAGAGAACATTCAGAAGGTGGCAACAACTGGACTGCATGCTCAGTTGTCTCATGCCAGAAAGAATGAGCCTCACACCACCTTGAAGGAGTGCAAGGAAATGCATCCAACAGCATTTCTGGCAAGGAAATAAGACATGCTTTGAGCACAGTTATTTCATCTGCTTACTTGAGGAAAGAGTCAAGTCTGAACACGTACGACTAGCTAGAGGCTGAGCAAGCTGTGTGGGTCTGTTGAGGCACTACTGTATTTTAGGAAGGATTATGCAGCACTGAAAAACCAACTGATTCTACTCCCACAGCTTTTATAGACTTGTTCTGTTTTCTCCAGGTTATAAGGTTGTTTTGCAGTCTGGGTTATTGACGTCAGCACATCACATACATTGAGTCTTGAATCTTTCCTGACCATGTTTTTATGCACCTGCAAGCTAGTAGCATATACAAGCACTAAGAAACAATGGTGAAAGAGGCTTTCATTGCCACCATGAGAACAGCTGAAAGCATGGCCCCTGAGGAAAGGTTGAGTAACCAAAGCACTTGAATCTGAGAGATGTTTGAGATGAGCTGCAGTCTCCAAATATATAAAAAGTAACTGCAAAAAAAAGTAGCGTGTTTTTCTTTTGTAACAGGGCAAGAAGTAATGAGCTTAAATTGCTGGGAAGGGCAGTTAAGCATTGACACAAGGATAAAATGTGCTAACAGCAAGGACAGTGAAGCATGGGACCAGTTTACCAAAAGAGACTGAGGACTATTCTTTAAAAACAGGTTTGACCATTCTGTTATGGATGATTTAGACTATCTGGAAGGAAAAGCAAGGAGGAGGATGTCTAAGATTCTGAGGTAGTTATCAATGTTTGAATAGGGGTCTTTAAAACTGAAGCATGGACAGCGTTACACTGCAGCTGATACACTAGCAGAAAGAACAGTCAACTTCCCTTGTGATGAGGACTTTTTTCATTGCGACTTCAGGCACTCCATAGCTCTGCCTCATTTCTGCCATAGTGAAGCAGAGTTCACTATCTTACCTCAAAATGTAGGAAAGATTGATTAACTGTGGGCAAGAGCTACAAGGTTCAATTTCACTAGACATATTGGTAAGTGATGTTCTGTGCCCAGGAAGAGAATCTAGTTGATTGTGTTTACTTGTCTCCTCTAGCTTACAGTCTATAAATTGTTACTCAAAAACCTTATTCCTAGACATATGAACGCAGCAAATACATGGAATTAAAAATGGAACTAGTCTCGCACTAATTACTCTGTGTATCAAACAGTAGTTAATACTACACACTCATAACTGCTTTGGTCCAGATTTGGTACTTCTTAAAAAAACAACCAACCAACTTTATTGTTACTTGTGGCAGCTGGTCCTATGTATGTTTACCTTGTGTTTCTTAAATACAAACAAACAAAAAAAACACACACCCAACAACAAACCCCCACTCTTCAGCATCCTAAGATTTATATTGCTTTTCCCTGCATCATACCAGATTAACCTTTTGAAGCCCAATGGGACAACAAGTAACTACAGTTGTTTGGGCTAAAAACTGTGAAGTACAACTTTTATTCCAAAAATGTATTTTTGGAGCATTTTGTATACTATTACCTGCTGTGTAAGATTCTTGTTATTAGAAAAGTGACCCAATAGCCACAGACATAAAGTGGATATATTTTCTTTGAATAGTGCGTAAGTTTATCTGAGCACAGGAGCCTAAAGAGGTTCAAAGGCAGCTATGGAAAACTATTTCCCTTTTATTTGCATACAACAAAATATTTTTGCTTCTTTAATCCTGCGCAATTCACACACAGCTGTCTTCCACAAGCTGTACAGTAACTGCTCCTAATAGTTAAAAATAAATAAAATAACACAGAGTCTATGGACAGATGGGGTCTACTCAGAGCCCTTCCCCCCCTCCTCCCCCAAAAGTGGAGATTACCTTTGGTCCATCCCTAAGAGGTCCAAATTTACATTCAAATGTAACAATAAAGTTACTTGGTACAAGATGTAATTAATGCCAACAGTTAAGTATGATTCATAAAAGGATCAAAAGTTTATGGATAATGAAACTACACCTACACTACATGAGATGTACATGTTACAAGGAATTTTAAATTACATATTACAGAGCTTCTTGCTTCTTTCTCTTGATCAGCTGATATAGCTGCTTTCAAAAAAAAAAAAAAATCAGGCTACAGTGAGCAACTGAATTTCACTGGAGTGACAGGCCCTATGTTTAGTATGATTATTTTTGGTTGGTTTTGCATCATGATGTTGTCTCACACACTTGTGATCAACTCCTTGATAAATAGCTTTGCCAAAGCAAATAATTTTCATGTACGATTCATTAATTTAAAACTGGTTTTCAGTCAGGTATAAGGCTGTATGATAAGTTAGTGAAACTGGCTTTTCCAGCTACTTAGGTGCACATTTCACTCATTTTGGAGAAAGAGAAGTTCAACCCTTCAGACTGAAAGTGCAGACAAGTTTCCCAATACCCCAAACAATTTCTAAGATAGAACTCATTCAATTTTCTGTAAACTACTGTAAAATGATGCTATATTACTATAAGCAAATCTCAACCAGACAGTAAAGAAATTTGATAAACTTAACAGCTTCTAAACTAAAGTAGCACCACATTTTCATTTCCCTCTTAAGAAACAGCCGCATTTGTTTTAGGATTGGATGCTACGTATTGCACCAAGTGTGATAGTTGGAGGATGAATCTATTAGGCTGTGAAGCTGTCAGTTTTTGCAAGCTTCCTTGATGTACTTGCATTAGACTGCATCCACTTGTGAAGTCCACCATCCTCTGCCCTGAGGCTGAGGAAAAACCTAGAAGAGGATGAATAACCCTGTACCAAGTCCTTAAACTTTAGTAATAGTCCAGTCAACAGGAGGCATTTCAGACACAGAGCCCAAAGGCTGCAAACCAGGGCAAACCAGTTTCAATAACTGGAACTCACTGGAAGCAGGACTCCCTGTGGATGATACTGGGATTTGTTCTGCTGAGCAACCTAGTCAGGGTCACTTGGCCATTTAAAAAAAAAAAAAAATTACATCAGAAGCAGAAAGTTGACAGGAGGAATTAGAGAATCAAGAAAAAAGAAAATCCAGTAGAGAAATACATACTCTGACCTTATTGCTTCATGTAGATCTTGTCTAGTCCTAATTAAATGTCATCATATTAGAAACTTGCAAAAACCTGTGTTACATATCTCAGCTGTATCGTGTCTGTGACAGAAAACCATAATGCTCAAAAGGTGGAAAAATCTTCAGGAACATGCACATAAGGTGAGGGAAAGGCTTGAATCACAAAGTTCATCATCTTTACAATAGCAAAAAGGCTAGTCATAATTGTTTAATAGACACTACTGGAGCTGGTCTAGCATGAGGGAAGCTTAAGAGTAAATAGGTCAAAGAACAAGTGTGCTGACAAATGTCCTACAGGTGAGACAAAGAATGAGAGTGGCTTTACTTTAGTCAAGATACTAATTATTGGTAACATAACATGAAGTTTTAGACATATTTAAGTCTGAAAGGAATAGTTTCCTCAATTCCTTGACTATAAAGAAGCACTTAGACCAAAAAAAAAAAATACAAGATATCCAGCAGATAAGCTCATTTAACAAAGCAGCCCCTCCTGAAGCATGTGACCACTGCGGGGGTGGGGGGGTGGGGGGGCAAACTATTTACAAGTCCTATGTTTTCTTTAATTGTTGATGAATGCCTGATTTCAAGCAAACCCTCACTGTTGCACATTATTTCTCATCTCATTCACCTGCTGCAGTTTTCACAAAACAAAAAAACAAACCAAAACAAAGAACCCACAAAACACCCACAGGTTATGCTGATGAGAACAAATTATTGCCATTTTTTCTACTATATTAATATCCCCTCCAAAACCAAACAAGATGCTATTTTGATGTTTGTTATGGGAGTGGTGCTGCTACAAGGATTTCCATGCATATTCCTTCTGGCTCCAAAACAACTTTCCTAGAATCAGCACAATACAGACACAACGCTACTGATAACTGTTATTTCACAGGAATCAACTGCCACATCTAAAACCAGATGATTAAATACTTGGACATAGATAAAGAAAAATCTGAGAGAAATCTTTCCATTCTTTTAATGAATGCATGTTTTAAAAATAAAAAGTAACAATATTGAGAGCCCACATTCACCTCAAAGTAGATGGGGTATTATTGTGAGTTAAGCAAAAAATACTGATACAGATAATGTTTTCCAGATGTTGAAGCAAATGCAAAAGACTATCTTCTAAAGAATTCACAGTGCTATAGACAGGCTGAATAACTTCTGTACATTTTTGAAAACAAGGTGTAACATGACTGAGATTAAAATACATGCAAAGAAATATTTTGGGGAGTGAATCTCTGTTCTGTCAGGGCAAAGCAATGGATATTTGTTTTCAACAACTAGAGTTTAGAAACTGTAACTCATACGTGATGTCAAAATGCCAATGAGTGTCTATGATTATCTGAAAAGCCAGGGAAAAAAGTCTAACTCTACAGAGCAAAAAGTGTACCAAAAATAGAATTATTTGAAAAAGTGAGCAGCAGCCATTAATTAAATTGCATAGGCTAGTGATAGATGAGCTCTCAGTGCCTAAAACATTCCCAAATATTCCAAATTACATGAGAAGTTCAATAATTAAGACAAATTAGCTTTCTTGCAACTATCTTGACAGATGACTATTCTTTGCTGGAAGCAGAGACATTGCAGGCAGCCAGGTAAATCAGAAACAATGCTGCCATGGTCAGGCGCTGTCAGGAGCCCAAATATTCTGATAAAAAGCAGGTGAGCCACAAACAATATTATTCCCTCTCTGCAAACATTTAGCTTTTTACCACTTCTTTTTAAAAATAATTATCCAAGTTAAAATGAAGTCTTTGCTGTTTTATGTAAGTTCTGGGGACTCAAAATCCGTGGTTATTGTGGTCAGCATTTCTTGGTGCAGAAGTATTTGTAAATGAAGTGTTTAAAAATATATTTGGCTATATTGAAATTATTTTAATTGTGAAAATAATTACATATCTAATAGTTCAGGTTGCATATGGTTCTTTTTACATTTATTTTGGTTACACTGACTCACAAATGGGTTAATTCATGTTGTTTGTTAAAATATTTAATTATCAAAAGTTATAATTGGTGATATACAGTGTAAATAACCAAAAAATGAGGATCTTAATTTGGTTATTTCTGCTGGGGAAAAAAAAAAAAGAAAAAAAAACAACACACAACCCAACACTTAACGATGTAAAAATCCTTCCTGACAATTTGCTCTCCAGATTAGATCAATCGCAATGTCAGCCTTACAGTTGTTTATTTACACGAGGTTCAAATACACTCCACTCAGACTGAGTAATATCTTGGTTCTCCAATATTTCAATTAATTTGCAAAACTTGAAAATGTGTGTTTAGCTACCATAAGATGAACTCTTAAACTAGATGCCTATAATAATATGCATACAGGTAAAGCGGTGAAGGCAAAAACTGAAAATCCATAAGAAATAATATACTGCTTTGATTCATCTTAACTGGGTTTATAGATGACATAATAAAACTGTGCTCTGAAAGACCCCTTGAGGTACTATTAATAGTAATCCTAAAGCACACAATAAAATGTTACCAAAGAGAAAAAAAAAAAAAAAAGGTCTTTTTTTGTCAACTCCATTTTCTGCTTACATTACAGTAGACCAGAAGCAATCCCCACTTTAAAACACAGAACCAAATCCTGATGAATTTCGGGAATACCTGGGTTTATTTTTTTCCATCCTTTTTCCATAATATGCCAAATTAAAAGCTTGTAGCCACTACCACTAGACTGTGGAACCTATTCAATTCTGATCTGAACTAATGTTTAACTCGCCATTATGAAGACCATACCTTCCAAAAATGTGTAATCATCTTGATATTAAGAAAAGAAATAAAATCATGTCTCCATTTTTAAGCTAAATAACAGGAAATTGCTGGGGGCTTGTCCACCATTAGTTTGATTTTCCCTTCATCCAGGAACACTCTTGATTGCCCTAGTGCATGGACCGTGTTTAATCACACCTTTTCACACAAGCACATTTACAAACTAATCATTTTCGCAAGTGCGCCACTGGTGAGATTCATGATATCAAGTCAGTGATGAGCGCTGAACTTCCAAGAAGGGCTATGGCACATTGTCTGACTGTCAGTAGCCTGAAGTTTCTTTATTCTTTGTTCAGAAAGTATTTGCAAAATCACAATTTAAAACCTCAGTCCTAGTTCCTATTCTATCCAAAGAATGTCACTCTTCCCTAGCTAAAAAATACATCCTGCTCGTTCCAGTGGCTTGGTGCTCTCACCTCCAGCAGAGAAGCAAGAGCAGGATGTAACAGGCATAGCCACTGCTTTGCAGGTCCCAGACCAGGGCACTTCAAATTACAGTATTAGCATAAACTGGAAATCAGGTACCCTGGAAGCAACTTGTCTCATTACTGCACAGTGAAAATTAGAGCTGCTTCAAAGCTACAGGTAGGGCTTGAAGTTGCCTGCTGCTGTCAGTAAATGGCTGGGTCATTGCCACCCTCCAGCAATCATCGTCCCTGTGCACCAGCCAGCTTCACACAGGCTGACAGTAAACATGGTATTAATGCATAGGTACTGAAAGAGCAATATACAAAAATAACAACAGCTGACTAGAGAAAAGGAAGTGAAATCCTTTATTGGGGGCAGAAGAAAGGAAACTTATTTCTGAAATGCTCAAAACAGGTGCATTTTACAAAGCTTTAAATGTTTTCACTTTTTCCTATGTGCAACTGCAGCTGAAGATGCTTCGAAGATGGTTTTTCTATTAAATATCCTGAAAGTCATTTTCAAAGAAAGGCATAATGATCATTCTTAATGTTTACAATGCACATGCACATATTAAGACATAAGCAGAATCTCCTAAAAATGCCGATATCAATGTACTTTCACAGGAAATTCTGCTTAAAAATTTATATTTCTGTACAATTTTATTAAAACTAATGCAGTGTTTTACACTCTGAATGAGCAATCACTTCATATTTGACTCATTTTCAGTTGTCTGTCTGTAGTGTATTGTTATTTATTCAACCTGGATGGCTTAATTTAAAACTTATTTTCAATTAAGCACAATTTAAAACTACTTATTCATGCTGCTAATCAAAAGAAAAAGATATGACAAAGACAACTAGCCTAACAGCCCTATAAAATGGATACAATTTACAAACACAGCAACAATCTTTAATTCAGCAATTTCAAGAAGGTTAAGAAACTTGGAACCCTAGTTTTCTTCTAATAAGCATGAAACTTTGGCTTTCAAACAACTGTTTTTGGAGTCCACCATTATTGACAACTCTTATCAACTGCAGAGTGTTATGGCTTAAGGAACATGCAACAGCACTTGCTTAGTCTTTCATTCGTGTATAGTATGTTCTTTTTTCTATATATATATATAAATAGAAATAGAAACCTTCAGAGACATTTGTATAAGAGGCAATTTTCTCGCACCCAGCGTTCAGATGAATAAATTGAGAAAAAGGAGGAATGTATTTACTTAAGGAGTAGCAGTAGCAGAACACTGAGTTCCGACTCTTCCACTCAACCCATCTTGAGAGGTTGGGTGTATTGCCACTGATGTTTGGTTAGCATATATTTGTAGAAGCACCAAGTTAGTGTTGCATTATTGGAAATATATGCAAATTCCCAAAGACTGTTTATGTACTTGATCTGTATATTTTAGTAGCCAGAAGTATTTTTAAAAACCTTCTTGTACTTATTTGTATAAATGACATAATTTTTCATTTCTGTTGACACAGTAGGACATGCAGCAGGTAACCTATTTACAGTGTAGTCCAATTACAATAAATTCAATATTTTAGTTTAACCTATGGAAAGTTCATTGTATAGTCTGCATATCCAAATTATGAGTATGAGAACACCAAAATACTAATTTTATAGGTCTAGGTCTATCCAGCTGAAATTTAAATATTTATTTGAAACAAACAAAAAAGGACACCACCACCAATAATAATGGTAAGACAGCTGTAATCTTCCTTATCATCATAACTGGTAGAAAGTGGTTTACAGTTTGACAGGTATCTGCCAAGAATAAAGTCTGATTTGTCATTTTAAAAACAGACACACTAAAGACTCTTCCCAGTACATGGAGCCTGAGAAAGTAAATCATAATTTATATTGGTCAAATGGATATACTGATTTTTTTAATTGGAAAAGAACAACAATTTTTATTAGTGGCATAAATACTTCAAGATTTCTTTATTAAGAAAAAATTAATGTCACAGAAAAGCGAATAAGATCAGGATGCACCTGAGTGATGTTTTATAATCTAAGAGTATCCCTCTTCTGATTACTAAACTTCTCTTGCTTTTTGCTATGCTAAGCTTTGTTCCATCTAAAAGTTCTGGTGTACCAGCTCCAAGCTTGCCTCACTACCTTCTGTATCTTTCTGCAGCTTTCTATGTCCAGAGCCTCAGCAGCACATTGTCCATCAGTGTTCCTCGCTCCCTTCCTGCTTTGCTGGAGAGGGCACACCCAACCCACACAACCAGAGCTCTTAGAGCCCGTTCAAATCTCAAAGTATAATAAAGTTAAATGAGAAACGGACTAGAAATTTGGATCCATAAGGGGTTTTGAATGCTCCCTAGATTCAAGGGCTTTAAGGCTAAGATCAATATAGATGCAAGAGTTGCCTTAGAATCGGGAAACAAGCAAACAAATGAATGAAAACTGACACACAACCCACAAGTTCTTTTTTAGAAAAAACAATGCCCTGAGCCAGTTTAGTTAAAACCAAATCCCCTCTCTGTCTCTTAGAGGCAAAATTGCTGTGGGATGTAGTATACGCAAAGTTTCTCTAGATAGAAATAAATTTTTTTTATATTAAAAATTTACCCAAACTTGCAGTCTCACTTGGCTGAAATAACTGGGGGTTCACTTTAAATTTGGATTATTTTAATTTGAACTTTTAGCAAAAATTAAGTAAAAATTTATGTTCAAAAAAATTTGGAAGCAGAAATATCAAATAAAAAAATTAATTGCATCAGGTGCAAGATCCCAGTCTTGATTTCTAACATACTTCATGGCATATCTGTACCTTATTGATCATTACAAATTATGTAAACTTGTTAGCTCCTATCTTTGTCTCACTAGTAGATAAACCATAACTGGTCAAACTCACCCACTTACATTACTGGACAATCTCCTGTGGCATCTGTATGTCATGTGAGCTATCCTCACTCAGAAGAGATCTTCAGCCACACATAAATCAGGTTACCTACCAGGCACTTGACATGAACTGAAGCAAGTGTCATACTGTAGGGTATTCTCACTTTGCCATATACTTGTCACATCCACCTTTTATCTTTTGTCCTACATTTAGCTTATGAGGTCTTCTAGGCTGGGAGCATTTTTTTTTTTTTTTTTTTGCCTGCATGAGAACTCGCCTAATGGGGCTTCAGCTTGTAGATTTTGCTTTAGTTCATATTAGAAGCAACTTTAGATGAAACTAATACAACTGTAGCAAACTCATAAAGCAAGCTCACCTCAGAACATGGAATAGATTCCAAGAAAACAGATAACATAAAAGCAACTTTCCTGGAAACCACTTTGTCTCTAGAATGTCTGCCTCAAAATGAAGAGGTATTTCAACAGGTCAGCAATAAGGGGAAAAGCATATGGAAACTTTCATCGACATGTATCAAAACGGCATGCATAAGGACACAGCCTCATGGCTTCCCTGAAGAAATACCTAAAGAAGATATATGAAGCAAAGCATGAGAAGAAAGGAGGACCAAGACGACTGACCACAAATTAACCTTTTCTTCTTCCTTCTGAAGAATAGCAACAGGACTGAAGTGTGACCAGAAATCTCGATGTAGCATTGCTTTCTTGAGATTACTTTGAACAAGAAACACCTTTGTTAGCTTGGCACAGCAAATGCAAGTCAACTCTGATGTCTCCAAAGGACACATTCTTAATGACTAGATTTAGCTAAAGCCACATGACTCATTGCAAAGACTTCAATAATTCTTAGTTTGTTCACCTGCTTGAGACTGACAGTCTTCTCCTGCTTACTCTACTTCACTCACCCAGGGATTTCCACCCACCATGTACATATCAACAATATGCAATTGTGGACATATTACAGCAACTACTGCGTACTCTTAAAGCTGCAGAAACCAAAATACTTGGGCTATTTCAACCTGAGTTTATAGTTGTTAAATGACAATGCCAAGATTACACTGAAAATAACCCAAAGCTTTCAAAGCCTAATCAGAGACTTTAGGAGTTCCCTGTGGCTGTTTTCTCAAGCTTTCTTTTTATGTGGCTTGCAACACCTCCTGACCAATTATCAAGTTATATTATCAACTGCTAATCTGTAAAACCTCTTGAGACTTCTATGTAACTCCAAGTTACATCCAGGCAGCACATTTTGATCCATCTTCCCCCAGGCCAAGTGAAGGTTCAGTCCTGTACTTAGAGAATTAACTTTTTGTCTACCAAACATTTGGGTTAGTAAGGTAATACTAAAAATGTGCTTCCATTTACACTTAACACACAAAACAGAAGACCCCTTCTAATTGTTGAGGGTTTTTTTTTTTGTTGTTTGTTTGTTTTTGTTTTGTTTTGTTTTTAAAGAAGAGAGGGACCAGAATGCCTTCCAAGAATGCTTTTTGTCCAAGCTGTCCTCTGCCAAGGTCTCTGCTGACACAACAGTTCTGTTGCTATCATCAAGATAACATTGTTGTCATTAAGTATGAAAAAGACCATCATTTCTGATATAAAAGAAGTATTCTCAATACTGCACTTAGAAAAAAATAGAGCAAATGTAATAGCAGCCATATTAGTTCAGGCTAAAGGTCCATTTAAACTTGGATCCTACAGCAAACAGCAGCCATAAGCAGCTGAAGAAAGAACAAGGAAAGTCTATATGATACTTTCACTGAGTATCTTCCTATCTCTGACTGTTTCACCTCGGGTTATTCCCTGAACCTGATGTGATTTAAGTCTTCTAGATACTTATGCATGCTTCCCTTGACACAAAAATGTCTCACACCCGCATCCTTTGTCAAGGAGTTCCACAGGTCTGCTCTCAGTTTCCTGAGGAACCACCCCATTTTGTTTTAAGCTGATCTCCTATTAGGTCCACTCAATTGGAAGGGATGGTAAACAACCCATATCTATCAACTGTCTTGATACCACTGTCAACCTCTAGGCTATGTCTTAGAAAGTGTGCCTTTTTCAGGGTGGAGAAACTCAGATTACTCAGTTATTCTTCATGCAGTTGCTGTGTAATCAATCATCCCTGCTGCCCTTTTTGAACCCACTCCAGTTCTATGATGCCCCTTTTGCTATGAAGGAAAAGAAATGTACTCATTACTCAAAAGTGTGGATGAACCATGCATTTACATGTCGGCACAGTGATGTCTTCCATTTTGGTCAACAACAAGAAGTGAGAGGAAAAGCAGAAGCTTGAAGAATTAAAAGAGCATACGAAGCAGGATAGCGGTAGAAATAGAGCCACAGATCCCAGCTTCCAGTCTAGTACTATAAGCACTACAGTAAACCGAGCAAGCCCCTCCTTGGTTTCTAGTGTTTTCATAATTCTTGAAAACACTCATGCATTAGTTCCTGAGTTTTTCTTGAAAAGAGAAAGAGAAGGAAAGCTCTTTTGCAAGAGAAGCTTAAATGCTTGGATTACCCCAGATGAAACATTCAGATAAATGTGACACTTTTTTTTTTTATTGAAGCGCATTGCTTTGGAGCAAGGTGTTTTTGCTAAACAGGACTCTGAGCCCATGGGAAATTCATCCATCTACTGAAAAATCAAATCATATGCTGTGGCACCTCGGTCAACACGTCTCTGTTTCAACAAGCCATGAATTTTGCTTTCCTAATGAGATTCTTCGCTGCCTGAAGGAAGTCTCATCAGTAAGGAAAGCGCACACACAGACAACAAAAGGTCCAAGCAGTCAGGTGTAACAAGTCAAAATGGAAAAAAATACCATCCACCATCTTCCCTTTTACTGCTAGTTTCTAAATCTACTCCAGACTACTGCAGGTAATTTACTCCAGTTTACTATAAAAGCACAGCTTGTCAAAGACATTTAATCATATACACATGGACTAGAGACTTTCTGGTTGAGCTAAATCAACAAGCAGATACTTACAAAAGGACCACAGAAAGGAGTTTCTTGTGACCTCAGATTCCTGCGGCATCTGTTTGAATCTATTGGGCTGAATAACTTGTATATAAGTGTATTGAACAACTTGTATCTAAAGACTGGTGAAACAGTTGGACAAAGCCCTTTCATCCAGTTCATTAGGTCCTGGCTCACACTGAACAGGAGCATGCACCTCAGAATGAGTAACTCACATGTATTTATGGGATCAGCAATCAGATGAGTGTTCCAGGAACGTATGCCATGTTAATAAACATTATTATGTCAACTCAATTTGAAGTTTCACAGAGGCTGTAAAGAATTAACAAAATATCTGTCTGTTGTCTGGAAGCAAGGAACAAACTAATACTAGTCATTAACACTATGCAAGTACAAAATACACACTGCCCCAGTCAGGCTAGTGAAGGAGCCCAGAATCAATATAGTATCACTGCTGTGATGCCCAAACAATGGATTATGTTTATTTCCAAAGGACAACTTTAAACCAAAATTCAAGCCAAGCACACTGTCATATGGAGTTGGAATAAGTTTGGAAAAAACTAGCTGTCAGCAGTAATTAAAATTCTGCCTATAGTCAAGAGAAAAAGTAGGACCAGCAAGCATGCAAGTTACTACAGGCCCATTTAAAGAACAACCCTAGCTCTAGAAGTATTTTTAAGAAACAGAGGAGGAAAAAGTATTATGAGTAGAGAAGTGTTTAAAGATAAGGCAAATGAAAACAGAAGGCTTAAATTATTGTCCTCATTCACAGGAAATCCATGGTAGACCCAAGAATGGAAGCCAAAATTCTTTTTCCTCCAGGTTTTTCCTCTAATGAGATATCATTTTTAGAAATATACATTGTTTTATGAATTGCACCAAATTACTATCCAGTATGTCCTACAGAAGTGGACTATTAATCTGAAACACCTTGAGAGGTAGCATGCTCTTATGATTTCCAGTAAGTTTCAGTACATTTCTTGCATTTAAATATACAACAATCACTACATAGTAAAATGGTAGGGACTTCAGCTTACCATATTTAATGAAACACACACACACATTCCACACTAAAATTCTTGTTATAAGTAAAATAGGAACTACCTATATTATTAAAGTTCACTGAACACTGTTTCCCATTACTTACAGCATTACTAAACTAACTATTCTGGTTGAAAGTTTCCAGGCTCATTTTCTGCCTCAGACTAATTTTTTTGTTTCAGTTAAATAGAAGGGAAGATGTAAGGTTTCAGCCAAAACAGTCCAATCATTGCTAAAAACTAGAGCAGAAGAAATTGAGACTATTTATTCCTTATAAAAACAGTTTACTTACCTTTTTCCAAGAAAGAGAGAATGTTCTTATGCTTGAGAGCAGCAATTCTGACACTGAAAGAGAACAGCTATTTACATTGGTCTTTTATTCATCCTCTGAAAATTCACCAAATGTGGCCAGGTTATAGCAATTTAAAAATTCACGGTTAACACAAGTTCAAAAGGCATTTGTTTCATTTTACCAAATCAGCTTCTTGAAGACTCACTCTCCCCTAGGTATTTTCCAGGTGCAGGCACACAAATGCACTGCTGATGGACTAAGCTTTATTCACCTCACCTGAAAGCTCTGGATCTTTGGCAACCACTTTGTTGCACCTCAGAGCCTGATTTGATTGCTGAGTCAAACCTGCTATAAGTAGAGAGGAATGAAAATGGAGACAAAGAGATGAAGGCAGGGATTGAGGCTAAAGAGAAAAACAACACCTGGATATCAGGATGTAATTTTAGAAACTAATCAGACCAGGAATGGCTCAGCAGAGAGACTCTGAGACAGAGAAGACTGGGAGTAGTAGTTGCGGGAGAAAATGAAATGAGTTGAAGATGGATGAAGGGAAGTTGGAATATACTAGATAAATAAACTAAGGCATAGTAGTAATTCCCATGTATGGTCATTCATATTTAGTAAATATTAATTTAAGCTGTAACAGGTACAGATAAAGTCCTTCAGAATGAGCAAGGAAATACAAAGTCTATTTTAAAAGAAAACAGCAAAATCTTGAATTGCTTAGGTTAGCAAAAAGTTATGTTAAGGGATATGTCTGTAAATACTTTGCTATTAAGAGCTATTAAAGCTATAGGACAAATTGAAATGTGAGTGTATATACCAGCTACAAATAAATGTGGGCTATAAATTATTCACTACTAACTGTTAGAAAGAAGAAATTCTGGAACAGCCTTTCAAGTGGAGTAGACATGATAAATAACAACTATTTTCTACGAGAAAAAAAAAATGTAAGGAGTATCAGAATAATACTGAAAAGCAGCAGAAGAGAGGACAGGTAGAGGTGGAGTGGTTAGTGACTTTGTCTAACTGGCATGACGAAGAGTCAGTTATATGCTACTAATTGCAGTTTGAAAAAGTGTATTTACTTTATGAAGCCAGAGAACGGAGACAGAAATCAGTGAAGAGCAAGGTGGATGCTCATAGCCTCTGGAGAAAGGACTGTGGCATGCAGAGATGGAAAGTTTTTTAAGCAGGTACTCTGACGAGAGAAAGTCTAGATTTCTCTGCTGGATTATGCTGGCTGTAGAGCTGGGCATCCTCCAGAATTAAGACATGAAGGCAAAGTAGAAGGAAAAATAAGACAGTAATTGCATATGATGCTAGAGAGGCATGCAACACCTTCAGAATTTTTCTGGGAGATTTCTAGGGGAAAGGCAAGAAAGTGACATTAAGTCAGACACAGGACAACTCTGCTGAAGAGCAAAGCAGCAACAGCAGTTGCTGAAACACTCAACTGAAACTGGATCTGACCCCTGCTCTTAAAATCCCAACTCTACCACTGAATTAGTCCAGTGAAAATAAAAATGTAAAGTAGTATAAGTATACATCAAAATGTAAATCTTCCAAATGTCTCAGAAGTCAAGCATTCCTTTGTTGAGATAAAGGTTCATTTTTTAATTGTTCTGTGAAAAAATAGCGTCCTCTAGAAAGGTTAATACTTTTTGTTGACATTAAAATTCATTAATAAATGTAGCTTAATCTTTCTAGTTCTGTTTTTCACATTATACATCTAGTCTTACTCCACTGCATGAGCGACTCTTATCATGTATTTTTGTGTACGTGTGCATATAGATAGACATGTATGTATATATATTTGTTTTACCACTGAGAACTGGGAATGACTCCAATTTGAAACAAATGAAGTTGTTTTTGTTCCAGAACTATGATAGGAAATATCTTAAACCTAGCAGCTATTGATTTAGATAGCAGCTTTATCTGCTGAATGAATGGAGGAAATGGGAGTGGTTAATAAGTGAGTAAACGTGAACTCTGTCCTTAAATCCACAAAAGAATACTCTTCCAGCTTTCCATTATCACAAAGCCCTAGAGCATCTCTCAGCTTAACTCTTTTTGTCTTTCAGAGTATTCACATTCAGACAGTTCAATGAAATCAAGGGCACGCAGCACCATATCATGTTTTACCCTAGTCCTTTGTGCTATGTGTCATTTATTAATGCCGAAGAGCTCAACATGGAGTTGGTATTTTACAATACATAAAACCACAAAATTGCCTCCTCTGTCAAGCACTTAAAATCTATTCTGGGCAAACAGGATCATCATTTCACTTACAGAAGGACCCCAGCGATCAAGACACTGGCAATGGAGAACAGGACAGACTTTTGATTCAAACTTTGAAGAGGGGGCCAGGGTTGTTGCACAAGCAGTGGGACAAAACATGAAACTGTGAAACAGTGTGGGAAAAACAGACAATGAGAAATGAACTGAAGGAGTAGAGGAGCCTAAGGAATGGAGGACAGGAGGTAGGAGGCAGGAGGCAGGGGCAGCAGAGATGCAGGCAAAGAGATAACTGTGAAGAGCCTTCAGGATGGGGACAAGGAATTCCTGTTTAGTGAAAGAACATAGATGCAACCAGCGAAGGACTACAAGAGAGCTGTGGCAAAGTGTCAATGGGAATAGACCAGTGAAATGTAATCCTTCTGCCAAGGGCACTTGGCAGGAAAAAGAGTCAGATTTGCATACCTATGTTTCTTTTTCAAATTACCAGCACTGTTAGTTCAAAACCCCGCCCAGCCTACAGGAAACACTTAAACACCTTTCCTTGAGTGTTCCTCAGAAGCTCTGCATGTATACCTACAATTTTATTACAGGGAAAGGATCACAGCATTGATTTGGGAAAATACATCTACAGATCAACTGTATATTTCTACAAACATTAAGTAAAACTTTCCCTCTTTTCAGCTGTCATCTGTTATCCAAGAACTTTTGCTAGCTAGCCTGGTGGGCTTGTCCACAGTTGATCATTCTTTCCATGGCCCTTGATGCTGCCTTCCTTCTCTGCTGCACTTCCTTCATGGTTTGAAGACAGGTGCTAGCGGAGCCCCTCATTTGGGCATAAATGCGCATCTGCAACTCCCAACGACATTGCGCTCTGATCCAGATTTGAGCTGCTAGATGGCACTCACTCTTGATGTCATTTGTCATGCAGTGTGTCACCCGTCTGCTACCCCTGTGCTCCCCTGGTTCAGCCCTAGTGCAATGACACCTGCCCCAGCTATTGTCTCAGCTGGATGATGGGTATTGCCAGTGCAAAAGTGTAGTGCACACAGTTGCTTTTTCCAGCACACCAAGAGGCAATAGACAGGTTTATTGCATGACTAAAGTGCAGTCAGACCAACACATCCTGCCTATGGTGTATGGTAGTGGCTGCTTTTTGGGTCCAGGTGACTATCAGGAGGCAATGACCTAGAATGCCTCAAATGATGCTTCTCCTTCTGTTCTTGGTTTTTACTACACAGGAGAACCCTAGCTGGTTTCTCTGGTCCTAAAAAAAGAGACAAGTAGCTTCTTGGGTATTCTCTCTGAGGGAACTTGCTCTGAGTCTTTCTCAGCACAGGTTCTGGAAAGAATCATTTGTTCCTCCTTTGTTTCATTTTTTGGAAGCCTTTCTCAGGAGGAATTTCTGTATCAAAGACTCTTTCTCTTCTGGTAGAGGCAAGCCGTCTTGTAACAGAAATTGAAGTCTACGCTGCAAAATATTTTTTAAAAACACTCAAAATTAAAAACAAACAAACAAAATGCCATGCATCTCGCTGTCAGCCTGAGTAAAAGTCCTGCAGTCTCACAGTTACAATTTGGCCATCAGATTCATATGTAGTATGAGATCCAGAAGGAAAAAAAAAAAAAAAGACAAAACCCAAAAAATACCTTTCTTAATTGCCACAAATCCTAAAGGACTGTACTATTCCTGTACCAGGGGTTGGCCGCCCAAATGATTGGGGAGTTGGAAATGAAGGGAAAGGCCATCGCCATGGTTCGTAGATGCCTGTACTCTGAGAAGAGCTGTTTTGTGTCTTTGCTGCATACACTTTTTATATTTACTTTTAGGCAGGCAGGGAGAACTGTGATCATTTACATCCTATCTAATCAGGAGCCTCTTCCTGCAGGTACAGCGAGTACTTAGACCATGTAGGGCCTGAAAGCCTTCTTTCTTTCTTATCCTTACATTTTTAGTCGTTAGCAATCCAGTCAATATTCATATTCATTTTGCCAAGTGTTTGGTTGGGATTAGGTGGTATCTTGAGCTTTTTTGTATACAGATTTTTTTGATTCAGATGATTGTGTCCCATGACCCAGCCTAGCTCTTCAGCAGTATTACTGATGCACAGGGGGCTGCTCTGAATAGTGTATTCAATGGATCTTCATGGATCCTGCATGAAAATTGGTTGAAGACCCATGCAGCAGGCAGAAGAATTTGGATCTGATTACAACTCATGGGTGGCCAGTTTTCTAGGGAAAGCCAAGTCTAAATCCCAGAACTGAACGAGTTTGGGCTTTAAGGAATTTCAGATTTGGCCATTGCACAGTCTTCTAGAATCCATCGGAAAGGATGTTGACCTTTGCCTGAGTTCTTGCCTTTCACTCTAGAAAGATTTCTCAGCGTTTAAATACCAGGTATAAATTTAACCAGAAGAAGCACAGGCAAAGAGAACCCGCAAGTGTAGCTACAGAGACCTCCAGTGTGAAAGCTGAATTTACAATCTGTAATAATGAATGGTTGCTTAATAAACAGCTTATGGAAGGCATCAGACAGAGGCAGCCCAGAACTACTCTGACTATTGGCAAGTTCACAGCACACTAAATGTTAAGTCAAAGGAAACACAATGTTATCTAAAACACACAAAGGGCATGAACTGATATGGATAATGGCAAATAGAATATATAAATAATCCTAAGAAGATGTTATTAAAAGCCAACACTTCTACACAGCCAATGAAAAGTGAGATACGGTGTTGTTTGCCATTCCCTTTCAATTGGACTATAATGGAAACTACTTATTTCCCCACTCCTTCCCTCAACATCGATAGCAGAGGTTTCACCAGGGCAAAGTAGCTTACAAATGATGCTAGTTGTCACAGTGTAGTCCTCATTGCTTAGCTGAACCCTGAGTGCTAACAAGCACTACCTGCCCTACAACGCAACACGTATGGCAAGAGAAAATGAGGAGCAAGTTACCCACTCCAGGCTGCTGGAAGGAGCAGCAGTTCCCATTTTGTGGTGAGGTTTTCTTGGGTGCTCTACCTTTCCTAAGCATTTTGAAAAGCAGTATTCTGATACTAACATCTTATTTCTCCTCACTCTTGTCTTCTTGTTATTAGAGAAAATTCTTAGCATCTCCCCCCATCATTTCTCCCCAAGGAGAAATGTATGCATTGTAGGAGCCAGGTGGAGTTTGGACCCCACTATGTTGGATGCTGTAAAAGAGAGAGAGATATTTTTGTCCCAAAGACCTTGCAGAATTTTGTAACGTTTTCTCCAACAGCCATAGCAAGAGAAGAGATTCAATCCTTTGCTACTGTTTCTGGAAAACACCAATGAAGCAAGACAAATTGTTCCCCAATTTTCCTTGTCTTTTATGACCTTTCTATGAAACTTGGCTCTCCAGGGTTCAGGTCACATTCACATAAGATATAAAACCCTGGCATTAGTTACCATTTCATAAGTAACTCTCAGTACCATTGACTGGACAAAAATGGATGTACAAGTCCCAAGGGAAAAGGTTTCCAGGAATTTAAACAGTCCTTATTCAAAGTCTAATATAGAAGCCTAGGTCTGTTCATTGTCATTCATCCTCTAGAGCAAATATAATGAGCATTACTCTTCTGTTACAGTGACACCAACAAGTATGAATTGACTGACATTAGTAGAGCTACTTCTGATATAAGATTTAAATCAAAGCCAGTCTAAGCTCTTGAAGTATAACAAAGTTCTTATTTTAGGCTAGGACATAGCTACAGTATATCAATTAACATCTGTGAAATGTGTGAATTTTAACAATGAATATTTACATAAATGCAGTTCTCTCTCCCATTTTGTGACTGGCACATGGCAACAGTACAGATAACAGCAAGAGATTAATTTCCTCTTCTCTCACCCAGAAGTCAATTGGTATAGGAAAAAGAAATGCTACATCTACGAGGGCTGTGCGGAGAAGAAAAAGGGCATTTTTTGCTGTTGGTTTGGTGTGTTTTTTTTAAAAAAAAACAGCTAAAACAAAATGCAATTGCTGTTCTGTTCACAAATTTTTATTAATAAACTGCTGCTGATGCTGCTGGCACCTTGCTTCTGTTATTGAGATGAGTCCTTCCAGCTTCCAACTGTGCTGGTGTTTTCTCTTGGGAAGGGATATGGTCTACAAGAGTTCCATTAGCCTAAAAGAGAAACATCTGCTTGGAGTATGGAGCAATCTATTGGCCGAGCTTAGCAGTAGGTTAACTGCAGCTGGTCAACTCTGCCCTATCTTGTGTGCATCATGGAGACCAAAATGAATTAACATGTACTGTTTTCTAGTGGATTCTTAAAAGGAGATATGATTCAGATTAAAAAGATGATTATGTTGGCCATTTTCCTTTAATATAGCATTGAGTTACAAGAGTATGTTTTCCAGAAAGACAATACTGGTGAACTATGAAGAAGGAACAGAAAAGTTGTTATTGCTTTTTTTTTACTAGACGTGGAATTCTAAGTGACTGCATCCAAAACCAGGCTAGAAAATTACCAGGGTGGGACTACTTGAACGTTGTTTTGGCTCTAAAGCATGCCAGTGGCCACTAGTTGTAGCACTGAAAAATAACATTGCCAGTAAATCAAGAAAATTCTGTTCATGTAATTTGGAATTGCGTCCACATCATGAGGTGCTTAATAGGTTCTGTTCCATATAAAAAACCCTATGGCACACTCTCTGCTTCCTATGAAACATTAGTCAGACTTAAACGTGTTTTTTCAAGGCGATTCTTTCTAACTTAACAGTAGAGGTAGCCCTTAAAGTACTAGCTACATAGATCCACAATCTTTAATTCCATAATTCATAATTCACAAATGTCTTATTCAATTTTATAACAGTGAAACTCACTAAAAAAACAGCTCTATAAAAAAATTCATTTCTCTGTTACATTGCTTTAATTCCACCAGTTACAGCAGTGTGTACAACCCAGACTGGCAAATCTGATGTTACCTGCTTAACTTAGGTTGTTTTAACATAACTAATTGGCAAACCTTAACAATTCTGGTTATGTTTGTGATACATTGATAATGTAGGTTGTTTTAATACGGTTAAAAAAGGGTGAAGAGACAAAAAAAAATCTGCAAGTTTGCTCTGCACTGGTTATCTGTGTGGCTTATGCTGCACCCCATACAGAGGCATATTTGTTTTGCTACATACGTATGCTTTTATAAGGTGTTTTGGGATCCACTGGTATGGAAAAAAATATTACTACCTGCATGGCTTTTTTCCAAAACTTACAGCAGAAAGAAATTACTTCTGGAGAGCAAATGTGAATTTCCATATACTGCCATCAAAATCCTGATTTTGTTTATATAGAGCTCCAAGGATTTTCTCACTGCTTCCTCCCTGTGGATATAATAGCAGCATGTTATCTCAGGCCTGTCATGCACAACTTTCACACCCAAATCAGTCTTCCCTAATTCTGTGTCAAATGACACAAAGAATATAGTACTAAAAACAAGTTCCCTCTTCTTTTCACCTTGTAAATATTACAGGCCCACTAAGAACAGCAACAGGAGTATAATAAACTAGGAATGCAAATACACACACATTTTACAGAAGAAAGTTTTATATGCAGAAAATTAAATCAAAATAACCTGTTCTAAAAAGACATTTTGTGAGTCAATTCAGTAGAGACAAGAAAAGCTCTCTGATCAGTGGTGGAAGGAAAGACCAGCACTTGCATTCATATTTTTCTCGTTGCTAGTGGTGTCAGAAAGAAAAAGTATCACTATAACATTGGTTTTAAGATTAATTAGTCTATTGCAATTGTCTTAAATGTTACTTCTAGTAGATTGAGAGTCGTAACACCCTCACCATCTGCTCTAAACTCAATATTTGGATGGCTTAGTGCCAGACCCTCAAACAGCTATCAGTTTGCTTGTCAGACTACAAGATATGTTTTATAGTCTTCAATTTCAGAACCTCAGTTAAAGCTGTTTTGGATTATATTTCAGGTTCCAGTGCATTTGCTCAGGCTTGTCAGCATCATATTATATACATTCTAGACCCAATTTTCTTATTTGATTCTATCTCTCCTTAAAACATTTTTTTCTTTCTTTTATTTTGTCAAGGATACAGATGGTTCCAATTAATATCTGATTTAGTTTATCTTAATAAAGCCAGTATACTGCTCTTGAGGAGCTTGCTAACAAACCTATCCTATCACTGTGAGGACTTAGTCCATGTCTTGCCACTCTTGAAGTTTCAAACTATGCCATAGCTGTGTTGGATGATAACCACACCTGTATTTTCCCTGAATTTGTGAATGACTCAAGGCATAAACTTCAGGAGACAGGACATAACTCTGTTCTTTTACCTGTATCAGGAGACTGATATTAATTCTGAAAAGGATAACTGTAAGCTAAGAGGGAAAAAAAAAAAAAAAAGAACCACAGTAGAAGCAGTGTATTTTAGTAAAGAAATATGATTTTCCCAGCATTATCTTGGTTAAAGGAGACATTTTGTACTGTCCAGCTGGAAGAAGCAACTGCTGTTCTGTAACAAGGGTAACCCTGAAAACACTGAAAACATTTGGAACCAAATTTCCATTGAGTAATGTGGTATTTGAGGTTGGGTTTTGGTTGCCTTTTTTCTTGTCTTCTTCTACAACTCAATCCAACCCATCCAATTCAGTGGATGTCAGATAGGACACTCTCACAGACTACAATAAAAAATGTTTTACCCCTCTAGGGACTCTAGCAATAATGGCCTAATAGCTTTTGCTCAGAATGCACGTAAGCAAACACTGGCTGACAATTTAGATGTTGTCCAAGTGAAAAGTGAGTGAAGGATTCTGTCAAATTCTGTTTGGCTTTATTCTTTTAATATTTTTTTTTAAACTCCTGAGAATCATGAACAGGACATCAAAAGCTACTTTGTAAAACCTCAACAAGGCTCCAAGATTTGGCCCAGATAGAACAGCTTTCATTTCTATCACCAGGCTTTCTATTTATACTTTCAACTGTGTTTTTCTAGGCCGGATAAAGCATTATTATCCCCATTTTACACAGAAGAAAACTGAGGTGAAGGGCTGTGAAGAGATTTGCCCAAGCCCTCACAGAAAACTGTCTTCAGGACTGAGAACACAGGTGGTAAAACTCAACTTTTCTCCAACAAACATTTCTCTGCTGTTAATAAAATTTTGAAAATTGGCATCATGCACCATTCTTGATCTCATTTCCTGTTGGAAAAACACAGGCAAACCATGCTACTACCAAAAGTTCTTGGAAAATTAATAAAACCATAAATCAAATAAACTCCTGAAAAATAAACTGAGAAAAATCCTAGGAAGATTAAAGAAACATGAATTTGCGGGGAAAAAAAGGTCTGAGAACAGTAGGTGCTTTTCGGTTTTGCAGCAAATTGTTTATAACCAGAAATCGAACTGCTGTTGAACATCATAGAATATTATTATTGGATGCTGGATGTTGTGCTCACACTCATTGGATGGCATGGTCTGGCAGGCAGGTCTACACAGCAGCCAGACAGTGTCAGTGCAGCATGGATGACAGCAAACTTGAGCATGAGTAGAGCGCAGAGTTGTTCAAGTACTCCCAGAGACATGTGCCACCCACACTGGGGTGCAAATCATACTAGTCTTGTGTGAAGCACCTGGACCCAAGCAAGCATGGGAACACTGTTGCATGCTGGAGTCACCTTGACTGCAGAGTAGGCATACAGGGTAAGAGAGCCACAGGAGTCAGCTTGATGACAATGACTTGGAGAACTTGAGAAGCAGGATTATTGGGTCTATCTAGGAGGCCATTCTGAAGTGGTCTGTGAAAACATGAGGCACACTTCACTTGGGATAATGTTAGGAGTGTGGGTGGCATTCCCCACTGAATTTTTTCATAGCTTGTGTTGCATTAAGCTGTTCGTTTATAAACATCACAGTTAGACAATAAAAATTTTGAAAAAGAGGTTTAGATGTAGATGAGTACTTGTATTGCTAGCACCAAAGAGAATAAGCTTTAATTTCTGTAAGAGTAGGGTCTGGCACCTAGAAATCCTGCACACAAATGGAACACAAAATCCATGGCCTGTCAAGTCCAAAACTATTTCTTGCCAAGATGCTTAAGCTTCATGAAAAAAACCACCATTTTTAAAAGGTGCATTCAAACACAAATATTTCAATGATTATCCTAGTATCCAACTGACTGAATGTTTTTGAAACTCAGACCACTTACTTCAATGCTATGTTTGTCATTCTAGTGCCTTAAATTTTATACATTTTTGCAATATCATAGGATTTCTGCACTCAGACTGCTTAAAATTTAAAGAGATATACCTTTTCATCTTCAACTAAATATCACAGATCCCATTGGTGCATAAATATTATAAAAACGCACACTGTATAAACACAAGTAGGCAGGATACACCCAAAATAAAACTGTTACTTCCTGATCATAAAATATCACAAAAGGCAAAAGATGAATGTAAAATGTGGACTATGTAGTGGTAATGACAACATTTATTGCAGATTCCTCACTCTCATATTGATTACTGTTTTGATCTCATGAGTAGTCTCAGGAATTCAATGCATTTTAATTAATTGTGAGGCAAAATATATTCATGTGACTCACAGTATTTTGCCCCAAGGATGTGAGGCAAAATACAGCTAAGTCAGTGGAAAGATTGCAGTTGACTTTAATGGGCTTTGGACTGGGTCCATAGTGTGTGATGCATATTCACCGACGTCAGCCAACTTCAGTCAACTTTGTAAACACTCTTTGTCTTTGGAGGAGTTGTAGACCTAGATCTAAAAAATGCTTCTGATTAATATAAAAGATGAAGACCTTCCTGAATTACATGCCAACAAAAGACACATGCACAAAAAAACTGAAAGAGGTTTTGAGCCTTCAGCTACCCAATGTCTGAGGAGACCTGCAAGGTTCCCAAGTGATAGCTGCCATCAAGCAACAAAATAAAAATGTTTTACTCTAGCAATTCTGTGTGATGCATGAACCCTCTCTTTTAACAGGTGTCCCCTGAAGACGAAGTAGTTCTTTTGCTGTTTATTCACAGTCAGTCCAGCTTCCAAATGAAAATATGATTGTTAGGATTAATAAGTTTACTGTGCCATAAATGTCCAGATTATAGGTGGGAGAATGAAATGGCAAACAAATACTGAAAAGGTCAAAAGCCCAAATGGTCGAAACATGTCAACATTTTAGAGTAACAGTAACTATGTTGCTGCTGTTAATGTTTAGCATGAAAATGGAGTTTCAGTTTTCCAACATTGCAGAAATAGTTCTGTGAGAATTCACCTCCAGAATTGGCATTCCAGGTATTTTTGGTTTCTTTAGTTTTGTTACCACTTACTTTTTAAAAAGTGCAATGACTGTGGCAGAAGCATGATTATGTATTGCTCTGAAGTCCAGCGATTTTTTTTCTGGAGAACAGTAACACCTACAAAGTATTTAATTAAACAAATCAGATGCTGGCGTATGACAAAAAATACAAAAATACAGTAGGAACTCAGTCAAGACAGTAGACTTCCTTGAAAGGAAAATGATACTAGGATCAGTTCTAGTTCAATGCAAGTCTTTCTTTGTAAGCAGGCAAGCAAAAGTTGGCTCAGATACTTTAGGAGGAAATTAATATGTTACTATATTGCATTATGAATTTTATTTGGGAGAGGGATCACATCCCAGAAAGGTACTCTTGGCAGAATTCTTTAGTTTTCTTCCTATTTTGCCTCTGCACAATATTGTTCAAATCTTCCTGTAACCAACACTCATTCTGTTGTGTAAAGAAAGGTAATAGAGCAGAAAAGTGAGGCTTCTCTTTGTCATTCAGTTATATCATGGCTCTGTCATAGACAAACCTATGTTTTACAGTCACATGCTTAATGGCTAAAACATGTATCTTGGTGTCTTCCCACATAACAGGTCACAAAGCAACCCAAAAACCCGAGCTGAAAGAAAGCAATTAATAAGTTGCCTAGTGTTGGCTGGCAGCCATTTATCCAGATGCTTAGTGTGCCATGTCTGAGCGCCCACAAATATTAATGTAGTCTTTCGACATCTCTGTTCAGGAGTAGGCTCATTTTCTAAGTGCAGAAGCAATCCAAGGAAAAGCAAATCGCTCACACTGAATCAAGAAAGCTTGTCAGAGGTGAAAATTGAGCACACGTCTCCCAGCCCCACATGTGGTGCCTTGATGATCCTCTCTTGATGGCTCTTTCTCTCAAACACACCCGTTTCCTCATCACAACATGAAGGGTTCTGCAACATTCAACAAAAAGTAAAGTAAACCCAAACAGCTACCCTAAACAAACTGGGGAAGTCTTTCTGTCTTGTCCCTACCCAGTAAGTTCTGCAGTAGGATTAATGTTGCCATATACTAATGCATGGTTGTGGTGTCTTTTTTCTTCTCAGTGCTGAGTGCTACCAGCGTTGGTTGTGTGACTGGTAAACCACCTTTTCTATTTAGGGATGCCTCCCCCTTCCCTACCCCCACACCCCCTTCAAAAGTACAAAAAATCCAAAATGAATTATCTATTTCAAGTGCTATTGAAATAGGCATTAGTTCAATTAAAACCAAGCGGTAACTGAGGAAAGTTAGAGAGTCCTAAGCAAACAAGATTATTAGTGAACCCATACCTTCACCCATCTTTGAGCATTCTCAGAAATGCCAATTTAAGTCTTGGACTTCACAGAGAGCTAACAGGCAGAAAGAATTCAAATTGGTCATGTAACGGGACACATGAAGCAACAGCCATGATGGTCAGACTTGGCTCTCATTAAAGCCAATATCCATTTCGATATTAGGAATAGTAGAGAAACAGCCCTCTGAAAGAGCTGTAATTCTGCACAGGGTGATTATGTTTCTCCTAAAAGACACAAGAAGACAGCCTGAACAACCAAAAGCTAGGCTGCAGTTAGAAAAAAATGGCAATGATGAGAAAAGAACAATACTCAGAGCGACTCAATCTCGTCACACATTTTCCAGAGCTGGACTTTTCAGGTAAACATGAAGACTGCGGTTACTGTGCTAGCTCTGCACTACCAGATGGTGTCTCTTGGATTTCAGTTATCAGTAGCATAGCTTTGGGAGCAGCACATTTCTCCCATGTGAAGCCCTACAACTAATCTAGGCTCCTTGTGTGACTAATAGAGAGAGAGGGAGAAATGAAGCCCATCCCTAAAATACATCTCTGAAATAATATGGGCGAATTGCCCTCTGATACTTTTGTTGGGGTTTGTTTTTTTTTTTTCCTCTGGTCTCTTGACAAAGTTGGAAGCATGGACAACCAGCTTCAACTGAGGACTAACTTTCAGATGGCCAAAGTTAGGAACGGTAGAGCCAGTTCATACCCTCCATATTTTGGAACTGCAGAAGAGAAATTAGAAAACTTTTAGAAAAATTACCATCAAATTCAAACTTCCAAGGCTTAGCAGCAATTGCGTCAGGGCTTTAGTGCAGGATTTGGGCTGGTTGAGAGCTCTGTGAAGGAGGGAGGAATGAATAACATGGCCGTGTTCATGGCACTGAATATTTTCTGGACATAACTAAGTTAAATTAAGACTTGGTAAAATCTTACATTTTTCTTCTGTCAGATAAAAATGATACAACTAGGACACATTACTAGAACTGACCTCCTATAAATCATGGAAGAAGGAATGGGCTCTTTTGTATCCTGTCAGAATAATATCACCATGTATTCAAAGGTGAAGGGAAAAATGAGAGTTCATTAATAGATACTTTATTTTGTTAAAGACCTCAATTCACCTTATCCAGTACCCATTTCTATAAATGTTTGTTGGTACATCTTCTCAGATAACATTTCTTTCTATTAACATTTTAGGTGCTAAAACTGTTTAGTTTTACAGAATATGAATGACAAACCACTTAGCAGATAAGATGTACTTGTAGTGATTTTAGATTAATTAATTGAAAATCTTTGTGTTTTCCTGCATTAATTTGAAAACAAGTACTCCATATAATACATTGCTATCAGAATAGGCTGTCTAGTTCTCACATTCCTCTTTTCTCAGGAGATTTTTGCTTTTTGAAAATACAGAACAAACCATCCGCCATTTTCTATTACACTTTTAAAATTCAAATGAACTGATGTTCTCTTAGAAGCCTAAAATTGATAGACCTGAAATTTAATTTTAGAGTCAGTTTTGGCCTGGTGATGACAATTATGTTCACTGGGACCCACTGGGCCATAACTTTTTTCAAAGATGATTTTTATGTTTTTAACAACACTGAGTTGTTTTTTATTAAGTTCTAAAATTGCACAATACATAAATAAGAAGTTCTTAATTCTGTCATTTCAAAGGAACAGAGAGAATATAATGTTCCTTACTGCACTTGTAATCATGCCTTTCAAGGTTTTCACAGATTTTCCTGCTGAAAGTATGATGCATTCCTTTTTAAAATTCTGCAGAATTAACAGAAATAAGCAGACAGAAAAGAGAAGCTGAAGAATTTTTATGCTAATGAAGAGCATTCTAAGCATTTTAGGATTCTTATGTTGATAATTTCTGTCTCTCACATCAGCTCTTTGTCACATCTTCCCTGTACCTGGGCTTTGGTACTTTGAGAAGTGCAAGTATAATTACGAATGCGGCTGCATGAAAATGCACAAAAGTTAGATGTTATGACTTAGCTGCCATTTGGACAACTAATTCAATGCTTGTATAAAGCCTGAGTTTACAACTCTTTATATGATAGACTTATGAAGGGAACAGTTTTATTGTTCCATCTCACCTTAAGCTCAAAAACTGTCCCCTTATGGCAGCAAGATGAAGACAAGAATTTAGGAGGCTTTTTAAAAATATGAGATTGGAATGGGCCTGCTGGTGTATCTCATTCCCCCTCTGCAATTATAGGCAAATGCATACATAATCCCTTTCACAAACAGAAGTTTATGAAGTCCTATGTTAACTAAGTCAGGATTTGTGCCTTATCAGATTAGTATTTTTGCTGTTCCTATTGGAAAGCTGTACCATTACATTAATCTTCTCTTTGCTACACATTGTCTCTCAATTTCTAGTGAAATCATTATTACGGGCCATGTACATTCATTTTGTTCTGTTTACATCGGTGAAAGCAAGAGAGAAATGAATGCCTATAACAGACTAGCTAACACACTGGTAGTTAGGACATTCATGCTTGATCAGGCCAGGAATATGAGTATAAGTTGTCAGATTTTATGCAAACACTGCAGCCTTTGGGCTAGTAGCTTTCCTAGGGCAGGCATCCCCAGCTACCAGCCCATTTTAGTCCCACCAAATTCTGCCTTAGACTCAAAGAAAATGTGTTGTTGAAAGTTTTATCGAAGCTGGAATATTTCAGAAAAAAAAGTTGTGTTTCTGATGAAGTGTCACTTTCCAACACACATATAAACCATTTCAACGAATAATTCCTGACCACATCTATTACATAACTAAATTTTTAAAGGTACCTCAGAGAATAAGTGAAATAGAGTCCAGTTATGTTTTCTGAGAGATGTCCTACCTTCCTGATTTTACTGTGGTTATATTCCCAAGTAGTTTGCAGCATTCTATGGGCTATGATTTGTGGAGCAACTGAAAGAGTTTGTGTTTACACTGTTATTTTTAGCCAAGTCCATATGAGCAAGTTCAAACACTACTGCCATCTTTTGATTGAAGTAGACTTAGCTCCGCAAGGGGCAGGAAAACATTGGGACCATAACTGGCAAATACACGTATTACGTAAATGAAGATTATTTATGCAAAGAAGAGAACACATCTCTTTTTAATACAGAAGAGCCAGAAGATGGTAAAGACCCTATTAACTTTACATACTAGCTTTAATCAGATACTGGGTTGGGTCTAGTGCTGAATTTTCGTCACATCATTTTCAGTCATCAGGTAAAAAGCTGAGACTATCATGGAGATACTCCCACCTGGGAGACTAGATTGGGTACCTGGAGAGAAAAAAATCTGTCCTTTTTCCAGAAATGCTCAGTTACTTTTCTTAAGAGCAAGAGTGGCGCGTGGGAAGAACTGTGACCCTGTGAGGTTAGGACTAGGTCCTGAAAGCATAATCCAACCCCAAAAGGCCTGGTGAGCTACTAGAGAAGTGATGATTAATTTTTACTGAAGTTTCTAAGTCTTCAAGGGCTAAAGATTATTTCCTCTTTGCTAAAGGTCAGCTTTTACACAACCTATTCACAATGAGCTTCATTTAGTTCTGTGAACAGCTCAAGTGTGTTACAAGAGCAAACAGAAGTAGATACTCAGTGTGAACACTTCATTGAGACAACAAGCAACTTTCAACTAAACAGTTACAAAGGTCTTATGCAGTAATTGCCCTTTAAACAAGCTTGCACCATGATTACGGAACGTCAAATACGGGAGGAAGTTTATTTTTGCAAGATGTTGAATGTGATAGGGTGTTTTCCTTTAAATCATAAATCTGCTGACTTTTGTGGAAGCTTTTGGAAACTATGAAACATCCAATTGTTTCAGTGAGGGTTTTGCTGAAAAATGCCTGATGGTTATCTTTAAATTATTAGTTTAACTAAAAAAGAGAGGTTGAATAGCTGTTGGAAAGATATTTTGCAGGGAAATACCTGCTTGTGTCTGCATCATCCATCTACACTTCCCAGGTCTCCTCAAAGCCCCCCCAGAAAAGCTGCTCTGGGCCTCAGTGAGCTACTTGGATAACAGTAAGGGATTTAAATGCAGTGAAAAAGATACTGTGAGGAATCTCTGCAAGTACAAAGTTAAAATAAGCCCCTTCCCTGGTCCAAAACCCATGCAGTGAATGATAGCTTTGGCTCATCACTAGACAAGCAATTTAATGCTTCTCTCTGACTCCCAGCATCCCTTAAATGGTGACTGCAAGACCATAAGTGTCTTGAGCTTTTTGTACTTTAATGGCAGTCTCATATAATGGAAAAGTGGATTGATAGACTTGAGGACAAAGAGACAGAGGATCTAAATGGCATATAGGACTTCTTTTCCCCCTGCATATTACAGGATTTCTCTTCAGTGTTACTGCTGGAATTTTTTTTTTTCCTCAGGGATAAAATTCACCTCAGTGGAATGAGTCAGTGGATGAAAATAATACAGCCCCTCAGATCTACATAAGTCCAAAGGGTTAAATTTTATCTTCACCTTCAATTATTTCTATTATCAATTAATCGAAAGAAATAACAATCACTAACCTACCCTTACCTGACATCAGCATGCACTGAGCTTAATGTGCTTTCTAAGCATGAGCTTTGACTCACAGCTGTTGTGGAACAGGCAAGCTGTTTTTATGCTCCTTTTACTGACAGAGAAGCTAAAGCAAAAGGGAAATTGTACACCTGCTGATAATCACCTAAAACTCCAAAGAAACATTATCAGAGATCTCAGAAGGGAAGGACAGCTGGAAAGGGGAAGGACAGTAAAGGTAAGAGAGTGTTTTTTTGATCCATGTCCCCAAAAGTGTGCTAAGGACTCTGGGATAAGCAGAGGAAAAGATGTGTCAAAATGGATTCTTTCTAATTTTTGTCAGAGAGCAGTCAGGTTGGGAAATCACGCTCTGTTCTTCTCAGAAAAAAAAAAAAAAATCATCGTGCATGGTTCTGATTAAAAAATGAGTAGAAACTTGAATTTCATTTCAGATTTTCCCCTTTTCTATACCGATGAAGTTGATGCTTAGCTGTATTGTAAATTCATCATAACACATGAGAAAACTCATTAGGCTAAGCATGCCGATGGCAGTTTCTATAGGAAACAGCATGCAAGGGACCATATAACTATTATCATGTCTGATCACCTTCAAGCCTCCCACCCACCCACGGCAGGGTCATATGAGGAGGCTAGCAGTATCAGCCCAGGACAAGAACTGAATGGATGCCTCAGGATTCGTAGAGAAAGGCTTTTGCCGGTTTTGTCATCACACCTACAGCATTTAGTTACATCTAAATCAGGATGGAAAAGACCCTTCTCAAGACAAATAATCTGTTATTTCTTGGACAACTCTTATTGTCATTTATAAACCAAAATAAACAATTATTTCTAGTATCTCCTAATGCTGTTCCTAAATGGCTTTTTCTGAACTTTGGTATAAACTCTATTATTATCAGTGTACGCCAGCAATGAATTCAAATTAAATGCATATTCAATAAATCATTTTATAATGTGGCCAAAACAATATACTGAAGTTAGTCAAACCAGTTCCTATGAAGTGACCTAAAACTTCGTCCTGGATTTATAACTTCTATAAATTGGCAGGAGTAAGCTGAAAAATATGAAACAATTGAATGCTTTTGTTGAAAACATTTAACACTGTATTTTTCATTTCTTTTAAACAATCATGGCTATAAATTTCCTGCAGGAGACATTATTTCCCACACACTGCAGAAATTACCTCTGGGACTTCATTTTGCTCCAGACAAAGCATGAATTCTTTTGCAGTGTATGTGAATATCTGTGTGTGTGAGTGCTGTTTATAATGCAACAGATTATTTAGCCTCCTGGAGTTTATGAATAATAGATGGAAGTTCTCATTGCTTCACTACAATGGTAGCTTTCTGAAGTAGAGGAGTAAACCTATTTATAATGTGAAGTAGGGGCCAGTGTTTCATTAATTACTTTTCTCAGACCAGGATGAGAAATATTTGGGGGAGCGGAGGAAGGTACTATCGTAAAATCATAGAATCGTCTAGGTTGGAAAAGACCCTTAAGATCATCAAGTCCAACCGTTAACCTAGCACTGCCAAGTCCACCACTAAACCATGTCCCTAAGAACCACATCTACACACCTTTTAAATACCTCCAGGGATGGGGACTCAATCACCTCTCTGGGCAGCCAGTTCCAGTGCCTGACCACCCTTTCAGTGAAGAAATACTATATCATATAGGTGTCTTAATAATGAAATAAAATGATCCTAAATGGTAAAGAGATTATGGCTGACACAATGGCTTTATTCAATATAAAGGTTATAAGTGTATTTCAGTATTAATGCTGCAGATGTAAACCATCATAAAGAAATAAACAGCAAGTTGTTCAGTTGTTACTGCCTCTCACTCACTGCCACCTATGGCAATGCTCTTTATTAAAAGATGGTATTATTTTGCTAAATCCAGGGACTGGGTCGCAAGGTTCGGTTTCTGGCTCTATCACAGGGTTAATAGGTGACTTCAGTGTATTTATCATAACTCCATTAGTGAAATGGTGATATTAGCATTTCTTCCTTTCTCTTTTTTGTTTAGATTGCCAGCTCTTCCCAGAAGAGTCTCCCATAGGAATGACCTTCTGTCAGCATATCTAGAATTTAAGTGGCTGAGAGAAGTGGGGAAGAACAAACTACAGAGTTAGGATGAAACTCCCTGTAAATATAGATAATTTCTCCTACCTTTTCTTCCTCACCAATCAGAACAGAGAAAAATCATGCAAAACCCTGTGCAAATGCTGCTATTGATAAAAAAATAATGATAATTAAAAGGATCGGTTTCCCAGGGAGAAATTACTAAAATTAAAATAATGTGCCAATTTTAATATATTTTCAACAGAAAAAAAAATGTTTAAATGAAACATTACAGTTTCTTATGGTTTAGTATCCCTATTTGGCTTTTCTAAAGAAAGCACGTAGTTTAAACTTTGTAATTTTATGCATAGTGCATAGACGACAATTTCCTAAGCAAGCCAGGTAATAGATAGCCCGGAGGGGTCTAGAGGGGACGCGGTACTGGATCTGGTGGTCACCAATGTAAGTGAGCTCATTGGTGATGTCAAGATTGGAGGCAGCCTCAGCTGTAGTGATCACGCACTGGTAGAGTTCACAGTCCGGAGAGGTAAGGGTTGGGTGAAGAGTATAGTCAGGACCCTGAATTTAAGGAAAGCAAACTTCTAGCTCTTCAAGGAGTTAATCAACAGGACTCCCTGGGAAATGGCCCTCAGGGACAAGAAAGAAGAACATAGCGGACAGGTCTTCAAGGATGCTTTCCATAGGGTACAAGAGCTCTCGATCCCCAGGAGCAGGAAATCAGGCAAGGAAGGGAAGAGGCCGTCATGGCTGAGCCATGACCTGTGGGTCAAACTAAAGGCCAAGAAGAGATTGCACAGGCACTGGAAGAAGGGACTGGTATCTTGGGAAGAGTACAGGGACGCTGCCCGGTTGTGTAAGGATGGGATCAGGAAGGCCCAGGCTTGGCTGGAGCTGAGCCTGGCGAGGGATGCAAAGAATAATAAGGGCTTCTATAGGTACATTAACCAGAAAAGGAAGGTTAAGGAAAGCATACCCCCTCTGATGAGCAGTAGTGGCGAGCTGATAACAACAGACGAGGAGAAGGCTGAGGTACTCAACAACTTTTTTGCCTGTCTTCACTGGCAATCTCTCTCCTCACACCTCCCGAGTCAATGGGCCATTTGACGGGGATCAGGAGGGCAGAGGTCCTCCCACTGTAAGAGAAGATCAGGTTCATGACCACCTGAGGAACCTGAATGTACATAAGTGTATGGGTCCCAATGAGATACATCCCAAAGTCCTAAGGGAATTGGCTGAGGTAGTTGCTAAGCCACTCACCATGATACTTGAAAAGTCATGGCAGTCAGGTGAAGTCCCTGGGGACTGGGAAAAGGGAAATATTGCAGCCATTTTTAAAAAGGGTAAAAAGGAGCACCCCGGGAACTACCGACCTATCAGCTTCACCTCTGTGCCTAGGAAGATCATGGAACAGATCCTCCTGGAATCTATGCTAAGGCACGTGGAGGACAGGGAGGTGATTCGGGAAAGTCAGCACGGCTTCACCAAGGGCAAGTCCTGCTGGGGCCAGTGCTGTTCAATATCTTCATCAATGACAGCGGGATTGAGTGCACCCTCAGCAAGTTTGCAGATGACACCAAACTGAGTGGTGCAGTCGACATGCCTGAGGGATGGGATGCCATCCAGAGGGATCTGGACAAGCTGGAGAGGTGGGCCTGTGTGAACCTCATGAGGTTCAACAAGGCCAAGTGCAAGGTCCTGCACTTGGGTCAGGGCAATCCCCAATATCAATACAGGCTGGGGGATGAAGGGATTGAGTGCAGCCCTGCCGAGAAGGACTTGGGGGTACTGATAGATGAAAAGCTGGACATGAGCCAGCAATGTGCTCTCACAGCCCAGAAGGCCAACCGTATCCTGGGCTGCATCAAAAGAAGCATGGCCAGCAGGTTGAGGGAGGTGATTCTCCCCCTCTACTCCGCTCTGGTGAGACCCCACCTGGAGTACTGCATCCAGCTCTGGGGTCCTCAGTACAAGAAGGACATAGACCTGTTGGAAAGCGTCCAGACAAGGGCCACAAAAATGATCAGAGGGATGGAGCACCTCTTTTATGAGGAAAGGCTGAAAGAGCTGGGGTTCAGCCTGGGGAAGAGAAGGCTCTGGGAAGACCTTATTGCAGCCTTTCAGTACTTAAAGGGGGCTTATAAGAAAGATGGGGACAGACTTTTTAGCAGGCCCTGTAGCAATAGGACAAGGGGTAATGGTTTTAAACTAAAAGAAGGTAGATTCAGACTGGATATAAGGAAGAAATTTTTTACAGTGAGGGTAGTGAAACACTGGAACAGGTTGCCCAGAGAGGTGGTAGATGGTCCATCCTTGGAAACGTTCAAGGCCAGGCTGGATGAGGCTCTGAGCAACCTGATCTAGTTGAAGATGTCCCTGCCAGCTGCAGGGGGGATGGACTAGATGACCTTTAATGGTCCCTTCCATTCCAAAGCATTCTATGATTCTATGAATTTTGATTCCTTTTGCACCACCGCTATTTTGAATAATATTATATTACATAAAATACTATGTTTAAACAATAAATCACAATGAAATGTGAAAATTTTCAGATTTTTTGTCATTTTGGGAATTTCTAAAATTTTGCATTTCCCAACAGAAATTCTATTTACTAACTTTTTGGTCCATGGGGACCATGCAACAGGAAACTCCAGGAAGTCATAATGAACTGGCTGAAACATGAGAGAAGATTAACAAAAGACACAAAAAGATCACAAACAAAAACTGCAATATAAATATATTGAGACATATACAAATTGCCTGGACAACTGACACTAATTCTTTCTGTTAAAGGCCTAGCATGGAAACTTTAGAATAGTGTAAGAATATCCTTCAGTGTGAAGGTTCTTGGTAAAGAACACAAATATGGGGCAGAGGGAAAACGACAGCTTGCAAACCCTGCTAACTGTACATTAACATTACTATTTTTTCACATTGGTGTGACCACTGTGTTATCACCTACCCTAGTCAGATAAAAACTTTCCCAGGACATTGCTGCAATAAAGAATTACAGAAATGATGAAGGCACAGTCATAAATCCAGGCAGGGAACAACACTATGCTCCTTTCCTGTTGGCTATCAGAACCAACTGTTGAAACAGATGTAATATAAACTGCAGCTCTGTCACACATACTTTCAAGATGTGATGTCCTCGTCAAAGAAGGATATAGATTTGTTTATCCTAAAAAAGAGACAAGAACACTGACCTTGAAAATCAGATCAAGTACAAAGTGGCCTAAAATAACAAACAAAATGTATGTCATATTTACAAGATTAATTTCTCAGGTTTATATATGAAATTCATGAGCAATTTTGGAGAGACTGATCCTACAAAATGGTCTTGAGAATCCAGATGCCAAGAAACTGCCAGATGAATTTTGGATGCTCAGCACCTTCCAGGATTGTTCTGATGGAAAAAAAAATTCAGAATGCCCCATTAGATTAAATCAGAGGGCTTAATACTAATGGCTGTATGCTGCTCTGTCTTGATTTTAATGGACTTATTTCTGGAGCAAGAAAGACTTACCCTCAGTTGAGGAGGGTGAGGTTAGGAAACACTTAAACATATACAAGGGCATACACAAGGCTGTGGGACCTGATGGGATGCAGCCATGATGGCTGAGGCAGCTGGCTGATGTTGTTGCTTGATTATCTTTGAAAAGTTATGGTGATTGGAAGAGGTTCCTGAGGAATGGAAGAAATCAAATGTCATCTCTATCTTCAATAAGGGCAAGGAGGAGGATCCAAGGAACTACAAGCTGGTCAGCCTCATCTCCATCCCTGTGAAGGCAATGGAGCAAATAATCTTGGAAACCATTTTCAGACACATGAAGGACATAAATGTTATCAGGAGGAGTCAGCATGGATTTACAAAGGGGAAATCATGCATGACCAACCTGATAGACTAGTACAATGAGGTCACTAGCTTGGTGGATGACAGGAGAGCAATGGATGGTGTTTACTTCAACTTTAGTAAGGCTTTTGACACTCTTTCCCATAACATACCCATAGACAAACTGATGAAGTACAGGTCAGATAAGTGGCAGGGAGGTGGATTGAAAACTGGCTGAACAGCTATGCCCAGAAGAGTGTAATCAGCCACAGAAAGTCCAGATGGAAACCAATCACTAGTGGTGTATCTCAGGGGTTGATACTGTGTCCTTACCATTTAACCTCTTCTTTAATGACCTGGACAATGGGACAGAGTACACCCACAGTGAGTTTTCAGATGATATGAAAAGTAGAGGAGTGAATGATACACGAGATGGTTGTGTTGCTGTTCAGAGGGACCTGGACGGGCTGGAGAAACAGGCCAACAGGAATCTCATTAAGTTCAAAATAGGGAAGTGCCAAGTCCTGCACCTGGGGAGGAATAACCCCAGGCGCCCATACATGGCATGAAGAAGATTAAGCCAGACTGCTTCTCAGTAGTGTCCAGTGACAGGACAAGAGGCAATGGGCACAAACTCAAACACACAAAATTCCATCTTAATACAAGAAAACACTTTTTTACTGTGAGGGTGATCAAATACTAGAGTATGTTGTCCAAGAGTGGCAGTGGAGTCTCCATCCTTGGAGATACTGAAAACCTGACTGAGCATGGTCGTGGGCAACCTGCTCTAGGAGACCCTGCTTGAGTAGGGGGTTTGGGCAAGATGATCTGAAGAGGTCCTTTCCTATCTTAATGATTCTGTGGCTCTATGATCCCAGATTAGTTTGAATGTAAACAAATCCAGCCTCAAAAAACAAACAAGCAAGCAACAACAAAAAACCCAGATGACAGGGGAGAGTAATAAACCCCATGACAACACTTTTTGCTTCTGAATTGTCTGTTAGACCCAGGTAAGTAATGTCTAATTATTTCCTGTAAATATTTGCCTAATTTTTTTTTTTCCCAGCCAGCTTGGTGATCCTCCCATATTCGGCTTCTATGTAAAACTGTGCATCTGAACTTTGTTAGTGGAAATTTTAATCTCAAGCTTAAATATTAGTGGAAAACAAATTTTAAATCTTGCTTCCACAAGCAGTTTCTGTAGAAACATAGGGTCAGAATAAGGTTTGCATAGTCAGGGATATTCAAATCTTACAGACTGTGACCAGTTGCAAGCAATAAACACAGCCTGAATTCCAGCCCTTTAAGATTAAAAAAGCTGACATGGAGAAAATAAAATTCATCCAAAGTAGACATGGCTTTCTATGCCTTTAGGAAAGAACTCCATAGGAGCTGCTTTTGTGTATTACTTATACCTTATAAAGCTGCAGACACATTAACTAACTAATATCTGCTGCCATGCTAGGCACAAAGAAAATATTCTTATGCATACTATTGTACATTTTTCATACCTACAAAAGTTAAGTGACTCACCCTGGCTATGCACAAAACAATGGCAATCCTGCACTAAGCACTCAGGAACACCTAGTGTCTGGTCTAATAAGACGCACCTATATCTTTGAACTTCATGAATAAATCCAGGTTGTGATCACTGATTAATAAAGACTGGATTGCAATATCCATGTCTGCATTCTTCTCAACTTCTTAACTATAGTCAAAGTTCAAAGACCTTTCCAAATATCTACATTCACTACAAGGTATATTTTGAGTTAGGCAAAATTTATCCCCATAAAGAGAAAATTGCAGTTTTCAAGATTTATGAGGCACTTACATGTGATAAGATTTGTGCTAACCCACTGCACAGGAGTGTATTTGACCCTTTGTGAACTCAGGGGTGTGTGTTATATATCAGAAGTCCCAAGTCTGTGGTGGATTCAATAAAAGGCCTTATCTTTTTTGAAATCAATGGCAACATAGAGAGAGATATACGTATTTTTTAAGCAACGTGTTACTTGGAGAAAAATCACATTTGATCACATTGCAGAAAAATTGGAGAGAAGATAAATGATGCTTTTTTTCATTGCAAATACTTTGGTATGAATATGAATGCCGTGACATAGAGACAGGCATATGAAAAGAAGCAGTGCATGGCAAGTTATTGAGACTTTTAGATCAAGGAGTGCAAGCTCTGTGTCAGTCAACTCCATAGCCTCTGCTTCAAGTGATACTGAAACCCACTGTATGTTGCATATCTGCTTCACATTTCACACGCTATAAAAATTCAGGGCACAGGAAACGTCACAATGAGAGAAGAGAACAGTGTTCAGGGATTCCACATTAGTTTCATGTTGATTTGATTTACGTAATATAAATCCAAATGTACTGCTCATCAGTTCACAAAGGAAATAAGCACTAAGCTTGAACCACTGCTTGTCAAAGAAAGAAGAAAAAAATGATACAAGGGCACAGTAGTTTCCCAGTATAAAATGTTTAGAATGGAACTAGTAGTTTTTCAAAGATCTTGTTTGTTTGCATTAGGTAATTCATTAGGTAATATCAGCAATCCCGAAGTGTTGGATCACATGCTTCAAAATCAGCAATACTGCCATTCCAAACAGTGACTATGCAGAAAGATACACACCTTCCATCTTCATAGAAGATTTTCTATGATGAGAGGAAAGCAACAGACTATAACACTCTATAGATTTCTCGGTAGAAAAAGTGAACTTGTAGCACTGGGTCAGAATAATTAGCACAGAAATTCCTACTAAGACCACTCTGACAACCTGGGTTGTTGTCGATACACTTGTCCCATTCTTTCGCAAAGAGCACAGAATCTGCTTAATGAAATAACACTCTAAAAAGACCAAGTTTTAAAATGTAGCCTCTAATTGACTTACTACATTTTTCATTTTAAAAAAAAAAAAAAAGGAAAATGGGAAAGTGGACATGATTGCTTGCTCTATTTTATGTAACTGAATATTCAGGCTGATGTATTACACAGCACAAAGAATCAGGAATTTGTTATAGTGATTTATCTTTACACAGAAAGAAATAGTTAATCAGTACTGCTTATCTTGTTGCAGAGAACAGTTAATTGTACACTTAATTCTAAACCAACACAAACCTCTATTGTGTTCAGCTGTAACAAAGTGTATAAAAAACTCATCACAAAGTTCAGGCAAAGACGTCAGTAGAACCGCAGAGGTATTATGTGCAATAGATCTGAAAATCAGGGAGACTGGGAGCAGAAAGCAGGACCTCACACCGCAGGCATAAGCATGTACTGAAGGCATGCTGTTTCCTGGGACCTTATTATAGTCCAGCTTTTAGTGGGTGTAGCAGTACAGTTCATCAGAACTGATATAAAGCTCAAGAAAATTTGAAATATATTATAGAAATGTGATTTATATATTTCCCACAGTCAGGTCAATATTTTGAATACATCTGTTGCTTCGAAAAGGGAACAGATGATACTTCAGGAAGCATCTTATGATGTTTTGCTGGTAAGCATCTAAAAAGGCACTATAAAAATCCTTTACTTAGAGCACCACTTGCAGAATTGCAAGTGTTAGAACTATGTGGGTCAGATATAGTTTGTCCCACCACTAAATTTTTTCAAACCTTGAGTTCAGTTTTATTAAGTAGATCACTTTTGCTTAATTTTTAATGTACTTAGCCTTTTACTCTGAAAGATGTCAGTGTTTCTCTAATGACAATGCTTAGCAACATCTCTTAGAAGGGGGTAGCTAAGTTTCCAGGTTCTACAGATCTGTAAGCTTAAACAAAGTAAAGACAGGGCCGTATAACTAAGAAGAAGCAGGGGCCAACTCCTGCAGAGGTCAAAATAGACCCCAAGAACCAGACCTCTCAGTCTGAGTTCTAACACAAGGATATTCAACTCTGGCAGTGTGCAGACTATTTCTAAGGAATACAAAATAGTCACAATTAATTAAAAAATACACTGCCAGTTCATCTAAATTCTCCACCATCAACCTAAATTTTAAAAGTTGACAGGGTGAAGAAGATTAGCTCCTTTTTGACCTTGAAACTTATCTTTTTTTTTTATTTCAGATCATTGATATTCCTCTTCACAGAAAAGCTGAAGCCACTCTGTTGAACCATTTGAGTTTAATTTCCAGGTTTTGCAAAAAAAGTTTTCTTTTTAGGAGCAGACATGAAGCCACAGATCAGACTGAGATAGCTAAAGACCTTTGATGCACATAAAGATACATCCTTGAGAATGACTAAGGTTATTGACCAGAAGAGAGATGAACACGCTTTCAGACTGAATCCTGGTCAGCTGGTGAAAAACACACTCATTATACAACGTAATTTGTGATTAGAGGGACCTGGTCTGAAGGATGCCCTACGTTTTTTTTCTCAGATGAGCAGAGACAAGATCGACAGCTTACTGAGAAAGAGGGAGGGAGAAAGAGTTGCAGTTCATTAGTGACTGTGACTACCATTCTTGAAGACTTGTGCCTATTTAAGCTTACGGTTATACAAGCTGCACAAGAGTACTCATAAGCAGGGAATACTTTTACAATATTAAGCTAAGAAGCCTTAAACTTTGATCGTTTACTCCTGCTTCGGTATTGCATAGGTCCATACAAATGTAACATGCGTCTCATTTAAGGTCCCTTTAACCCACCAAGATAGGACCGAGAAGACTAGAGGAAGAATCAGGCTCCAAATGTTAACTTGGATTTCAATAAACATTTAACTTGTTAAGAGTATATTATCCTGTAATGAAAGGTGTGAATAGTTCATGGGAACATTCCCAAACTGGGTTTAAACCAACTACTTCCAGTATCGATAACAATGTAGCCCTGGGAGTGTAAAGCCAAGTTTCTTCAGCAGGTTATATAGGCTGTGCAGAGCTCTAGATTTTCAGTCCCAAGGTATCTGGTTTAAAGCCAGGTAAGTCTAAATGAGGAGCCTTTACATCTAATTACAGTGCAGACACACTTAACAGTATAGAGGAGAAACATAACCTGTACAATTCAGCATGTTCAAAGAAACACAAAATCCCAAGGAACTGTACAATGGGGTCTTTCACAGTGGAAGTGCCGATTCCCTTAAAATGTAGAAGCTTGTAAAAGAAAGCATGCAGGTCAATGATCAGAAAAAAATCTCTACACGTTAGCCTCAATGATAAATCCTCTAGCTCAAAGTCCCACTGAAATAATGGATAAATTAGATTGTTAAATTGAAATTACCATTGAACATGGTAGTCAATTATTCCCCAGATTCCCAGTGGGTTAAAGTTTCCCAGTGAAATTACTATTTCTATAAAAGAGATGTTAGAAATGTGCATTATGCTGTTTAAATGCTATTGAAATGGATGCCAAGAAAAACAGTTATGCCTGGCTGACTTTGGAGATAATTTGGCAAGTTACCGAAAAGTTTTACTGTACACCCCAATTTATTGCTGTGTATATGAAACTGTCCCTTAAGTCAAAAGCTATGTTAAACTACAACAAGTTTATATTTTATGCAGAAGAAGAAAAGGTGACAAGGAAACAGAACATTTTTCAGTATTAAAGCATATGATGAGAAACTATTTTCTACCAGAGCACAACCATTGGAATGCTTTTGTGGTAGAGAACTTTTTGGTTTGGTAAGTTTTAAAGCCTGTAGGTCATCTGGAGACTGTTTCCAGCTCAGGAAGTTTTTGAGCGTGTGGTTAGACCACAAAGTGATCTAAAATGCTTTAAGAAAATGTGGTTTCTTTTTCCTCCTAAATTTCTTTATGTCACATTTGTCAACAAACACATCACTGCACAAATGCCATGTGATCTCACAGCAAACTGCCTTTAGGAGTTGAGATTCTGCCTGCCAAGCTCATCTAAGACTCTCCTGAACCACGTACTCTTCTTGATGGCCAACACATGCCTTATCATGAAGCTACATAAGCTTCATTTCCACAGTGCTCTGAAACAATGTTATTAACCTGATGGTTCATGACGCAAAGAAGGTAGGGCATTGTTTCATGAAGCTCAAATCAATGAAAGACTCCTTAACTCTTCCACCAGCAGTGAGACAACCAGAATTGTCTCATGAATACAAGGACAAGTAGAGTATTTGGTACTGCAGTCAGTGAGAGAGGAATTTTTTATCCCTTGACCAAAACATCTGAATTGCTCTAGGAAAGACTGTCAGTGCATAAAGCATTACAAAGAGCAGAAAGTAAGAAAGTCTTAGCTATGTTCTCAAAATAACTTGAACTTCAGACACCTACTATAGTCACTACCCCTGGTGAAAATCCATTTTGCTAACCTCAGCTATCTGAAAATTATGAGCAGGTCTTCAAAGAATGATGAGATTGAAAAAATGGTAAGACTGTAAGAAAAACATAATTGAATACTGAGGTCATGGAAGTTGGCATTACTAGTGTTGATGTATTGCTTTCAGTTTGAGGGAGGGCAGGCGAAGTGAAGGAGTACATGTCCCCATTGGCCTGATTACCATTTGGTTCAGCTTCTGAGACGAATTCTTCTCTCCAATCAGCTCCTCTGATTTGAAAAAAACATTCAAAACAAGTCATAGTTGAACCATAACATTAAAACTAGTGATGCTGTACTTCTAAGCATAAATAAAAATTATTTCCAATAACAGATAAACAGAATAATGTTAATTTGTGTTTGCATATCTATTTATACCTATGAGGGGTTACATTATCTGTTGTTTCTCATAATGATTCAAATTAATGATAGACTCACATTATAAAATGTCACCTAATTCTCTCCATAATAGTAATTTGGTGAGGTTGATATAAGTTACCAAACTAAGCTGCCCATACAATCCAAATATAGTTTACTATAATTTTGCTTATTTGAAACAAAGAGATAATAAATCACCAACAATTCACAGAAACAGAAAATACAGGCAATGAGTACACAAATGTATTTTACATCTAACCATCTGTATAATAATTTGATGGATCCCAGATGCTGCAGAAAACTAAGGCAAGAGCATAACTATGCAATTTATTTGAAACAGATATATATTATTTAAATTTATGCCTGTAATAACAATGTGATGGACAGGGTATGACTTTCAGACTGAGTTTACTACATACACCAGAAACCGTAGTCCTGTCAGTAAGCTGCCTGTCTGGTCAAAAATGAAAGGTACTCTAATATTTACTGTGAGAAAGTAAGACTTTCCCAGATAGCCTACAAGAAAAAAAACCCACCTTTTTTCTTCCAAAATATATCAAGTATAAAGAGTCCTGAAGGAGGAGCTGAACTCCTGTCTTCACTCAGGATACTCTGAGAACTTTCACAGAGTAATCTTCACGTTGGAGCTATGTAAACAAATAAAATCCATAAACCACTTCAGACCTGACAGAACTATATGCCACAGCAAAAGGTATAAGGAAGGTCGGTCAAAGATTCATTCACATTGAAAGCCTAAGCTAGCAGCGATAAGGCAGGGCACAGTAAACAGGGGCACACGGAGAGTGGGAATGGGCAAGAACAAACATCAGACCTGTGAGAAGGGAAAGGTTCCAGATTTTCTCAAGGTGACAAAACTTGGAGAGACACACCTTTTCTCTGCCATCTTCTCTGGTTACAGCATGAGAGGAAGTTACAGAAAGGCAAGGCTTTTCTAATATTCTGTGTTTACATGAAGTCATTTGTGATGCAATCTCTTTGCCTGTAGAATGTCCTGCTACTTGCAATGTCCAGCAGCTTTATCAGGAAGCAGGAAAGGAAAGGGAAAGAGAAAAAGAGATTTTGTGCTACATCTCTGTACAGAGTCCATTGCTTTATTTTTTAAAGAGTTCAGAAGAAAAGCATACAGCTGGGGGAAATCTTGTTAAGTCTGTCTTACCTTTTGTTTCATGTAGCTATAAAAATGAGAGGTCTTTTCTCCTTTAGCCTATCTTATTAAATTAAATAATGTCATATGACAATAAATCTAATACTATGTCTCATTTAGGATTCCCCCAGTGGAACAACATGCTTTTAGCTGTGTTTCCAAGCAGATACCTGCAGAGTTGTCATTTCCTCAAGTGCAGCTCACAGATGTTCTCAAACTAGCTTCAATCCATTGCATCACATTTGGCATTGGGACAGTGGAAGAAGTCATCACTCCCAGCCTCCCACTTGCTCCTCTGCCAGAGGTTACCATAATCCTCCCAACCAGGATGAGACTGAATGGGACACGCATTGAACCACTGGAGTCCAGGGCTTATTAACTGAAAATCACAAATTACATTGACAAGTCAAAAAGCAAATTGCAGACACAGGAGTTGCTACACGTCACATTCAGATTTCCTGTCTGAAGGAGTATCTGGGAGAAATTCCCGGGGCACCTACTGCTGGAAACCAGTGCAACCACCACTGCAAAGCTACCACCTTGAAAACCAGCAGCTCAGGTAGAGTGCTCTTCATGTGGCTGAAGAGAAGAAGAACTCAAACGCAGCCCTCAGGCCTCCCTGAGATGCTGGATAAGTACCCAAGCAGCTGGCACACACCAAGCTCTGCTCCATCACCACTGTATTGCTTGCACTGCTACGGGGTTTGACTAGTTTAAAGAAGCACTGAAATACAGGAATATTACAGCATGACAGACAGAAAACTTAAAAACACCAAGGACATACACAGTGTAGGTCTCATTAAAAAAGGAGGGTAGAGGTTACCTATGTCACACAGGAAGCACCAGAAATTCAAGTGACCCATAAACACACAGTCACTTGTCATCATGGTTCTCTGGGGATGGAAAGAGTAAAGGTGATCCTTGGCAATTTTCCACTCATTGTCCAAGCATCAACTGTTACTTCTGTGCAAAACAATGCAAATCTCCCCTTGCAGTGATGCCCAGAGATCGAAATCCCTCATTAACCAATGCGTACCTTCCCAAGAGCTGTTCAAACTGTGAGTGACCAATAAAAAAGAAAAAAGAAGTAGGAAATGTAGGAGTGAAAATGTAGAGAACTTTAAAAGATAAATTCAATTGACATATAAAAATTAAAAACATATGGAAATGCCAGTGATTACTTATCATTGCTGCATTTTCTAGTTTACAGGATTTGTTACAAAGTCTCTAGGTAGTTGCAGAATTCACCTTCAAAACCTATAATTTATAGCCTGCACATATAAGCTAAAGTATATACATGTATGTTTATGTATGTATTTATAAGGTAATCTGGGTTGAGAATTTAAGTCAAATTTGATACAAAAAAATATAGGAATTCTTCCATAATCCAGGACTCAATGATTCTTCCATTTTTTATGATTGTCATTTTAACTGGGAAACTCATATCATTGATTCTTGTCTTAATTAATGAGACAAGTTCATTAGTTATTTCACTTTGTTCCAATAAGTACTCTACATAATTTCAAAAAACAAACCATTTTAAAAGCAAAGCCTTTCTAGACCTAAACCCACCTGCAGACTCACTCTGAAGCTGTCACAGGTGATTCTGTGCCACAAGGTCCGAAACCTCATTCACAGTGGTTATCACATCAGCAGGATTACACATATTTGTTATGTTATATACACGGTTAAGTTTTCTGTAGAATGTACAAATCCAACATTAAACCTTCCATGAGAAGTGAAGAAAAAAGACCTCTTCTCAGGTGAGAAAGATAAAATAGATGGATTAGCTAAAAGGATTAGTGGCAGTCTATGATATATCCTACTAGCCTAGTTTAAACACTTATTCATGCTACCTTTCTTCAAAAAAAAACTCTTTCCAGAAATGATTAATTTTGAGGCTATGTATAAAGTCTTCAATGGAGAAGAAAATATTTGCATATCATGCTCCACTTTTACTGGAATTCTAGCCATGAAATATAAGACCTGCTTTAATTCAGCTGGTGCACAGACACTAACCTTACAGAGAGTGATTAAGCTGGCAGTTTAAGAATACAGTGTGGGGCTTTGACAGTTTTCTTTATATTGTGGCATTTAGTTTAGTTCCGTATATATGTAATTTTAAGGAGCTTTATTGTTGCAGAGTTGGATCTAGAATATAAAGCAGTGGTGGCTTTTATGAGCCTGTCTGGGCTATCTAAACAAAAAAATCCTTGTAGTAGGCAAGTTTAAGGCACTACTACTCATGAATTTTAATGAATAGGCCAGCATGCCTATGTAACAGTCCTGTGCTGAATGGACTCATAAGTGTTTTAATGTGTTACCACTGGCTAAATTCCGAGGAAAGATGGAGTGGTTGAGACATGTGCTTTAGATCAGGATGATGTGCATTTTCTTCTCAGATCTACCGTAGCTTGTTCTGGCCACAGTATTTGTGTGTAGAATACAGAAGACCGGGAAACCAAGATGACCAAAAATCTAACTATAGCTAGAGACTGTACTTCACAGTCATTTTTGCCTTTTTTTTCCGTACTCTTAAATTCTAACCAAGCAATAACCAATGAAGATGTTCTTTTTCGGTGCTGCAGCCAAATGATCTCAAATGAAAACTAATGTCTGTACACTATGTCCCATTCATCTATCTCTTTCAAATGCCAGGTGGTCTCTTGGTCTTTAGGGTTCTTTCAACAGTAAAGCTCCAGCAAATCAAATAAGTTAAAATCCCATTATTGTTTGTTTCACAGGGTTTTTAAAAGTACATAAGGACATATTTCTAGCATCTACAAAAACACTGTTTGAGATAAATCCATGAAATTAGATACCTATCAAATACTGACCCCCAACTTAAACATCTACTATTTTGTAACAGAAAAACTGTTTTACTCCTTCCTGAGCACCTCATTGTTTCCTTCCTTCCCCTGCTCTCTCTCCCCCTTCCCTAAAACGCTATCTCACCTATCACACATCTGGTTCTGGACTACTAAACCTGTGTGCATGCACACACATTTTCATTATTCATAAAAGAATGATTTTCTTTATATGAACAGGCCTGAGAATAATATGTGTCTCTCACAATTGACCTCATGTCCTAACTGTTGTGGCTTTTAGAGCATGGTCACCAGCCAAACTCAGAGATCATTTTGTCATTTTATGAGTCTAATGTTTTTTTCTTCTTGTCTGCAGCTGATATATTCTCCCAAGCTATGGAAAATGCTGTATGTAGGTAAACCTGAGAAGAAAATAGGTCAAGTGCCAATGTTTTTTAAAGGAATAGGAAAGAAGCACTCTGTCAGGATTTCCATGAAAAAAATAAAAATCCAAACATATAAAAAAAATCTTGGTCTGTTTTTGTTCAGATTTCTCTGATTCTAATCCTATACCAAAATATGTAAACTCTGCTTTATTTCCCTTTGATCTGGGCCAAACCTATTTCAAGAACACACTTAACTCAGACCATGTAGTCTCCAGGCTCACAGTTGGATTAATCTGAATGGTCTGTCCTGGTTCCAGCCCACGACAGCCGTCTTTGGAGATGAATGAGTGATCAAGAAACAGGCTGCTGACTGAGGGCTGGAATTCAGGAGCCCTGCACAGTGGTACCACTTGCTGGATATGGCTAGGCTATGAGCTCACCTGCCTGGGACAGATACAACCTCTGCAGAAAAGAATTCCCTCTTCATTCACTTCTCCATTCACTGGGACATCTCTTTTCTCTAGGAGGGCCAGCTACTTCTGCCAAACCAGATGCTGTCTGCGAGCAGTCTAAGCATGGCTTTTCCATGACCAAGAGCAGCACAGTTTTGACAATCCACATCCCCAGCTACAAGGGGAAGTGGGCCAGAAGGAGCTACCAAGGCAGACATTGCCAGCCTGCTGTCTGGCAGCACACCAGACACTGCCCTAGGGTGCAGTGATGGGACCTCTCAGGAGTTAGCATCATCTTGTGCTTGTGGAAGTCTCCTCCGGATCACTCTCCTCATAGCTCAAGAAATACATGCTTGTGGCCTTGATGATAAGAAGATTTGGGCATGCAGCTCAGAGGATGTGGAAAGCTGGCCACTCCTGTGCACATCCTATGAAGGTGTGTAAAAAGCCGGCTGTCCCAGAAATGGGCAAGGAGTTTCCTGAACTGGCTGCTAATGAACTAGCTTGGGTGCAGTTAGTAGGCCAGTTGCAGCATTACTCAACTCAACGTGAGTTCATTTATCTTTTTAAGTCTATTCTTCTTATGCAGTTTCATCTCATCATTAACTGTTTTTGATTGCAAATCTCCTCATTTTCCTCTGAAAGCAAAGTCAGATACACATCTGACAAGTAGCTTATGCTTGCACAACCATAGAAGTAAGCTGTCCTGGTAGGGATCTAAGTCAGTCAGGCTCAGTATTCTGGGTGAGGGGGTAGGAGAGCGAATACATATCTTAGTAAGCTATCCATTGAACCCTAAGCACTGTGTAAATTAGTCTACACAGGCCATTCTATCTCTCTGTGCCACTACCTGTCATGTTAATTGTTGGGGGAAGACAAGATAATGTATAGGAAAGATGTCAGCAAAACATATTTTTTGCCTGCTATCAAGTGGGAGTAGAGTCTGAGAAAAACTTCAGGCGATACAGACACAGCTCCCTGGACAGACCACTCAAGGTTACTAGGGAAATTAACTGAAAACAACACAGACGTAGGCTCACTAAACTTGTCTTCATTTGGTAATTAGGTTATTTTCTCTCTATAGGAATCTCTCAGGAGATTCCATTCCACTTAAATGTAGTGCGATAAGACATGTTCAATGATACTCTGAGAGCAGTCACGTCTGGAATAGCAAGTAACATACACTTCTCTTTCCTTCCCTTCCCTTCCCGGTTTGAGATTTGAGGTGTCTGTGACCTTCACTACAGAGCCATGCTCTGTAGGCAACAAAGGGGAGGAACAAGGCTGAGACACAGTGCGTTTCCCTGAACAACAGAAGGAGATGAGCTCTGGCACCGCTGAGAGTTACACAGGTGATTTTGCTGAAAGCCAGGTATGAAGAAAAGTAACTTTATAGGCGGTTATGACAGAGGAAAAAGAAACATTAATGGCAATCACTAGTCCTTCCTCACATGAACTTTCTAACAGCTCAACTGGCTCTGATTATAAATGACAGAGTCCAAACAGCTGCAGAGGGATTGACCCTGCTCTTCTGGAAAAGACACTTAGCTTACAAGCTGTGGAGTAATGCCCCGTAATGCCCCACCACTGCCACCACTTCTGATGCTTACAAACTATTTCCCTGTGATTGATTTTCTGGAGCTCAGACTGGCTCTGTTCATGTTCCTCGAAACTGCGTCACTGGAAGCTGACCTCTAGATCCATTACAGACTGCAGCTTCTGTCACTGGTGGCAATCAATACCCGGGAAAAGCTGGTTTAGGGGAAAACTTTATTCATTATCGTTTATAAATGAATACATTGAATGCAGAGTACAGCAGCTCTAGTCAGTCAGGTAATACAGCTACCTTCCTTCTTCCTCCTCCTTCCCTTCCAAATCAGACTTTTGTTTGCAATGGACGTTTCCACAACTGTAACATAGAGGAAGGGTAGTGAAATGGCACATGTAATTACTGTTATCTGGATACACAACTCTGTTGCAGAAGACAGAATAGACCCAGACTTAGGAAGAGGAGGAATGAAAAGTGGTTTTATTTCCCTTTGTCTCTGTGAAAGCGCATATCAGACCCAACCTATGCCAGAAGAGGAATTTCAGGTGCATAACAGGGTTTCTGACACTGAATCTGACACTGAAAGGTACTCCAGGGCATTATAAAGCTACTCGAGAAGATGATGTTAAGAAGAGGAGATAACCATGGTACAAACTGATTCTTAGTCAATAAGAAGTGAAAGCATGCCCACTAGATACCTTGCCCAAGACATTACTAAGTGGGGAGAAAGAGGTTGATGGTGAAGGCAAAACAAAGTGGAGAAGACATCTGCCTAATAATTCTGGCCCTCCTGGAAACAGAAATTAATTGAATTTAGTTAAGCGAATCATACCTCTGCTGAGGGGACGTCTGCTGACAGGTCAGTTGCAGACAGAGTGAAAAGCACACCAAGTTTAAACAGGAAACTTGACCAGAATAAGGAATCCAAAAGCCAACACCACTGCATTCAGGTCATTGGCTAAAATCAGCCACAAAAGGAATCACAACAGCAGTGGTTTATGTATACCTTGCAGGGGTGAGCTACAGGACAGCAGTGGAGAAAATCAAAAACAAGTACAAAGCAGTGACAGACAGCCAATGTAACCCAGTCTGAGCCACTACCAGGATGAACCAGAAAAAGCCTCAGCCATCTGCTGATGTATCACAAGAAAATCATGAGAGAGGTTAAATGCCTAAATACCCAACAAAATGGAGGTAGCAGCTACAAGATAAAAACAAGATGTCACTCTTACCATATCCCAGGCAAATTTACTCATATTGCAAGTTAATTTGTTTAAAAGAAACCTGTATCAATTAATCCTATATCCCTCAGTATGCTTAGTTATAGAGGATACTTCCAGCAGGCAGTATCTGGTAGCCTAGGTTAACTACAAGCTCTTCCAAACAGAGGCCATGGTAGACAATCCAATCCATATGCACCCTTAACTAACTCAAATTTTCTTTCCACCCGGCTGAACATTCAACATGTACTGAATTTAAGTTCTGCAATAAATCAAGGCAATTAAAAATAGTTAACAGTTGCGTTTACATGAGAACAAGAATTTTGAGATAATTATGCTGAAAGTTGGAAGTGGAACCAAGCAATCTGTCTAATTAACTTTAAACTTACTCCTGCTTTTTGGAGTCAGATTGGAAAGGATTTGAAGGATTCGAATTTCAGAAAGTGTTGCTCAAATACTTAAGGTTTAACACCAGTCTGAAAGTTCAATATGTGTCACAAACCACTATAATAATAATGACGGCGATAATAAAACTTTGATAGCAGCCATCTGCCCATTCCAGACAGTTGAATCATTTCCAGTGCTCCCCAAGAGCCAGCACTGACATAGATTTTTATACACTCTATCACAGACAGTATATGCAGGGTCTGCAGTCGAGACCTTTCTGTAATGACGTCAAAGAGGTTGTACAGCCAGCTTTTAAAATTGCTGCAGGCTTGTCCTAATGACACTAGGATATAACAAATGAGGAAAGGAAGATATGTATATCAATGTTACAATAACAAGCAAAGACAGCACACTTAGCTCTGGAGGCAGCACTTAGGTTATCCTCTGTAGAGCTGCTTTCCAAAGTTTGCGTCAGTGGAGGGGGCGGGGTGTGAATTCCATGATGAAGGGGCATAACTCAGCTGGAGGACTTTTTAGTGTGAAGTCTGGAAAAAAGTAAAGAAAATGGCATTGGAGTTGTTAAGATAGAACTTAAACAAGAAACTGTAAAGAGAAGAGACTTTAGCAAGATGTTTCAGTTGTCAGCTTGCAGAGATAAGAGTCAAGTATACTGTTAAGAACAGTCTATAAGACACAGCTAAGGAGATTTTGCAAAAGCAAACTAAAAATCTCAAAATAAAATAATTGAACAAAATATTCAAAGAGCACTCATAGGCTGCTGGCAGAGATGCACGAGTCGGTTTGTTTCAGCCCTGGTAATAACCTACATACCGCCACATCTGCGGGTGACCACATCTGAGCTGGAGCTTTGCTGGTACATAAAAGAGGGGTGCAATAGCCAGCTTTTTCCCTAGCATCCCCTAGAAGCCTAAAAGCTGCATCTCTCCTCTGATGCACCTGGATCTGTCAGCCCTCTGGATAAGCTGGGAAACTCACTTTAGGTATTTATAAAAAGGGATGTAAGAAGGCCCGTTTCTTAGCAGAGGGCAGAGAAACAGCTGAGTGTGAGTCCAGTTGCAGGTTTTATAGGAGTTAATTTAAACCAGGACAGTCTTTAGGAGGCTTTGACGGACAATTCTGTGTTTTTAAAGTCCAAACTAATAAGTGGTTGACAGAATTCTGACAATAAGCATGCCTGTATGCTATGATGAGTGAAAAAAAACAGGCAAACATACTGGATCTTTACCAGTACTTGTAAAATAAAGTGTAGATGAGTTCCTAGTGCAAGTGGGTGCTCTGTTCATCGCATGAAATATAATTCATGGAACGTTGCCATTTACACTCAGTAAATACTCATATTCATGCAAATGAGACTACTACTATTTGTACGAAATATGTTAATAAATCTGTGTTATTTTCTTTACCTCTAAAATATCCTGTGATTTAGCTATTCATGTTAATAGCATAATGTGAACATTCATAGTTTCTTTATGCCCTTATTTAATTTTCCCTTTATATTTTCACTCTGCTTGTACTTGCAGTACTCCAGATGTGTCTCTCAGAATAGGTACACAGTTCAGCATAATTAAACCTATCCATAATTATCAAAATTAAAAAGCTGAAGTTTTATTCCCTGTACCTTTACTTTTGCCTTATTTTCTGGAAACCATTCAAAAGACCAGCAATGAAAAACACCATTTAAGAGTTAAGTTTGGTAATGTTTTCAATCCTTGCTTGTAACTGTATCTAACTGTATCATAAAAACACACTTTTAAAAGTATTTTTACTTATTGTGGATTGTTAGTCTTGAAAGGAGCATTCTGGAGATATTTAAAGCTTCTGAGTCCTTAGCTCTGAGGAGTGAAGAACAGAGGCATTACCATATTTGAAGGTATCAAGTGTCCCCAGGTACTATATTTCAGTGTACAATGCATAAAGACAGAAGTTTCAGAGAGACAGGAAACTGTGAATACTTCCCTGAGATTAATTTAAGGGGAAAAAAAAAAAATCTGTCTTTTGGGGAAATCGTAACAGTGCAGATTGGCAGGGTGCAGTGTGGGCTGGCAGGGCCCCCATCCCCTGGGGGCCATGGGCTGCAGGGGATCCCTGGGCCAGCAGGGCAGCCAGGGGCACCAGGGCAGATGGTGCTGAAATGGGGTCCTGGGCTGTGGGCAGGGCGGAGGGACCCCTGGCGGGTCTGCGGGGGCAGTCAGGCCCCCCAGGGCCCTGATACAAATACTTAAATTCTCTTTCACTTTGATTTTAGGGAAGCCAGATTTGATACCAGTTACGCAGCAGAGATATTATTCTACCAAAGGATACAACCTGAGCTAAATAAAGCATGCATCCTCACAGCACTGTGCAAGCATTAACAAATACCTAAGCCAAGTCAGATTGCAGCGTGGTATACTTTGTGAAACTTAGACAGATTGCTCACCTGCCTTTTCTGTGGTTTGATCTGCATTCTTCCCTGCTGGTGTCTCTACAGCACTCTTGCATGATCCCCCTGTAGACTTTTCAATTTTACTTCTTTATCATCCAAAATAATCATGGTTAGATTTGTTACCTTTAATCAAGTGTTGTGATCACCTCTGATTTGCTGCAGCATAACAACTACATTACCTGATGGAAAGGTAATGTAAAAAGACCTGCAAAAATCAGAAAAGAAAGAAACAAACCCAAAGGCACAAATTTCGCAGGATCAAACTTCTGCAGGTGTTTTCCTGTCTCCCTCTGGTTTAGTTATTACCAGCTGTTCTTCATCTATAAACTTATCTCATTTGAACACTTAGCCATGCTGGTGGCAGTGTTGCATGGCAGAAGACAAAGAGCAAAATGTCTTCCTTGCCTTGTGCTTTTTCTCTGTTTTGCCTGGTTTTAGACATATGATGTGCTAAAATAATTAACTCAGGAAAGCCGTAAGCCCCCAGAGTCTGTGATTTTTTGTAAGGCAGTAAACTTAGATTGATTTCTGAGATAAACTAGAGCAATGGCAATTTTTATGTTAAGCAATGATTCTGATGGAAAATAATTTTAAAAATCAAAGAAAGATATAGAAGGAGACAAACACATACTAAAAATATCAGACTTCAGGGTGAAGATTTGAATTGGTTTTAGTTCTGGTGAAATTTTATGCCAACATAAGAACTATTCCCGCAGCTGTGTGGGGAAACGAAGAACAGCTGAGGATCGACAAACATAGTGTGTGCTTGGTGCCACCGCTATATCAGGCCTGGGGACAGAATCACAGCCGGGCATAACATGGACCAGAAAGTCTCCTGTTACAGCGTTTGTTTTGAACCTCTTGCAGCCCTTCGCTGAACTTGTTAAAGTGTCAGAAAGGATGAGCAAACGCTTCCATGATGATACTTCTACCAGTTCTCTGAAAAAAAGACTCACTTGATACTGGTCTCCAAGGACAGAGATAACCCAGCAACTGCAGTGCAAAGGACTTAGCCAACTGCTTGGCTGCTGGACTCAACGCTTTACTCTCAAGTTTCCCAGATGTTCACACAGTGTGTCTGAAGCTTTTGCTATCCCAACTGCCAGACTTTTTTTCGCAAAGAAAAGAGAGAAAGGAACTGAAGGGATTAGGAATTCTGAACGGAGGAAACATCAGAGCAGGAATATAAATACAGAAAGTGAATGGTGCCTTTGCTGACCTAAGAAACATCAAAAAAACAGTATCACAGGTTTCAACTATTTATTGTAACCTAATGTATTGATGTTGCATTCCTACTCCCAATTTGTTCACATGAAATACCCTAGATTCATTGCATAGAAGCCAAAGACTGTCCCGTGGGATGTAACAGGCTGGAAAGAGAGGGTATATATGAATTTCAAAATTTCGGGGGGTCGGGGCCAGGAAGGAAAAAAAAAAAAAAGAAAAATCTGGTCTTTGGGATACCCCAAACTAAGACTTGTAAGGTTTATGCATTACTCAAAGGTCAATTTTTCCATGTTAGAGAGCATGATTTGGATATTTGACTACTCAGATCTTTGAACACTCAGTGTCCATATGGACACAGACTGTTCATATGGATCAGGGGTTGACTTAACCCTTGAATCCAAAGCCTACTACAAAAGAAAGTGGAAAAGCAGCTACAAGACTTTCAACTTTACAGCAGTGAACTGGCCTATGCAAGTGTTAGCTCAGGGATACCTTGAGAAATATCTATAAATTTTTAGTGAATTTGAATCAAGATGTAATTTTTGTACCTAAAAGCTCTCTCTAATCATAATTTTCATAAATATTCATGCGATCAGTGTTCTTTTCTTTTTCTGCCCATTTAAGATTCTGATTTCTCTGCTAGGATCCTGCCTGCTAGGATGAATTCCATAAAAAAAAAAAAGAATTCTAAAAACATGGGTAATGTATAGGGATGGGATTGCTCAGATGACCTTATTCAGCACATGTCAATATGAGATAAGCAAATATTTTTATGTTCAAATTTTTACTATGTCCAGAAAAGCATATTTTCATAAATAATACCTGATGAAAAGTGTAGCTTATTTCCCAATTTCAGAAACTTATTTATCATCTTCCACTATCCAGAAAAGTAATAAATAAGAAAAAATAAATTCCTATCAGATGGAGTAATGACAGTTTAAAGACAATCATTTACTTAGGAACTTATATAGCTCTTTTTACATGTTGCAGCATTTTTCCACTTAAAACAACAGTCAAACCTCTCTTTTTGTTCACAGATTTTTCAATAAACAACTTTTTTTTCAGTTCAGTATCAACACCACATAACTGGCACAACTTAGTTTTCATGCTGAACCCATAATAGCAGGAATGATTCTAGTCTCATAATTTCTGTTTTTTTCATGTCCCGCTTTCTTCTCACTCCCCTGATCATCCATAAATTACTGCTGCTTTATTTTACTATTTTCCCTGAAAGTCATTGATTTAAAAGATATTAAATCAGATTTTAAAAAAATAAATTTCAGATGAAAGAATCTTCTGACATACAAAATGCAAGACAGAATTCAACTCATGCAAACAAAAATAAGCTACTTAAAACTTAATTGCACTAAAGTAACCTTGTTTCAGTGGGCTGAAGAATCCCACAAAGGGAAAAGACAACAAAGGTCACCTAATATACTTTTGCAAAACTTGCTCCAGCCTGTAGAGCCATATCATATTGTTCTATTAATTGAACACAAATTTTTGCACAGTAGAATGCATGAGCTATTCGTTTTACCAGGAGGCTCTTCTGTTCATTGCCATTTCATGGACCATTTCCAAAAGCAAGACAAAAAGTCTTTGTGTGCCTAAAGGTACAAGATTCATACCTTCCTTCTTTTATGATTTACCTTCACACTTCTAAAATACATTATCAACTGAGTCCATTCAGTAGCACCATTTAGGCTTTAAAAGTCCTCATGAAGTATAATTATCTAGCTTTACATATGAATAACTTGAAATGTAAGCCTATGTTAATCCTACCTAATGTTAACAGTTTAAATCTTAGTCCTCTAGGCCCCTTCAATGCCCAAGAAAATATAATAAGCTTGTCCAGGGAAGAATTCATTCAAAAGTGAGATCAATGGCTGAGAAAGGACGAATGAGCCTCTGGAGAGTCCCCTTGCTACAGTGTCATCTTAGACATCTAGCTTAAACTAGACACCTTTAGCTCCTAGACAGCTGAATCTAGATGAAATGAACTACATCCACAGTATGGCTGGGGCACAGAAGGAAAAATACTACAGAATCTAATTTTAGGCACCTGACCTGAGGTAGTCATAGTGTCAGTGGAGCCTCCCACGAGCTTAGTTCTCAGTAGTAGCACTGGAGGCTTCACTGTCTATGTAGATGTCACTAAATTCAGACAGTATCTTACACAACTATGACAATACGATGTCTCTTAATTAAGAGTTTTCTCTACATTACCAAAACCCAGAGCAGATCATATGCTGACACCTTCCAGAGGACGCTTCTTGCAAAGATATAGTGCTTTGCAATAACAGCTCCCAAAAGGCTCATCTGAACACCTATCTGACTCCTAGGATGTACAGGGATATTTTCAGTTGCAGTGTTAAAAAGAAAATGAGTGAATTCCAAAAAAGGGTTCCATTCCCAGTTTCAAAATTTTTAACAAAGCTCCAGAAAAGGGACATCGTCGATCAACACCATCGTCATCATCACCATAAGCTGCTGTAGGATAATGGAGAAAAAAATATTACCAGAACAGGTTATCCTGAGAACTTCTGCCAATATGCTGGATATATATGCCAATATTTCACAGAGATAACTACATGACTCTCATCTTGTGTTGAAAAAACAAACAGGAAGGAGGAAACACTGGCTGAGTTCTGCAGAGAAGACACAGAGGCTGTCCTTGCCATTCAAACTGCATGTCAACAGGGCCACACTGCTTTGAAAAAGGCATGCAATCTAACAAGATGTGCAATCAGAGCAAAAGCACAATGACAATGACAATCTGTCTTTCCAGACTATATAGGTCCAGCAGCAGTTGTCCGGTGCTGGGCACCACACTTCAAGAAAGAAGTGGGCCAAGTGAAGAGGCTCTGGACAAAACACCAAACATGAACATAAGCAAAGAAAACATAACACGTGAGAGAAAGCTGAAGAAAATGGGGTTGCTCCACCTAAAATGAAAAAAAAAAAAAAACCAAAAACAACTCAGAGAAGACATGACAAAAATCTTCAGTTATAGAAAAAGCTGTAAAAAGAAAGAGGATTACTTTTTTAATGGCTCTGGTTGATAGGTTTGAATGACAGTGAAAAAAGAAAAAAAATATTGGTAAATATCATGAAGCAGCATATAACGCTATTTGGGGAGTTCCTATCTTTGGAGGTCTTTTAAAAACAAGTTAGACAATCTTCACAAGAGATGAGAAAAACAGATTGATGAGAAAACTTTCTGTCCACCAGGTCATCCGGGGAACTACAGGCCTGTCAGCCTGACCTCGGTGCCAGCAAAGGTCATGGAGCAGATCATCTTGAGTGCCTTTATGTGGCATGTGTGGGACAACCGGGGGATCGGGCCCAGCCAGCATGGGTTTATGAAAGAGAAATCCTGTTTCACTAACTGGTCTCCTTCTATGACAAGGTGACCCGCTTAGTCGATGAGGGGAAGGCTGTGGATGTGGTCTACTTGGACTTTTGTAAGGCCTTTGACACTGTCTCCCACAGCATTCTCCTGGAGAAGCTGGCTGCTCACGGCTTGGATAAGTGCACTCTGCGCTGGGTTAAAAACTGGCTGGATGGCCGAGCCCAGAGAGTGGTGGTGAATGGAGTCAAATCCAGTTGGCAGCTGGTCACGAGTGGTGTTCCTCCAGGCTCAGTATTGGGGCCAGTTCTGTTCAATATCTTTCTCAACGATCTGGATGAGGGGATTGAGTGCACCCTCAGTAAGTTTGCAGATGACACCAAGCTGGGTGAAAGTGTCGATCTGCTGGAGGGCAGGAAGGCCCTGCAGAGGGACCTGGACAGGCTGCATTGATGGGCTGGGGTCAACTGTATGAGATTCAACAAGGCTAAGTGCCGAGTCCTGCACGTGGGTCACAACAACCCCATGCAACGCTACAGGCTGGGGGAGGAGTGGCTGGAGAGCTGGCTGGTGGAAAAGGACCTGGGGGTGTTGGTTGACAGCCACCTGAACGTGAGCCAGCAGTGTGCCCAGGTGGCCAAGAAGGCCAATGGCATCCTGGCTTGTATCAGGAATAGTGTGGCCAGCAGGACCAGGGAGGTGATAGTGCCCCTGTACTCGGCACTGGTGAGGGCGCATCTCGAGTACTGTGTTCAGTTTTGGGCCCCTCACTACCAGAAGGACATCGAGGTACTGGAGCGTGTCCAAAGAAGGGCAAAGAAGCTGGTGAAGGGTCTGGAGCACAAGTCTTATGGGGAGTGGCTGAGGGAGCTGGGGTTGTTTAGCCTGGAGAAGAGGAGGCTGAGGGGAGACCTTATTGCTCTCTACAACTACCTGAATGGAGGTTGTAGTGAGGTGGGTGTTGGTCTCTTCTCCCTAGTAATGAGTGATAGGACGAGAGGAAACGTCCTCAAGCTGCGCCAGGGGAGGTTTAGGGTTGACATTAGGAAAAACTTCTTCACCGAAAGAGTGGTCAAGCATTGGAACTGGCTGCCCAGGGAAGTGGTTAAGTCTCCATCCCTGGAGGTATTTAAAGAATGGATAGATGTGGTGCTTGAGGACATGGTATAAATGGACTTGGCAGTGCTAGGTTAACGGTTGGACTCGATGATCTTAAGGGTCTTTTCCAACCTTGATGATTCTATGATTCTATGACTCATTTAGATCCATCTGCTTTTATGATTTTATAATATCTAATAGGAGTATCTGAACTATGAGTAGCACGGGTGGTGGGGTAAGGTCAGCAAAAGATTTTTCCCCACCACCTCTGATGCTACTCACTAAACCGGGCAATGTGACAAAACAGTTTTCTTACATAACCTCCTTTAGGCATTAGTTTGGAGCTGGCAGCATTGGGCTGACTGAATGAAACTGCAGCTCCCAGGGCTCATTGGTTAGGGCTATTTTCCAGCATTACGGTACTGGAATATATCATATACCATGAGAATAATTCATTTTATCTTATCTTATCAAAGTCAATCTGTAACTCATCTTTATCTCTTCACTAGCTATATATAAATAGTTGGTTCTGGAAGTGCTTCAAAAAAACCTTTGAACATATTGCCCCATATTATGATAAAACCCAGATGCATACCAGCTCCTTCTCAACACCTTTACTCTTGGGGAAAGAAGAGAGGACCAGAATGGATATACAGCATGCTCCAGACAGCTCTGAGTGATCACTGCATCAGGATCCCAGGGCATGCCATGAAGCACTCCTGAGCTTTGGTGAGGATATATGTCCAGCTTGGTGTAATACATCATATAGGTGGCAGCTTTGACATTTAGAGTGATGTTTCTGAACTCCTACTCTTCTTATCACCTCCAGTGAGTCAATGGCAAAAATGTGCATGCATTCTTTGAATCTTTCTTATGCAAAACTCACTGAGGTACACATGGACTTACCTGTTTTGCAGGATTATTTTTATGTTTTCTTTGCTTCATGATTTTTCATATCATTTTGTTTACACGTTAATGCAAGTATTTACTGGAAATTAAACAAAGAGGAGAAAAAATATGGTATTATACAGTATTAGCAAGACAGTTGTAGCATACATGTTTTACTGTGCACAAAAAAATGTTTACACAGAAATATCCTTCACTGTAGGAAACCCTATATCACATGCATCAAAATGAAAAAGGGTAAAAAGCTAGTTGTAAATCTAATTCCATTTTCTCCTATAAAGATAAAAAGGTTTCAGGGGGGTTCTCTCTCAGTGAACTTTCTACTTTATTATTCCTTTCTTGCTTTCGTATGGTCTAAATTCTATAGTCTTTAAAGAAGAAAAACTACTAATTTAGAATTAGAGGCAAAAACATTAATAACTTGCCCCATGTTTGCAAAGGAAACAGGGATCTTCTAATGTTTCATGAGAACTCATAGGCACGTTATGGTGAGGCTACATAAAACAGACTTCCACTATGGCATTACTCAGATGAACAGATTATGTATTAATTGTCAAAACACTTCATAGATGAAGTTTTGTGAGAAGAAAAATAAGATTAAGAGATTTGTTATTTATATACTCTGTCTTGTGAAAGGCTACAGAGTGATTTTTTTTCTCCCATCATAAGAAATCACTAATATGAAATATCTTTTTTTAAAAGCACATAATTAAATCAGAAAACATTTTAAGTAGTTGCATTCTCTGTTTTTGATTAAGGTGCACTGATGCAATAAAGATAAATTACCGATTTCTGGGGCAGAATTGTCAAGAATGAAACTGAGGGGACTTTCATTCTACAGAGGTAATATTAATTGTTGGCAGTTAATGGCAGAATTATAGGTTAATTTTCTTTTTATATAAAACTTTTTTGAATAAATTGAACCATATGCACTGTGTCATAATGGGAAAAATCAATAAACTCTTAGAGAAATTTCATTTCATTTATGCGCTGAAGTTTGTTGTAAGACCTCATGTTATTCAGCTTAGATACAGCTGCACAGCGTTTCATCATTTTGCCTGGGTTTGTTAATCTTATGTCAGGGAAAAGAGACCATTTTTCATTAACATTTTATAGGCTGTTTGTACTTTACATATTCTATGTTAAAACTAATTTAGCAAGCCAAGTTCATTCAGAGGAAGAAGGTTAGTTCATGCTAAGAACTGAGGTTAACACTTAGGAAGCCTCAGAAGTCAGTACAGGGCTGGTGACAATTGACCAAAATCTTCTCAGTAGCCCAGACCCCAGAAGTATTACAGTTCACCCTTCCTCCCTCCCCGAACTTCTAGTAGGAGCCTGAACCTAAGGGCTCAAGTAGGTCTGGCAAACAAACATACACACACCAGCAAAGGAGCTGGTATCAGTCCCAGCAAAGCAGCAATATGTCTATACAGCTAATTGGATCCTAGAAGGCCTGTGTAATTCCATCTTTTTTTTTTTGGCAAGTGTTAGCTCAACAGCAAAAGACAAAATGTCTGTCATCTTAGTCTCATGTTGCATGCTTTTCATACCTCCTTGCCATGCAGATTCTGAGTGCCCTGACAACCTCATATTTCTTCTTCCAGATATCTTTCTCAATCCCTTTCTCTTTCTGTTGATCCCACCATCTCTAAACCCTACTGAAGGCATTTAATGATAAATTAAATAATAATTGAATTAATGCAATGTTTTCACATCATTACTCTGCTTGTTATATATTCTCTCTCTTTCCCTGTTGTTATTGAGAAGCATGACACAAAATGAGGCAGTCAACAGCTAGTGAATATGACCTTTGGAGTACCACCAACATAATACAAAAAAAACCCCCATGAATGAGGCCCTCCTGTATCGCAGGTTGCTGCTGTAGCAATAGAGAGAAGAAAGAAAAACATTCATTAGTTCATTAACTTTTTCTGCATCAAGAGAAAACACTCCTGTGCATACCAACAGAGCATCACAAATGACCTTTTGTCCTATGATCTCCCTTTGTGCACATACTAACTAGCTTTCCCCCATAGATAATATAGTCATCTGTCAGGGTGCACTCACTTCTGCTGTGATCTTTCTATGTATTGCTTGACACTTTGGAAGTATTCCTTCCATCTAAGTAAAGACTCCAGTGAGCTTGAACAAGGTCATATCAATAAGTGTTAAAGAAACTTAATTTGGTCCAGCTTCACAGATTCCTGCAATTCTGAGTTGGTTTACTCTGCAAATACTAATGAAGAAAAATGATAGAGACAACTTCACAGCTTATTTTTACCTGTATCACAATTTTCAGACACAGCAGGGTTGATAGGACTGTTGTTTGGCTTGACCTGTCCCAAGTTTAGCTCATCTGGGCTGAATCCAGTAGTTGGACAAGAGTAACTGTGCTGACTAATGAGGAGTGAGCGTATTCTAATCCTCTTTAAACATCTCTGACTGAGTCAGTTGATCAGACTGTTTCCCTGGAAAAGGCATGATGCAGTAGTAACAGTTTAAATCAGGTTGCATTTGGGAAAGCCCTTGAATTTACCAGAATTGAAGGCAGTCCTGATGTCAAATGCAGCATATTCAGTAGTTGTGATGTGCAATAGTTGAGAAACAGCAGAGGCTATTGAAATGAATGTTCATGGTGACAATAAAAATCAGTTCAAGCTATTTTGTATAGAAACCTATAGTAGTTGGGAAATTCTTTCAAAGGAAGAGGCCAGTGAATTTGGTTCTTGACCATATCCCAGGTGGGATAACCCACTGTGGTTATTTTATTGGTGGCTGACACATTCAACTGTCACCATCATAGCACTGATTCCAGAGCATCATATGCAACTTCTGGTCAATGTTTTTATGTGCACTATATCTGAATTTGCTACAGATATGTAGCTAAAACCAAAATAATCTGTTGATTTCCTGTAGGAACAGCAAAATAAAAGGTTTTCTTCATAAGCAGACAGATCGATTGCTGGGTTAAAAATTATTTCAACTCCATTCAGTTACTCTGTTGGCCAACCTCTTCCTCCCCACCCAGTCAAGGACTCATGCCAAGCTCTGGATAGATCATTGGCAGCCATTTTCATGACATGGTTGGCTTGAAAAGGCATGGGAGGAATTCCAGCACTGAGAATTCAGCTGCAGGTGGAAGAGCACAATCTGGCATATGCAATGGCAGTCATCTCCATACATTGGCATTTATAATCTATTTTCCTGGCTCACAAAAAGTTGTGTGATCATAAGCACTTAATGTAACACTCAATTACTGCATACAAGCAACTCTGTCACTGGATGCACAGCAATATGACTGAAGCTGTTGGCTTGTCTTTGAAGTAAATCCTTAGAAGTGGCAATCAATTTGTATTTTGTTCAGTTGGTGTCAGCATTCCTCAATAGAAAGAAAAAGGTACTTCAATTCCATCTCTTAATGCATGGCTGAGAATGGCTCCAAACCCACAAAAAGATGCATAGCTAGTGATCAGCAACAGCCTCTGTTCATTGTAATAGATGAGTGTGGAGTTGGACAGCAGTAGCTTGATATTTTTGAATGCCTCTATATGCTGGCAAATCCCGCTCCAAGGGTCTTCCTTGCTAACAGGCAGTAAGGTATTTTAATGATTGCTGACTTTTATGAAACAAAGTTGTTGTAGTAATGATTAGAGCAATAGAGGGGAAGGCTCACTTCCCTCAACCTGCTTCCACTCTCACCAATACAACCCGGTATATATTTGACCTTCTTTCTTGTAAGAGCCCACTGCTAATTCATGTGCAGTTTATCATCCACTAGGACCCACAAGTCTTTTTTTTTTTTTGCAAAGCTGCATTCCAGCCACTTGGCCTCTAACCTGTACAGTTGCATGGAGTTTTTCCATCTAGATGAAGGACTTGTATTTGCCTTTGTTGAATTTATCTTCAGATGCATTGTTGCCATTTATTTTGTTGCCACAGCACAAGAAAGCAACATTGATTCATCTAGTTGCGTATTATTCCTTCTTAGCTCAGAACACCTGATTTCTCAAATTCACCTAGAGCTTTTTGAGTCACACTGCTGAAGGATGCTATGATGCTTGTAATTCTGGCAAGCACTCCCTGAAGCTCTTGGTACAGTGCAAATTCCAATTTAGAGATACCTGATTTGGGAACCTCTTAAAAAATGAGTAATCTTTTGGCATCACTGATGTCAATTATCACCCACTAGTACACTAGGCAAGGTGCAGCAGTACTGGAAAGATTCTTCCTTCAGCAAATAGTGGATACAGGAACGGTTTTGGTCACACAGCACTTGTGATCCCCAGAAATCCCCATTATGCCATTAAGCTCATTAAATGTTGCAGTCAATGTAGAGTTCTTGGTGTATGACCAGTTAAAGAACTCCCTGTTCAGCAAGAGTCTCAAGGACTTCGCCATTCTTCAGGTATAGAGATGGGATGTTGCTGGCCTTTACAGTGATCATATGCAGGTAAAATAATGCGGGCAGTCCCTGATAGTCTCACAGTTGTCCAGAAAATGTTTCGGAGATTTGATAACATGGAAAACTGGAAAGATTGCTGATGAATGCCTTGGACTTTGATTCCTGAGAGCATGCACAAATTCATACCCATAGGCTTTTTTGCATTAAATGACTGAAATAACAAAAGACAACTTTTCATAGAAGGTACTGTCAAAACTTTCCTTTCGTAACTGGTTACAATGTCAATAGCCTAACTACTGTAGTGTCCAAGGCTGTGTAACCAACTTGATGCCATAGGAGAGTAGTGATGGAATGCATCTTTACTGACAACAATCATCCCAGACCACCATCTTCTGTTTGCACCCATGTAAAAACACCCACCAGTTCAAACATTTCAGAGCCTCCAAACCTTTGTTCTGGGTATTCTGAACATTCTAAAGATTCTTCATTGTCAAGGGAAATAGCTGTTGATTTGACACCTGCAGACAAGTATTTTTGCCATGGTCCTTTTGCTTCTATCTGTTGGCATTTGCTTGGGAGTCTGACTGACAGACTTGTCTTACGGGTTTCTTTTTGGGTTTTTTTTTGTCAGATATAGAAGTCAGCATCTTTAAACCTATATAAGGAATTATGGTGATTGTCTTGTCTTGTGTATCCACGATGTTGATAAGCTCATAATGTTCTGGTATGTTGGCAGATGAAGATCATGCTTCCCATTTTGAAAGGCAGGATTCATATTTATTCAGCACAAATCATCTCAGTACATATTCAGGCTGACTCAGTGGTTAGGCTCTTTTGTCTGCAATCATAAACATCAGAGACTGATTTAGCAAAGACATGACACTGGAATGCTTTGTTTTGATCTTAGCCTCAAAATACATAAGTTAAAATGCTTAGCAGCAAAGCACAGCTCAGCAATAAAGGCAATGATGCTTCTTAATTTTCATTTGTGAAATTGAAATCTCTGGACAATGAAAAATGGCGTAGGCAATAAAGGAGCCTTCAGCAAGATTATGATTTTTGTCTTAAGCACAGCAGGCCCACAGTGACAGTATAATGGCAAAAATCTTGGCTATACAGCTATTTTTATCTGGTATTGCCTGTCTTGTTTGCTCCAAAATAACACAAGTGGACCCTTGAGTAAGATTCCCACAATACTGGCTGACTTAAATCACACTCCTCAGTATGTCCCAACCAATGCCATATCAAGTTCTAGATGAACTGTCATTCAGATCCCCTATAAAGGCTTTTTCCCTGAAACCTTACCAGCTGTACTCAAGGCAACAGCCTCCTATTTCTAGAGCTCATCCACACACTTCCCACGACCTGGAAACCCAGTATTGAGTGTGTGCAGCAAGCAGCAAATGAGCCTAACTGTCTTATCACCAGCAATGTGACCAACAGCACAGAGACAGGGCTCTCTTGTAACTCCATGACTGCTGTCATGCAAAGAGAGAGTGGAAGGACCTGGGTCTGGTCTGCTCTCTCCGCAGATTGAGGTACAGTATCCTGGGGGCACAGGGATGCAAGCCCACCCGGTGCACAGGCCAGGGTGCCCTCTTCTGTACACTGAAGGCTCCCCAAGCCTTTGGCTCCTCTTTATTGAGGCTACAAGTTAGCTGGGCTTCTCGCAGGAACAGCAGTACTTGTTTCATGCCTATATCACTGGAGTGAAACCCAACAAAAATAAATAATTGTTCTGCAAAGCAGAAAAAAAATATTTCCAGAAGAGCAAAGTGCTACTTTGAGTCAAACCTTAATGACCCTGGGTTTGTGGCAACTCACGAACAAAGCCCAGAAACCCAGCTGACGTAGGAGTTGGTGGCACACTTAGGGCCACACAGCCTAGAAACTAAAGCCACTTTGTAGACAAAGGTCTAAAACCAGAAATCATCCTTCCTCATGAAGTTTTGTCAAAACAGGAGACTACAGTGAGGAAATTACTTGACAGGTTGCTTTCCACCATCTCTAACAGTATGATTGTTGAGGCAGAAATCATCTCTGGGGCTCTGTCCTTGATTAGTCTCTAAATGCTAGCGTAATAGTAACAGCAGATGTTTTTAGTGTAGAAGAAAAAATACTTGGGTTTATGCCTAGACAAATAGAAATACCTAAAAGTTTTTGTTTCTTTTTTTTTTTTTTTTTTTTTTTTAGAACTTTAGAGGAGTAGGATGGACTGTTTTCACTTCATTTTGGAAGTAACAAGAAGGTAAAGCTGGATCTTATCTGGACTGCTGGCAATTGACCATAATGCTTACTCTGCTTAATGTTTAACTTAAAAAACTTAAGAACTTAAAAAGGGATATAAGTGTTTGAAAACTAATGCTAATCTATTCCTGAAGTAAAATTCAGTTAACAATGAACAATCTTCAAGTCTTACTAGCATCTCAGTCCTTAAAAAGTCTTTCAGGTGAAAAGAACTTTAATTGCACTATGAAACAAAATGTACAGGAATTTGCTGCCACAATAAGAAGAATAATTTTTACCTTTAAATGAAAACACTGAAATCTAGAAATGATCCAGCAAAGAAATTATGTTATCTCTGTTATGAAGTGCAATCCAAGAGAAGACCCTTAGAAGAAGAATTAGAACCATAATTAAAATAAGCAAAATAAATTGGGCATGAGAGACATCACAGTGATTTTCATTGATATGCACCCTGCTCTGACACAAAATTGCAATGGCAGACTAAAGTACAACTCGTAAGAACTAATTCCTGACTCCTAAATAGTTACCAGTTTTACAGCACCTAAAATTTTATTTCACACGTTTGCCATGGACTGTGAACTTAGCTCTTACATTACAATCTCTTATCCTTCTCTGCATTAGTGATAATCATCTCCCCTCCCATGAAACACGGACTCTGTCTTCCTAGGATCGTGAACCAGGGGCCAAGGGATAGGTAGCAGTCAGAGGATAAAGCAAAACCCCATGTTCTTTGCCCCAGGTTGGGTTATATATTTCTTGATTCATTGTGAATTATACTGCTCAAACACCTCATCAATATATAAGAAATAAAAACAAGAAAGTAGTTACAATAGGCCAAAACCAGAACTCCAAATACAAATTCCTCCAGCTTATTCAGACTCCAGTCCCTTAATCATAAACCACATTCATGGTTTTGGCCCTCGCCCCTATGCAAACAATGCGGAGGCCCCTCTTCCAGTGAGGTTCAGCTATTGCCAAAATCTTTAAGGAACAGTCTGTCACTTTCCTGAGACAGAGATGAGTGATGAAACTTTCACAAAAGAGCAGCTGACCCACATTGCTCAAGATGAGGACTGTCCCAGAAGATGAGCATAAGGGATGGCATTCCCATTCTGATGAGAAATCTCATCAAGAAGTTTTCCAAGTTCTTTGACTCATTTAAATCAGAACCTGAGCCTTGGCCCTGACTTGGCCATGAAACCCAAATTCTGACCTACGTCTGATCCAGATCTCAGCGCTGCCCCCTGAATCTACATTTAACAAAACATTCATCATTTCTGGTTAAGACTGTAGGAACACAAGCTGTGCTATTTCTTTCTCTTGTACATAAGGTAACAAATAAGGAGGATGGGAAGAAGAGTAAGAAATGTGTTCTGGCTATAAATAGAATTCCTTAATTGCTTAACCTGCTTCAATTAATCCATTGCACAATTACAGTTGTCAGTTCTTCACTATGAAGAATCCTTCTTAACTGCTACTCCAGAACCATGATTTAAACAACGCAGCATTAAGAATTTCCATGTGCAGCAAAACACAACCAATTATAATCACACTGGCAAATTCTAATTTGACATTAGACATAATTAACTACATGAGAAATTACCCATATAATAATATTTAACAGGAAGCAATGGCATCTTCAGTAACTCATGCTCAGCTTTATGTGCAGTCACAAAGTTCCTGTTGGCTCAATGATTAAGTACCTGACACAAAGGTCGAAAGTCCAGCACCCAGACCACAGAGGCCTAGGATGTTTTGGGTAGCCCAGGTGTCTGTGGTACTAAATTCTTGCAAGTGAAGACTCTTCTATCATCTCCTACTGCTGCAGAGTATGAGACGATTCAGAAGAGGGAGCTGAATCCTAGGGGCAGACTGAGGACAGCCTATGGCACAAAATAGATCTTTCATTCTGGTCTCATAAGTGCCTCATATGGGAGAGAAATATTAATTCAAGTATGCTCTTGAAGTGTTGACAGCCTTTCAGCTTAACATCAGGAACTGATTTTTCTTTTTAATTTTGAAAATTCTTCTCTAATTTTAAGGCTGTCTTCTATCCTGCTTTACTTCTGACAGAATGGTTTAATCTTGTGTCTCTCTGCCTGAGGACATGGTCACTGAAAGGTAGCTTGTTATAGCAGCTTTCTGAATGACAGTTTCTCAGCCTAGCTTGATAAATGATGAAATTGATTTTGTAGGGCAAACAGTCTCTCCTGTATCCAGGTCTTCTCCTTGTTGTAATCTTAGCTGTCCTTGCTATATCAACAGTGGGTCTCATTTTAGTTGAAAAATGTAACATGAAATAGGAACTGTTAAATCAGCTTGCTAAGCTTTGAAAACCTAGATAACCCTAATCAAAGCTAATGGATATTTTTGTAGTTTGCAGGATATCCTGGGCAAAAACAGAACAAGATGAACAATCAGATTAGACTAGGCAACAAAGAGTGAAGGAGAAGGGATATAAGTGACAGTACTAAAATCCGATATGCCAAATTTTGCAATTGTGATTGCTTCAAAGAATTGAGTGTGACAGAGAAAATCAGTCCCATGTGGGAAGTCTGGTGACAGTGCAAAGACACAGAGAAAGCTTTCTGAATTTCATAAAATACATTGTAGGTCTTGGCGTGCTCCACTTTTGTGTATCATTGGTAACAGTATTTCTTCACACTTGCATTCTGTGGCTTGAAAAACATTGTCAGAAACCTTCAGAATGAAATCCTGGCCCCGATGAGGTTAATTAAAGTTTAGCCATTCAGTTTAAAGAGAGCCAGAGTTCATATTTATAATCTTCTCATTTTCTGTTATTGTGCATTCTTTTTCAAACTTTCTTTTTTCCATTTAGAAAGTGCTCTTAGGATAACAAAGCAAATATCCAGTGGATATAGAAACCTGACAAGGAATAAGCCTCTTTTTCTAAAAGCAATCCAGACCACTAAATTTTTCATTAATTAGTATTTCTCAGAAAGTTACTGATTAGCCTCCCAGCTGTTTCCAACACTTCAGTCTGAAACAGCCCAATAACTACAAAATCAACTTTTCACATTTTTAAAAGCTAATGGCTCACGGCTTCTAGCTTTTATGCAGGCAAAGCTGAGACAAAAAATAAACAGGACAAAAATTGAGTAAGGAAAGCAAAGACTAGTTGCATGAGGAACCACTTCAGAAATCACAGTCGAGAAAAAATAAGATAAAAATTTAAACTTCTGTAAAACTGTGCCCAACAGTTCTTGATGAAAGCCTGCTTTTTTAGGCATTTCTAATCCTTCTAAGGTTAAAATACTGTCAGATAGTGCCATACATATATGTGCTTATGATATCTTCAGTGTTACTACTGCAGACAAAAGATAATGTATAATCCAAAAAGCATTTTTAACTCGGGATAATTCACTGGTAAGTAGACATACATGTCTGTAAGAACAAATGAAGTAAAACAAAACACGGACAGAACCTTTAAAAAGAACTGGTGACATCACAACACTCCTATAAAATGAAACCTCTACATTAATTTTACTCACAATATTATTATTTTACATCAGGGCTGAGGAAAAAATGCATCACAAACCTGCACATTTTCTGGTCTAAATGTAAGGCCCATTTCCATGACCTTGCCTTCATTAATAAATACATAGCAACATGCATATTTAAAATAATAAATTAACAGGACACTTCACAGCACACACTTATGTCCCTGGGGAGAAGATGAGAGAACAAACAACATGTGACAGATGTTAATCACATAGCTTAATGCACTATTGGAAGCGAGTCAGCGATAGCAAAGAAGAGCACCCTATTGGAACCATAACAGGATGGAATAGAATTAGAATAAATTATAAAGACCTATAATAGAATTTCAATATGAATAATGAATTTGTTTTGCTTCTATTATATGAGAAAGTTAGTTTTGAACATGGATATTCTGTGAAAGGTAGCCTCTTGGCTAGCCAGCTAACGTCAGAATCAATATTTAGCTTTGGAGATGGCAATTAACTAGACATACTGTACATGGAGATGTGGTTAAGATCAATCAGATAGGGAAAGTGAATAAGAGCTTAATTGATCTTCTTAATTGCATTTTTCATACAAATGCCCTTTGTATGGTCATTTTCATAAAAACATAGACCAAAACCAGGCAGTATCTTTTCACAGGGTAAGGGAGACCTTAACAAAGAGACATTTAACTTTTTTATATGATGATTTACATTTAGTTTGTTTCTCACCTCTGTTCAGTATCTGTACCAACCACAATAGTATGAAATGAAGTTGCAAGAGCTCAAAACTTACCCTAATGACTTTTTTTTTTTTTTTAATTAATAAAGAGGGGTGATCTAGTTAGTAAATCATTGAATTAAGATTCCAGAGACAGAGATTCATTCTTACTCACTACAAAAGACCTCATAAGCAACACTGAAACCCATAGCAAAGGTATTAACAACAATGGATGATACAGAGGATTAGAAGGATGATGTTTTTACGTCAAGTAATTTTGGTTGAAGTAGAATTCTAGGCAGCACGTTTTGTGCTCACCAATCTCATCTCTACCATTGCAGCTACATCCTTTGAGATAACTATGACTCTTGTTCCTTCAATTCACTAGAATTTTAATTTCAGTTAGCAATCTTGATTCAGGAACACTTTTTGTGTTGCCTTTTTGCAGTGAAGACAGAGTTCAAGTTGCTTATAAAATTGTAGCTAATACATTTTCTTTCCTTTTATCCATTTTTATTGTCTCTTAAATGTAAGTTAACTGAGCAAGAACTGCTTCTATGTATTAAACTAATGCCTAGAATAGCATGGTCCTGATTTTGACTGGGGCCTCAGATGACTGTAACAGAAATAAGAAACAACAATAAGCCCTTCGGAAGAGCCCTTCCTTTTGTAACCTGTCCTGAAGGGAAGAGATTGTGCAATTTAGAATGACATTTTATCCTACATTTCTGTAGAAACAGAAAAAAAAATATATAATATTGACAGAAACACTGGCCTTCTAAACTAATTTTGGTTTGGCTGCAATTTCTCACAGTGTCTACAGCACTAACATTACAAGATAAAAGTAAGTAAATTCATGCAAAATTTGACCAAAACAAATCACAACAGTTCCAAACTTTTTTAAATAAACAGCAAAAAAGTGATAACCAGGTCTAATTGCAAGGTGACAGTAGAAAATAGCAATCTAAACATCTCAATTCGATAATAAAATATAGAAAGACAAGTGCATAACTTTGGAAATTAGGACTGCATTTTAGAAATCCTTTTATTTGGATAATCCATCAACTGGAGACTTAAAAAAGAAACCATTTTTCCATCATATGGTGTCCCTTTAGTTTGTATGTGTGTATTCAAACATCTGTGATTGATGCAGAAGATAAAGAATGCAGGTAATAGTAGAGCTTATTCTACTGCTGAATCTTGTTTCAGTGAAAAGTATAACTATTCGCAATCACATGCCTAAATCTTTTTTCAGGCACTAATATCTGCAGCAATAAACCGTGTGCTCTTGTTTTTCTCTATACACTTAAAGTACCATAATTTAGGAATAATCTGACACTGATATTGAAAATATCAGTAACATAAAATTGAGAGGATCAACTCATCATAGGGACATTTAAGGCCAAGAGACCTATGGAGGTCATCTGGTCCAACATTCAGCTCAAAACACAGTTGATATCACTGTTAAGTCAGGTTCCTGAAGGCCTTGCCCACAACCTCTCTAGGAAACCTGTATCAAAGCTCAACCACCTTAATTGCAAATTCCTTCTTTTTTCTTTTAAGTCAGAATTTCCCTTGCTACAACTTGTGACAGTTGCCACTTGTCCTTCTCCTGTACACCTCTGAGAAGATTCTGGCCCCATCTTCTCTGTCACCATGTTATGTTTACGTTGATGAAGCGGGCAACTAGATTCCCCTAATCTTCTCTTCTCCAGACTGAATAAACTCCGTTACCTGAGCCATCCTTTATGTGCCAGCCCCCTAACCATCCAAGTGGCCTTCTGGTTGACTTGCTCCTGTTTATCAATGTCTTTTACATGGCAGGGTTCTAAGCAGGACATGATGACTCAGATGTAACTGCACAAGTTCCAATCAGAGAGCTGTAAGCACTCCCCAACATAATGTACAAGCAGTCTTCCTAAGAAGACTTCAAATCTGAAGACATTTACACAGGTGTTTAATTTTGCACAAGGCTAAAATACATTTAAGTAGGACTGTCCACAAGTGTCAATTCAGCCTTGCCCCTGAAACAATTTCAAAATCTGTCCGTCAGGACAACTGGGTACAGGTCCATGTCTTCCCTCAAGAAAAGATCTCCAAGAGGATGAGACAACTCAGAGATTTTATCCCAGAATTGTTTGTACAATTGAATGTTTTTAGTCTACATGGTGCAGACCTCACTGAAGTGCAATACTGCAAAGTATGCACAGATCTGAGACCTTGTGGAAGGTATACTAGGCGTTCACTGATCGGAGGAGGTAAAGAGTCAAAAACCAAGAGTTTTCCAACAGCCACTTTAAGGTAGCAGCTGCTTCACTCTGCCATATTTGAAGTGCCAGCCCCGCAAAGGCAGGGAACATGGTAAGTAATGAACAGGAAACAGTGTTGCTTGTGTTGACTACGTAGCAAGTGAGTCTATGTTTTGCTGGAATGGTTTTGAAAGACAGAGCAACAAAAGAAGGGGCGAAGTGAGGGGCAGGAGGAAAAAAAAGTACTGGTTCATCTTGCAAAATTACCAAGTTGTTTCAGACAACTTTTCACTAACGGAGCAGTTGTTGGTCTTCCCCAGTCTAAACATGGTGAAACTGATTTCAGTTTTAAGCCTGAACAGAGATGAGTGTGGCAGGATCTTCTACACAGGCTGCCATGGGGAGAGAGGAAAGGGGCTGTGCCACAAAGGCTCTTGCTCTGCTAGGAGAGCTCCTCCAGGAGGGTGGCCTATCAAAAAAGCCCCAATCATTTGTTATATGTCTCTTAATTGTTAAATAAAACCTTTAAGGATGTCTTGTACATTCAGAACTTTGTGCTTCATGGTTTGACTTCATGCATTATAACAGATATTGAAGAAGAAGAAACCTTCATTTTGAAACTGAGCCCCTGAGCTCTCCTGTCATGACTTGGTTAAGTATTCACTACAGAGCTGTTTTTATCATTTAAATCTTTGTGTATTTTATTTTGTATCGGAGTTTTGGAGTAGATTGAAACTGCTCATATTTGTCTCGGTAACTTTTGAGAAAAACGTCAAAACAAAATGTGCTGGAATTCAAAAGGGATTATAAATACACAGAGGGATGAGATAGGGACTATCTTGAGCTTTAACTATCATACGTCAAAAGTTATTTTATAGTGTGTTTGAAATATGCTACTTCTCCATTTTTTTAGTCCGGGGCTGACATTAAGAAGGTGTTAGAGCATCAGAACAGCTCAGGTTGTTTAATTGCAGTGCTGTATGGGGTTCATAAAAGGAGAGAATGCATCCACTAGCAATAAGCCTGAACCCCAAACCTCAGATGCTAACAGGCCAAATTCTGGAGGGCAGGTATGAAATTTAAAACAAGTTTTGTATCCAAGCATAGCACTGACACTGTGGACTTCAAAGAGAAGGATTTTTAATTTTTCACATGCCAAGTCCCTCATCTGTCAGTATCAGAGTCGATGCAAGCTCTCAAGTGCCAGTGGTTGGTTATTAATCCATGCAGTAGTGGGTTATTAAATTACTATAGTTCAAAACTTAAAATATTATTTGCTTCTCTTGAGGTTGTGTCAGAAGGTGCTTAGAATGTTTGAGCTGGCACTCGCTTATTCTGCTTGTATTCACACACCTACATGAATACTAGGCAGAACACAGCTCCCATGCAAACTTCACTGAATAAAAATCCCTAAACAGATTGTCACTGGCTCCAACACTTTGAGTTAGATTATGAGAGAAGCTGAACCCTGTCTGTCTTGCAATATAGTACATTTTCATGACTTTATCAGGGTAATCCCATAAATCGCTTTCTTTAAAAAGACATTCAAAAGAAAAGCCCTGTGGGAGACTAATTGTGATTATAAACACAGTAGCTGAGCAATTTGGAGGAAGGAGATGTAATGATGAGAGAAACATTCCAAGATGAGATAATAGCCCTGATCCCCACCTAAATTAAGTGCAAAAAAGAATCACCAAGAAGAAATAACTTCTATGGTTATTTCACTCAATGCTAAACAAGAAATTTAGGATGAAATTGAGTGGCTCTAGAAGACAATGAATATTTTTACTGATTTAAATATTTCAACCAATCAAGACAGTATCCTCTGTCTTTTTTACTCTGGCATTCTTATGGGTGGTGTTGGTAGAGGTCTTCAGTAAGTGGTTTTCTGTCAACAGTCTCAAGCAGTTCAAGAAACAATGCTCAGAAAAGCAATAATATTAGAGGCTGGAGAGATAAACGTGACTGTAAGACTTCAATGTGGAAATAAGCTAGAAAACAACCGCAAAATAATATGTCTGAGGTGACAGCAGGTGATTTATTCGTAGATCTTGACTACCTGTTTGCGACAAGAAATCATGGTGGGAGGTAACTGATAAAGTAAGGGGCAAACTGAGCTGGGAATCATGAACTCAGTTGTAAAAGCACAGTGGTTTTGCTTGAGCACATTCAAATCTCTTCTGTTCTCAAAACAGCAAAATTTGTGGAAACAGTGAAAATATGTTTTTATTGAACTTGCCAATTCGTAAGAACTCGTGAGAACCACATCTTCTCATTTTACATATTAACAGGCAATATTTCTGCCATATCTTAAGCATTTCCCTTTTGCCTCAAAAAATCATGTAAATTTACCTACCACCTAATGATTAATCCCCTCTGAGCTAACTTTGTTAAGCGTTGTGAGCGATTCTCCTGCCATTCCTTTATCACATGATCCTCTTTCTTATTACATATGAAAATATTTGTTCTTAAGAATTGTTTTCCAATTCCCCCTCAAAAAAGAAAAGATCAAGAGAATTTTCTGCAGCTCAAGCAGATAAAACTGCTGTAGCTTTAAACAAACTAGGTCAAGTATTGAAAATGTAAATAATTGGTAGAAAAAAAATCATCAGTAGTGCCTGCATATTGATGGTTATCCAGAGTTTTCAAAAGGAGGAACTATTAAATAAAAATAATATGCTTTATAAATATGCTTTCAAATTAAAAGAAAAAAAGTTATCACAATATGTGGCTGGAGTACCATGACATCAATGAATGCAATACAAACTTAGTACAGGTGAAAGCACTAGTCCAGGTTTATGAAAGTGGCTGTTAGCCATCTAACCTGTCATAAGCCTGTCTGTATAGCCACTAGGCTTTCATCTTTCTTCTTAGTACCTCTGTAGCTTAGTAGCTCCGGTAGCCTAAGACAACAGGATTTTGTAAAGAGAGATATGAGCACAGGACTTCTCTACCATTCTTTCTATCTGTCTGACATTAAAAAAAACCCAATAGATCAGCTGTATTCTGAGGTTGTCTAGTTTCCATTGCCAGAAAATGAAGCTTCCACAAGTGTTCTTCATAAATCAAAACACCATGGAAACACAGAGAAGTATTCAGGAAAAACAGACAATTGGATTCCAGCAGACTTATGATCGGTACCAGCCCCATCAGACTGCTTGCTTTCTCTCGATCTTGCTCTCTCCAAAAAGATTGAGTATTTTTGCTCTTTTGTCCACTATATGCTCTTAGGAGCTCCTCTACAGCATCGAAAGCACTCCACAACATACCACTTTAGACTTGTAAAATCCAATTAGGAGTCCAAATTCTCCTAACCTCACCTATGTGACAACACCCGGTGGCTTCTGTAGGACTGCTAATGTAAGCAAATTGAACATGCTCTCAAGCCACAGCATACTTTTAACTCTATATAAGATTACTTCTTGAGCATTCTTTTCTGTACCTGTAGGTACTCTTTGCCTACTCACATTATGTGTTAATTCATACAAAGCCCTTCATTCAAGTCACTGATCCAAATTCTGCAGAAGAAATTAAAGGCTACCAGCAACAGTCTGCAAAGACATGCAGCATACTCACAGGAGAAGCTCTTCAAAAGAAGATGTAAATTTTGTATGACCTTTCTCCATCCAACTCCTCATATGTCCTTTCTGGGAATATAACAGTAATTCTACGTCCTGAAACTGCACATTGGTGAAACGTCTGGAAGTCTCTGGAAATCCTGAAGAGAGCAGTCCCTGCCAAAGGATGGTGTGGCATCAACTGGAGAGCATGGATTTGCCTGTGGTACCCTGAAACTTCACTGAAATCCCAACCTGCAGAGTAGAGCTCTCATTCAGTTTCCATAGCTGAGTCTAACCTTTGCTCAGCTGGAAACTAGCATCATTTTACTGTTTTCTAAAAGGCATTGGATCCAGACTGGGCTCTCTGGACTTCAGAAGAGCTACTAGTGAAATATACAGAAGGCTTATCAAAGAAAATAATGCATAATTTGGCTTTACATTTTTAATGAACATTTTTAAGGAAAAAAAGATACAATACCATTTTAAACTGTACTGTTTGGCCAACCCTGCTGCTGACCTTTTACCATTTCTTCTGTGGGGAGACTTTACTGACAATCTCCATGGAGAAACTGAATGACAGAGATAAGAATCACATAACTGAAAGGCAAATGTCTAGACTTTGGCCCCAATTAGTTTTATTTTAATATAGTTATTGCATAACTGCTTGCAAGTATCTTTGGAGTTCTCACAGATCTAATATTTATATCACCCTAGTTAGCTAGCATTCACAAGGTAGATACATAATGCTCATAAAAAATGATAACAATAAGAAAAAAAATAATTCTGAGGGAAAAAAAGTTGATGATTTGCAGGCACTATCTGATACTGTTGATCAATATCACTGTGTTGATACACTAGTACTCAGCAAATGTGAAAATATTGCACAGTGAGGAAATGGCAGGTTTATTTTTATAGCAATGATTGATAGCTTCTGTAAGGGGATCCAAAGCTCTTCTCTCTCACGACTCACAGGTGAGCTCCATTACATGAATCCCAAGTGGAGAGAAGTATTATCTAGTGGGGCTGAGCAAAGCGTCCTTCCCCTCCTTTTCAGATATAAGATACTTGCTGCCTTCCACCTTCTCTACCTGCTGGTATGAAATGTGCTGGATGCTTTTCAATTCATCCAGAAGTACTGAGTGTTCCTTTGGATGTTAGAGATGGAGCCTGTGCACCTTGAACTCTCTTGGAAGAGTTGGATGGCTGAGGCTTTTTGAGTAAATCCCTCTGTGGACTTGTGCCTGGGTGCCAAATAAACTGTACTGAAGATAAGACTGCAAATAAACAACTTGAACCTTTTGGCATCAGCAATGGCCATGTCTGTTTAGTATGGCCTTTTGAAGACGAGAGCTTCTCCACATTGGGCTTTTGATCAAATTCTGTAATGATTACGTGCAAAGTAAAACCATTAAACCTGTTATTTTAGACTAACGTTAGAAGATTCCAGCTTTCACCTATGTCCCTTTATGACGTAATTTATTGGAGTGGAAGCCATCAAGGGTGAAAGGGGTGTAATTAATTTTAGAAAAAGTTTAATAAAGTTACAACCACATGTTTAGCCAAGCTCAGATAGCTTAATGCTAATAAAATAAAATAAAAATGTTCTGTGATTGAAAAGCTCTGCTATAATTTTAAGAACACCAAAGTGGGGAAATCCGAGATATATCTCCCACAGCTGCAGGAACTCAGTTATATTATACACGTGATTACCCTGTGCCTTGGACAGGGGAGCACAACTCCCACTGAAGCCAACTGCACTACATTTTCCGTCTCTTTGTGTGATAGGTCAGATTCTTGACTGCCATAAATCAACTACTTCCATTAAAGTCAGTGACAAGTTGGACTGATTTACATCAACTGAATATTTGGTCTGATCTCTTTCCTGTCTTGCAGTAATTGCATGGCCGACTTATAATGGCTCTTGGGAACCAATTGCCTTTGTGTCTTAAGCTTCTAGGCATACTGCAATAATGGGGTCACATTGTCCCTCTACCCATGCAGGTAATGGGGCAACATGTCTTCTTGAAAGGGAAATAGACATTATTTGTGGCCCAGGTGTCTGTCTCAGAGCCAACACAAGGCCCTGTTCACCCATGGTAGTGGTAGAGGCTGTGCTAAGGCTCTCTAGATCTAAAGAAACAGGACTAGAAACCACATCTCACCCTCTGCCTGATACTCCTAGACTTACGGGACTAATTCCAGACTGTACATCCAGTCTGCAAGCCCTGCCTACATTCCTACCAGCACTTTGTAAAGGAAAATAAAGATAACCCAGATCTGGTAGTTCCTACAGTGGTAAACTTTATAGGTTAGGAGCTCCTCATCAAAGAGCAAAGGCACTAGAGGACTAATACACAAATATATGACATACTACACGCTCTCTACAACTCTCTTTTCTGGGATTCAGATGAACAAATGGTTGCAAGAAAAGTGAAGCCATCTTTGCCTTTTACAGTTTGCAGCTCCATAAATACAGTGCAGAGCCATTTGTAGTGCACAAGCTGTTTTGGGTAATGAATCATTAATTGACAAAGTAAACACAGCATTATTATAAGAATGCTGGAAATGTTTTTGTTCTTGTTCAGCATCCTTTGGGAACTTCTTGTACTTTGCTTAAGATTGCATCTCAGGAGGATATTTTTCCCCTTCAAAAAAACTGGAAAAAAGCAGTCATTTATTTTGAAAGCTACAAATACTTTATAACATAGCTGCCAAAAAGGAGAATGCTGTCCCTTTTCCTTCTTCCCCATTTCTTTTATATAAAGAGCCAACAGCAGTATCAGCATCAAAAATGCAACCGTAATTGACTACATATGCCTCAGCATGAGTCATTGCCATTTACGATGTTTGATGGGAGCTAACGTCCATTGACATCATACTGGGATGAAGGTGATGCTGAGAGGATTGCACTGTTAATGTAAACACCCAAAGACTGCTACCATGGCACTGACTACACTTTCAAGGCAGTCGTTTCTTGTTGCTTGAATCAGTTTTACACAGAAGAGGCAGACTTGTTCATCACCAGTCTTCTTTGTGTGGTCTATTACTACAAAAGTAACTTTACATTTGTAAAAAATTATTTGTAAGAAAAAATATTCACGATGTAAGCAAGATCTGCACCATCACGAGCATGACGACATTCTACAGAGGCAGTTTCATTGTCCAGGTTCATCCTGTTCTTTCTCCCCAGCAGTCCTCAATGTTTCTTCACCTGCTACTCAAGGTATGTGTTTGCATACATATTCTGATATACTAAAGCATATCACTAGCTATCTCTGTTCTTGACACAGCCCTCACCTCTTGCCAAAAAAAGTTTCTGAACTATGACATTAAAGGTTATATAGGGAGGTAAAGAAAAACAGAATGGAAATTAAGTCCAGCAATCTTCCTCAGAACTTGTCACACATTTTTAAGTAGTACTTTTTATCTTTTCATAGGGGGTTATTTGAAGGGAAGGGCTAGAAGAAGAGAGAGGGGAGAGAAAGGGAAGGATTGTTTTGGTTTTGTGTACATTGCCTAATCAATCTTCCTCTTTCAGCTTGCAGAGCAACATTCTTTACAGCTTTGATGCAGCATCCAGTTCAAAGTCTCAGTTAAGACCTAGGGAAAAGTCTTAACCATTTCAGTAGGGCTGCAACCTCCCTTTCCAGTGAGGACCAACTCTAACCTTGTCTTCTCTTTCCTAGGCTGGGAAGAGCCAGCCAATTTTACTGCTGAACTGAAGTTGTCGGCAAGACAATTAAATCTGTGAGAGCCTTCTGAATGTACAAAGATAGGGCTCTGAGTGCACATTCAGATCAGTTTGCAGATCTGCAAAACTCCACCATGAGATTGAGCTGCATTTGCACAGCAACCTTTTTTTCACACTAACCATAGGTGACAATCAAAAGTCAGAATGACCTACATATGATTGAACTGTCAAAATTTTCCAGTGCACGGAAGCCAGAGAGAAGGATGCAACATGCTGTAGAGGAGGGCAGGGGATGGATGATGTAGGTCATTTGCTTCAGTGGTGCATAGGGCTGGTGGGGAAGCTTGTACCAGTAAGAGCACTGCAACAGAAGCACGGTGGTCATCCTGGAGATTTACCTGAAATTATCCAGTGCCTCTGAACTGAAATTTCTGTGTAAAAGATATCGTGACTGCCTGTGCCAAGCAAAAATCTATTTTGAAATGCTGTAGTTTCTGACAATGAAAATTCTGGGGTTTAATCTATATTGAGCAGCATGCAAAGCATGTTTTAAAAAGAACAAGATAGAAGAATTTCAGGAGCTGTCATAAAGTCTTGCCAAGAAATTAAGGTGTATTGAAACTGTGGGTTAGCAGTTTTTCTTTGTGTTTAACTTTTTCATGTCTCTGAACTCTGTCTTTACAGGTAAACATATTGTTTCGTATTTAATAGAAGATGATTTCTCCTACCAAAGAATATCACAACAAACACTGTCCTCTTCTGGAAATATTAGACTTACATTTTTTCTTAAATCCACAGACAGTTAAGATAACTCAGATAAATCAAAATTAATATTGCTACTAATTCCAAGGTAGGGGTAGTGCCTTTGCTTGCAAGAAGTATTTTATTCTGAATAGAAGTGACCAAAAACTAGAATCTTGTTGATTTTTTAAAAACTGCAGTATTTGGGATTATATTCTGTAAAAATTGGAGGAATATACCGTGTTGCATAAGCATAGGTGTCATTTTACAGAAAGTTTCCTGAAATCTGGTAGTTGTGCAGACTTTCAAAACATCTTTAGTAAAATTGCAGGGAACAGCCTTGAGAGCACAGGGTAACTATATACAACTTACTGTATACCCTCCCAAATTTTCACGTTGTATGTCATCAGCCAAAGTGTGTATACTATACCATCTTATTTAAATAAACAGAGTATTTTTTGTAAACAAAGGACATGCTACTTTACAGTTTTCCACTCTGAAGAGACCTCTTGAACAAAATTCCTCTTAGACTTTTTTAATTTTATTGATCTTTTCTTTTCTTACAAATACTTGCATGTTGTGGGTAAACATTCATGCAATCAGCTGTATTACTATAGTCTGTCTTTTATCATAGGCCAAAATCTATAGGCCTACTTCATTGCTTAAAATTTGCATAGCTGCTTAGGTTTTAAAGAGATTGTATCTAAACTAGTATCTGAAACCATACTAATTTTAACATTACAGTGAAGGCAAACCAGACACTAATGTGTGATGTTGTATTTCTAGGTTTTGGAAAGAGCTGAGTACGTGGTGTCTGACGAGAAAAGCAGAACTAACATGATTTTTCCACATAAGCACTAGTAACTGAAACACTTTAAAAATGCAGGTATCCCTTCCCTGTGTTTTTCCTGCTGTACAGATATGACATGTTTGTCTCGTCCTCTAGTGATATCTGGTTCATCAGCAGATAAAAGAATACTAGCAGATAATGTTTGTTCAATTTTAATAGAGTAAACCTTGCAACCAGGAATAAAATGACAAATTCACATCTTTAACACATCATTGAAAGAGGCAAAAGATATGGAAATAACAGTTGTGTATCACTATATCTGTTAAAACATATTTAGCCCAAACTACTGCTGTCACTCTCTCTCATAACCTCCTTCTCAAATACCACAGATTCTTTTCTGTGATGTTTCTGATAGACACAACAGAAGGGTTGCACGGAAGTTTAAAAGCAGTCTATAGAGTAAAAGTATAACCTGAAAAACATATTAGAGTTGCTACTTCAGCGCTAGCAAGGGACAAATTTCATTTGTACCCACATGGAGTTTGTAAACAGCACTATCTGCTCCTCTGTGTAAACAACTAACACACAGCAATGTTAGCATGAGATCTGCACAAGCAACAGATGCAGGAAGCTTCTTTAATGATAACAAAAGTTGAAAATTGTGCATTATTGGTTCTTCGCATTCAGTATCACCATAGCAGGAACGAAATAGCTAATGCTCGTAATTTTTGAGCAGTTTTTAGACTTCAGAGCTAACTTCAGAAAATGATTAAAGGGCAGTTCACAGTTCATGGACATGCACTGGCAGTATTTGTTCTTTGCTGAAAGGTTAATGTATGTTTGCCTTTCTCTTTGTTTTTGTTTTGTTTTGTTTTGTGAGTGGTTTTCTTTGCAAGAGAATCTAAATTTTCCATAAAAAAGGTACCTAAACAGGATTGGCAGCTATACCACTTATATATGGAAAGCAATTACAGAAGGACGTTCATTATTTCTTCTTGTGTAAAAAAATGGGAAGTTCACATTTTTGCAAGAATCTTTCAAGAAGAATTTCTTTAACAGGGATTACCACCCATCTCTTGCTTAAGGATGGTTTAACACACACTCCAAAGAAAAATCTTGTACATTGAATCTCTGCAGTGAACAACGGCCATCTACTCAGACACCATCTGGAGCCCAGGTTTGAGTGGCTCTGTTTACTAGGATATACCACTGCCGTGGAGCCATGTTATCAAAAAGTCTCAACTGACTTACCTTTCACAGGTATATTCCTTGAGATCGTTAAAGGAGGAATTATTTACTTCCCTTCAAATCCATCACAAGCCCAGAAAGAGTTAATGGAATGTTTTCTTTCCCTGGAAAAAATTGATTTGGGGTTACTTTGAGTTCAGAAACATATAGTTCCAGTAGAGTGGACTCCAAAAATAGGAGGTAGCTACAGCTGGCCTGCTTCTTCCTCTCGGTTTGTCACTGAACCAGAAAACCTATAACCAGTAACAGTAATATGGCACGCACCTTTTTTGAACAGGCACTGAGCGCAGCACAACTATGCTGTGTTAAGGACTCACCAAAAAATTGCCTTCAAAACACGGAGTGAACAATGTGGAAGATCCATCACTAGGACCTACCAGCTCAGAAGCACCTGTAATCTTCCAGGTGTTTGAGCAGACTAGTAGCGTTGGGCAAGGTGAATTTTACAGAAACACAGAAGCTTCTCTAAATCCAATGAGACTGCGAAGACTGAGTCTACTCTCTCCTGAGCTTTAAAGAAAGCCTGGGCTAAGAAAATGCTCTCCCACTGCCATGTCATAAGAAAACTTTTAGGCCCCGATATGCAGAGTTGCCTAGAAGCTATAATTTTTTATCAGAGCACCTCACTGATAGAAAGTGCTCTTCATGCACTAAGCAAGCAGTACACCAACTCACTAAAATATAGGAGACATTACTTTGCTCCTTGTATGAAAATTGGAAGAACTGGGAAGAAAGATGTGCAGACTCTATTGCTCACTCAGCTAACAGTAAATAGAATTTCTGCACTGGAATCAGCATTCAACACTTACAGGAACATAACAATACAAAACAATGACAAAGACATTTGAATTATTTTACGACAGTAAAAATAATTATGGAAAGTACCAGATTGGTTAGCATTTGGCGGCATTAAATTAATGGTATTGTTTTAATTAGTTTCCTTTTCAGCTCATGAGTTGACTTCAGAAAGCTGTTACTCTGTTTTGATAGACAAAAATGCTTGCTTTCTGCAAGAGCAGCGTAACATAAAAAAAAAAAAAAATCTTTCTCCTTTTTTTTTTTTTCCTTAAAAAAAAGATGGTTTTGTTCATCTAGCTATAAACCAGCATATTAGTTTAAAAATAACTTAGGAAACTATGTCTTTCTGAATTGTGATTTTGCCAACACAAAGAAATAGCTCATATATTTATCTATCATTACAGCCCGGTTATGGGAACTAGAAAAAGGAATGCAATGATAGGAACATTAACCTTTAACAATGGTTGAGCTATAATCCATTCTTGTTCCAAGACTCGAGTTGCACAATGAGTCTTTTTACGATAGTTTAAAATGTCTTTTCTGATAGCAGTGATTATAGAATTAGCTTGAGATGACATCTTCTTCTTTTCGATTTCTCAGGGCCCTAGTAAGGCAGGGGAAAGAATGCCTCTGCATAGGGAAAACTAGACAGGAGCAATCTCTTTGACTATCAGGAAAATGAGTCGACCAGACATTTTGTCAAGATTTCCATTGAGCAAGTCAGTATTCCCTGCCATGTCCTCTCTAAACCCAAACACTCGCTGCAAGAGCACTTGGATCTGCACTGTTGGACTCCTTGGGGCAGATAGGAGCTTAGATGTTTTTCCATCCCACTTCCCACTACACTTTCCCCATTTGGTTCTTCATGGACCTTGCCCTTAACACTTTTTGCAGATATCTCACTTCCTTTCCATACTCTACTAAGAATCAATAGCAAGCTCTGATTAGCCACCTTCATACTACATACATACTGCCTACATACTACATACATGTTGCCACACATCACACATGGCAACATGAAGAACTCTGTAAAAATTATCTTTTGGAAGCATGCAAGAGAGCTTACATTAAGAGATACACAAACATTTTACTTTGACCTTCAAAAGAGAATAAAAACCAATCTACTGTTTGTGAGTTTAATTTTCTAAAGTATTGAAGTGCTCAGTAGTGTGTTCAGTTTTTGGAACTATGTTCAAACCATTTGAACACTAAAAAGTTACTTGTGTAAAATTTAAACCTGAAATAATTCAGAAGATTTTCCTGAGTGAAACAGTTCACCATGATAAATACGAATTTATAAAAATTCTTTTGATCTCTTTGAACCAGATATTGCGGGGGGGGGAGGGAAGGGGAGGGGAAGGGGAAGGAATTTTATAGGAATAGCTAAGGTTTGGGAAAGTAACTTTAAGAAGGTAATAAATGAAAAAGATATGTCTGTTTTGAGATCTATTTTTTTCAGGTTATGTCTCAGTATTGATACATGCCAGTCCATTTTTATGTATAAAAATATGTGAGAATCAGGCTGTGAGTCACTAAAGATTTTTCTTCCCCTCCAAGACTATTGGGCAGCAGCAAAACTTTCTGTAAATTGCGACACTCATTGTTGTAGTAGCGGTAGGTCATTTCCAAAAGGCTGAGTTGTACTCACGTCAGGAGAAAAAAGCCCTACTTATTGCAATGTGAAACGAAGTAAGTTATATGAAATTAAACAGAAGAAATTATAGCGGTTATGCCAATTAAAATAATTCTTTGCATGTATGATGATTTGCATTCAAGAAAAATAAAGGAAACACATTTGAATACATATAAGGTTTCACATTTAGACAGGTCTTGTGACTATATTTACATATGAATGCACATTTGAGATTAATTGCAAAACTTCTCCTCAGTCATAGGCTTTAGCTGGGAAAGCCTGACTTACTTGTGTTCAAAGTTAGATAGGATTCAGCTGTCTAACATTTGAGTCAACAAAATTAAATGCTGGTTTTCAAATCAGCCTTGCAACATTGCCTGCAAAAGCCTCCTTATTTTTATTCCTAGTTTTATCTGGATAGTGAAGACAGACCTTCTTCTTTACCAAGTTACCAATGCAAAGTTCAACAAAGGAGAAAAGATATGACAGCTACAGTAATGTTTAGTTCAGAGCAGTGGTGCAGTTTTTAATTAAATTCCCCAGTCACCCCACTTGCTGGGTATTAATTTGATTCACAGAGTGATTTCACTACACATGGACTAAATTCCTTCAGGAGGAAACTGAGATGGATACTTTGTTCCAGATGTGCACCAAATGTACTCCAACACCTACCAGGGACACAGGGCCTGGAGGATCACTGTGGACAGCTTCAAACCACATGGATCCTGGGGACTTTCATTACAGGGGACCAGACTAAATCCAGACCAAAGCAATCCTTCCTCAAAGCACAGCTAGTGCTGATAGTGCAGCGTCAGCACCATCTGCTTCGGTTTGCTCTCTGCTTCTATTGCATCTAACAGCTTTCCAGTGTCAGCAGGCAGGCTGGACAGTCTGACAGATAATAGGACTCAGATACAGCTACCACAAGAGCTAAACCAATATGTACTGTAGAGGTGCGTTCTCAGTCTCATGCATAGAGAGAAAGATAATAATGTTCACAGCTTCTAATAATGTCTGCACCCAATATTAAGTACAAGTTCCAATTTTGCATTTTAAAGATTTATTATGAAGGTGGTCTTTTTCTTTGGTGTAATTACTGGTTATTTTCACCATATGTGATCTTAGTTCAGTTACATGGCTTCTCTTCAAGCAATTAGTTTTGTATTAGGTAGGAAAGAGTATTTGCTTAGTGCCGCTTCAGAAAGAGCATTTGTATATTGCCCCATGTTCTCTAGTTTTTTTGAGACCCTCTAAAGATGTCTTCTCTAGCCCATCAGCTCTTGCTTGTCCATTCCAACGGTTTTGCACAAGAGGGGCATCATCCACTGATTGATTTGGCAGAGGAAAGACCATCACCAACTGACTTACCCACTCAGAAAGCTGACCTGCTTTCTGTAGAAAATTTTAAGATGTTATTCTTTCTTACAAATAAGAACTTTTATACAACACAGCACCAACATGCTGGAAACTTTACAACTTAGGATCAAGTCTCTAACAGAAGGGGATTAATTGCCTTGATTAGAGTCAGTCATTGCGTTCTATGGACATGTTACTGATAATCATAGACTCCTGTCCTGGTTTACAAAATGGTGTTATTATAAAAAACAAAATGTGGTTTCCACATATAATGCAGTACCTAATAGTCTAGGACTAATTTACTGTACTCAAGGTTCCTAATTTGGAGTAGGGATAGATGTTTGCAAATCCAGAGAAAAGTACATGATATCTTGGATTTGGTCATTAATTTTGTGAATTTTGTGCTATGTAAGCTACTCAAGAAATGTCAAGATGAAACACAAATTCCCTTTAAATGTCACCATGCTTTCACTGGTAATATCTCAAATAAGTTGCATTTAGAACCATAAATTATAAAATCATGTTCTACTTCTACACACCCCAAGGTCTCTGGTCCTCTTCTTGGATTCAACTGGCATGGCTTGGAATTTCTCATAGAAAGTCAGTCTTTGAAATAAATCATGTCTCAAGTATTTCTTGATTTTTTTGTCATCAAGGGCCATCTCTTTTGGAACTGTATCAAATTTTACCAGGGGATATCTGGTTACCTACTGGTATTTTACCTAATATTTGTATATTAGGACGCGTGTTTGATCAGGTTTTAAAGTGTGTCTACACTCCTAATACGACTCTAAAAATAATTTCACATAGTTCCATATTTATAACCTGTCAAGGAATTCAAGATGAAATTTGCTCAGTGACCAAGATGATCTCTGTCTGTCAGCCTTTTAAACACATCCTAAGATAAAAATAGACTATAATTATTGGACATTATAGCAATACTTATTAACAGCGAGTAAAACATTACTAATTCTGAAGTTTCTCCTCCATGTGAATTTGTTTGAACAAATTTTAAAAAGAAGAACCTCACCGCTTTAATATCATGCATGTTCCTTCTTGGGGACATGCTGATATAGAACAACCACCTAAGACACATGTTAATCATTTGGTTTATGCATGCTGGAAGGTACTGTGGTATTAGCATGAAACTATAAAAAACAAAGCAGACTGCACATCAGAATCTTTCCTGCTGGTTGGTTTTGGCCATAGCCATGCTTTAAGTCTTATGAAAGAGAAGAAAATCTGCTATACTCTTCAACTGGGGCTATTTACTGTGGCAGTAATCTAAATCTATTTTATAGCAATTTATGGTTTTAATTCTCAGTGGTTTCCTATCTCATTAATGAAATAATATGGGATCTCTCTATTATAGATGTAATTCATATGTGTAGATATTAAATCCAACTGATTAGAGAGTTAAACTGTTTAAGAAAATGTTAGTTTTAAGGGTCAAGGCCTTTGGGTATATCATTGTATTTTAACCTTAACAAACTCAGTCCTTAAGCAGTACAGTTCCAGTGGTCAACAGCACTATGAAAGTTTATACAAGCTGAAGATCTTGCATCAATTTATTTTTTTTCACTGTCAGCAGCATTCCAGTCTACATTTTAAGGTATACATTTTGGCCCTGGGACATACCAGTTGACTCACAAGGCAAAATACGGCTGTTAAATACATAATGAAAAATTAAGTAACTCAAGAGCCCCTTTTCTCTTGGTTCCTATATTCACTTTTTTCTTGATGGCTGGACTTTTTCAGTGGAATGTGTGCTATTGTCAAATACAAACTACCTAATGATCCCTAGTTGTCCCTGCATTCTTCATAGGTGCAAAACTTAACATATCCATAACTGTATTCAGGTCTGTTGTAGTAGCAAAACTGGAAATTCATTTGGTGGTATGTAATTCTTTTCTAACTAGGCAGGATGAAAATAACTTTGCAGTTGTTTGAAATCTGCATTTAAATATTTCAAACAAATAGTACTGTGTTGATTTTAAGGCTAGAAGGAACAGTTGCAACCAGCTAAAAATGTTCTTAATAGATCACAAAGCATATTTTGTCAAACCATAACATAGGTTTGACAAAGTGTTTAGCAGTATCTTGGACTTAATCACACTGTATTTCATTATGCAGTATAGCTGTATTCAAAGACATTGAAGACCATACTGTAACTTGTTGTCCAGCACTTCACCTTGACAATATTTGTGTTAGTAAACTTCCATGGGATTACTCATAAAGACTTTGCAAAGATGAGTGAATAAGTAAGAGGGGTTGAGATGTCATAATTCAGTCCAAACAGTTTGCTTAATGGCCGGGGATAAAACATGCCTTTAGAGCTTGATCCCTCACTGCCACTGGAAATGCTCCCTCTGTTGTCAAGGGGAGCTGGCTCAGGCCTGCAAGGCACAATCTGGTGATTAGCACTGTATGGAGCAGTACATCTGCAGGGTTTTACCAGGAGGAACATCCTGGATCTTTCAAAGCAGTTCTGGGAACAAAGCAATTTGCTACTCCTCCTCAAAGAGTTACAGCATACTCTTTGCTGGGACTTTTAACTTTGGGGGAGGGAGGCTTACAATTTTTTAAAATATAGATACTTTTTAGAAAGTGAAAAAAAGTAAATAGATTTATCTTAAAAACTAAGAGTTAAAAAGAAACAACAAAACAAACCACGTATGAGACAACATCAGGAAAAAGCCTGTGCAGATCAGTTTTCTCTTTGAAAAAGCTGTTAATTTAATCCACCATCTAGTTTGGGTGCAGTGAATTAGCAGTCTCAGTCGAGTTCTTGAAAACAAATCCACAAGCACAATGGGCTGGATTCTGCCCAGTTAAGCCAACTGGAGATGCGTCTGTGATTAAATGGCAGCAGGACGAGACCCAGCTGGCATGGTTTCAGATGCTTTCTGGTGACTACCACAAAAAAAGGCAAAGAGCGAATAGAATCATAGAATGGTTTGCGTTGGAAAGGACCTTAAAGATCATCTAGTTTCAACTCCCCTGCCATGGGCAGGGACATCTTCCACTAGACCAGGTTGCTCAAAGGCCCGTCCAGCCTGGCCTTGAACACTTCCAGAGATGGGGCATCCACAACTTCTCCAGGCAACCTGTTCCTGTACCTCATTATTCTCATAGTGGAGAATTTCTTCCTTATATCTAATCTAAATCTACCCTCTTTCAGTTTAAAGCCATTAGCTCTTGTCCTATCACTACTGGACCTGCTAAAAAGTCCCTCTACATCTTTCTTGTAGGCCCCCTTCAGGTACTGGAAAGCTGCTATAAGGTCATCCTGGAGCCTTCCCTTCTCCAGGCTGAACAACCCAAACTCTCTCAGCCTGTCTTTATAAGAGAGGCGCTCCAGCCCTCTGATCATTTTTGTGGCCCTCCTCTGGACTCACTGCAACAGGTCCATGTCCTTCTTATGCTGGGGGCCCCAGAGCTGGACGCACTACTCCAGATGGGGTCTCACGAGAGCAGAGTAGAGGGGGAGAATCACTTCCCTCAACCTGCTGGTCACGCTTCTTTTGATGCAGCCCAGGATACGGTTGGCTCTCTGGGCTGCAAGCACACATTGCTAGGTCATGTTGGGCTTCTTATCAGCCAACACCCCCAAGTCCTCATCCTCAGGGCTGCCCTCAATCTATTCTCCATCCAGCCTGTATTTGTGCTTGAGATTGCCCTGACCCACATGCAGCGCCTTGCACTTGGCCTTGTTGAACTTCATGAGGTTCGCACAGGCCTACCTCTCAAGCTTGTCAAGGTCACTCTAGATAGCATTCCTTCCCTCCAGTGCGTCGACTGCGCCACACAGCTTGGTGTCGTCGGCAAACTTGCTGAGGGTGCACTCAATTTCACTGTCCACGTTGCTGACAAAGATGTCAAACAGCACTGGTCCCAACACCAACCCCAGGTTACAGACACTTCTGTGTCTGCCTGACAACTCAACAGCTTTGAGCAGCAAGGCAGACCCTTCCCACCACTGTCATGAGCACTGTTCTACTGGCAGAAATGAGGCCTTAAAGGTGACATCAGCTTGCTCACAACAGATGCATTCCACTGCTGTCCCCACCATGCCCAGGAAGAAACCAAATGGCAGCCAAAGCTAGAGCCGAGGAAGAAAAATGAGCTTGGCTCTACCATCAGGTTCCAGAGTGGCAGCTTCATATTGCCAGATGGCCTTCTACAAAGTTCAAAGAACAAGCACCAAACTGATGAGATCCTTGTGGGTCAGTGAAGATGAACATCTTAAGTTACAAACAGAAGTGTCAACCATGTTATGCACTAATTGTGTTTACAGGTAAAGCTGTTGGACTCAAATTATTTAGCAGGGCTATTCTGTATTTTCACCAATCCTGTCATTTACCTCTGCAGTACTTGGGTCACTATCATTTTTTTAACAGAAATTTTCTTTCTGAGCAATCTGACCAGAGAGGCTCATATAATAAAGGAGGCACTTAAAGAAGTTTTCCTCAGTCTGACCATGATTGTCTAGCATTAACACACATCTGTGAACACTGCTGATACAAGATAATATATGGGCTTAAGACTAGAAAGAGGTTTGATTTACAGTAGCTTAGCTATATCATCACCAGGTGAGGATACTTATCCAGTGTCTATTGTAACATCCAAGCTTCCTAAGTGGACACATTCATGCTAATTTCAGTTGAGGTCAGAATCAGGAAATGCACAGACACATGAAAAACAATAGAGGAAGGAGGTTTGGTATGATAGAAGTCTGGTATATAGTTCTGTTCAAGTTTTAAATTCAAAACCAAGTCAAGTCTTTTTCTTCTTGAAATGATTTTTCCAATCATCAGTAGATCAAGTTATCATTTAGGGTAGTCTGACAGTGAAATCAGAGTTAGTCTTAGTTTTGCCAGTGTTTAATTTGCCTTGTTTTGAGATTCTCACCCCTATGGTGAAGGAAAGCCATGCACAATGAAAGTAACCCAGTTCCAAGCATAAATAAACAACCAACCTGAGTTCCTTCTTGCATGGATCTAAATAAAGCATGTTATGATATTACAAGATGCTGCTGTGTGAGCCAGGAAAAACCTGAAATAGTAAAGAAAGAGACATACCATCCATTACACAAGCAGGCAAACAAATGGAAACTTCCTGGTGCTAAATCTTTCCCCAGTGAAACTCTAAGAACAAGCCCAGTCTCACAGCTAGTGCCAGTGCTGGTGACAGCTGCTTGGACAAGGCTCCTGTTGTCCTAGTAAAGTCAAAGCCAACTTTATAAACTTGGTATGTAATATATTGAGCTAGTCTGTTAGTTCTCATCCGATCACAGTGCTACCTCATCACATAGCCTGTGACGCAGTCTCACCTTTCCTAGAAGACAGTTTCCAAAGTGAACTGTCAAATTATTTTATGAGAAGAACAGACATATAATCTGTCTGATGCCCTGAGGTGAAGTTGGGAAAAAACACAGTTTTTAACCAGCTGAAATGTATTTGCTTCATTTTGTTGCTTGCAGTACATTTGTTTCTCCCAGTTTGATCTCAAAGCTTCAGGCAAGTACCAGTCACTGTACCTGGAAAATCAAACAGATGTCAAATTGCTGCTTCCGTGGTCTTGTACAGGGTAAGGAGGGTTAGAGAAGGGAGTGACTCTCCTCCCTCAGATGTTGCACAAACAGCTCAGGTGAATACTGACTGACTTGTGCTGCACATGGCACCACTCACTGAAATTAAGATGTGTCAACACAGCCAGGAGGCTAACATGCATCAAGCAAAACAATTAGTTTGTTTCTACATATACAAGTCTCATAAGCAGTAGACTCATACCAGACTGACTCTTTTCACTTCCTCACTCAAATGTGGCTCAGGTCCTTTGAAATATCATTCAAAAAGCATGTACCATTCATGAGGGCTCCAAAGGCAGAAAAAGAGCAATGATCAAGCAAAACACAACCTTCTAACTCTCTTTATATCTATAGACATGAAAGTACAGAAAAAAGAACTGGTCATAGGCTCTGAGTCAAGTTTAACCATTTGAATACAAATTTTTGCAAAACTTTCTGACATGCCCAAAATAAAAATAAAAAAATCAGGGCATAATTAAAAGCTTCATCAGGCAAAATGGTAGTTATGTCCTGAGTTACCTTAAAAGCATTTGATGGGCAGTTTCAGTGGATTGGTCAGTACAACCACAAACTTACTAAGTCAGAAGGCTTAGCAGGATTGCCTCACCACATTAAACAAGCATCAAATGGGATGACTTTAGGTAGAATATGCACCTGCCAGACTAATCCAGTATCTTTGAGATTGATGGATTTGGCATCATTTCATCTTGATATTTGCATTATGATGCTCATACAGAAAAGCAGCTGAAAGAACGTTGCTTTTGACAGCACAGATTGCACAATACTTGTGGTATGAGAATGACTGGCTATTTCCACACCATGCTTTGCAAAAGAAACCTTGATCTCTTCTAGGTTCCTCGATGCGGTTGTCCTGATGTTATAACACTTGCCAAGAGAACATGCTTGAAACACAAGTTTCTGGATTTGCTAACTGTATGCTCCCACATAGTAATACCCAGCACACGCCAGATGTTTACTTACTTGATTGCCCATTGCTAAGGAAGTAGCAAGCACTCCTCCCAGTCACTTGTTCTGCAAGATACTCATACTCATGGCACAAGCCCTAAAACTGGGATTTAGAGATAGATACCCATAACAAATTCAGATGCAGAGCATTAAGCTTTTGTTTCTCCCCATTATATATAGAGAAAAGTCACTTGCAGAACTGAAGTCTAGATCCATGTGTATCTTGCAAACAACCCAAACACCACAAAGTTCAGGAATGTTTGGATTCTCGATCTTTGCATAGGATGTTCTCAGAGAAAGCAGCCATTGCTCAAAATTATGGAAATGTAGATTTCATCGGATAAAATGGTTTTCCCATTAGTGCATTCAACACACAGCAAAGGCCTGAAGTAACAAAACAAAAGCTTAATAAAGAGCATAAACAAAATTAACAGGAATTCCTCTAGGCTGAACGTTAGAATAGAGCCAAAACTATTGAAATGTCCGGAACCCAGACAGCGCCTAACTAGTTCACAAGTTCATTCAGGGTAGGGAAGGGGGGAAATGTGGTCAGACACTTCTGTCATTTTGAAGAATATCTATGGGACTTTGACAAACAAGATGAATGTTCTCATTCAAATGCACCACCAGTTATTTAACTTACTTCCCCTGAATGTCTGGACTTCAGCTGCCTGAAAGACTGAAATATTTTGTCCCACAAGCATTTCTGGTGTATTGATTTATTTTCGTTCTGCCCTGTCCGTTTCTCAAAGAGAGATTCCTGTTTTGAGCATCCACATCTATATGCAAGATAGGCTGCCAGAGCGTGATTTCTTCAGAGCCCTTACCATCATGTAATTCTCCTCCATGCCACCAGGCTGTTTTACATTGTTCATAGGGGTGTTGATGCTCTTTGGGGAAGTTCTGAACTGTGGCCCTTGCTAAGCAGAGACCTAAGGAAAACTTCCACTAGACTGTCTGTCCTCTTTGCTTTTAGCTGTTAAACTGCACTCAAGACATCTAAAAAGAACCTGAGTGTTTTCCTAACATTAATGTATAATTCACTTTTATTGGCATGAAGACACTGGAATATGGAAAGGAAACAGGTTATATCCTATACTTTCTATCAAATGATGTCTTATTATGATAACACTGAGAAGTCCCTAATTTTTAGGGATTTTTAATGTTTTTATTCTAACCTAGTACCAGTTTTACTAATGCAACAGAAGGTTCTGGGCAATAGCAATTCAGATCCATTTCACAATACATACATCCTTCTCCTGGGGAGGACTGTCCTACTTCAGCCTAGATTCAGGGCTCATTTTTAAGTATCAGTTGCATCCTCAGACCAGTGAATTCACATGGAAAGAAAGATCGTCAGGAAAAGTTATACCATTAACCCACAATGCACTTTTGCAGAGAGCATTACACAGTCAATGATGGGGCAGAAAACAGACTCCCTAGCTTACCATAGCCATGAAGTTAGGCTTGGCACTGTACAGCACACCCTCTGTTTTTAATCTCCACAGAGGAAAGCCAACACCATCTTTCACATGGGCTTAGTGTTGTGAGAGTTCTCTTTTTATAAATGCCCAGAGTCACTTCAGGGTTGGTGCTAAATAAAGCAGGCAGCAAGAATGTAAACTACTGCCTGATGTTTTGTTTTGCTGCATATAGCTACCAGGAAAAGTGAAATATTTCAGAATCCCCAGAGTATAAGTGGGAAAGAGTCTGCAGTATAGCTCTATCTTATTTTGGCTATGCAATGAAAAAGAAACATTAACCATTCTCAGACTGCACATCAGCACTTCTCAGCCAGTAGCTATGTGACCTGGCATCAATGTCATCTCTGAACATGTTATGATGTACATAATTTTCCAGGGAACTGAGAGAATAGGAAAAACTCAGCTGAGGTATCACTCCATTTGCTGAGGAAAGCCACTAGTTGTACTTATTTGTTACAATCCCTGCCTGAACTTTACAAAAAAATATTACAGCCAAACACTTCCTAGCTTCAAGTGCCTTCAGGCTATTTTATGTGCCCAGCTCTTTCTCTCTCAGGAGCTGTATTAAGCAGTTAAGAGAAAGTATGAGGGATAAGAAATTTCCTCTGCCCCATTCCAAACCACGTATTAGCTACAGCAATCCTGGAGCTGCAGTGGCTAGTACAATCTTACCGTGCTGTTTCCGAATAGCAGCCATCTTCCATTTCTAGTGGTCTCCTTGCATTCTGGCTTCATTACTTCAAGTTTCCTCTCTAACATGCAGCAGGTCAAACTCTCCTCTCATTTCCAGTCACATTAATCTGCAGTTACCTTCATAGATCTCCATGATGTTCTGACAAGTTCCTACGATGTTGACCAAGAAGCAAAGTTACCTCTTGTAAATGATGTAAAAACACAAGTTACAGAGAAACAAAGCATTAATTCCAGATCCTGTTCAGGTCAATGGGAGTTCTGTCACTGCTTTCAATAAAAACACAATTTGGTCCCCATGTACTAAATAAACCCAGTGCAAGTCAGTGTACATCCATTTGGCAGGAGAACAAACTAACTTCTGCTTCCAGCTACTGCTATGCAAATTCTTTTATTTTAATATGATCACGCACTCCCTAATTCATTCTCAGGAGGTCTCCTACACAAACGTTTTTTTAAAAAAATCAGTGCTTAGTGGTACATTGTGTTCATGACCAGAACACAGTAATACTTTAATCTGTTTCAACATTGGATTCACCTAGTGTATTTGATGTGAGGAAGGAAAAAGCATTTTAAATAGCCATCCTCTCATCTCCTCTTTTCAGATGTAATTACTTGCAAATCTAAACAGCAATGTATTTAATATACCTCTGTGTTGTATCGTTTATGAAAATGCTTTCGGCAGAATAAGTAAGATCTTTATGCCAACTGATATGCAGGAACTAAAAGAATTTCAATGGGTTACAGTAAGAGTTCAGCAGTTTTTACATAGAAGAAGATATTATCTTCAAAGAGTCATTTGGAGAAATTGACTCTCTTTCTTGGCCAAAACTCCCAAAATTGTTAGCTTTATGCTCCCTACAATGTTCAGTCCCCAGTCTGAAGCTAGAAATTCATCTGGGCTCTGAAGTTTAACAACATTAACTATTCAAATAAAACAACATTCTTCAACTGTGCTAGGAAAAACATTATATTAATGGATAAGATCATTTGGCTAACAGTACTCCACTAGTCACTAATTGATTATCCTGTTTCTCTAGAAGAGCTCTTGTTCTATTTGACAGCTGATCTTTTCCTGAAAGGAAATGGACCTTGAAGGAACATGAGAAATTTAATTGTGCCATTTAGTGACTCTTGGCAAAATCTTAGTGGCAAATTGTTAACAATACTGAGTTCCCAGTACTGAGAGGTGCCCACAACACAGCTTTAAACAATCTGTTAGATACGCAAATATTTATTTGAAGATGTTGCAAATTTAAGGGCAGTAGATAACAACAAAACATTTTTTTCTTTTTTATTCTATTGATGCCACCATTTACACTGTGATCTGCATTGTGTTACTTAGACAATGATTAGCATGACTAGCATTCCCTCCTTGACACAGTACGGAACACTTGATGCATTTATTTTACAGAGAGGCAGACCGCTATCTGTAGTGAGGGCAAAATGGTTATAAAGAGAAGTGGAAAATAAAGTCGTCTTCTGCATTCAAGATTTAGTTCTATCTGCTCAGGGAAAAATTCAAATATGATCCCATAAAAACTGTCTTAGGTCTTTATTGAATCTTTTTTTTCTCTACATATCTACGTGAATTTCAGAATACTTCACTAATGTCTCTCGTGGAATGGGGAGAGATTATTTCACAGAGTCTAATGCTGTGTTGTAGAGCCTCCATTTACTAACATTGATTGTTTTGGGATATGAATCTCACTAGGCTTAAGATATCAAGTCCTGATTTAAGCCCAAGTATCTTTATTTGAAATCTCTTAGCAGAGATAATGTGAGTTATATGTGAATTCAGTCCAATTTTATCAAAATTTGTGTTTTTATGTGTTGAAGGGGAATTCTGAAGAGAAAACATTGAAATGCTAGAAAGCAACTGTGAAATTATTAGATCAATATGTTGTCAAAGTTGATTCAGTCAAAAAAACCCAGTTCACTGTGTGCTACAATAATGCTGCAGACAAAGGGACAAGCTTTGAATTGTTGTTTGCTGCTTTTCTAAGAAAAAAATGCTGGTTCAGCTTCTATTTGTTGATGATTAATACCTACCATATATTTGGCAGACTAAACGTGATCATTTTTCCTCCAGCCGTTCACAATCATCTCCCTCAGGGATGTGTATGTCAGCACATTACCTAATGATAATCTGATAGCTGAATCTCCTGTTAAATAAGCAAAGATCTATAACATGATAAAGTGTCCACTTTTTATATGTCTATGCATCTTTAAGTGTTACACAGGGTTGATTTCCAATAAGTTCAGAAAAAGGAGAAGCTAAAGAATGCTGTGTGATGAGTAGTAATAAGATGGATACATAGTAGTGAATAATGGAATTAAACAATGTGGGAGATTTGTCTTCATAAGCAGATCCTTCCAAGAAATGGAGGGGGAAAGGGGTGGAGATCTGTGAGGACATCGGAAAGTACAACTTCCAAATGGTCTTGGATGCTTCTCAAGGGAAATAAGGAGCTGCAAATAGATGTGAGGACAAATGGCAATGAGTCTACAAGACTTTTTTTCCCCTCAGGAAATGATGGAATATTATTTATGGGCAGCGAGCCAGCAGAATAGTTCTTACTACAGCTAGTTCTAATTAACTTTGCTATATGGTTGGGAGGGTAAATGCAGGGATGTGAGGAAAATTAAAGATGATTGTCACAATAGGCAATTGCAAATCAGTCACCATTCCTGAATATCCAATGGTGGTATTACAATTGGAAATTAATTTATGATACACACTTAAGCCTATCAGCAACTAACATTTCTTTTTTGAGTGTTCCTAAGTTGAAGCACCACAACAAGGCAGAAGGAGGCTCATGCCAAGTGTATGTACACAAATAAAGAATTGCCGAGAGGACAACATTATGGGGGAAGCTCTCACTTTTTCTGGGAAATCAACGTGCATGGATGCCTCTCTGAAATGCTTGTACACTAATGCACACAGTGTGAGGAACAAACCGAATTAGAGGTCTGTGTGTGGTTGCAGAGCTGCAAACTTATTGAGACCACAGTGGGATAGCACACATGACTGTAGTGCTGCAATTGATGCATACAGGCTTTTTGCGAAGAGCAAACTAGGATAACGATGAGAGGAGTTCCCTTTATACGAGACAGCAGTGGGAACGCAGGCAGCTGTGCCTTAGGATGAATGATGAGCCAGCTGAGAGTGTGTCCATGAGTATTAGAGGGCAGACCAACACGGACAATGTTGCAATGGATGTCTGCTACAGACTGCCTGATCAAGAAGAAGAGACCTTTTCCAGACAACTGGAAAAAGCCTCACGTTCACAGGTCCTGGTCCTCATGGGGGACTTAAACCACCTCAACATCTGCTGGAGGGACAACACAGCAGGGCACAAGCAAACCAGGATGTTTCTAGAGTGCATTGGTGGTAACTTCCTGGCACACATGATCAAGGAATCAACTAAGGAAGATGTTCTACTGGACCTCATACTTACAAACAAGGAAGAATTTGTCAGGGATGTGAAGGTCAGGAGCAGCCTTGCTGCAGTGACCACAAGATGGTGGAGTTCATGATCCTGTAAGAAGGAAACAAGGCAAAAAACAGGAGCACAACGCCTAGGCTTCAGAAGAGCATACTATTTTCTTCAGGGATCTGCTTGGAAGAATCCCATGGGAAACAGTCCTGGAGAGAAGAAGGGTCTGGAAGAGCTGGTTGATATTCAGGGATAATGTGTCCAAACTCAAGCGTGGTCTATCTTGGCAAGGAAATCAAGCAGATGTGGCAGGAGGCCCGCATGGATGAACATGGAGTTCCTGACTAGTCTCAAACATGAATAGGAAATGTACAAGAGGTAGAAGCAGGGACAGGTGGCTCAGGAAGAATAAAGAGATGGTGTTTGAATGTGCAGGGATGGGGTGAGGAAAGCTAAACCCCACCTGGATTTCAGTGTGGCGAGGCACAAGAAGAGAAACAAAAAGGGTTTCTACAGGTATATCAGCAGCAAAAAGACGACTAGGAAAAATATAGGCCTGCTGTAGACCGGTTCAGAGGTCTGGTGATAGGAAATATGGTAAAGGCTCAGGACTTCAATGCCTTCTCTGCCTCAGTCTTTGCTAGAAAGACCTGGCTTCAGGAATCCCAGACCCCTGAGATGCACAGGAAAGTCTGGAGCAAGGAAGACTTACCCTCAGTGAATGAAGATTTAGGTTAGAGAACATTGAAACAAACTGGACATACACAAGTACATGGGACCTGATGGGGTACACCTATGACTGTTGAGGGAGCTAGCTGCTATCATTGCAAGGCCACTCTCAATTACCTTCAAAAGGTCATGGCAATCAGGAGAGGTTCCTGAGGATTGTAAGAAAAAAAGAAAAAAAAAAACAACCCTGTCTTCAAGAAGGGGGATTTAGAGAACTACAGACCAGTCAGCCTTACCTAGATCCGTGGGAAGGTGATGGAGAAAATAATTATGAAAACCCTTTCCAAACCTGTGGACAAGAAGGTGATTTGGAGTAGTCAGTATGGTTTTATGAAGGGGAAATGATGCTTAACCAACTTGATAGAGATGAACGGTTTTGTGAATGAGTGGAGAGTAGTAGATTTTGTTTATCTTGACCTTAGCAACAGTTTTGACACAGCCTCCCATAACACACTCTCATACACAAATGGAAGCAGTACAGGCTAGATAAGTAGACAGTGAGGTGGATTTAAACCTGGCTGACTTACTGGGCTGAAAAGGTTGTGATTAGTAGCACAAAATCCAGCTGGAAGCTGGTCATTATGGTTGTACACCAGGGTTTTTTTTGGGGGGCGATACTGTTGATCATTGTCATTAATGACCTGGATGATAGACAGAGTGCACCCTCAGCAAATTTTCAGAGATAAAAAACTGGAAGGAGGGCGTGATGCATAAGGCGCTTGTGCTGCCATTCAGAGGGACCCAAACATACCAGAGAATTGAACAGAGAGGAACCTCATGAAGTTCAACAGAAGAAAATGCCAAGTTCTGCGCCAGGGAAGAGTAACACCATGGACCAGGACATGCTGGAGACCAACCAGCTACAAAGCAACTTGGCAGAGAAAAACCTTGTGGTTCTGGTGGACACCAAGTTCAACATCAGCCAGCGATGTGCCCTTGCAGCAAGGAAAGCCAACAACATCCTAGGTCACATTAGGAAAAGTGTTGCCAGCAAGGTTGAGAGAGGTGATCCTTCCCCTCTACTGAGCACTGGTGAGGCCACACCTGCAGTGCTGTGTCCAGTTCTGGGCTCCTCAGTACAAGAGAGACATGGTCTTACCAGATTGAGTCCATCAAAGGGCCATGAAGTTGATGAACAAATTGGAGCATCTGTCATACGAAGAGGCTGAGAAAGCTGGAACTGTTCAGCCTGGAGAAAAGAAGGCTCAGGATGATCTTACAAATATGGGAGGATCTTACCCAATGGGAGATAGTAAAGGCGACAAGAGACTCTGCTCACACAGGAAAATACAATTAAACATAAGAAAAAAGATTTTTACTATAAGGGCAATCAAACACTGGAACAGGTTGCCAGAGAGGTTGTGTAGTCTCTGCCCTTGGAGATACTCAAAACTCAACTGGAAACAGCTCTGAGCAACCTGCTGTAGCTGACCCTACCCTGAGCAGGGAGGGTGGACTGGATTATCTCCAGAAGTGCCTTCCAGTCTCAACTGTTCTGCAATTTTGTGAATGCTGTTCTATTCTGTGATTCTGTTGTGGGAACCAAACCTTTAATTTTTTTTCAAATTTTAAATCCCTATTTACAAGGGTACTGCAACAGATGCTGCAAAAGAGATACTAGTACAGGTAAAATAAGCTGGAAATGATATACTAAATTAATCTGTTTCTTTAAAGAAAAACTGAATGCATTTATATGTACTACAGAAATGAAGCAGCACCAATCATTGAAGCAGACCTCTGTGATTTTCTACTATGCAATGAAAATGAAGAAAAATCTAGAGTATTCAAAATGAACCAAAGCAAGAAAATTTCAAATGTAACTTCTGGAGACTGGTCTATAAAATCCTGAAAAATTTACAAAATAATTACTTCAGAGTATATTATATACTTTCTACAGTTCTTTTTAGTTGGCCTCTGAAAAATTACACTTCAGATACATAATTCTCTATTCTTTGAACTTTGTGCATCAGTACTACCTGAGCAGACATACCAACTTTGACTGTTCTGCCACATCACAGACACTGCTACTGAATATGTAAGGAATGCTCCAGTGCAAGTAGGTCTAGAGGTGGGCAGGCAGTCCTGTAAGGCTTCTGGGTGACACATGGCAGCAAAGGCTAATCCAAGTGCAGGAATGGAAGTGCAATGAGGAGTAGAGGCACGCTGTCCAGGAGCAGCAGTTCACCATGCAGGCTGAACACTGAAACGTGACTTCTCTGTTTTTCCTTTTTGGGTTCACTCAGGCTGCTGCCTTATTCCTGTTGTGTGTCACTGAGACTCTACCCTGAGAAATACGCAGTTCCCTCTCTCATAGACCTGGCTGGTCTGATTGAGAAATAAGAGTAATGAGTGAAGGCAGAAATGCACTTTATCCTTATCTGAGACATGAGGTAATTGAGATACCGAAAGGCCAGGTCACTTATGCTAGGTCACATAAAAAAGTAATGATAGAAGCATTAGCAGAATCTACCTAGCCTGATTGAATGCTTGAACTATAGGAGAAAGGAGAATGCTTTTTTGTGAATAAGCATGTCTTGTACAAATGGGTATAAAGGGAGAGAGAGATTAGAAGAGAATGAGGTACATCCAATTGCACAAAGAGTGTTCATGTTCAACTCTGCGTATCCAAATGAATCTTAATGAAGGAGAGAAAACAAAGAGTTAGAGTAGTGATGCACATCCTCTGGAACAAGAAATATTCCATAGAAAGCACTTGCTTCTAATGTTGCCTGATGAGAATCACAAACATCACTCACCACACTGAGAAGAGCCTCAAGACACTAATCATCACTAGGAAAATCCAAGCTCTTGTCACCATACAGAAAGGCGTGAAAAGAGTTTGCAGAAAGTTATTATGTAGCTAAACAAAACGTGTCCTGATGTGACATTAATCAACCACTGAATGTCATCACCAAAAAAAAAAAAAAAAAAAAACCAACCCAAAACAAAAAGAAAATGGGTTTGTTTAATTGTTTGGTTTGAGGGTATTCCTTTCTTCTTCCTTTTCTGTATTTACGGACTAAGTTCTATTACACCGGTTTTGCTTTCAAATCAGTGGGAAAAGATGTTTTTCTATTCAGCTATAATAATCCCGCTCCTCCTGAGAAAAACATTGAAGCAAAACAAAATTGCAATCAGAAGAGAAACTCTATTTGATTTCCTTCTAAAGCACAGCTCTTTAGATAAAATCTTAGTTCACTATCCCATATTCACCAAAATTATATAAAATGCTAGCTAGATATTATTTGCTTACAGCTGAACTAGTTTGCCAGTAATAAGCTTACTGTTTGGAAAACTACTTTGAAATGCATTTTAAGTTATTGCTTTCAGAAACAAAAAGGTACTGGTCCACCTACCTATAAAATCTAATATTAGGAAAGGCTCAGAGAGTTTGAAAAGCCATTTCTTTGTCCTGAAATGGCTTAGGAAGTTAAAAACTTTAAAGCATTTCTTCAGAACAAACCCCAAGGCTTTAAAGTTTCTCACAGAAACTTAGAGCACCCCATACTGGAACAGATCCAGGTGGTTAGAACATTTGTCTAGATGGCAAGTTCTCCCATTTGAGGTTAAAGCGGGAATGCAATTAAAAAAAAGTGACTATACCACAGTACTTTGGTGTTTCTCCCTCTTTCCAGAACTGGGAGATGCCCAGGGATATAAATATTTGAGTTGCTGTGAAATAAATTATTTGAGCTTTCTAGAATCTCCAGAATGGTTTGCTTGGAGTACTCTGAAAAAAAAAAAAAGAATTTTTTCAGCTATTGGTTATCTATTTGTAAATATCATCAGATAAGAGTGGGTAAAGTACAGAGGGAAAAAGCAGGGAAAAACTATTGAAATTCCATTATGTTGTAAGTTATTCTGCCATATTCATCACTGTGGTATTTGTCTGGAGCAGAAAAGGGAAAAAAAGAAAAATGTAAAACCAACAGAGACCTCATTGCAGGAAAAGAAGGTAATGAGAATAAAGGTTGCAGTATGGGTGGTTTAACCATGCATGTTCCGTTACAATTCATGGAAAATTCTATGGCAAAATCTTTTAGCTTTCATTCAAAACCTTCGTTACTGCGTAATGCCATACATACAATCATTCTCGTTTGCCAGTTTATACTTTGCGAAGCATCTAGCCCCAATAAATTGCGAAGGTATTTCTCTAGGCATGAGAGCAGATTTGGAAGTTAAACCACTATTCAATTTAAATGTCAAGAAAAATGTTCAGAAGTTTATTTTTTGTTAAAATACAAATTTCTGTAAGTGTTCCGAGGTACAACCGTCATTTGTCCTTCCTCAGCTGCTATAAATTGTCTGAATGAAACATGCAGTGTATTCAGAAGGATTGCCGTGTTCAACATTATAATCTTATATTCAACAGTCTCTTTCTTTAGAGTATCTCAAACTCCTTTACAAACCTGACTTAGTGCACTGTGAGCTAAACATTGGGTCAGTTCACCCACCAGTGAATTCATGACCAATGAGGGGTGACAGCCATTTGACACCATCTGGTAAATTTCGCAAATCAAGAATAATCTTGCTTAGAACATGACAAAAGCGTCAGACTTTGTATGATTATTCTTGTGAAACACCTTCAAGTTTTCCTGACATTGAAGGTGGGGTTTTGTTGCAGAATAAGATTCAACTCTACCTACAGCCTAGTGCAGAGCCAGGCAAATCATTCAACTAAGCTTTGAGAGCTCTCACCAAAGTAGCTCACTAATCTCAGCTCATCCCAAAGAGACATCTAGGGCTCAGTTAAGTTGTCCAAGCACAGATGCCTACTGCCATCCGAGACTTCCAGGTGGGGCTGGCAGATCCGTCACAGGGGCAATGTGCAACACAGGCTTTCCTGGTAGAGTAGCTGGAGGCCAGGTATGGTACTGCTGGGAGTATACATTGGCACCGGTGCTTGTGTATGAAACAAGGCTCTAGTGACTTGTCAACTGATTAGGTCTCTAGACTCTCCTGATGGCACTTACTAGACCTGTATTGACTAAAATGGAAACAAAAGCTCCTAGCTGATTAAGGCACTCAAATTTGTCTTAGACTTAAACTGAAACCCATCTCCTCATCCATGCAAAAGTTTTAGAGCAGTGGTTTTCTGCCTCTCTTATTGTGCAGAGACATAAACATTACTATATCCAATTATATCAGCTTTTCAGGTCTCCCAATGTCATTAGGAACAGCATTTGTGCAAGGCATAGAAATAAATATGGCAAAAATCAGGTTACATTTCCTAAAGTACAGTATTAGAGAAACTGCTAGTGAGCCTTCACTGAAACTACAAATGAATATTTGTGAGGTCAAAAACTAGTAGACTGGAAATAAGAATGGTACACCAAAATCAAATTCAAGAAACCATTTTTTTACGAAACGATGAAAAAAATGAGTGCAGGGACATTTGTGTAAATCTAAAACCCAAACAAACCCTTCAGATCCACCTACAGAGCCTCCCAGGTGATTAATCTGGCAATACCATTTCCACTTTCACAAAATGCTTAAAGTTGGTGACTACATGGGACTGAGTCAAGAATTAGGGGACCTGGTGTAGGCTGTGGGACACACAAGTCCCCTAGAAATTTCCACACTAAAGGGAGAAGAGACTGATAACACAATACTTTAAGAGGTGCTGCCATGGGAGAAGGAAGGTTTGTCTCTTGGATCTCAGAATCAGCACACAAGGAAATGGGAGAAAAAATTGTTGCTCCCTCTGCAGATAGGATCTGCACTTCACCAAGAGATAGGGGAGGTGGTGTTTTCCTATCCAACAGTCTCTCCCTCAGATGAGTCTTCTTAAGGAAAGTGCCAAATTCTCCCAAAAAGTAGAGGGCTCAGTCTGCAACAACAGAAAAAATGCTTCTCAAGCCTCCCCAGATCAGCTCTCAGGCCTCTCACCTGAACAATTTCATGGCAAGTTGCTGTGAGATTTGTGGAAAGCAAGAAGAGCCTTGCTGAATGCCTCCTTCCTTCGTAACTTAAGCCAGAAGGGAATACAGAGCTGACTATTAATTGCATGATGTCTTGAAAACACTGAGGAAACATTTTTAAACCACTTCCATAAGTACCATATGCAGACTTACAGGGACAAAACTCTGCTTTCCCACAGCAGGTCATATTTTAGGCGGAGGAGAGTTTCCTAGGCAAACAGAAAGGAACTATGAGACTGTGCATATGCCTTATACCTGCTGTGGTTTTTTTTTTCCCCTTCAGAAAAAGGTGCATGTATTTTCACATGCTGAGGAATTCTAAGGAGTTTAAGAGAAAGGAAAGGCACAGCAGTTTATCTCCCAAAATCTTGTCCTTTCCCAGTGTTCAGGAGGGGGCTGTAGACAAGCACTACATTGACTCAACACAATTTTTATGCATATTACAGAGCTTTAGCCTTGGTTACAGCCAAGAGCAAAATGAATATGTCATTTATCAGAAAATATTATTCTTCTTGTTACATGCCCCGATAGAGCTGCAGCACAACCATTAAATCTTGCTCTGAACACACGCACTGGATCAAGCTTTCCTAACCGCAGCAGGAGATCGATTTGTGCCCTTAAAAAACAAGTTACCTTCCTTATCTTAGCTTGAATACCTTGCAGCATTATGAATGATCTTAATTACACAGCTGTCTTTACACCCAGGGTCATGAATATGAAATACTCTGATTAAAGTAACTCTGAAGTTCTATACACATTCATCTCTGGAAGTAGCTTCATCTGAGTTAATGGACTTGCAACAGAGATCAGTTCTGCCTGCTGTGCCGAAGCACTGTCTCACATAATGCATACAACCAACAATTAGATGATGAAGTGGCATGGTAAAAAGGAGATTTAGCTTTCTGGGGTGAAACAGGGTGAGCGTCACGTTACAACTACAAAAAGGCATACCCGAGTTAGTTTGAGGGAAAGCAGTTACACTGAAACAAAATAACCCTGCTTTCATAAGGGCCAAAGCTCCAGCTATTTTATGTTTCCTCCTTAACCCACTCGATAATTATTGTGCACATCTAGCCAAAGCCAGCCATGACATTCCCAGTCACAGAGCAGAGCATGCCAGGACCCCATCCAGCACGGCATCAGGACTCTTCTGTGTAGTGAGTCATAGCCTGCTTCTGGCTACATCTGCCACTTCCATTGTCCCAGAACAACCCTTCTGGCTGCTGGTATCACGCCGGCCCTGCCCAATGCTGAAGCAGGCGAGAAAGAACAGAGTGGATGTGGCAGATCACAACCTTTGGCCAAAAGGTAACGTTTTCAACATGGAGTTGATTAATGTCTTAATAGGTGACAAGTGTAAGAACCATTTCTCTACCGGCAAGCTTCCAGGGAGCAGCTGTAGTGGGGCAAAGCAGGATTTGACACGAGCTAGAGACAACTAAGGGGTTCACGTGAAAAAGGAAGGCAAAAGTCCAGGCTACCATTTTTGGTGGAGGCAGATTCACAGTGAACAAGAGTCAGAGTGATCTTTCTTAACCACAGCAACCAAAGTAGGGCCACAAAGTCTCTGGTAAGACAACAAAAAATGCCCTGCTGAGTGTCGGGAAAAGCAAGCCTAACTAGGAATACAATATTCTTTTACTGAGTGACAGAGAGAGTAAAGGCAGATGTCCGAAGATTAAGTGTTAGATCTTCCAGCAAATCTGGCAAGTTTGCTAAGTGGATTGTTACGACTTTTGATTTTGGCAGCCAATTTTATCTGATTGTTATAGTAAGTCAGAGACCTCCCAAGTGCAAAAGCAGAGCAAGAAATCAGATATGAATTTTTTCCCCAACCTGAGCTTCAACACCAATCAGTTTTATATGTTCTACTTCCAAGTGCCAAAAATTGTTAACACACCAGTAAGTCAGGGCTCCAACAGCAAGCTCAGCTCTGTGTATTGAGATGGGGAATTTCTTATGTGAAAAATGAACCCCTGGAAACTATGGATCAGGAAGCCTTCCCGTCTAAGAAGAAACTTCTTCAAACATCACTTCTATGGAAGAATTATACTACAGTACTCTTAATTTATGTTATTGATAACAGCTACTTAACACCATCCTAGTGGAAAATAAATTGAGTTATGATACTGTGTGTCTTAAAGAGGAAATAGAGAGACAAAAGCATAAAACACTTCACATTTTTATCATGTACCTGAATATTAGCTGGCCTGAGAGAGAAGAATTCTCACCTTGTTCTTCATGGTATGTGCATGGCTTTTAACTTCTGGGGAAGTCATGAACCATATCTAAAAAAATAGTTATTAAAGTGGACACCAAATTTTTGGTAAGACGATTAATTATTAGTCTGTTTCAGAGAAGAGCAAAGCAAATTGTTATGAATTAATGTTTCCCTGCTCCTCTAGCATACAGCATCATGTAAATTGTGTCCTAATTCAACCAAAAGTTTTATCTGTTTGGGAAAAAGGTAGGGGGAGAAAGATTATATTATGCATGCCTCAAAAATCTGAAGCTGCCATGCTTAATAAATCACAGCATTTCTGAAATTGACTACTATTGTTCCCAACATATCCCCATTCTCCTTTCTGTGATGAGAAATGTACTTGCACTTTGTATTTTCAAAGCTGAGTGAGTGTCCTGGGGGCACGTACGACTTTCTTATTTATTTATATTTTAACACCAAAAAAGTTTATAATCTTATGAGAGAACAATGACCTGCCATGACATTACTGGGAAAGGCTCAGCTTTAGGCCTTATGAAGGGATTACATTTTACCGGCCTTGGAATCAATTGTTTCCTCACAAAGGGCAGAAACTAAAACCTGCTTCCAAAGATTAAAAAAATGAAACACAATAAACCCAAATAAAATAAGATATGATATGAACATGCTTAGAGCACTCAAAATCCTGTGGCATCTTCCTGGTGTTCTGAATGCTGCTGCTTTGACAAAGATAGGATGGAAGGTGCATTTACATTTTACTGCCAGCTAATAGGGCTGGGCACTGTGCCATGCTGATCACAGGTACTGATCCAAGAAGCAGCTCCCCATTGACTTTGAGGAAGTCCAGAAACATTTCCCATGGGGAAATCCTCGAGAAGCATACATCTGCCATCAGAGCAAGCAGAGATATATAAGAAAGACAAAGAGAAGGGCAAAAAATTGCAAGAAGGAAAGGGGAACACAGTGCTTCGATAGAAGTCCAGAATTTGTCCAGATGTTCAGAACTGACAGTGGACTGGGATCTACAGCTAGTTTTCATTCCCACAAAAAGTGAATAAATCAGTCCAGCACTCAAGCAACTCATCCTCCCTCCTCCCAGGACTCCTTTCACAGTTGTCACGCTTCTGTGTTCACTGTGCTTCATTAGCCTTACTTTCCTCTTCTCTTCCTGCTCTCTCATCTCATCTAGTGCCAGACTCTTTCCTGTGTCTCCATATCTACTGGCGTAACTGAGTAGCTTGTATCCATCTTCTGACTTACCATTCAGCTACTATATGTCTCATTGCTGTGTACAGAGCTCTAAAGACATCACTGGCAAATAAAGAACATGAAGCAAAAAGTTGAGCTCTGTGGAGGCCTGTTTGTTTTGGCTGTCACTGTAGTTTTTATTAATAAATGCCTCCTGGTAGACTAGACTCTATTTATCATGACATATGTTATCTAGCTTATGTTCTTATACAGTATTTATTACAAAATTTAAGTTGTGCACAAAACTATTTCTCTCTCTCTTCCCAGGCAGTGAGAAGGGTAGTTATGTTATTTTAATGAATATGCTTGTCTTATGTTATTATTGAGAAGCTTTGGTTTAAGAAGTGATCTTTGTATTTTATTTTGAAAATGTGAAATTTGTGGTTGCTGTGGTCGTTTCCCATTGGAGAAGGATTTCTGATCCATCTGCACATTAATAATTCTCCAACTTCTTTTTTGCTCAGATCTCCCAATTGTGGATTTTCCCCAGACCTCTTCAGCTACTTCTCTTTCCAGCCTTGCCTGATTGGTTTGACGCTTGCTTTCACACACCACATGCTGTAATTAAGACGGTTGCTAGACTAGCTCAGCCAAAAAAGGAAACGTCCATTTCCACACTTGCCAGCACCTCCTCCAATATTGCAACTGAACCCTAACTCTTGAAAAATCCTGTTTAGGATTACAATGAAATCTTGAGAAAAAACATGCATCTAATCTAATTTGAGGGCATGAAAAATTCAGACTAGCTTCAGAAAGGGGAGCCAAATATTGTGGTATTTTTCCAAATGAAACCTCTGCTTCTGAAAAACAGGGTGCATCTCTTAGATGAGGTCTGATCTCTTAGAAGGGTGAATATATTTGTGGGGCACCAAAGTCAGGTTGTATCAAGCAGAGAAATGAACTGGTCAATATAAAGTCTAGATTTTTTGCACAACTTTTTATCTCTACCGGCTAAAATGGGTGAGAAGTGCAAATACATGTTATGATTATCTAATGTTAATAACAGTATCCTCACAAAAAAGAAGCAAGAATGCACCTTTTCTAGTCTCAGAAGGACCTGCATTTATAGAATAGCAAGGCCTAGATTTGATTAGAACAGGCAAAGTCTGTAGACGCTACATATAGAGTACATAATATCTTTTCTTAACATGAAGCTGTGTACCATCTTGTTCTTTTCCCTTCTCAAGAGAGCTTTAGTAAAGGTATTGTGCGAAATATTGTCTTGAGTAAGTTCTATTATGCTGAGCCAGCTTGATAATTTTAGTGTTTACTGTCTCGCTTCACAGGTCCTTACATTCACAGTGATTTACACAAAGTGTTCTGTTCTGTATCTCTCACAAACTGTTTTAATACTGCACTAGGTAAACAGAATGTCATCAGATTTCCAGTCCTTCCTGGGTAATTTTCCCTAGTTATGTAAATGTTTATCTTAATTCTACTTCTTCCTTTGCACTTTTTAAAAATATTTTTGCTCCTTCTCTGTACTGAGCCAGTGTGATAACCGCTATGCAGAATCAAGACAAAAGAATACCCGGGCTGGATGCCAAGGAGCAAGGCTGCAAGTACCCAGCCAACAGCATAGTCTTTGATTACCAGTTATCCAAGAAGGCATAAAGCAGTGTAGAGATCCTGTTTAGCATTATTACCCAAAATGTACGAATACACTTAGTAGAAAGCTTCAGTGAGGTAGTTCAGCAGTCTAGCTCCTTCTGTTTACATAGTAAAACTAGTTGCTCCTGTAAACATGTTCACAGGTGTGCCAGTGCCAGACACATACATAGCAGTAGAAGTTGAGATCAAGACTTGATTCCCCTGATTATTTTTCCCACCATCTAACCTGTGTTGTATTTGGCAAACAGGCTTCTGGGGAAAGGGAACAGCATGCAAAGTGCTGGCAACAACATTCTGTTTGATATGCTTAAGTTAATTAATAGAAAACAGCTCATGTCAACAAAGTCTACATTTCTCATGCTTTCTCTCTTTAACCACTTGAACCAAACTGTATAAAAAGCACTTTAGAATCTACTATGTGTATAAAAAATTGGTACTCTTCCACATAAGTTTAAGTTTGTCAATGTACAAAGTTGTTGATAGGTTGTGGATTATTTCCATAGCCAAACAGTGAATCTAACTCAGCAGAAGACACTGAAACTTCAGTACAAGCTTCCTTCCAGACAAGCTCTGCTTTCTTTCCATCTCACAAAAAAAATATAAGATGCAAGACCAGATAACTACAGAAATCCACAGATTTCAGTGCCTGGAATTCTGAAGATAACCATCTTACTTCAGCAGACTTTGAAAAAAACACTAAATAAACAATTCAGCTTGAGAGAGGTTGACACATTAATCTTTCTGCTTGGAAAACCAAAATTGTACTTGCTCCTACTATAAGTAATCCTCGTATCATCCCTTTGTTTGGACACCCATCTGCTACCAGTTTCAAACTTGGTTAGAGAAATACACTTAGCTAAATAGGCATGTGTTTTAGTAGCACAGATAAATTCCTCCTTAATTGCTCACACCTTCTATGTTAAGTTTCTAAATATGGATATGTAAGCCAGAAGCCTACTCTGATTTGACAGGATTTGATTTTTTTTTTCCCTTCAAAAAGTCACGCAAAGCATGAACAACTTATCTGTCTCTCCTGTGACTATATAAGGAGCACAAAGAAAAAGGGACCAATTCGTAAGCTAAGCTTCTATACAGTTAAGATGTTTAAATGTAATTTTGTGAATACCCAAACCAACTTAATCATTCAAAAGTCAGAGTAGGTACCATAGCACTCAATACTGGCTCATCAATCAGCAGCTGTGAGAGATAACGCAGTGCTGTATTTACCGAGTGAGTGAATCAGGGACTTTCTGTATATGACTTATGCTAACGTAAAGTAAATTAACTGCTCAGCCTGGATGAACTTAACATCCCTGTGGTTTAGTTTACACGGAGGTAAACCAGAAATAAGAGTCAAGCAGAGCCAAGTCAGATTGCAAGGCTTTGTGGGCCGGTACAATAGGCAGACACCCCCAGCTGGGAGGTAGTACGTGATGCCATGTCCCTTGCCCAGGACTGCGCTATGCCTGGACCAGCAGGTGTTTCTCCGTGACAAGTGCTCTTCAGTAATGCAGTCATGAACAAAGAGAAGTAGCTATAAACCACAATTAGAGAGGACACTTCCCTCTGCAGCTTCCCTGCACTTCCTGGTACTCTCAAGCATTTTTGTAGTCCCAGTGGGTTTACTGTTTTGTTTTTGTCTTCTACTAGTAACAACCATAGAAAATGGGAAATGAGGTATGTAGCTGATCTTCTCAGGTAAAATGACTGGCTGAAGCAGAAGCCAAAGCTTATTTATGATCTCCTCCATAAGGCCAAGAAGAGGTTTTCCAAAAACGCAGGACTGAAGTTAATCTATATTTCATTTCCTCCAGCCGCAAGATGACTGCCATGCTTTTATTGTAATATGGGCTTGGCCAGGGAAGAAATGGCAAGAAGAACTGGCAAGGGCAAGGACAGAGACACAGAAGGAAACAGATTTAATTTCACACCAGATCATTTCCACAACTTGTAGAAACAGTAAAGAAAACATGAACAGTATTTCCACTGAGCATGATATGGAACCTTTTGGACCATCTCTTAGAGGGAAAAGTATCCAAAACATCCTTAGGGCTGAGCTGAACAAGTTCACTGAAAGTTAATGGGACTAATTTTCCTAAGCCCCCTGAGCACTTAAGGAAAAAAACCCACAACTTACAATACGTACATTTTCTGCTTGTTGCCAAAAGGAATCAGCTGCTTCTAAAGACCAAGAATACATTAAAAAATGTAACTTAGTTTTCAATCTCAGCCTGACTACTTCTTCTCCTGCACCTGGCACAGTCACTCAATTCCAGGAAAAGTAAGTTTAAAATCTTCCTGTTTTATCCACTGCCACCCTGATGTCTAGTATTCATAGGCACAAAGGTAGGTTAAAAGCACTTGTAAAGAACAGAGCTGACAGCTGAGTCTGGCAGCAGAACTTGCTTTTTCTTTCTTCCCACAGAAGCGTTTATGGCCTTTCTGGCTCATGTAAGGATAGACACATGCACACCTTATGTAGTGCCCAGTTTGTGTACTTACCTCACTCATATACCATGCCATCATAATGCATGGACCTAGGAAGAACATACCTGAAACCTTCAGTTAAAAGGAGATGCCACAGCCAGTGCAGAGTCACTCCAGCTACATGAAGTAAATGCAGAATGGCACTGTCTCATCCATGCAGGCAACACAATCTATTCTGCTGTTGAGAGAGAGGGAAAGAGGATGAGAAAGATATCATGTCAGAGGGCTGAGTGAATTAAAAAAAAAAAAAATGAGTACAGCAACACTTGGAAATTTCTGAAATTTCTAAGGAATGCGATTGAGCCTTCTGATTCAGGTTAAACCTCCTGATTTAGGTCAGAAAGTTACTGTCTCCTCAAAGGGAAGGTGCATTGCAATAGTTTGCACATGAAAGGAAAATTGGTGAATTTTGCCTGAGTTCGTATGCACAAAATGCATGGGTGAACATCACCCTGAGTATGCGTTTTTCTCCCAAAGAAGTCCAATTTCCAGATCAAACATACCTTGGATTATGCTTTGAAGCAAAGGACCAAGAAGAATTTCTCCCTCAATGTTCCTGCAATAGAGAGTATAAATGATGCTTTGGGAAACATTCATTCATTGATGAGACTAGTCAGAAACAGAATAAAAACCACGTAGATCACCACCAATAGTTTTTCACTATTGCTTTCCTCCAACAAAATCAGAAGGATTAGCACCAGCATTCTTCTTTCACAAGAACAAAATTAAGTAATTCCATTTATTCATAGGAACCCCTTTTTGCTCAAAATCAGTGCAATGATGAAAAGGTCCAGCCTAGTTTAGGGTTTAAAAGGGTGGGACAGAGAGCAGAAATGTTTATCCAGAAGCCCACCATCTCTTATTCCACCGTTGCTCAAGTGATTTACCCTCAGGGAATGTTTTAAGGCCAAGGAGTTTATCCCTTAAATGGAGTGACTTGATGCGTTTGTGGAGTGTGTGCTTTCATTACAGTTGCTTGTAAGTGGCCTATCTGAAACTATTGTTCTTTCACGCATACAACGGAAAAGCAGTATAAATAAACTGAAAACAAAATAAAATACCTTAATACAGGTATGTATTTTACTTCGTTTCAAAATATCAGGTTTTAGAACTTAAATGGCTAAAACTATTTTCTTCACAGTTTGTTTTTTAAATAGGTCACATGCTTTATTTCATTAAAAAGCCTAATCTCTTAATAACTTAATATTCAAAACACTTTTGCCTGGGTAAAGTGGTTATTTTTACCTCCAGTTGGGGGAGGGGGGGAGGAAAAAAAAAAAAAAAAAGAATTTCCAATGGATTTTAGCCTAACTGTGGGGAGCATGAAACTCTGGCTAGATTTAAAGGAAATGCTAGGAAAAGGTACGTATCAAACCTACATTCTTTTACCTCTTTCCAGCCTAAAATAAATCTTTTGCCTCTGGACTCTTCACTATTCTCACTCCTGATATGGGCAGCCTATTTAAAAGCAACTACTCAGCATGTCGCACGCATGCTAACTCTTTCTGGTGGTATAAATTATCTGCGTCAGTACACGCAGGGCACCACTAGTGCAGCTGGCTTCCCCGGGCAGCATGGGACCTTTGCAATAACTCAGTACCTCTCCTTCTTCGGTTCCCAGTGTGAGAGAGGTTGAGGGAACATGTCCAGAACATTGCTCTATTTCAGCTATTCTTGGCCATCGTATCAGCCTCTCGGGGCCATAGGAAGTGTAATGTAATGCTGTTCTAAATTTATGTCCCAGGCTGGACCAAGATTAGGGGAAGTTTTTAGGTCTCCCACTGTGTTTTCAGCTTTGGTTCCTGGGGCAGGGGAAAGGGAAGCGGAAGAGAGAAATACTGATTAGAGAGTTAAATTGATTTAACCTGAGGAAGGCAGAAAATATGGATCTCCCCAGCAACATGTTTAAAGACTGATTTTTAATAGGATGCCTTTGCTTTTAATGGGAGTTTCAGCGTTCTCTCTTTAATCTCTCTCTACAAGACACTTATCTCCCACCTTGCTCCTCCTGCTTCTGAATTAATCCATGCATAAGAAATAAGAGGAGATGCAACTCCGGAAACTCACAGAGGATAAGTTACAATGACACCAGTGAAATGAAATTATGTGTGTTCAACAAGGTCAGCTCAAATATATATTGATTCAATGAATCTTTATCTCCCCATAGTTCTAAGTACAAAAGCATTAAATTCAAGGTGAAGCAACTATATGTCAATGACATGCTACCCGAAAGGATTAATTGTGAGAAAATGTTATCTATGACTAACAGGCGTTTATTCTCTCAACATTTATGCTGTTTAAGTCAACAGTAATAGGTTCCAGTTAAGCTGGGATGTGGAGAATCCCTATGGAAAGAACGCTACACACTGGGGATTTCCCATTAAATTGTTCCTGACCAGGCTCTGGAACCTGAATATTCACAACTTACTTGGACAAGGTGATATGTGCCAGGCTTTATACAGCACTAGAGAGAATCTAGAGATGTAAGTTTAATAACATAATGAAGTTTGAAATTTGTTGTAACTTTAATATTGAAGGATTTAAAAAGCACTTAAACTGCTTTAAAATAGCAAAGAGTTTATGGGAATGCAATACGGATTGGAACAAACAGGCCTAAATCAACACTGGTTTGGAAGTCTAGTAAGGACTAGAAGTATGGGAGGTAATTCAGGAACAGATGCAGCAAATTAATTCCAGTAATACTGGAGTGTTAAATATGGCAACAGAAGCCAGCTTTGTTCAACAGAATGGAAAAATAATCATCCATTCTCTCTTTCCACCCCTAAGGAGCTGGATTTTCCCGGCACAGCCATTCATTGGTGGCAGCAGATGCACCAAAATGTCTGGCACCAAGAAACTGAAGACAAATAGAAAACATACATGGGGGGGGGAAGAAAACAAACAAACAACAGAAAAAAAAAAAAAAAAAAAAAAAAAAAAACCAAAAACCAAAAAAACCCACAAGTATATGTAATGCAGACAGGTGAAGCTGCGTTTCATGTTTTACACTGAAGTCTTAAAACTGATAACACAGTTGAAGTAGTGAAGTAATGGTCAGTACAGCATAGCTAAAACATAGTAAAGGTTAAGAACAGGGCATTTCTGAGGCTAGAAGCGATTTAACTTACCTTAAAAACATTGTATCTTAGTCACTGTGTACTCCCAGTCCCCAAAATTAATTCTGCAGATGTGACTCCTTACCACCACCAGATTCCCTCTGCCACGCTCAGTTCTCAAGGGCAGACAGTGCTTTGAAGCACCCAATGATCCCATATACTTGGGATATATACAGCCTATATACTTGGCTTGATGAAAGTTAGGATTTGGGTAATGTGGAAATGGAGACTGCTAATGACTAGAATTTTCAACAGAGGCTTTCATCCAAAGGTCTCCAGTTCCTCCTCACATTTACTTGCAAGCTGCACTGAAACTGCTTCTCAGGGTATTCATTCACACCACAGCAGCAAGTGTGTGGAGTCGCACAACAAAACTACGAAGCACTTTAGGAGGCAATGAAAGAGTACTGTGTCTCAGAGGCTTGTGTGGGAAGTACACCAGTTGTTACTCGTAATAATTTCTAGTCGCAACTGGAAGTGGATGCGCAAGTCACAATTTGTTCAGCAAATTTATCACTTTTCTCAAGAATTGTCTGCGAACAGACTGTGACTTTTATTAATTTGTCTCCAGTTGGCAAGGGTACACCAAATATTTTATGTGAATGAATCCTGGCCAACGGATTGCTCACAGACTTATGTCTGTTCTAATTGCTTCAATATTCCCTCTTTGACATTCAAGCTGAGGAGGCTCAGATCAAGTCCTAGTTAAAACAGATACAGTTTCATTCCTAAAGTAATGAGAAATTTACCTTTTAGACAGAAGATAGCCATAGAAATCTCCCCCTCATTTAAAACAAAGCATAGCAAATCGGAAACAGATCTCTGGCACTGACAGAAAGGCAAGGAGGAAATAGAGAAAATATTGATTAATGAGATTTATTTGTGCTGCGGATGGTGATCAAAGGGGAGCGAATGCGGTGCGTAGCACTCACCACTGCTTTTAAAACCAAAATTCCTTTGATGTGCAGCACAGTATCCGGCCATTATGGGAATTAAAAGAAAAAGCCATGAGAACATTATTAATAAAGGTTTAAACTGAACAACTTCAGGCACCAAACACATAGTACCAAAGTTATTGCTTTTTAAATGGCCAGCTGATGAATAATTATGATAAATTTTGTTTAACTATTATTTGGTTTAGTAAACAAAGCTTCTTGATGCAAACAGTAGTATAGTTTCCATACAGAGCAGCCTGCATATTTGAAGAGTCGATAAGCATTTAAGCACAAAGAAAAAGATCTCCAGAATGAAGAAAAGGCTCCCTAAGAGCAGAGCGGCTGTGGGGACTGTCCCTAGCAGTGCCAGGGAAGCTATACTGCACTCAGCAAGGAAGCAGAAGCATCACACTGCTACACGTGCAGGGAGGATTTACAGCTTTGCACCCTCCTCTCTCGTTTCCTCCTTGCACATCTCTGCTGGCCTCTCCTTTCCCTCTTCCTGTGAAGGTCTGACTGGAGGCTGGCCTCCCCCGTGTAAGCTGCTCAGCCCACCAAAACTAGCTCCACTCCCCATTGGTGTCACGTAACCCATCCCATTGCAGCCAATGTTGACAAGAGCTCAGCACCCTCAGCCCAGAAAGGGCCACTCCTCTGGTTTTTCCACTCTTTGTGGCTCTGTGAAAGTATTCTTTGCAGACAGGGTGAACTCGAGGCTTCTTACCAGCTTAGACAGAATTGAATTTTGTCAAGACTCAGCCTGGGCAAGGCCACTCCTGCCACGGGAAGGGGCAACAAGCCAGAGGGTCAGGCTAGCAGCAGCTTTTGCCACCTGGGAAGGCAGGACAAGGCAGCAGCTTCGTTGAGGAGCTCCCACCCGCACTCGCAGCCTCCCTCAGGAATTGGGGAACTCTGACAACCTGCTGCCTCGCCAAAGGCTTGAGCTGATCCCACCTGCAGCCCCTGTCCGTAAACTGATCATGCATCCTTTCGCCATGAAAGGCCTCGCCCATATGGGCGTTTATCATGGCAGCGGTGTCCCTTGCAATGTTCTGTAAAAGTTCTGACACTTATTCAGCTACATAAAATGCATATAATTACTTTGCCAGATGCTATGGATTGATATAATCTGCTTTTCTTTGAAAGCGGCCTGCCAAGCAACAGGACAAGATGCAGAAGGTACGTATTTTACAGCCTTCTGAAAGAGGGATTTTTGAAGAATGTGAAAGGTGTAAAGGAAATTGAGTTTTAAAAATTCCATATAAGAACAGCTTTATATTTTGAAAAGACCTTTCTAAAACCCAGGAGCTTCATATGTAAAATGAATCCTGTTAAAAGTTTTACACTCATTTTGCCACCTTAAAAATTACTTGATACCACCTTAAGTTTTGCCTCCTCTACTGTTAATCATGGATAATTCTTTGCCTACAGAAAAAGAAGCTCCTCTTATGCTACATCTTTATTGATGCAAAATACCAAACTGCATCCTTCAAAAAAACTGAAGGGTTTTGAAAAGGACCCATCCTACTTGTCTGACAGTATCATGTCTTTGCAAATTTTAATTCTTTTATCACTAAAAAAATGGAATTTAAAAAAAAAAAAGGCAAGCAAATAACAGGGTCTCTTGTAAACCAAACCCACCTTTTTTTTTTTTTTTTTTTTTACAAATGTGATCTCACAGCTCATTTGACAGATTGATTTGGTCAACATTGGCACAACAGTAGTACACTATGTTAGGACTAGTTTTAGCTTGCAGCACGGAGACTATGAAGATCATAAGTGGAAGGGCTCTAATAATGAACTAAATAAGATGCATTACAACACATTGCACTGCATGGTAGAATGTAGAGAGAGACCATCCAAAGGCTACAAAAACAGTTCATTGACTAAAAAAACCTATTAAATTGCCAATTTCACCTAAAGTAATATCTTGAATGTACTAAGCAGGGCTGCACAAACCCTTTTGGTTCAGCATTTGAATCAAAACTGCTTCTCTGAAAAAAACTTCTCATGATAAAACCGTAGAAAACACTTAAAATATCATACTGAAAAAGAGAGAGAGAGAGGCGGGGGGTGGAGGGGAGGAGAGAGAAATCTGTTTTGTGTCAAATGAAACATTCCCTACAGTTGAATAAGAAACCTTTTCTTTTAGGACCAAGAAAAACAAAACAAAGAGTTACATTTGAAGTTATCATGATTGCTCCCCTTTCACACAAGAACAGAGGAACTATAGGACATGTCCAGGATACTGAAGACCCGTTCACTTCTGTGTTTTCCTAATCAGGTGTGAATGGTATCTTCTCACATTCTCATCTAACAATAGGGTAACTACTGCATTTTTTGTTTGTCCCAAGAAGGTTGTTTTGTTTTGCTTAAATAGTTGAATGTTCATTAGGGAGAGAGAATTCCATCATAAATGGAGTATATTTGGCTTCCTATTGCAGGTAAGTTAAGTTCTGCCATTGACTCATTCAGTGAATATTCATTATTGAAGTGGAATATCTCTAGGAGGATGACCCACCATATAAAACTCTGGGATACATCATTAAGGTCAGAAACCTCACAGGTAAAAGGTGAAGCTGAGGCGAGTCCTCCCTACACTGCCTACTTTTGTCTCCAGGTTAGTGTTAAGAGAGAAACTGTTGCAACCCTAGGCTCCCTTCCCTGCCAAGATTAATTTCAAAGATTCATAAAAGGCGTGGATTGATTTTTCTCCTTGATGCAACTGTTTCTTGTCATATCTGTTGATTCTGCCATCAACAATCTTAACATAAGTCCATTAGTCACTTCAGAGGAGTTACCACTAATTTGCCATGGAGCCATCAGAGGCAGGTAGTGACCCACAGCACCATAAAGAGTAAGTGTTTTTTATTATGAAGTGCTGGTGCATGCATGAGCAGAGTACCCTGAATCCCCACGGCAATCAAGAAACTTTATTTCCCATCTTGAAAAAACATCACCATCTTGCAGCATGCCACTCATGCAGGGCTGAGGAAGAGCGTGCTGCTCCCTTAGAGATGACTTTTATAACACTTGAGATCCATCAGGAGCCTGGGCAACCAGAAAGGTCCCAAATCATGTCACTGTTTTTGAGAGAGCCTGGGGACATAGCAGGAAATTACACACACATTAGCTGAAGTTGATTTTAAAACAAAGCAAGCTATTTGAACAGCTTGATTAATGATGGCCAACCAGGCTTCAGGAAAAGGAGTTCATGTCTTGCTAACTGGCTGAAGTTCTCACAGGGGATGTCGGCCAGGGTACACATACAGGGGGGATAGCGTAGAGAGCATTTCCTGAGATACTCAGAAAACATTTAACAAACTTCACAGGAGATTAATGTTTCAGATGCAACAAATGTCTTGAACAGTGGGGACAAGAGAAAGAAGTTATGTGTCCGTCAACTGAAAATTGGCTAAGGAATAGAAAAGAGAGTTACTGTAAGGCAGATTATTGCTGGCTGACAAGAAGTTACTTGAGGCAGTGTAGCTGGTTGCAGTGGGGCTGCCATTTCATTAATCTCACTGGAACTCCTTTCAAAGCAGCTGATAGCCATTACTGTGAGACAGAGTTGTGGAAAAGGTTGATGTGTTGATCTTTGATTATTTTAGTCCAGGAACATTATATTATTCCTAAAGTATCTGTGGCATATTCCTTCCTCTCACCCTCCCCCCTGGACAGAAACAAATGAGAAAACCACTTAAATGCAAGAAATAGGGGGTACTACAAAAAAGACAAAAATACAAGTCTGCAAATAGGATAGGCTGAGGGGGAAAAAAGACAGGTAAAAGAGGTAACAGTAACTGGCCTGCTCAAAATTATCATTCAGAGGATGAGTGTTAGATTGAAATAATTACAGGAAGTGGGACTAACTTACTTTCATATGATGGGTTGTTCTTGTGGTAGAAGCTGCTTACTGCTCATCACAAGCACATGGACTTACGTTTGCCAAAAACCACTTCTTTCTGCTGTCCCAGGTATTGTTGCCATCTGCTCTTGGACTGAGTCTCGGAGATTGATGGACACTCCCTAACCCTGGAGAATCCCCATATGATGTGTGGAGATGTGGGAACCTATTTGGTTTGAACCCTCCTTGGCAGCAAATTTGTGACTCCCCACAGAGCAGAACAGCTGAGCCCTGGCATGTTATCCCCAGGCAACTGCTACCACCCAACTGGGTTGAGGACAAAGGTCAGAAACAGCTTTACATTACTTCCTTGGTCACCATCACCCAGCTACATATCCTGTGATGACTGAATAAAAACATATGTTTTGACTACTAAATGAGGGTCCATGGCATGCTCTTCCTCCAGTTCAGTTCTTTGCCGATACTGTGTTTTCCCTCCACTTGACACTGAAATCATAAATTACGTATTTTGGCTTGCTGATGGGAACCTGATTCAACAGGCACAGATGAACGTTTCTTTGGCCTGTCTCTGCTAGTTCATCTTACTTCAGGCCTCATTAGGTGGGATTTCTCCTTTTATTTCAGAACCTCAGCCCAGTCTTCACACTTCACTAGCTACCCTTGCCTTTCTAGCCTCAACCAATATCCTGCTTATTAGCATCTATCTTTTTCAGCTTTTTGCACCATTTCATCAACACAAATACCTGAATAATTTGACAATTTCAAGTTCATCTCTGGCATTCAAAGAGGTCAGACTTAATCACCTAATATAACCTATTGTGATGGTAGAAATAGGATGGCTTGACTGAATCTAACACAACCACTTTGTCGGTAATACTTGCAATTTTTTACGATATCAAAGACCACCACTACTTCATTCAACAGCTTCCTTGGGCTTTGAATCAGCCCCTCCTGGAATGAAAGAAGTAACAACAAGATCATTACACCTACAAACAACAAATGAAAAATATAAACTGTAGTTTCATTGAAGCATTATGAAGTTTTAGTTTGCTTGTGTAGCTCTACAATGTAATTAGTAGCCTGTGTGTCCCTCATAACTTGTTACTGTCAGAAAAAATCGAGAGTTGTAAAAGACCTGCACCACAGAAATAAAGCAAAGGTTCACATTACTCTAGTGATCACTGCATGTTAAACAGAATTTTTCAGTTTACCAGACAAATTTGGTCTGTCTCATAAATATATCACTGAAATAATAAACCAGTGGCTTTTCTATTCCTAATACACTTTAAAAAACACCCCTTCTTTCTGAAACAAAGTTATTCCTAAATGATGCTAATGGCATCCTTTTTTGTTCTCCCATGTTCACTCATCCTGCATTTTTTTTTCCACATTTGTTATTGTACAGAAATAATTACCATATTACCCAGCACAAGAGTTGCAATTTTGTTTAAGTTGCAGAAAAAGACGGCAGCCCTTTCACAACTTCTCACATTTCTAAAACTATTTGTCTTATCTCAGTACCAGCCACCCTTGAAAAGGTTCATTTTGTCATATATGATGTACAAAAGAATTTTAGGAAATGTCTACAGGCATTTAGGGCTCAATTCACAATCAGTTGAAACTGAGTGACTGACTTCATCATCCATCAATTCAATATTCTACACATAACACTTACATTTGAACAACTGCAAAAAATATGGGTATCAGAGCTCAGTGGAGATACCTCACTGAAATATATTCTAACTTCAAATACTAGTTTGTTTAAATGTCACTGTTTCTAGGCATTTTTCAACTTTTTAATCTCAAAGTTACCTTTCATTACAAAGTTTTCTTATTCTAGTATTTGTACGTTTTTTTTTTTTCATTTTGGACATATAGTTTTATATTTGTTCAAGTTGCCAAATTATTAAATTAATTACCAGTAATAACAACAACAAACGACCAGTCTAAATATGAAGTAAGTAAAGCAACAATTTATTTACCAATTACAATTGACAAGACTGGTGCAGCACACGTTCTGCAAGGGTAGCCAATTTTCATTGCCAAATCTGGGAAAAAAAAAAAGATGAAAAGAATTAAGTTTTTCTTTTCAAATAATTTAAAGTTAAAGCAACTTCAAACAGCAAGAAAAGATTCTGTTTCAGTTCATTTTGAGAGTGAACACTGAGAGTTCTTTCTCATTTTGTTCAAATCACTTTTTTCATTCCTACTACAGAGAAATGCAGACCAAAATCTCAGATTCAAATAATTGCAAACTTAAGCCAGAAATCTGATCCAAGTTTTGCAAGAGATCTCTCTGTCATTCAGGGAGAGTTCTAATCTTAAATTCTGACACTGCTCAGGTTAGTGATATTTGCCACAACAACTCAGGAGTTTGACCCTAAAGGACTGTCAGCCAAGAAACTTGTGGGCAGATGAGGTGTAGGGGGTAACAGTGGTACAATTCATCCTGTGGGCAACCTACGGCTACAATTTAAAGGTACCCACCTTGTCATATAACCTCAAGGGAAGGCGACAGCTCAAGCAGTATTTACCCACTTCAACTGTTCCAGGAAAACACAATTCAGTGAGTGAACTAAGCCCAACATGAATACACTGAGTCGAGTTTGCTTTTATGAGTATTGCAGTCTTTGAGAAAAGACAAAACAATTTGCATCTTAATTTTCATTTGGGACTAGGCCAGTTTGTAAATGAGAATTGAAGGCACGTGTAATTTCCTTTTTTCTTTTCCCCTTCTCTCCACCCCCTGCCCCCCCCACAGTCATAAGAGGTTTCATGTGCTTTCAGGCTCTCCTTGTGTTCTGCTATAATAAAGTCCCCAAACAATTGCCAGGTCAAATGCGTTCCGTCTTTCTTCTATTAGCGTAACAGCTGGTGCTTGCCTCTTAAAATTCCTTTACTGTCAGCTAATGCATGCCTTCCCTTTTAAAGAATTTCTAATATGACTTTCAGTTCCAGTCCTTTATTGTTCTCTTGACCTTACTTTAAAGACTAGATAGGTCCGCACCAAAGACAGATATTCAAATGTCCTCATATGATGTTCAGATCTGGAAACAAGCATCATTAGATTCCTCCCCCTGATGGGTCACATGAAAACACGAATTTGAGCATGAAAACAGATGCCTGCTGTTTCTTGCAGAAATTTAGATCCTGACTCACATCTCACTTTTCCAGCAGAAACTCCATATTGCTCATCCTACCTGTGATGGATGTATATTTCTTCAGTATATTGCAGATCCAGCAAAGTACTTGAACTCATGCCAGCCTTTCAGCAGGCAAGTAAGAGTACCTGATAACCTTTTTATGCCTCTTGGAAGACGAAGCCATTGTCATCTCCTGGTCAAAAGTGGAACTACTTTAGATGTTTTCCAAACAGCTTATAATTTGCTGGAAGGACTGATTGTTCAACACAGATCACACTTTTTAATGGGATGTCCAAGAATGAATACAAAATAAAGGCAAACAAGCACTGAAAACTAATAAATCTCTCAAATTGGGACAAACGATCTACAAGTAACTGTTAAAAATGTTCTTGACATTTAAGATGGATGTGGGCTTAGATAGAGACTCCAAAATAGTAAAGGGCATGTCTTCAATGGTAACTTTTTTTTTAACATTAGAACCGAAGTCTCTTGCCACTCTGATAAAATTACAGAGCAAATTTAAGCTTAACAGGTGCCAAGCAGTCTAGGGGCGTTTCCTTACTGCCCTTCGAGGAGGTAGAGCACAGCACCCGCACTGCAGCAGGACAGAAAGCAAAGCAAGCTTTCAAACATCCCAATTCTAGGCTGTTGGACTTCCACTGCAACATAATTTAGACAACCCAAAACCTAAGTTGAAACTTTTCTAGACTCTATCCTGTTGAGGGTTACATACAGTCCTGCTAGGAGTCAGTCAAGTACTAAATGACGTTGTCTACACCTGACATACTCCTCTCTCATCTTCGTATGACCACAGATTAAAAAGGCTCTTCTAGAGGTTCTCCACAGTGTCTTTGCCCTGTCTAGGAGTAGACTTTTGGTAGCCACTTTATATTATTTCAATCTTTTTACACAGAATAAGGGGACAAAATACCTCTCAGCTGCTCTTTATGAGTTGTTTCAGAGTATATTCTGATGGGATAAAGACCCAGAGGATCCAAAGCCATTATTGACCATGGGTTAACCCAAAAACCACTGAGACACATGGAGTAGCAGAATTCACTGACTTTGGTGAGCTTTGGATCAGGCTCCACACACCCCTTTAATGATATTTTCTATTTCAAAGTATTACAGCTATTTCAGCAGATGCCCAGCATCTGTGGGCTTGATGGGGTGCTAATCCTATTACAAGGTGATGATTGGAAGCCTATAGCTTATACTTCCAGATGGTTTTAGGATTTGGAGACCGCATATGCTCAAAGAGGGGAGAAGGAATGTTTGGAGAGCTGTCTGGGTGTGAGAGTTTCATAAGGTATTTGCAGAGTTTTGAGAGTTTCCGGATAGTGAGGGACCACAAACCGTACATACATTAAACAGTAGAAGTTCACAGCACTCTTGAAAGTTTGGAAGACTTTACCCAGCAACATGCAGACCTGTTAATATTCCCACTGGAATGTGTCGGAGATCCCAGCAACTCTTGGCATGATACACTTGGCAATCAGCCACTCGGCCTTCTTTGCTTCTAGGAAAGTATGGAGCCCTTGTACTCCTTTTCCCAGACTTTCATCAGAGTGAAAGGTTCAGGTGACTTCACTTGTTCCATGCTGGCACTGTAGACGTGGTGATCCATGGGGGTCACAGTAAGGATCTTGCTGATTTCCTGATCCTGATTAACTAGAATATGTTGATTATAATCCACACTGACTTCCAAAGATTGCACAACTTCATAGCTCAAAGTTCCCACAAAATATTCCTGAGGAAAGAAAGGAACAACTGTTGATAACCATTCCTGCATGTTATTGTGGAACCTCACAAGATTTGATAACTGTCAAAGCTCCAGCTGCTGAAATTGGTGCAAGAATCTTAGTTTCACTTACAGTAAATGTTAGCCCCCAGGAAGGGAAAGGTGTGAACTGGACAACCGAAATATATTCCAATGTTAGCAAACCGGAATGCAAACATTTACAAGCAGTGGCTATTAGTAACATAGATTACAGAAAGAAGCTTGTTTGCTAACACGTGCTCAACCTTTTGTAATGCTCAAACATACAAGCTAGCAAAGACAAAGTAAAACAAATACAATATTTGACCAAGTTATCAGTAGTGTTACTCTATATCTATCAGTCTCACACCTCTTTTGTCTTACCTGTATCAACAACGTTTCATAATTAGAGGGTCAGTCAATATGCCCTTATCTGACAGGAAAAATAACTACATTGGAAACATGGAAAAAGAGAGCCTCGAAACTGTTTTCAATAAAGCATCAATAACTCAGTAGGGTTCAGTTCAGGCATATTAGGATTAGATGTAAAGGCTTTGAAACTGGGTCTATGGAAGTAAGAACTGCTAGATTAAATTAGATTCATTTTCTACCATAGGTGTCCTTTACTGGAAGGGAAGCATTACTGCTGTCCTTTCACTGCAGTATCAGATATTATGTATCAGCTCTACTGGCTGAACTGATACCAGAATATCTCTGTAATCATTCTCCATTCTGCCTTTTTTGTTACCAAGTTGCAGAAAGAACGTGTTTGTTCTTGAATAAACAAAACCAAAAAAGCTTTAAAAAGTAGTTTAAAATAGTATTTGAGTATTGTCTCCTGCATTGCGTTTAGAGTTGTTGCAATATACATGAGTTGGGAGAAATACCAGAAATACCTTCTTCTCTAGTAAGGGTGTTTAGTGTGTTACAGAATAATCATATGTATAACACTACAATCACCAAAACTACATGAGAGAACTGTCTCTGACAACATTGTCTTATATATGTTGTATAGGAGCTGATATGACAACACCCAGTTAAAAGATTTTTGAAGAGAAGGGAATAGTGAATTAGTGGTAGGTACTAGCAGCCTTTGAGCCTACTAGTAAATAGTCTTTAAAAATATCTACCAGCGCGGAGTTCAGTTATATGTTTTGCTCTGTGTGTGTCAGGATTATCGCACTGATGCTTGCTTCATCTGGTGAGACCTCAGTTTTATAAGCATACGTCTCAGCCTTGCAACTAAATCCATTCTTTCAGACCCTTGAGTCTTTACAAAGTATGCTTAACTTCAAGAAACACCATGGAGTTATAAAGTTATCTATGCCACTGATCTTGTTGAAGAATCGGTCCCAGAGGGAGCAGATTGAAAGGAATAGCATACTTTATACTGCTGCATTGTGTTAAGAATCCCATTTTTTATAAGTCTTAAACTTTTGTAGTTCATAAACCAGATCTTCATTACTGATGCCTTGTAAAACATCTCGAGTTCCATTTTTGACCATCAGAGCCTTTTTAAGTTTCCATTACTGCTCAGTACTTACCAATTGTTTCAAGAGTGTTCGGGGTGCAGATTTTTCTGTTACCACCAATTTTTTCTCTTCTGTCATGCCAAGACTCCAAACGCCCTTCAGATTCATCAATATTTTAAGTATCAAAGTATCTATTAAAAGCAGTTTCTCATTCAGTTGCCATAGAAATTAATGGAAAGTCTCCTGGTAGTTTCAGTGGGAGTGAGATCAGACTCCTCCGATGCATGAGAAACTGTCAACCTAGGTAATATGTGGGCACCATATCTAATTAGACTTCTACAGCACTAAAAAGGGCCAGACTTTTCTTCACAGAACTTGACTACTGATTTTAGCAGCAACGGCTCTGGCTGAATGGGGACTGTACATGATTCTTCCAATATGCTGAAAAGGGAACCACATTTGATCCTTCTTCATTTCCATCTCACCCCATCTACTGAGGCTGAAATCTCTCTAGAATTAAGAGGTACACAGGGGTGAAAAAGGATATGCACTCAGCTTTTGGTTGTACCACCACAGCCAATTGCTGTTCCTCTGACCAGTTTTAATGGTGGACTGGATGTGCCAGTGATGTCATCAGCAGCAAGTTTGTCAAAACTAATGAAAAAAGCCTGCCAAATGCAAGTCTAACAGGAAAACAGATGGATGAAGCAATGAAAGCGCTACACTTCTCTCACCAGAGTGATTTGAATCTCTCTGAATATACAGATTTTAGTAGTAAACTATCATCTGCTCTTTGCTGGAGGTATGCACTAGTAGTATGAGGCTGCAAAGGGGTATTGGTATTTAACTGCTACACAGAAAAGTAGGATAAATGCTTGATTTTCTCAGTGCATAGTAGGGGAAACTTGGGGCGAAGCATGTTGTTAGACCTTCTGTCTCCCAGACTCAAACTGTCATGGTAACCAACATACGCTTAAAGAGGATTACACCGATCCTTTAGGCAAAGCAACAACTTTCATTGCAGGAAAACTGTATCTGCCTGCCTCAAGCAGCATTGTCCTGATTTGAAAGGAGTGGCTTTGTCTGAGCATTCATGGCTAGGACAAATACACAAGGGAAAAATCTGCCCTGTTTTTAAGGCGTAAGTACCTAGCTGCAGGCAAGTTTATAAAGTCTATGTATAGTATGTGGACAGATGGATGGATACACTTATCACAGCAAGCCATACCACTGGGGTATTCACTATGGAGCATAGTAGGGCTCTGTACCTTTGGTCTTTTCAAACTTTTCACTATGACAAAAACAAAACCATGCAATTATCCATTTACATTCCTCTTTGCCAGATAGCAAGAAAAAATCCTATTCTGAAAGATTTTAGGTATAGCAGAAGGTATGTTCCTTTTAAAGGATCCCTCTAAATTTTGGGCCTAACAAACACTTCTCTAGTAACTGTCATTTTCTACCATGTTCTTGATATAAGAAAACAACACCTATCAACCTAGCTTTATCTGTAATCACAATAAGAGGTTACCGTACTCATTTACAGCATTTGATAATAAAGTGCCATCCATACAATTCACAGTATTTGTTTACACACACACATTTTATCTCCAGGTATGTAAAGTTAAGAATTCTAGGAGATTTGCCAGTTATGGTACAGGATTATAGTCCTGGGAAAATCTCTAATCTTTGACAGTATAGGTTATGTTCTTGTAAACATATGACCAAACAAAGCCTTCATTATGCTGGTACGGTCTCTGAAGAAATGGTGTTCTGTAAACAGCTTATACAAAGCATCCCTGAAGTGTTCTCAGACAGAACAAATGCCACTGTTTCATAATTAAACAGTTGGTCTGAATCTTTCTCAATAGACCAATAATTTCAAACGTTCAGATAACTTTGCAAATACAAGTTTTGCAAACTTTAATTTCCCATAAGTACTTAAAATTAATTTGCATATACATCTGGAAAACAAAATCCAATTACTGCATGGAAGTCACAGGAAGTATTGAGGGCTGTAACAGAGCCTTACAAGCAGTGATTGAATTTACAATGCATTTTCCAGAGCTGTGTGTTTTTGCAAGACCATGAGTGACAAGCATGAAGCTTAGGTATCAGTTAAGCTTCTTTAAATTCTGAAAGCAGAAGTTAGTGGAAGGATACAGAGACTTCACTAGCAGAGAGAGTACATTTGAACAAAATACAGAACTTCAAGTTGGAGGTAACATTTGTAAAACACTTCTGGCAGGGATTTTCATCTGTATTTTACAACAGCACCTAGTACAGAAAAGTCACATTCCTAACTGGAAGCTTCTAGTCACTATAACATTACATACATTACAATAGGATGGAATGTAATAGCATTCTTTATTAGACAGTACTTAAACTGTAAATATAGATCTTACTATATATGCTGTCATAATTTATAAAGTAATTTATGATCTACCGAATAACTACAATCCAGTATTTCTACACACAAATTCAGATGATCTGGGACTAGTCTCCTGGGAAAGTAATTCCCAAGAACCAAAGGTAGTGGCTACAGAGTGTGACTTCAGTAAGAGCTGGATGCATGACTATTCCCAAAGTTTTCAAATCAGCCTCTTCATAAGTGTGTCTTATTTCAGCCTTATGCTTTGATTTAAACAAAGCAAAAGCAACAACTCACATGCACAAACAAGAAAGAGATGTTTTGCCTAAACACTAGGCACCTCCAGGCACATTCAGCACAAAATTTCTGTTTTAAGTTTGTTGTAGCATTTGGTTTTTCAAAACCACCTTCATTGCACTAACATACAGGTCATATGTTCCATTTTTTTCAGATGAGCAGAACTGAATCAGTTTTCCAGAACAAATAGTCATTATTATGAACTTAAAATTTCCTTCCCACAAATATTCTCTTTAGTTCCTTTCAGCGACCATTGCAGTCAATCCCTATAATTCTACTTATAACATGAGTGAGGGAAATTTAATGAATATATGACTTTATTTACTCAATAGGAACCTTCGATAGAGCTGGAGTTCATTTCCTAGCTGTGAAAGTCTAGTCTAGTAACTTTCTTTGCCAGGTATGAGAACATGAACTTCATAAAATCAGCATACAGCAGTTGTTACTCAAAAGTCAACTTTAACAACAGTTACCACAACACAGGATCCATGAAAACAAGAGGCTTTTCCATTTCTGAATGTGACATGGAGAAATGCATGTAAAGACAGAATTTTAAAGTTTGAACTTTGAAGAAAACAATGCCTTTATCCAACACACTTCTCAAACCTGCATTTGTCTTCCTCGTTAAACATATGCAGTTTCTTGTTTCAAATCACAAAACTTATTTTTGCGTAAAGTAGCCAGATTTCACAAATAATGTTCTCCAAAATGTCATTAGAGAAGTTTAACAGTTCTTCCATTGAGTCAGCTGTGAAATGTCCGATACCTAATAACGTGGAGCTACAATCAACTTTTCTCTTTTTAATTGCAGTAGGTGAAGTACCAACATCTTGACAATAGATAGGCTGTTACAAAGAAGTTTCCTGTAGTCCACAAGTATAAACAAACATTGTAGGTAAAGTCTACATGGCATGAATTTACTCCAGTGGTTCTATCACATGTTTTATGACAAAACAAGCTTAAAGAAAGTAGTTTGGGACGGCTCCATACTACTCCACATTAATGGGATTTTAAAATATCAAACCATGACAGTTAGATCTGCAGACAGATGATTAAAGATTAAATCTCACCTGTTTTATATAACAGCTCAGGTGTCCAGAGTGCTACTAGGAACTGGGGAAAAGACTAGGTTCTCATCATAAATGCTCTTTCACAACCTATCATGGCTTCTAAACTGTACTGGTCCATGAACATGTGCCAGGGAAAAAAGCTTTCTGATTTGGATTTGAGGAGTAATTTGATAGTTGCTCTGAAATTTTAAAGAAAACTCTAAATAAATAGTTGGCATCAAATATCTTGCTCCAGAAGTACAGTTTTTTTTCACCATTTGTGTATTCTCTTAATCCTGGTAATTTTTCTTCTTTTCCCACACGAATTGACTGTTGCTTTCTGGCCAGCATACATTCCTCTGAGATTGGATCAATATATAGTGTTAGACAACCTCATAAGATTTGCTGGTTTCCTGGACTATTTATCACTCCACAGTACAAAACTGAGATTTTCTAAAATGGTTAAACACATTTAATAGTGATCAATTGATGTTTGTAGGTAGAGTCAATGGTTTACATAAAGACAGATCACTCTCTCAGAGCACTTTTTAACAGTTGGAGGTGATATCCATAACTATTTCTACTAGAATTCACTTTAGGCTGGGCAGGAGTCTCAGCTGAGAATATCCAGATCCTAATACGTCTTGCTCCTAAACCTCTTACCTAAAAACAAGCCATTTAATAAGAAAACACTGCAATACGAGCTTTGAAACACATTGGCAGGGTGGTTTGGGAGCATCTAGAAGACTGTATACCACTTATCTAATACCTTTCAGAAATACTAAATACACCAAAAGAACAGGTGGTGCAAAACAAGAGAGTATTAATGAAAAGGCTGTGACAGCAATTATACATAGGCTGTGTCCTTAATATATACATAAACTAACAGTGTGAAGGGATGCATGTGCTAAGCTGGAGCTGCTAGCATATGCTACCAACCAGCACCTGTTTTGAACCAATATATCATGATGGATTTTGCGTTTCAGGTCTGGCTCCTAGACAGGCCAGTAACTCTAATGGCAGGGACTTCTGCAACATACAGAAAGTAAATTGGAACAGCAGGTTATTCTGGAGAGTAAAGAGGTAGGCACTGATGAGTTATAAACACTGTTAGACACCTAAAGCAACAGATAAAATGATGAAAACAAATCCTTCTCAAAGTACAGTATGTCTATGGAGGAGTTCACTTCATAATCAAAGAAAAGCCTTTCCTGAGGGACTGATTTTGTTGCCAATCAGTATAAATAAAAAGATTAGCTGTATTGATCTGCCAGGTATACTCCTGAACAGTTCCAGAGGCTCTTACTAGACCACATAGGCTGAGAAATCACAGCTGGAAAAAGTCCTCTTAAATGGTATTGTATTTAATGGCCAGAAAAGCAGCTGTGAAATTAGTGTTGAATTTTATGGTACAGAAGACAAAGTATTCTATACTAACTTCATTATAAAAGCAAGAAAACTGTGACAAGAGCAAACTATATCAACATAACAGGAAAAGCAGAGACAATAGCATGATTTTTTACACAGATCCGCACACATGCTTCAGTTCTAATGGTCCACACTCTAGATAATCATTCCCTTTTTCATTTTAAATGCTCACCATCTAATAACAACAGTAGTGTATTCTGCAGTTTAGATTTCTGACTCTCCACAGTTAACTTTGCTGAATCTTCTATTTTTATCCAATTTCATGCTCTCAGAAATCAATTAAGCATGCACTCACATCTGTACAAGGAGGTTTTACCCAGGCCTAAACATTGCTTGTTTGACTGTAGACGTCAGAATTTGTATTACTTAAGTCTGGATACTGTAAGAGGTAAAAGTAGGTTACTCTCAGAGGTGAGTGGCAGAGAAAAATGGTACTGCAGGACAAAAAGAACTGAAGTCACTCATAAGAGGGTAAAGAGGAATGGAAAAGAGTTTTGAGGCTAGAGTAAAAAGCTGAAGTAAAGCTGTCCTGACAGTATAAGTTTAGTACTAGAGCAAAGAGCTAGGAAAATTTGAATTCAAGACCTGGCTTCCTTAAAAAAGGACATTTTCTCAGTTGGGACAGTAATATTGATGATCTTCATGAACTACTCTGAGATCAGTAGATAAACAACAGTATATACAGCTAACTATTACCAACAATTAATTACAGTTATTATTGCAGCATGACAGCTGGCATTTTTAGTATCTAACATCAGATGCATTTTTAAAACTCTGACCCGTACAATAACACACAAAATAATTACTGAGCTACATTTCAGGAATGTGTCAGGTTCCTAAATATAGGTCTTTGCTTGCTATTCTCAGCATGTAAGACAGACTCCCTATGACATTCTTCAGCTCCCATATCAAGAACTGTCTTTTCCATATGGCCAGAGATTTCATCTCTTCTCTCTCATACTGTAGTATCAGGGGTGCTTATTATACTTCTTATGCCTCTATTTTCATCCTCAGTCTTTCTACTATAAGCAGGCCAATTTATTAAGGATCTAAAGGGTCTCAAGGCATTTTACAGACTTAAATAGAGAAGGTTGTGTAGAATTCGTATGAACACCAGCTCTCTAAGGACCGAGTTTTGCAAAGGTTTCTGGCAACTAAATTCTATTTCAGTGTCTAAAGAACCTAGTGCTCACAGCCAACAGTATCTGTATCTGCTGCTTCTACAAAATTCACGTTAGTGTTAAATTTGCCTTTATCAAACCTTGAACTAGTAGGTCATGGCAAAGAAGAATCAAAGACCTTTATGAAACTGGTAGCTATCCACTTTTGTAAAGCCTACTGCCTCTGCTCATAAGATGTTCACCAGTAAAAACGTTGCCCTTAAAGAAATAGGGTGAGTACCATAAGAAATAGTAGGTAATCACACAGTTGGCAATTTCTAGGACTGAAAGGTAAATAATTCCCCTACATTGGATCAGCTCATGATATTTTCAATTACTACAATATGGTATTTCAATTACGACAATATCAGTTTGATATACCACATAAAAATTGGCACTTCCAGAATTGCATAACAGCAGAAAACAAGCAAACTTGACCAACACATACCAGTTAAGAAATTTTCCATATACACAAAGCCTCACGTAGCAAGTTGCAAGAAGTACAGAAAAATTGTCAGGATGAAATGTACAACTTTCACATACTGTATTAGGTGAAGTAATTTTGATTAATTTTTCCAGTTTTCGAACAAAAAAATTCAACACTTCAACCTCAGTTGAGACTGCAAGTCAAAAGAAAATGATACCATTGCATTTCCTCTGAAAATGTTCTTTGAACACATTTTGCAGAAATGCAAAACTTACCAGTTTTCACATGGCATTTATGATATTTTCTCCCTTTCTCTCCACTCATTTGTCTTTCTTTTTTAAAGGAAAAGTTAAAAAAAGAAAATGCCTGAAAGAGAAATTGATAGTGAAGGAGAAGATGAAAAAAATCTCTTTTTCTTATTCTTTAGGCATTTTTTTCCCTTGAAAAAAAGAAATAGAAAATTAGATTCCCTCTCTCCAATTTCTTACACACTCTTCAAAACCATTTTTGAAAGGCTGTTTAGAAGCAACATGAAAAGTTTGTTTTGATGTTTCAATATTTCTGATGAAAAAAACCCACAATCTTTTTCTTTAATAAACATTTGCTCTTAAATGGCAGCCCAAAATATTTTTCCAATCAGTTACAGTTATTTGTAGTTATATTATAAGCTTCAATTCCTCATATGTTTTAGAACTACTGTATAAACAACTTCTTTACCTAAAATTCTAAAGTGCGATTTTCAGTATGTTACACACATATGCTGCAATAAGAGGAACTCTTTCTCCTAAATGGATGTTTGAGCAGCTTGAAGATTTAGACCATGTGTTTCATCATGGCTTTTAGCTCATCACATTCAATCAGGTAATCAAAAAAACCCATTTTTAGTAACACCAGAAATTAATAGAATGAAAGGGCCTGATTGACAGCTCTAGTGACCCATATTCTTTATTATTCACAGGAGAGGGGTTGTATAAACACCTGTAAGAGCTTGTCTAATATTAGGAAATGGCTCTAACAACTTGGCACTAGCTCACCATATGGACAGTCTTATTTCACAATAAACCTGCCTTCACGCTGTTTAATCTAATCTATATCCAAAACTAGCGTGAGCTAAAATGTAAGACAAGCATCTATGTGAAAGTTATTGCAGAATAATGATTCTGACCTGCGATCATACCTTGATTTATTTTTAAAATTATTTCCTCCAAAGACAAGCCCTAATATGATATCCGTCCCTATATTTTCCAACTGAGACCAAGCCAAGCCAGCTGCAGAATCAAAAAAGGAATTCAGCCTCAAAAGCCCCTTAGGCGCCCCCGCTAAAAATGCCAGCAACTGACCTGATTCTCTTCCCCCTCTCTCCCCAGATTCTGATGAGTTGCATGTCCCTCCATCAGTGCTCTCCTGCTGATTTCAAAGGACTACCTGTAGTCCACACTGAATCTAAAGTAAGAAATAAAGAGCAGCCTATATACACTTAAAACCTAGGCAGGGTAAAAAGGGTCTCTATTTCACCCAAACCTTGCTGTTGGGAGGTGGGAAATGGGCAAAACCCTGACTGTGCTTCGTGGCACGCATCAGCCTGCAGACCTGAACCCATGAAGTTTTAGTACAAATTACTCCATAGGAACCACAGTTTTTTTCACTGTAACACTTAGGGTTGCCGTGGCAAGGTTATGACAGAGGAGATGCCTTACACTGCAGTCTGTGCCATACAATAAGTCTCTTCAATCCTAATCAGAAGTAAAGGAAATTCAGGGCAGGATTTTTGTAATATAGACCAGTGGGACCACAGCATTTTTCTTGAGTACATCTATATATGTGTGTGTGAAAGGGTGCTATTTTAAAAAGCAAGTGTTCCAGATAATTTGCCACTCTTGGCAATTTTTATTGTAACTACTTGCACTTAAGAAATACCTTTGATGCAATGCCTCATTATCCATGTACCAGAACATCTCTTTCCCTGGCAGCATTTAAAAAAAAAAAAAAACAACAACAACAACAACAAAAAACCCAAACAAACGACCTCTGATAACTTCAGTGGGATGGCATGTTCTCATAAATAATTTTCTCTTAATTTATCAGTCTAATGAACATGCACAAAGACTTGGCATATCTATTTTCTCCTTTTTAAGTCACATTGACCACAAGACACCAATGTGTTCAGCTGTAATTAGAAGAAATGCTGTGGTCCAATATCCACGACATCTCCTAGAACCACAGGAAACTCATCTGTTCACTGCTTCACAAATTGCCAGAACATTTCACAACATAAGATCAACAAGCAGCACAGAAAAGGTTCATCCAAGAAAATGTCCTTGATGTGTCTTTGATACTATTTGCAGGATACTATTTATTCTTGGACTATTGGAACATTTTTCACAAACACTCTTTTTACAATAGAAATAACATTTTAACTTTTACATGCACATAAACATACATAGTTATTATATATATAAAATTTAAAAATAAAACCTATTTATCAAAGATGAAGAGAGAAAGATGTCTCTAAAAGTGCAGTGAGGTTCTTCTTGCAAGTTAAAACTAGTATCTTGCTAACATTTAAACAAGTCGTATAGCTTCATGCTACCTTAAAATGAACCCTATCTAGTGAAAATTCAGGTCATAGCAGCTCATGAGCCAAATTCACTCTTCCAAATATTATTTAAACAAAGTAGCCTTGATACCTTATTCACAACAGCTCATTAGTCTCTATTGTGTTATACTGCAAAGTTTTACAACCACAATAATAATAACAGTAAAAAACAATAAAACTATGATTAACAAACTAGTGACCTAGAATGTAATCAAAACCATTGTAAAGAGATGCAACATAACAACGAAGCCTAATAAGGGCATTCAAAATCATTATTTGAACTTATTTTCTCAAGTATCGCTGATATATTAAAGACTAATTCTCTTTTTCCCCTCTTCATTTCCTAAGTACAAGAATGCATTGGTAAATCATATTCACATATGAAATGTGTGTCTATTATGTCTAATCATAGGAATAGCTCTCCTGCAATATGAACATAGTTTTGCTCTATCAAAACCAACAATGTATTCAAGACTCATGGATTGGAAGGCTGGGAAACATGGAAACTCTACTTTATGTCTTAGGCCTCCAACTTCTTGGATGAAATTCTTCTGTCAAGTCCAATACTTCTGACTGCACTAATGCATATCACTAAGAACTGTATATTTACAGCCTTCCAATGAAAGAATCTTCACAACTCATTTAGTGTTTAAATAGCCTTTGCACCTTTACTCTTAAATTGGATATAGAGTGGATATGTTAAGAGGGTTTTTTGCTTCTTTACAATTTTGTGATAACCTTGCCTGCTAAGTTTGAGAAGCTGTCATTATCTTCCCACCATGCAAGCACTTGTAGCAAGAATAAAACGTTTCTTTTTCACAAGCTACAACTATCTTAATTCTTTCATTATAAAGCAAAGTATGAATCACCACTGTGATCTTCTCATCTACATTCTTTTTACTCCAGTGTCTTGTCCAGGCAGTGGTTACCTTGCATATAATAGGAATATCTTAGAGAAAGCACAACATACTTTAACTTTCCAGTTTTGGAGATACTTTTTATCAGCAAAGCCCATCTTTTCCCTCAATCTACCCACTCAGAGTGTTGCTACAGCTAAACACATGAATTTGTGATTCTGTGTTATAGTATTCAAATTCAACTGAAAGGTGTTAGAGCTAGTTAGCAGCAGATGTTCAAACTACAAGTGTACATAATTCACCTTCAGTATCCTTAGCTCTTAGAAGAATTCAAGAGCATCAGGGGTTTTGCTTCTCTGTTGAGCTTAGATGCTATGTTCAGATTTATAATGTCATCTACTAATTAGTCGGTTCAAAGGATACACCCTTCTCCACTAATATTTTTCAGTTTTCTTCCTCCATACTCAATGAAGAAAAAAACCCCAAAACTCAGAAAAGCTATCCACTCAGTCTTGTAGCATTTTTCACTGGCTGCATGAAGATAAGAACTCATGAGTTTTCCTCCTTTAATCAACTCAATCTTCTTTAATTTTTTGACCAGCAGTAAAACAGTTAATGTTGGCATTTAAACCAGGTATTTACATTTATTCCAGATGAGATGATTTGTTCATTTCCAGACCAACTGATTCATACTACCTTCATCTGCAGGCAGATGTGAGCACTTCTGTCATATTTTTCAAAGTTTTTCTCCCAACTAAATTAGTAAAGACTTTCGGTCAGGGAGAAAAAAAAGGAGGAAAAGAGAAAGCAAGAATCTAGAAAGCAAAATGCTAATTCAAGTAAGAAATCAGATCCCACTAATCTCAAATGCTTTTCATTTTCAAATTAAAATCTCAGATGCCAGTCATATCTGTTTAACTTCCTTTTTTCCTCTAAATAAACTTGTAGACAATAGATGACTGTGACGTGGCCTGCCATATCCATCACCATCAGGACTGTGTCAGGAACAGACCTGGAGACCACATCCTGAGTTCCTCTCTTTCCAGTTCTGGGAAAATTCCCATTAGAATTTAGATTCTGCATTCTCAGTTCAAGTTTCACTCATCTGTTTCCAACACAATTGTATACTCAACAAGCTTGTTTTCTTCTTGGTAGTCTATTTCCTCTGAATCTGTAGTCATAATGTCAGGTTTATGACATCATACTAATTTCCACAGCAACAGCATGCCATGGCAAAAACATAGGCTTATAAATTTCACTGAAGGAAGAAACAGAAGAAAAGAACCTGGCTGGGGGAAGAAGATGACAATTTTGAAAACAACCCATGTGAAAAACCTACATCTTAACTCACATTTTAAGAATCTTGGAGTTCAGATTCGAATTGTAAGGCTTATTGCCATGCTTAAAGTAGCAAAGAGAGAACAGAAGTACTGGAAAAAAGAAAAATTACTTTAGATCAACACTGCATCTGTGTCATCACTCCACTGTGAAAATTTTCCTTGAAGTCAAGCAACTGGCATGCATAATCCTCTGAAGATACATCATCAGTGACACAAAAACAACCTGTATTTGCTTCCTACCAGGCACAGCCAACGTTTTTTTTTTTTTTAATTTATTTATTTTTAAAATCATCAGCAGATGTTCCAAAGCAGGGGAGAATAGTCCACCCATTATAAGTACATTCAGTCATCTCTAACAGCCTTCCTGATCAGCTCCATCTCCTGAAGTCTAAGACAGTAAAGCATAAACGCACTCTGGGAAACTTTCCATATTCCTAAAACAGTGAGTCATTCAACAGTTGTTTTAAACAGGATCTGAAAGGGTGCCACCAGCAACACTAAGGTCATCTCCAAGTGCACACTAATGAACCACACAGAAAAAAGCAGAGATGTTTGCAGCAGATTGTTTAGTATTTCTTGACATCTCAGTGCTTATATGGCCCTCACAACTTTAATATGAATGTCTCAAAATCATTAATGGATTTTAATCTCACATCACCCCTGAAAAATGGAGTTATCTACATTTTGCAAAAGGAGAAACTAAACTAAGGGGTAGGTAAAAAAAAGAAAACTTCTTTAAAGCTACAGAAAGGATATGATAAATTAAAATGTGATCACAGATCTCTTGAATCTTGTGTTTTGAAACTTTATGAAAACATGCTAAAAGGCTAGATAATGTTTGTCTGAAAATATCCAACTTCTAGAAGGAAAATAAAATTGCAATCTGGCCATATTTTTATAAATATGTACATTCTATGTATATTGATGGCCTTTTTAATATATAAAGCTCCCTATACTAATGAAAATTATTCTGTGCCTAACCCAGGACAAGATAACAATGACACTGTTGTATTGCAGAGCATACCAGATATCTATGTGTTTTGCCACTGGTCACCCTTATTGCAAGATCACAAAAAGTCCCAGTCCGGTTGGGTTTCAGCTCATGGTATCCAAATCTTTATATTACACAAAGCAAGAGACAGGCTTTGCCCAGGGAACTCACAGTCAAAGGAAAGTGTAGAAGGTTTAGTGTCAGTCCTGCCTTCAGGGCATGGAATATATTCACTGTCTTCTCAACTCCTGGGCAGTCTCAGCACAGCCTCAAAGTTTAGCTTCCTATTTCTGATGTTACGAAGTCTCCTATAGTTTTAAAAGCACTGTCATATTTTATATGAAAACTTCTAGCAAAACAAGAAAAAAAAATAACATCATCAGAAAAAGTAAGAGCAGGTGTCTTTTTCATGATGTGTGACTTATTCCTTTGTTGAAACCCATTCTATTGTCTAAAAATAAAACTGAAAACTATGATTACACTAAGGAGAGTCCCAGAATTTAAATACAAAATGGTATCAGCCGAATAAATATCATTTCACGGAGCTTTCACAGACTACCTGCTAGGCATAACATGGCAAGGTCAGTAATGCTGGGGAGACAACAAGGACCTTTGATTCTCTTCACCTACCAGTTATGGTCCTCTTGTTTTGCATTCATCTTGGCCAGCTAAGCCATCTAAAAATCAGGTCTCTAGGCTTTTTCTATCATTCCCAGCAGGAAAAAAAAAAAAAAAAAAAAAGAGTAAGATTATTCCAGGAGCAATTCTTCCCATTGTAAAGACTATTCCAAGATAGAGAGGAAGAACAGATATCTAGGTGTTTGTTTCTGTGACAGCTTGATGACTTATTTGGATTGTAGCTTCTAGGCAGCTAATCTGAGATTTGATCAATCCCTTCCCAAGAAATTAGAGGGAGATGGCAGAAGCATATTCTAGTCTGGCTAACCTTTTTGGCAATTTCTTTCTGGTTCCAGCAGTAGTCCTTTTCAACCAGAGATAGGAGGAAAAACACAAAAACAAACAAACAAACAAAAAACCAACAACCACGCAGAGGACTGGCATTAGCTGATTTACATCTTCTCATGAGAGATGTCTAGATCTATACCTATTTTTTGAAAGTTTATTATCCAAACTAGGAGTTAGAGAATGATTGCCATAGCCAATGGCATGCGTGACAGTACCTGGAGCAAATAATTAAAGTTTGCCCAGTAAGACAAGAATACGCTTTATTTAAATTTGGAAATTCAAAGCAATCCAGTCTCATTTCATTTTTAGCTTTAGCAAGCTTGACTATTTCCCTGAACTTCCCGACTTTACTAGAAAATTGTTGCCCTTATGCTTTGACAAGTATGGGAATACTCTGTTGACATCAGATTGCCCATTCAATTTTGGCATCCTACGTGTTTTCACAGAGCAAACCGCTGATTTTAGCATGCGGAGAAGTGGGTGCGCATGCATATGGTTCATCCCTCACCTGTGGAAGGATGAGATAAAGCAGCTGAAGCTCGTCAGTCACTTTGACTGAAGTTACCCATGAAAAAAACAGCGAACGTTGCTGCGGAGCAAGGTGCGCCGGGGCTGCCCCTGCCCTGGCTGCGCAGCCGGGAGCGGCGTGTCCCGGGTGCCCTCTCGTGGTCCCGCCTGGTACAGGGCTTCCTAGGCGGGAGGCACCCAGGCTGGAATGCGGGGAGGAAAGGTAATTCGCTTAAACTACAAGCAAAACACAAGAAATTGTTAACCGCGTGTCCTAAAGGTCTTTAAAAATAGATCTCAAAAAATGCTTTCCTTATCTTGCCCGCCAGAGCTTAGCAAAGATTACAGTGAACAATGTGAAGGGACCAGAGTGGTTTTCACTGAAGTCAAATGCAAAACTCTGCTTGATAGCAGTCCCAACAAGTTGAAGCCTCATATGATTTCCCAGCATTACAACGTGTACATACTAAAAATAGAATTAGCTTAAAGAAAAGTAGGATCTTACATATGCACTAACCAAGTACGCCTGTGTGTCACCAAGAGAAGTTAAGTTTACTTCCCCCAGCAGCAGTGATAAGAACAAGTGAGCTACAAGGATGCAATGTTCCTATATTCAGGTTACAAACATGCCTTGGCAGAAAACCTAAAGCTGGGCAGGCTAGATCCCAGAGATCATGCCTGCGATTCTCACTTGGAATTGAAAGACACCTTCCAGCCATTCTGTACTGACAATATGGAGAGGAAACAGAGCTTTCCAAAATAACAAATGAGGACATAGCAACTATTAGTGATGACTGCAAAACATGGAGCTTTAAGCTCACTGTTTCAAGAGACAGGATCAGCACACTTCCATCTCAACCATACTATTGCTTCACAAGAACTCGGTGTCTTAACTCACATGTGATCGAAGGCTTTTGTGTGTATGTGTCCATAGGAACACTGTTAAGCCACACAATTTCTTGACTCACCGAAGCAAATCAAAAGGATTAGAGCAGAAAAACACTCCTGAACAAGCTGGAGGCTCAACAGGAATATATGGTTTGTAAATATTATGCTAGCTTTCTACTGTTTCTTTGGAGAACATAATGCTTTCATTTGATTTAATTGCTTTCTCACAAAATCACTTGCATCGAACGAAACAAGAATGGCAACAGGGTCTGTATGGCCAACAAACCTCAAGTGCCTAGCGTCGCATGTCATACTGGTGCAAAGGGCACTTTCTGACAAAACCCCATTACAGCCATTTTCAACATGGAAACAACTTGACCCTGGCTTGTTCACAAAAAGCAGATCCGGATTATATGACTATCCGTGTCCATGACAAATTAATGTAATTGCGTAAACAGTTTGGGAATGACGTTTCCCTCCCTTAGAATCTCTTTCACCATAACATCACTCAGTTAAAAACTGCCTAGTATCAAACTGTCACATCGGTTTTGGTGGTAATTTGTCTGTACCATTTCTGCCATTAAGTTATGTGGAGGGGGGGAAAAACAGATATAGCCTTCCACAGAGTTGCAGGGGTGTTGAGGACACTGAAGAACTAGTATATGGCTAATCTTTCCACCAGGTCTTCTCAGACACCCTACAGATGACCCCCAGATATTGATTATCCCTTTTCACATTTTTAGTAAAGTGCAGCCAACTATGCACGCCTACGTTATGCATGACTTTTCAACCCTTCCCACCCTATCTTGCTTGTTACTCAAAATACAAAAAAGCCACAGGATGGTTCCCATCACCAAAGCAGCAGCAATGTCTGCTCTAGTGGAACCTGTAGACTGTTCACCCTTTACACTGCTGTCATCATATTTTCACTTTTCTCTTTGTAATCACAGAAAAATATCTGTTCAATCCTTCCGCCCTTCCTTTAAAAAAAACTTCCTATGGTTTTGCTGGAATCACAGACCTGTGGGACCAAGAGTCTATACCTTTGTCTTAAATTAACCTAATGCTTCAAAAAAAAAAATTGCATTCTCATGAGACATGAGTAACATCTTGACCCAGTGCAACTATGTTTGACAATAGAAAATTATATAATTAGGATTAGGTCTGTGTATGGGTTGGTCCAAGAGAGGTCTCTGGAGAATGAACTTTGATTTTCTGTTTGACGCATCCCTGAGAAGAATGAGTAGATTGAATAGACTCTGTCCAGGTTTTCTGGCAGACTGAGGAAAGGGGATGGAGAGGGTGAGGACTTGCAGAGGGGGTGCCTTCTGTCACCACTGCAATATGCCTCTGGCTAGACAAACGTTAGGATAAGGTTTTTAAGGAGCAGGATGACTTCAGGGAGTTTGAGTTGGCTGTCAGAAAGCATGAGACAGCATTGTACAGTACACTCCTGATATTTTCTGTTGCTCATTCAGCAGCAAGTGACATCTGTTCCTGTCATTATCGTGTTAATTCACAGATTCAGTGTTCTCTAATTGTAAAATTAATTTTAATAAGTTAGAGCTCCTTATGCATGCACACTACTGGGTACAAATGAGTAGGGTTTTCTATTCTCTCTTCAATGAAGAATATTGTAGATACTGTCTGAGGTTATTAGTACCTGCATAAGCATGGACTTTAAGTATTTGGATAACATTAAATCCTTGATGTGCTCAGTTATCAATCTGATCTCCTTATGTCCCTGTTTTACAAGAATTACATTTGGTTAGTGTGTCCCTTCTGTTTCCTCCATGCTCCAATTGCATGGTACTAGGACAGATGTCTAAGTAATTGGAAGGATGTTTATTAGGGGATTTTTTTAGATAAAGTCTCAAGTCACAGGGAAATAGGACATTAAGCAGCTTATTCACTTTTGTTAACATTTAATGACTTATGATCATAGAGATGGGAGCCACTGTAAAAATCGGAGCTAGAGATAGCCATTTTAGTAAAAGCATGAGAAAAAAATACAAAAGAAAAATGCATCTATTTTTTTGTTTAAAAAAATAAACATTTTTTTATTAAAAAAAATGATTTTATTATAAAGTAAGTTTTCAGTGCAAAAAAAAGACTTCCTCTCTCTTGCACAAACTGTAACAAAATTCTCTGTGAGGTATACTAATGACTGAGTAAAGAAGAAATGAGCTTAGCTCCAACTCAAACTGATAATTACTAGAAATCTTTTGCCTTGGGACACAGACATGTTGGAGATTAAAAGATTTCCAACAAATTTGGCTTCTTCACCTGCCTACATCCCACCTCACTTTTGAGTCCACAAAGTGTACCTTGGGCCATTCATCCCAGGCATATCACTGCAAGCTTCAGAGAAATTTCATTGGCCTACTGTTGAGTTCAAGGAAAACTGTTTGTATTAAGTATATTCTCACTGTCAAGACAAACTCGAGCTCGCAGCAGCTCTGAGCTGTGGTTTACGAGCAGAAATAAATGTTAGTGGGAGAAGGCAAAAGGGTGCTGAAAAGAGACCTTGATGATTTAATCTTGGGTAACTACAGATACTCATTAGGCTTTCTGAAATGACCACTGGGGGGGGGTGGGGGGGGAGGCAAGAACATTGCCAGAAGGACTTCTATCTTACATTTTTTCAGTTATTAACCAATGCCACATTAGCTGCCAACCAGTGCGCCCTCAGCGATTGTCTCCCCTATGGAAAACAAGTTAGCCTAGCTCCACTACAGTCAGTGAAAAGAGCTTACACCAGGGAAGGGTCTGGCAGCCTTCTCCAAACCCTCTTCCCCACTAATTTCCTCATTCCTCCCATATTCCCTTTTTCCTTCCTTCCTTTCTTTTCTCCCTCCATCCACTTTTTCTTGGGGAAGGAAAGGAGGAAGGATTTTCCTTTGACTGATCTGGTCTTGGGATCACAAGCACATTGACACACAACACACAAGCCCTGTGTGTAGACTGCTGCATCCATGGAGCAAGAAAGATAATACTGGAAAAGTTGTTTCCATTTTTTCCTAAAGGTCTGGAATCTACTGCAGTCACCACCAAAACAAGTATCAGAATTACTCCTGTGCAATGGCTCTTACACATGTTTGGAAAGCTAGCACTATTGCTATCCCAAATTAACAGTTCTCATGATATCAATGAAAGTCTTATGTGTTTTTCTTTACCCCTTAGAACCACAGTTCCTGAAAACAAGTAATTACTTAATGATCTTTTCTTAATGAAAGCTGTTTCAAGCCCCTGCGCTTGTGGAGAAGAGCTTGAAAATGGGACTTAAGGGAATTTCAAAGGCTTTATAAAAATACCCTCAAAATTCAAATAAAAAGAAGCAAAAGAATTTATTGTTGCTTTGATTTTTAAGCCTTAAAACTGAGCGTGAAGGCATCTCTGCAAAAAGAAATAAAGTGCTAAAACTACAGATGCTACCAGGAGGCATCATATAAATAAGATTTTAATCCTATTAGGACTGGATAGAAGTGTTTTCAAAAGGATGCTTTATGTTTTCCACAACTACATTTTGCACAGGAAGCATCCAAACCCCTACCAAGTTGCAACTACAAACTTAGTGCTGCTGCACCTTCCTCAAAGAGTTGCAATCTTATCCACAACCTCCTCTGAGATATTTTCTCAGTCTGAAGGCATCACAGCCTACAGTTCCCATCTCCAACAGGAGATAAGCTGGTATGAAATAGATTGATTAATGGACCCCAGAGCAACAAAAGAGGTCATAAAAAACAACTCTTAAGTAGTGCCCTGAAACAATGCAGCAACTTAGAGTCATTAACAAGCTGACCTAAAATAAACCGTGAATTTCAAGATGACTTGACAAAAATGTTTATTTTTTTTTCCCTTGGCAAAACTGATGCATTTCCACAGAAAATATCAATTTTGCTGTAACCACAAATGTCTGTCAAATGATTTAAACGGAAAAGTTTCCAACCAATGCTAATCATTAGTCACTTGAAAATGTACACCAAAATGTCCTTTGTTTTAGTGTGCATCTGCAGCCAATCAACAGACTAATTTGAAACAAAAGAAGTCCATATACAGTTGGAAAAACAAAAAGACCAGCCAAACTGAATAGCTGCCAAGAATGTAGCCTTGAGAAAACATCTGAATGACACCAAGATATGTTGTTCTACACTAATCTCGGGAGAACCTCTTTTGATTGGGATGCGTTTCTGTGCTGCATCATGCTTTTACACTCTATCACAGTTGTGCAATGTTTTAGGCTCCCTAAACCTATGACCACCCAACTCCATCTATCCTATTCCTCAGTAGCTTTGATAAAGGGAGACTTATTCCATATATGACCCTTTATTGAAAAAAGAAAGAAAGAAAGAAAAAAATACCTCTCTACTAGAGCAAGCTTTATGGTTCTCAAGGATCAATCTGGCACACACTGGAAATGGCAACACTGCAAAACCCTCAGATATATCTAATGTGTCCTGCCTGACATTCTGTTTAGAAGAATGGTTAGTTTAGCAAAAACTCCCAACAAGACTCCACTGCCATCCAGTTGCACGGCACATAACATTTTATAGCAAGCAACTTGAATTTCTACCAGTCAATCAACAAATCACTTGCTTTGCCATTCTGTTCTGTACTAGTTTATAAAGAGTCCTAGAACAGGCATGGTAAAACAGAATATAATACTGAGAAAAATCAAACACAATTTTTAACTACAGTAGTGAGACTTCCCTTTTGGCTGTAATAGGGGAAAAAAAAATATGCTGTGTCTGGAGATGTTCCACAAAACTTCTCAGCCTTATATTCCCCATGTGAATTGAAGTAATCTCATACGTAACCTACGGCACAAATAATTCAAAAATCAAAAGAGAAGAAAGCAGCACCTGACCTAGAAAGGAACGAGCTTTTATTTTCAACTAACTTTTAATGGCAGTCTAAATGCTTTTAAAGTCATGAAATACAAATTGAACAGCACAATGGAGTAAAAGTTACATTCAGCATCCTAAAATGCTAGTTATGAAAATGTAAATGTCTTCCAAGAAAAAGAGGCCATTGTTTGAAAAACTAACCAAACAACATAAAATACCCCTCATGGGAGTTCAAAATTTCTTCCTTGCTCATGTCATTCTAGCAAAATAGAGATCATTTTAACTAATAAGTAAAATGATTGGCAACCTCTTTTCTTTCCCAAATACACCAAAGACATGAAAATAAATGGGAAAACTTAAACCAACCTAGTCAGGAAGAAGGAAGATGAGAATATGTGAAGTATCTGAAGCTGCAGGTGTATCTCAGGTAGAAATTACTTCAAAACTCAGCGCAATACAAACAGGAAGGTTTATAACAATTTGTAGTATCGACATGTAGTGCACATCCATCTACAAGAGCCTTGCAATGTTTTATTTATGCACTGAGAAAACAATCAGATGTGTGGATACTGTCAGAAATGGAGACTGAACATCAGAATAGATGCTATTTTCCAAAAGACAACCATCATTCTAGCATGGAAAAAGAAACCCTCAAAGTTCATGCAGTTTCTAAAACAGGTCCCACGAATTGAAAGATGATACTAAAAAATGTGGCTCTTATTGAAATGGGAGCTATGTATACCAGCCCAGGATTTCTGTGAACAGTTTGGCAGAAGGACACTGAGAATTTCATTTGCTGGGACAAGGAGGATGCTTTACAGGAGCATTACAAAATTCAGTTTCCTGATCTGGTTCTTGACATGTTAATTTTGAGAAACAGTTAAAACTTGTCCTTCAGTTTGACAGCATTAGGGTAGCCAGTCATGATGATCATGTTTCTTAAGCGCTCTTAGTTTAGGCCACTCCCCAGCACTACTGAGGTGTCCGAAAAAATCAGTATCAGGGACCATGAAACATGCCAGGCCTATTTTTTAACTCATCTTCCAAGAGCTGTCTTCTTGTCTCTTCCCTTCCTTTTTCCCATCCCAAAATACTGTGATTCACCACCTCTCAAGTGGCATTCATCCATGGGACATGGATCAAAGACTGAAAGTCTGCTTTTCTATTTTGAGACTAGTGATTGCACAGGAATAGCAAGTGGGAACACAGGGAAGAGATCTGATGAAGCTCTGCCCAAGAGCAGTATTTGAATCACAAATCGATTTTGTATTCAAATCAGCCAGGCTTTACCATTTATCAAGGTCTGTAGCAATTTGGAAAGGAGGAGAAGAGTTCAGAAATATGCACACATTTACAAGAACACCTTCCAAGAGTGCAGTTCCCAAATAACATTCTCCTTTATAACCTGATTGAAATAATCATCACACAGTCAAGCACAGTTTGTTGGTTACACTCAAAGCCAAACATGGTTCCAGCTGTGAGAGATAATTACTGTTTATTGACTGGCTTTTGAGGACTTTTATGCTATATTTAGTTGTAGGGTTGTTTGGGTTCTTTTATTTGCATCACAAACACTGATGAAAAAAGGCTGTTGCTTAGAGCAATCAGCTGTCTTCTAATGATTAATCTCTTATTTCACTTCAGAACATGTTTCACCTGCAAATGTGCTGGGACTTCAAGATTAATCCTAGTCAAACTCCCGTGAGTGCTGTCTGGAACCAGTAACTGCATTCATCAGCATTACCTACTGATAGCACTTTGTTCTTCTATAGCGTTTTGTTTTTTTAGTATCTTCACAAACACCAGAAAGGACCGTTAATTATAACCATCTCACTATGGAGGGGAGATTTTAGAAGTGGTCATACCAGCTTGAACTAGTATTCCATTTAGTTATGTGTTCCTACTCCTTACAGTGGCCAGCACTGTTGCTCCAGAGGGAGAATCAGAAACCAGAAAATAAGCACAGGAGAGTCTATAACACCTTCATGTCCAGTAGTTACAGCAGTAATAGGGATATACCCTTAAACGAAGAATTTTTAAATCTCTTCCAGGACATTTTTCTTGAATGCAATTTCTGTTAGCCATTATCTTTATTCCATTTCTTCTGTATATGACATAAGCAATGCCCAGAGAGGGGGCTTCAAATGTAACTCAAGGTCTGTGAGGGCACTCAAGGAAACTCTGACACTCCAGGCTCTGCTTCCAGTGTTGCCTTCCACTCTGGTGTGATGTGAGGACAACGTAACTGGAACTATGCAAAAAATGCAGTGGCAAATAGTAAAGGTCAGACTACAGCTCTAGTGCCACAGCTTTGACAGTTTCAGACACAGGAAAAGGAAAGGCACAAAGAAGGAGCAGTGAATCAAAATAATTAAAAAGTTTTGCTAAAATATTCTTTCTTAAACCAAGATGTTTTCCTTTGGAACTGGGCTTGAAGTTTAAGTCACCTAAAACTGAAGCACTTAATTTTGAAGCAAACAATGCTGCAACTGAAACACTGAAAACTTTTTTTTTCTTATTTTGTTTTGTTTTGCTGAATTGCTCCAAAGATTGTTTTCAAATAAATCCAAAACAGTTCCCATCTCCCCCAACCTGTTTAATATATTCATTAGGGTCCCAAATGGAGTCATCACAACATGCCAATTGCAAAACTCATCCCCTGTCTGTACAGAGAAGTTAATTATGTCTCTACACAGCCCTGTGGAGGACACATGACTAATTGCAGAATTAAAATAGTCAGAAAGCAGTAACAGGATCAAGCAATAAGAATGTTGACCGTTTGTAATAGATGCAGGACTACTGGGTATTTAAGAGGATGGAAAAGCAAAGATTGTCCATGATTTTGAAGATTATTGGAATCTATAGAAAGAGTCAGAATTTCTTATGTCCTCCTTGTGAATTAGAGCTTCAGAGTCAGCCAATATATTTTAGAAATCTTTAGAGTAATATTGCTATCAGCAGGGTAACCTCACAGCAGTCCACTATATATTCTACGTTACCATCCCTGTATACAGCCAGTAAAATACAGAGAATTAATAAGGAGTCAATTTAGGGCTACTATAAGGAAAAGAAGTTTGAAGTCTTTACTTACAGGATTTTTTATCTGCACTGAATGCAAAGATGGGAGCAATAAACAGAAGAAAGAGTTCCAAGACAGCCTTCTGGCTCTTAAAAGTGACAAATTATTTAGTTTGTTTTGCAGAAGATTTAAGCACCAGACAAGTAAGGACCTAAACTTCCCTTACCACTAAGACAGGGATCCAGCCTGTCATCTGATTTACTATAGACAAAGAGGTTTATTATCAAACTATAATCTCAATTGTAATTTCCTATTTGAGGGCTCAGGCAGCAAGCAGGTCTATGAAGCAGGTACTGTTTTGAACAGGATTAAAGTTGGCCTAATTCTGCCTCGCGTTGAATTTAATGGAAGCCTTATTGTTAACTTCAGTGGGAGAAGGATTAGATCGATGATGAGTGCTTGTGAAAATCATATCCTAGGGCAGAGTGAGATTAAAAGGTTCTTAACACTACAAAAATTTATGTATTATTAAAACTACTGGAGTGTTCAAAACCAGATTCAGGTTGATTTGTAGGGTAAGGTCATTTGTAGGGTAATGCAATGTAACATTTAAAATTAAGGAGAATAAGGAGACATTAGTGATGTTAGGGCAGAACATGCCATGCTAATAACCACCTTGTCTGAATTCAATCACACTTGCAGAAGTCACTGTCGCTGAAGTAAATAAGATGGAACTTGAAGTCGACGGGTACTTATGATTGTTCTAGCAGAGCAATACCTGCAGCCTTCCAATAGTATTGCTAACAGCAGAAAGAGGCAAAAGTCTTAAGGCATAGTCTTTAAGATTCTCCATAAAATTAATTCCAATCAGTTCTATCCCTCCTTAGCAAAGCTTACGAGAGTAAGAGCAAAAGAAAAGATCAGCGTTTTGTTTTTTTTTTTCCCCTCTAGTGTCATAATATTGTTCAGTGCTGGTTTTCTAACCACAACTGGTGTCATCAAAAGAAATACAGTCTTTTTGACTGTGGCCCAACAGAATATGTCAGGTAGCATACCGACATCTTTCTCCACTGTAAGATAAAACATGCTATACTCTCTCCACCACTTAGAACTTCTCCCAGCTGATTGACAACCTTGCATTTTTGCAGGTACTATTTCCCCAGGTTCACTACTTTTATTTTTTACTTCTGAGATTGCTTAGTTTTCTATCTATGGAATAAGTCCTAGAACGGGTTAAGAGTGCATAGTCTGCCTTTTGTACCAAACTGAAAGTCAGCTTTCTGCAGGGAAGAGAAAGCTATAACATCCCTCATAGTTACTGAGGTTTATTATAAAAGGTTTTCTCTTTGTGAGGCACCCTCTTCTCTATTGTCCTGATTACATTCTCATTGAAATCAGCTGCAAAGATCTGACCCTGACAGGAACAGGAGCAGGATCTGCAGTAATCAGTAATTAAGGCAAGTACTTATGTTCTTGGGGGCAGAGAAAAAGGCTTTCAGATTTACTCTTCACATGCATAAAGCAGGTAGCTGGTGTGGGGGCTTTGCACTCTTCAGGAGATTTATCAGTAAATGCTCTTGCAGCTGTGATAACAGCACATCAGTAATGACTTATGCTGTCTACTGGTGAAGGGGCAATATGCACTTCAGTACTATTAATAAGATGCTGCACTATAACAAATCCGTCCTACTGGTTGTTTGTTCATTTTTGGTCACAGTCTCTGTTTTGCTTCCCACCCCTAAAATCTACAGTGCAGATGTGCCAGCAAGGGAGTCATTTAAACATTATGAACATCACACCACATAACTGCTTCAAATCAGAAAAAAAAAAAAAATCTATTCTAAATACTGCATGTTATGCTCTGGCACTTATTTGGTAAAACCTGTGAGAAGAATTCATGATATTAATCCAATTTGCAGTAGGAAGGTGCCCACACCATCACTGGTAACCTCTCCTCAAATCACCAAGAAATGAAAAAGCCTGGAGAACAACCTATTTTCACAACTAGAGAACAAAGCTGAAATTACATGCGAGAGTGCCTGTGTGTCTCTGTAGAATGAACAAGAGAAGGGAGAGTTGGCTTTGCTGCTCGTTCATGCTGTATCTTGCCTTTTAATAAATTACTTGTTCTGATTCCCAGTGAAGCAAACTAAACAACTCCCATTGTCTTAAATAATGAATCTAATCCAGGAAATAATTTCAGAACTTTTCAGCACCACTAAATTAATTCAAGAAGATGAAGAGAGAAAAGAAATTACCCAAGAAAAATATTAAAACTAAATTCCATCTTCCACTTCTAATATGAGTGGGTAGGATGTTAGCCTGTGACTTTGAAAAACTGGCGTCAGTTCCTTGTGCTATTTAACTTAACAGAAAACTTTTAAAGGAGGAATTGAAATTCAAGTATCTTTAATACATCAACTATCCTCTGATAGCCGGGGCAGTTTTTCAAGAATAGCATGTCTACAGCACGTGGACTATAATCTCACATACCGATGTGAAGGGACTGCATCACATCACCATCAAATGCTGTAACCGAAAGACTGTTGTATAAACTGGAATACCCTCACCATCTAGTCCTTCTCCACATGTTTTTCTCATGAATGCTGAGGCTGCTGCTGCAATCCCCGTGGAGCCTAGTCTAAGAGATATACCCTGACTGATATCCTGATAGGAGCCAGGCCATGGAGAGAATGCACAACCAGTGTTGACATTCTGCCTGGATCCACACAGAGGTTCAGCAGACTGTTCTGCCGTAACGCAACAGAAGCCATTTGGGACATGCATTACTTCATGTGAACAAAACACTTCACCAGCAAACGTGTCTGTAGGACTAGCAGTGCAGGTAAGAGATTAGTCTTGGATTTGAGCATCTAAATCTCCCCTCTGTCCTAAAGTCTTTTGCATTTATCGGTCCAGAGCTCAGTTTCCCCCATCAGGAATGGAGATAATACAATTTCCTAACCTAACGAAAGTGACACAAAGACAAACATAAAAAAAAAAAAAAAAAAGTCTCAAGTCCTGAGATGTAAACAGGTGTTAAATTTATATCAGAGAGAGAAATAAACTTAAAAGGTGCACATCTCTGTTTCTGTGTGAACCTCCATGAACTTCCCCCTTGGATTATGCCTTTCTTACTGTGTTTACAGGAAACTGAAAAATGATTGAATGGAAGAATACTACTTCTTAAAGGCTTCAGTTTGCAGATACTATAATAGATAGCTTAGCAGATATATTAATGCCTCTCTGACTAATGCTGTATTTCCTAGTAAATGTATAAATATATCATTGTTAAATAAACAGTCCTCTAACTTCTTGTAATTATACACAGCTGCAAAAACCTGTTTGCTCAAACGTCAGGAAGCAACACAGAACTTTTTGCCTTTTCAGATTTTCCCATATCCCTAGGCAATTTATCCTGAAACTTAAGCTGGTATATGTATCTTTTTCCTTTTTTTTTTTTTTTTTTTTTTTCATCATTAGAAATGGATTTCTTTTTTTAAGCTTTTATGGCACATTCACTACAAATGATACTTGTGTTTTGCCCTTTCCTCAGAGATCTTTGACTAGACAAAGCTTTTCACAAAGATTTTAATTAAAGCAAAGAGGGCTGGAGGTCAAGGTTGACAATCACAGGTTTCAGCTTCCCATGATATCCACAAGTTCATTATCTGTAGACAACTCTGCTATACTTTACCAATTTAAATCAATGTGCTGCCTAAAAAGTCTGAAATTTATTGAGTTTCAAACAACAACAAAAAAACTCAAAGTAGGATCATAAACCCACAGAAGCCATTAGAATGAAAGATGGCCCTAAATTAAAGCCTTGATCCAGTCTCTTGACTGCTGCTGAAATTCAGATCCAAATCTATTCACTCAAAAACTAGTGATGAGAGCCATATCAATATTTTAATACATATAAAATATTTTAATACATATAACTTCTCGCCTGGCTTCTTTCCTTAGAGTGAATGAAATCAAAATCCCTAGTCCAAATTCTCTATAAAATCTAGGAAATTTTTTATCCAGCTCCAGACTCTGACAGTTTTTTCCCCCGTTATTTGAATTCTATGCCAAATAACGAGTAAGACTTCTGTTTTCCAAGCAGCCCAAGATTTAAATGCCCAAATGTCACTGAAAGAAAAAAAAAATTCTAGCTAAAAACCCCACTTCCTTAAACTTGTTTCAATATGTTAGAAAGTTGCTGCTTATCTGTTCATTAAATAACACACTATTGCAAAGTTTTCTTACTACTGTGCAGTATAGACACCATTATTAAAAAGAGGTTCATTTCACTAAATACTGATAATTGGTTTCTAAGCAGAAATTTTAAGAATAATGAATTCCAAAGACAAGGAGAAGGTCTCATCTGTTTTAGATAAGATGGTCTTCGGACCAACACGAGAGATCTGTAAGGGTTTTTAAGTTTAGTTGGGCTGTAGGGTTTCAGTCTCATCTGGTCAGGGCAAGGCTGTGAATTTTGTCTCACAAGTTACTCACATTTTAACTACACAATCCTGCCATTGCCTATCCCCAAAGACTCATCTCTGCCACAGAAATGCAGGTCAGGGCTGGGTGTGCTGGGACTGAAGAAGGGGAAATGGAACAGGAAAAAAAGCATGTGGGACTGCTTAAGGCTCTAATCCTGGAGCATCCTCTTTAACTAGCTCCAAAAGTTCATGCATAATACTCCCCCTGCACAGCCCAAGAGGATATGGGTGACAAATTCCAGGTGCAATGAAAACCTTTGGACAGCATCTCAAAAAAGCAAATCCTTCAATGAACTTTGATTCCTGACCTCTGTCTTTGTTTTAGAAAGCTGAGCAATCACAAGAAGTACCTAAAAAAATTAATTAGGACTCATTCTCCTGGTGTAAATAATGAACAATAAGAAAATTACAATTGTTTCCAGCAGCAGAAATACATTTTGATCACAGGAGTTTTCTGTAACAGTTAAGTCAGGCACTGTTTTTGCCAGATGCGTAGAGAACACAGTGGCTGAAGCAAGCCCCAGCTTTGAATATCCACTAATATATTTCAACAAAATTCTTTCCTTTCTTTGTATTTTGGTTTCAAGAAAAAGCTAAACAGCATCTTTGTGCTAATATACAGATTGTCAAAGAGTTTTAAATAGATGCAGGGTGCTTTGAGCTGGATTCTAAAGCAGATGGGAGCCAACATAATTGTTGGAAAATGAGGTTGACATTCATGTTTCCTGACACATATATACGAGGGCAGACTGCAGCATTCTGCTCCTACTGAAGAGCTGGGATTTGGGCCAGAGAGCTGCAATAGTCAGGTTGAGAGGACATAAAGGCAAAATGATGCCATGCAAGGGGAATATTGCATGACTTCCATGATCTAGTGCAAACACAGGAACAACACTACTTCATTGCTATTATTTATCAGAAAAAGAATCTGGGCTTCTTTCCTCAGATGCCGAACCTTTAGACTTTTCTCTCTCCTTATCAAAGCTCCAGAGACCCAGGACTGCCTACAGTTAGTGAAAGTCCTGCTATTTGCAACCTAGCAGTAACAGGATTTGAAGCTCAATGTGTTAAAGAATCTGGTGAAATATAGAACATTTTAACAATGGAAGTCCAAGTTCTTTTCCTTCATTCATTATTTTAATCACAAGCACTTTTTTGAACGTGTCAGAGAAAAGGCTGTTTTCCCTGTTCCAGCACCAGTGTTTCAGTACAGATTATCCCTTGCAGAAAATAACACAAGAGCCATGATGCCTTTCTGTGGATATACGTGCCAGCTATATCATCAAAGCAGGAAGAAAACAAGGTACATCAAAAATCTGTTTTGTTCAGATACAGTTTGCCTCAGGAAACAATTTATTGGACAGAAGGTTCCTCCAGCTAACAAGGCCTACAGTGTCCCCTTAACCAGGGACTCCCAGAGGAACTTTTCTATCCTCACACTTTTTGCCATCTGCCTCACAGTCACATGAGCAATGTATTCTTCCCATTAACCAAAATCCCTCTTTGTGCTCATAGTCTTTATGAGGACCAGATGTTCTTGGGTCTCACTAGACCTAAGCCATACAGATACAGCTGGCAGTAATCTAATTAGGCATAAACAGGTCTCATCTCCCTTTAAACAGCCATTCATCTTATGACCAACTGGTATGTTCAGACACCTTAAAATTTTCAACTGGCTAGTTAACTTGCTTTAGTGTCAAGAAGGTGGTGTATATAGGTTTATATAAAGTTTACATAAAGTCCCTCCCTTCTGTAGATGTCTGGCCTTTAGGATACATGCCAAGACCACAAACATACTCCATAGACTCAGAGGCCTACTCTTTTCTCTGTTAAAACAACACACATGTACATCAGTTCCTCTAAATTCAACTCGGTGATCTAGGATTTAGATTACCTTGTTACAGTTTTATCTCAGCATTCTCTTACTATGAATGCTACAAACATACGGACTTACTTTCAGAAAGTTTATCTGTTGATTCAGTTTGGGTGGGAATTGTCTTTTTTTTCCATTACTCTGCTTCTTTCCTTTCCTTTGAGTCCTCCTTTCATTCTGCAGGCACTTACACCACAAACACACTTCTCTCCAGTCCACATGATGCCGTTTCCAACTGCCACGTTTCTGACATGGAGCTGACACCACCTGAACTGAAGGATGTAGGAGTGCTCCTTTGGTCAGGACAAGCTGCACTTCATCCTCTGAACATGCAGATAGGGATGGGGCATTGCTATGTATTGTAGTAGGCCTAGACAAACACAGACATGAGCTCTATGAACCAGAGCTAAGGAAAAAAATAAGTTGTTCTTTCAGAGCTCTGTGTTTCATACAGAGCAACACACTAAACGCTCCCAGTAGTGTGCTGGATCAGAGATATGACGTACCTTATCATTACTGCTGCATTTCTGGGTGCCAACTGTGGCATTGAATTATTTCTGCTACTTTAGGGTGACCTGGAGAGTGCACCCTTTCACTGAGCAGGGCAGTCCTTGCCACAGGTTATTCCAAAGCTGACTTGACATAACCCACTTGTGTTTCAAGAGGTCCCTGAACTCCACCAGAAGCCTTAGCTACTGCAGATTGCAGTCTTTCAGGTGAGGCAGGCTGTCAAGAATGCATAAAACATACACTGCAACCCTTCCACGTGGTTATCTTAACTGAAATACTTTCTTTGAAGCACTGTCTTTATTTAAAACATTAATTATATCACTTCAGCTGCACTGAGAATGTTAGAGATCCTGAGTGAGAAGCAGGTGCCCAGTCAACTCCCTGTCACAAATGAGCTTGTTTCAAGAGTATGCCAACTGCCTAAGCTCCCAGGACAAGCTCTGGAAATCCACCAGCAACCAGCTACGGGGAGCAATTCTCTAAATTGGAAGGATATGGATTTGATGGGTGGACTGTTCGGTGGATAGCTAACTCGTTGGATGGTCGCATCTAGAGGGTAGTGGTCAATGGCTCGATGTCCAGATGGAGAACAGGGATAAACTGGTGTCCTTCAGGGGTCCGTTCTGGGGCCAGTGCTGTTCAATATCTTCATCAATGACATAGCAGGATCGAGTGCACCCTCAGCAAGTTTGCAGATGACACCAAACTGAGCAGTGCAGTGGACACACCTGAGGGATGGGATGCCATCCAGAGGGACCTGGACAAGCTGGGGAATTGGGCCTGTATGAACCTCAAGAGGTTCAACAAGGCCAAATGCAAGGTCCTGCACCTGGGTCAGGGCAATCCCTGGTATCAGTACAGGCTGGGGTATGAAGGGATTGAGTCCAGCCCTGCCGAGAAGAACATGGGGGTACTGATAGATGAAAAGCTGGACATGAGCCAGCAATGTGCTCTCACAGCCCAGAAGGCCAACTGTATCCTGGGCTGCATCAAAAGAAGCGTGACCAGCAGGTCTAGGGAAGTGATTCTCCCCCTCTACTCTGCTCTGGTGAAACCCCACCTGGAGTACTGCATCCAGCTCTGCGGTCCTCAGCACATGAAGGATATGGACCTGTTGGAGCAGGTCCAGAGGAGGGCTACAAAGATGATCAGAGGGATGGAACACCTCCCCTATGAGGAAAGGCTGAGAGAGTTGGGGTTGCTCAGCCTGAAGAAGAAAAGGTTCTAAGGAAACCTTATTGCAGCAGTATTTCAGTACTTAAAGGGGGCTTCTGAGATGGGGACAGATGTTTTAGCAGGGCCTGTAGCAATAGGACAAAGGGTATTGGTTATAAACTAAAAGAGGGTAGATTCAAACTAGATGTAAGGAAGAAATTTTTTACAATGGGGGTGGTGAAACACTGGAACAGGTTGTCCAGAGAGGTGGTAGATGCCCTATCCCTGGAAACATTCAAGGTCAGGTTGGACAGGGCCCTGAGCAACCTGATCTAGTTGAAGATGTCCCTGCCAGCTGCAGGGGGGATGGACTAGATGACCTTTAATGGTCCCTTCCATCCCAAAGCATTCTGTGATTCTGATTCTATGATGGTCCAGCCAGATATCCTCCACGAACAGTTAGATCAAGAGCCACAAGGAGCTTCTAAGAAACGTCTACATTATTCTAACCTTACGGTGTTCTGCTCAATTTTTACGCTGTGGAGGATCAGAGCATGTGCTTCCCAAGATGACAGAAAACATTGCTTAAATTTCAGAGCATTTGTGGACCAAGAGTGGCAGATAACTCCTCTATTGCATTAGCCTAATGAGCTGAGTTCAGCTGATTGCAGAACTCAGGGTGTCTTACCGTTCCCTCCTGACGTCTCCATCTTTTGAATGAACTCAGCAAAACTCTTGGCACATGGCACAAACCATAGATATCTGCAAACCAAACCATCTGTCAGCAGATACAATCCTTGGTTTCCTTTGAGGGACTGATTTTCCAAAATTTTCCAATGATGTACCTTATTCCTTTATTGAGTGAACAGTACCTAGAAACCAGACAGGCAGTAGATTGAATTTATCTCACTTCTTTGAAAATAACACACCTTTGTTTCCTATTGCATCCCATCTCTCCTAGCCATTTATTCTGTTGTTTTTACTGTTCTAGTATTATTTATATTTGAAAAGTACAGAGAGAGGCGTAAAAGCAGAACACCAAAGCCTATTAAACCCACATCCGACAGGTGTAAACACCTGGATGAAATTAAAGGAACTGAAGAATTAGGACCGGAGTGCTCAAGCCCTGAATAAAACAGGAACCAGAGCTGGCTAGACAATGTTCCAGCACTACATTTTTCCACTGGGAAATGGCTCTCATTGAAATGTTCCACTGGAATGAATTTGTTCAGAGAGAGATCAGCTTGGAAGCTGACTCTTTCCTTACCCTTAATCCCAGAAGTCTTCCTCACCATATGACAGGGAGCCGAAAGCACCCACAGACCAGCCTTCAGCTTTTCCGTACGTTGGCTTCACCAGTGCCACCTCTCAAAGTGGTCTGGGATCCCAGGCTTCACAGTAGATCAACCTTGGCTCTGACAGCTTCTTGGCAGATGGCTGTAGGCCTGGGAGTCCTTAAGATAGGAGCCTCTCCACATAGCTAGCTCCTTTGCCTTTTTTTCCCCCAAAGATCATAGGATGGCTGCAGGCCTTCAAAAAAAAGACAGATAATCTTATCCACAATGCAGGTGCAGTTTCAAAACCTCTGAATTTTTATCAAAACATAAAATTTCATGACTGCTCGACTCCAGCAGAGAAAAACCCCAAGCCCCTCACTCTGTCGCAGACCTGGAAGTGTCAAAATTCCAGTGGATGAGGACACAGAAAATACCGTCTCCTGTGGAAGCACCATAACTGGGGAAACTTCTTACCTGTTGCAAGTCGTATTTTGACCATGGCAATAAGAGAGATGAAAAGTCTGAGCATGGGGTGTAGGACACGGGAAATTTGCCTGCTCATGACTTGATAGCTGCTGATTGCCAGCAGTGACCTTTCAGCCTACACAAATCCTCTCTGGTTGGGCAGTGTGAGTGCCAGTTCTGCTCATCCTTTTAGGAGGATGTGGTGTGAAAGCAGGACACAAAAAACCCAAAACAATCACCTTTCTGTAGGTGAGGCTGAGGAGTGACCCTGAACTCGAAAAATGCTTGTGAAGTGAGAAAGGCTTCTATTGTGTTAATTCAAACATTTGCAGGTAATTGCAGGCAATCTGAATTCCATTTCAAGGTTAGAGGAGTTTGCATAAATGATTCTCGTTTAAGAGAGATCCAAATAAACATCATTTAGAGAACTTAACAAGCCTGTTTGTTAATTGTTAACTGATGAACTGAATCCTGCCTAAGGTCATGTTTTGAAATAAGATACAGAAAAGCAGTAAAGCAGATTTAACAGCCCTAGGAAAGAAAAAAAAAACTCCTAAAAAATCAAAACAAAAAGGAAAAAAGAGGTGGAAGTCTCTTAGGTCTGTGTTAGTGCTGGATGAGGACAAGTGGAATACAAGAAAGTTTTTATAGTATGTTTTCCTTTCCTGTTAAAGTACTCACCTACTAATTAGCTCATGTGATGGGCTATTATCATCATGTATGCCCGCATCCCAAAATTATACCTGGCAAAGAATTCTTCCTTCTCTTGTAACATTTGGAAAGTTGCATAAACGTTGACTAATATGAATCCGGTATTGCAAGGGAGTCCTTGGTAATTAGAGGGGCTTGGACAAGGAAAAGTTCTTGCCTTGAATGGGTGTTTGGGAAGAGGAAAACACTCCCAAGCAAGCAGGAAATCCAAGCAATGATTCTGCTCAAGAGCCCCAAATATTCTTCTCTCTCCCTGGCACTGACTTGGTTAACAGAGACAACCGAGATTATGCTTCCCCTGCAGGACACAGAACAGATTATTCCACAATAAGAAATTGTACCAGCTGAGGACCTTGTGGAGAGAGATAAAACAAGAGGCCATCAGAGCTGAGATCTTAAAACCAAAAACCTAAGTCTCTGGCTGAGTTGATTCTAGTCCTCCCAAGGGGAGCCAAACACAAGACTTTTTCTAAAAGACCTCTGCAGTGATTGTTACCACTCCAAGTCAGGAGTGGAGGACTGAAACTGTGGTCCCATTCTGGATGTTAATAGAAAGGAAACAGAGAAGTGGACTCATGCTAATGTTACAGAGGAGGGATACATGCATTTTATTCTTTATTTTTGTATGGATTCAGTTTCTGGCTTTACCAAATACATTTTACCTTCCCCTGATAAAAACTGGTTTGTATCTGTGTGCACAAGAGGCCCCAGGGAGGATGCGCTTATTTATTTCAAGTTGCTGCGTGAGGGCTCAGCCTGATTTAGAACACACTTGGGAGGCAGCCTAAATATTTTGATTCTGACCATTTTTGCTGTCACTAACCACCTGAAAGCTTATAATTACAATGACAGACATCTGTCCAAATCAGATGCTATTTCTTTTTAGCAAGTTATCCTGTCATCACAGGGAATACATCTAAATCAAATAAAATCATCCCTGCACAGTTCTGCATCAGTAGGGACAAGACCCAACATCATCTTCCTATCCCATCCCTGTGGATCGCTGCAGTAGGAAAGAGGATCAGTGCATTGCTTTTGCATCTTTCCCAGTCTTGCTAGAGCCTTGCCTTCTCTCCGAGTCCAAGAGAACTGTAATCATGGATCATTCTTGCCTAGGAAGAGGAAAAAAATTTTTTGCAGCTAACCTAGTAGCAAGCTCTGTCTGGATCAGAGTTTCAATTTTCAGGATATTTTGGCATAAAGACATCTGTCTGACTCCCTGACAAACTGAGTCCAAAATGGGAAGACAACGCAATGCAGCGTAGACACCTAAGATGGCTGTCTATATGAGCTAACATGGGAACCAGAAGTAGGGCTGACTGCCAGCTTACATCTCTGCTTGGAAATGTAATGCTCTATGTAATACTCACTTGAGCTGGTGTTGCTAACTCAGTGTCTCTGTGCTGTACTCCCTTGCTCAGTATGAACATGGAAAAGGAGAAACAACCTTCTTTCAAATGCTGTATTACCAGAGAGAGTGTTCAAATGGCGTTCCCACCCTCCAGCTGGTCTTTGAGTCAAAACCTCTATGGAGGAGGATAGCATGTCCTTGAAGACGATATTCCCCCAGGGCATCAGCTGAAATCCTGACTTTCCTGCCCTTAGAAAGCCCTCTCTTAAGGTATCATCTCACAGGTCGGAAGCACTGGCAGACGGTGATGAATAAATCACACCCTATAATCTCTTGAATTCAAGTCTCGCTCCTACCTCCTAATAAATGAAAACATTATGTTTCCTTTAATAAGAAATGCATGAAAGTGTGCCATTCATAAAAAGATTCAATTAAACATATGAAGCATATCCTGCTGTGACCCACATTTCAGTAACAATGTGATCTTCTTTCTTGTGTAGCAGTGGGACTTGTTCAGGCAACTTTTTGTTTTGATTTTTTTTTTTTTTTTTTTTTAAAAAAAAACACACAAGTCGCCTCCTTCAGAAAACCTGGTCAAATCTTCAGGACTAATTCTACACATGCAAAATAATTCTCCAGTGCAAAAGTAGTAAATACAACTATTTATTTGAATAGAGGCTGCCAAATCATGTTTTTTCTCCTTGAATCAGAAAAAAAGAGTCCCTTTTCTTCCTCTTATTGGAAAATATAGAGGAGTTTTGCTTTAGGCCGATTAGATCAGAAGGAATAACGAGGAAATTGTTCACAAGAGAAAGATCCTGCTTCCCCAGGCTTTTGTCTTCTAAATGCTTGTATTCAGGTCTGAATGTAAAAAAATAAAATGTTATTTTAAGAGTTGTTTAAAATACTTCTGCAAAATCATCTTTTGCCATCTTTGATTTCAACAGTCTGAGACAGAAAAATGAGCAAATGAAGGAAACATTCACCACAACAAGGGAGTCCAATATCACTAACTAGAGAGAACAGACCACAAACATACTACCTCATCTTCAAATTAATCTCTTGCACAGTTGAAATCACAAAAGTAGTTATTTCACTGTCATGGAAAAGCTTTATGTTAAGCAAATAGATTTCACTGAAAATACTCAAAGCAATTACTGAACAGTTATCTTTCTAATACTTTTTCTGAAGAACAGGATCATTTAATTAGGGTATTAGATTGAGTTCTGGCTCACTGAAGTCAATGGGAGTCTGCTACTCACTCCACAGGTGCCAGGATTTAATCTTCAGATTTCAAAAGGACTTCCCATCTGCTTAAACTTAAGCAAATACTTAGGTATGCTGCTGCATTGGGTCATAAACCTCCAGTTTATTTACAAAGTTCTGGAGAAAATATGGGAGGAAAAAAGTATAAATGGATTTCTAGAAATAGGAAATTGCTTTCCTGTTTAACTTCCCATTCAATGCTAGTGTCCTGCTTTGAGTTGTGCAGAGAAGCAGTAAGTGTTGTCTTTTTGGTTGGTTCTTACCATCTCCAATCAGCGAAAGATTTACCCCATTTCTGTGGAAGATACCACATTCCTAACTGACACACACCTACTACAAGAGCAGAGCATGCCCAGACAGAAAGCCAACAGCTCCTAATAAACTCTGGATAAATGAAGATGCTGCAACACCTCTCCTCTGCAATTCAAAATATCATAAGCAGCTCTGACTTACTCTGCTCTCCCACCATGGCTTCCCACAGAAAAAAGCCTAATGCCAGGTCACAGTTATTACCTGCTCATCACACAGTTGCCTTCAGGTACTGCAGGTATATGTTTAAGACCTCTCCCAGAGCTGCAGAATGAAAATCACATTGCCAGCAGCGATGACACACTAGGACAATACAACTTTGTTTACGTAAAGGCGAAGCTCAGCTGCGCAGGATACTGAAATTTCCTGAAGGACAGTCCAAAAATTCTCACAGAAGCTAAGACAAGTCTTACCACATCCCAATCTGTACGCAAAGCACACTTCTTTAACCTTGCCCTTTTCTTTTTCTACCACAAGAATACAGCTGTGGATTGTTTTGAAACAAAACCCACACAAAATGGTACAAATAACAGCACGCACATTTGTCCTCCAGGGGAAAAGCTGAGAGACTAAACAACACGTAACAGACATTAGCTGCATCACTTTTTACAGACTGCAACATGCTTAGAGGCTGACAGTTGCAAAAGCCATGGAGGCAAGCAGCCCCCTGCTCCACGAACAGGCTCTTCAGCCCACATTAAAATTATCGACTTGGAACCGGCATGCATTGTCCATAATCAGGATTTAATACCGAAAATGCTCAGAAGTCAACATAACTGAGCATTATTACAGGAAGCCATATCACTTTTATATGTATGGAATTCCATTCCGCACGGCAATTACCTCACATCAGATATGTCCCAAAAGAAAAGCTCAAGGATACCCATATTTAAACCTCAACCTGATTATAGCATACAGGTGATCAGAGTACCTTCCAGGACCTTTCTGTCAGAGCCAAGGCATTCATTCACAGGGAGCTGAGTGATTGCTTGCACTGTCCGGACTAGGGTACAGCACAGCATGGTTGCCAGGTTTCAGTGAAATCACTCGTTTTACCATACCTCTTTGGCATGTTCCTTCAGCAAGAACCAAAGACTTTTAGCCTCGCACTGCAAATTCAACACAAATAAACTTCACTTGGGGAAAACAGTTTTTAAGCAGAACAAGGCCTTAATACCTGTGGCCATATGATTACTTAATATGCCTACTACAAATGTAAACATTTACAAAACCGAAGCACAGCTATTATGAAATATCTGTCAGCATAAAGCTAGGTACTAACAGCGTTAAAGTGTATAAGAAAAATGCATCCATTTATAAGAAAATCAAATCAACACCTTTGGAAAATATGTCATGATGTTATTAAAAATGCATTAAATAGTTTTTAAAACTCTAACAAAAGTCATTGAAGTGCCACTTCAGTGTACATAGCCTAAAACCCAACAATCACAGAAGGTGAATGATAATTCAGTCACAAATCATTCTTATAATGCCTTATTTTTGACATTGGGTGTAAGCAAATCTCAGCATTATCTCATAAGTTTTGTTCAGTGTTACTGTGAATTAAATGAAAAAAGGTTACTACAAAAGGCTAAGGCAAGGACCTATTACACATCTCAATTGAACTAAGACACATGAGAATGCTTGCTGGAGTTTATTTTTAAAAATGAGCATTTATAAACATAACAAGTGAGGTCTTGGGAAAAATATAGTTTATTGTCCTCAAAGTTCTGGGAGAACCTGCTCAAGGCAGACAGCGTTCCCCAGCATCAGCCCATGGCTAACAGTCTCCAAGAACAGGACACCAAAGAAATCATCTGCTGTTTATGGGAGCTCAGTGCAACACTAGGCACGCTGAGCAGGTTGAGGATTGCTCCCAGCAGAAGAACAAGTCCTGCCACATGGACACCCACCCCTGGTGCACAGTGGGGGTCCTGGAATGGAGAGAGATATAGTTTGCATGAGAATGGAAAGCCAACCTGAGAGACTGTCGAGCCTGCCCCAGGCAGTTAAAATGACCATAGCCAAACACTGTGAAATTTGCTTTAATGAATTTCTCTATCCAAAACTAGTCTGTTTACATTTTCACAGAATGGGAGGAATAATAGGGTTTATTTTTGTTTACTTCTCTGGTAAGCTAACATTCACATTAAACTGTATGAACACAAGCATTCAGTATTTGGGGCCTTTTATACCATTTTGATTGTCTTTTTTAAAAACTTACAGGCACTCACTATCAGCCAGTTACACTATGCATGTATGTATAATTGCCACTCTGCTCTTTCTTATTCAGTATTTTAAGGTCATCTACAGCATTAATCCTGTTTCATATTTTATTAAACTCTTCCACCAAAAATGTTATGTAGATCTCCTAAACCCCTTCTGGCTCCAGCTGTAATTCTCTCCCACCATGGATTTAGTCTGTTGCTCATCATTACGGCACCAAGTACACTTGGTTTAATAAAAATAGGAATGAATTAGTCTTTAGTTAGCAATTGTACCAAAGGGCAAGGTAATGAATAGCTAAACAGACATTGGTATATAACTATTCATGTAAAATTAATAGTGTGGGCTACCTGCTTGAAATCCTTATTAAACCTTTACGTGTTTTATCCTAATATCAACAGAACAAGGCAGAGTAGCCAAATAAGCTTTTGTAAGAGTGATTTCTACAACAGGCTTAATGCAGTCCCTTAGCATTTCAAGATAAAGCCACAACTCAAGCTTCAGAAACGTAAGCAATCGTATTTGACTTCTTTAGGTCAGAGCTTTACCTTCTGTCCAGATGAAGGATATTAGTACTGCAGTCTGAGACAATACGGTCCTTGGTCACGTACACAGCACTGTGCAACAGTTTGAAGACAGTGATAAGCAGAGGCTGTCCCCAACACATACACCAGTGCCAGAGGAGGCAGGCTGAATAAAGAGCTTACTACTCAACCTGCCATCCACATTGCTCTCTTTTAAACTCAAAGACACTACCTTTGACTCAGGAACTATATCTTTGCTTTATTCTTCTATCCTGCCTTATATTGCCACTACTGTCACTATCAGAGACAAGATACAGGACTAAATGGATCTGGCCCAGATATGCCATTCTTATTCAAAATGAAGTTTCACTGGCAAACTCATAATTTAGAAGAAACCATGAGCTTTACATACACTACTTTTCTATATAATTGTTAGCACGAGTCAACAGCAGGTCTCACCAGGTGTCTAGGCGTCTGCATCTTTACGCAGTAGCTCTGTCTCTAAGGCCCTCTACGGCTAAATCAAGAGTAATCATTTTGCCAATTCAGATTTGTTAGTCTTGTATTGGGATTTTTTACTGAGTCACATATTGTCTGTCCTCCCAGTGCTGACATGAAAACAGAAGGTCAATGTAAACACTGCATCATGAATTCTGGTTAATTAAGAGATAAGATTATTGCCTCACTATTCCTAGTTGAGGTCAAGGACGTAACAGTAAATGATCCCACACTGGAAAGACTAAGTATTCGTGATCAAGGAAGCACAACGTCACTTTAAAAGTCTGCGTTAGACAGACAGCAGCAAACCAAACCAGGAATAATACCCCTCAAACATCCAAGGCATTTATCCCCAGAAAGAAGAGCTGTGAACTTATTTGCATTCATATTACAAATAGCACAGCAACAGGTGATGCAAGTCTTCAAAAATGTGTTTGTACTGGATTAGAAATAGGAAGCCAGGCTTCTGGTAAAAAAAAGAAAGAGTGAGAAGTCATCACCGCTTATGACTGAAGGAAGATACCAAAGTTGGAGTAACTCCATGAAAATCACATCTTGAAGCTGGTACGTCTCCAAGTTAGGAATAATAGGGTGGAAAGACTCTGGCAAGAGCTTGCCAGCACAGAGTAGTCTGATGTTGAGCTATAAGCCTGTCTCTCCAGCTTTGTCTCAGAATCCAAGAGCAGCAATTCACTGAACTTTTTGAGGACTTTGAGCCCCCCCACCTCTAATAGCAAAAATATGTCTACAGTACCTTCAGAAAGAAAATTTACTGTTTAGATAACTACCCAGTTGCCGAGAGAGAACAGAATTACAACTGTTATTCATTTTTCACTAAGTGTTTCTGGTCTTTCAGCTAAAAGCTTGACCTTAAGTCTTACTTATTACCTCTCGTATGTTATTAAGCCTTCTCAGCATTGTGGGAAAAAGTTGAATTGGGTGCCCAGTCTTCACAGAAATTCTGATGACAACAAAAAGCCCCATACATGCTAGCACGTCTAAAGACCCGAGACTTGTCCAAGTCTATGAAGACCACAACCGGAGGAGTGTTTCCTGCAAAATTGATACGAAACCTGTTATTGTACAGTGCTGAGTTTTGGAAATAAGTGTTGCACAGCAGGAACGTAAGAATACAAGGATCAGATTACTTACATAAACATTTCACGAACGAACAGAGAAATGCCATGCCTGCTTTTTGTGAGATTATCCACATTACAGAAACTGAGGTAATCTTCCTAATCTAGTCAAATGCTATTATGTTCCCTAATTATGCCATTGTATATATTGATGGTTTGTTCATACCTTGAATAACGTATGTTGTTCTGGTCCCATCACCTCAAAAAGAATATGTTAGAACTGGGAAAGATTCAGACAACAGCAGCAAGGCTTGTCAAGGTACACAATGGCTCCTCTATATGGAAGAGGACTTTTCAGCCTGGGAAAGATGACATGGGGGGATATGGCTGAAGTCTATGAAATCTTGAATGACAAAGAAAGCAGAGATAGGGATTGACTGTTCCCTGTTTCTTCCAAGGTGAAGTAGAGTCCATCCTATGAAGTTGCCATGAGACTGGTACAAAACAAATTTAAGGAGGGTGGTTCTCAATGCAGCGAGTAGACCAGACCTATGGAACTCCTTGCCACTGTGCATGCAGATTCAAAAGCAAACAGGCGCTTGCAAAGATACATTGTAGATCACAAAGCAGACTAGGCATAAGCATGCTGAGGAAATTCTCTGAGGTGGGTATAGTCACAGCCTGAAAAGGACTAGGGTGGAAATAGCACATATGTTTGATCTGTTCTCACTCACCAGGCATCTGTCTGTGTATGTCCACTCCCTAGAGATAAAGTTCTGGGCTTTGTGGACAATTTCTATAAACTGTCATGAATGTTCTTACATCCCACTGGGCTTAGAACATTGTTCTAAGTTCTACTTGTCTTGCTGAACCATCTCAAATCTTTTCTGTAGAGCTATTTTTCTTATGAATCTGAAGAACACACAAAAATTTCAAGATCTGACTTGTGTTTCCCTATTTGAAGTCACTCTGTACTTCAGATTTCTCAAAGTGTATATTATAGGTATTTGAGAACATAGTGTGAGTTTTCTGTGTAGAACTGCCAGTTTTGTACATTCCAAAGATTATTGTAACACTTAAATATTTGAGTTGAAAGAGTTCGGTAAAGATAGAGAAAGTGAGATTTTAAAAAGTCTACCTAAATGACGCAGTCCTATTATCATCTAACACAATGTTTAGATAATTTAAAAATCTGAATTTTAAAAAAAACTGCCATGTAAATTCATATTTAGATACATACTACATATTTGCTAGGAATATTGAGTAACTGCTGAGTTACTTTTAGCAAGAAAAACTCAATAGAAGAGTATCTAAAATACAGGCTATAAACCCAGTCTTCCTTTCTTCTTCTTTCTTTCAGCTGCTGTTTTATTTCCTGACCAGCCAGACTTGTCAGATATTCTCTCAGTATTCCACATCATACCCATACATTTATTTTATATGCACATTTTTCCCTCTTGTGTTCAGTCAACAAGAATTAAACACATTTTATCAAAAACGAAAAAGCTTTAAACACACAAGAAGCCAATAAAATCCTCCTCTTAGTCTGTCTCTTTGGTTCTCAGCAATTTCACCTTCCAAAACTATTTTTTGTAATTAATCCAGCACAAATTACAATGTTCCTCTTTTGTGTATGTGTGTGAATCCACACATACGTTTATGAAAATTAAAAGCAGTCCTACCATCAGAACAGAGTAGAAAAAAATGTTTCAGAAACCTACAGATTCTTTTGCAAATAATTGTGGTCTCTGAATGAAAGCTTCTTTTTTCACCCCTATCTAGGTGTTAGTGGTTTCCATGACAACTTTCTGTCAGTTTTCTATTTCCAGTATGTTTTTGAATCAAAGCTTACATATGTTATTATTCAAAGATTAGCTTTAGTTTTTGCAGAACCCTAAAGCCTTCTTAACAAAGACCGTTATGCCAATAACATTGGAGAAGTGTTTAGAGTCAACTTTGACACAAATGTCATATCCCTTTTGATAAAAGCATAAAAAAAATAAATAGCAATGACTACTTTTGTAAACATACATTTGTTATCTTGCAGCCTTAGCAGCTTATTAAAAACATAGCATGCTATCATTCAAGCATATCAAGGGGAGAAATGCTTTGAAGGCAATCATACAAGAAAGAGAAGAGATGTCTCTGACAGCAACCTGAGCCATAGCAATCAAAACTAAAACTGCTGCAGTTTCTCTGGTTTGCAATCAAAAGCCCATAGATCCTTTAAGTTTCACAAGGTCTCCCCTCCAGCCATAAAATCAACTTTGATTCTCCCAAGCTCATAACGGGCTGGGTCATGGAAGTAGTTCAGTTTTCAAATCAAAGGAGAAAAAAAAAAATACACAGAAAAGTGCCTCTGTACAAAATAATGCTTGGATGCATCTCTTATCATGACAGACATGTCATTCTACAGTGGGACATCCCAGAAAATTAAGCCACGTGAGGCTGGGGCTTGGGGGGAGGTGGGGGGGTTGGCTTTGTTTTTTTGTGGCTTGTTTTCTTTTTTGTTGGTTTGTTGGGTTTTTTGGGTTTTTTTTTTTTTTTTTGAAGCAGAACATTTGATGTGATGTGTAATTCAGATTGGCTTGAATAAAAACATGACCTTGTAAACATTTAAAGTTGGCAAGCAGGCTGCGGTGAGCATTCAGGCAGCGCAGCTGGGTGCCTGAAAAGGGAGAACCCAACAAGCAGTGACTGCACATGTATAAATCCTGTGAAGATGGTGAAGAAAAAAAAAAAAAAAAAAAAAAAAAAAAAAAAACAATGCTGGCAATTTTCTACCCTGCTTAAAACAGGGAAAACCTTGTACTGACCCCAAGCAAGGGGATCAGTAACATTTAGTGATTCAAACTTGAAAGGGTAAAATACTTTCTCTTATGTTTGGTGCTAGACTTCTCTCAAGAAGCATCTGGACACATGAACTGGAGGAAGGAATGAAAGAACATTTGGGAAAGCCTCAGATAGTGCCCAACTGTGCACATCTGTGACTACACACACAGTTATGTAGTGCCTCATATAGCCAAACCTCTTTTTGAAACTGAACATGAGGATCAAGCAATACAAAGCCAGACCAGAGTTTCAAGTTTTCTAAAACTGAAAACAACAAGAGTTTCAAAACCCTTCTAACACCGCACTGCCAGGGGGCAATCCTGTTTGGTTGATGTGTATAAGATTACGTGCACAATTAGAGGTACACAGTTACCGCAAAGACCTCTTGTCACACAATGACAGCACAGCTCCTCCAGTCAGAAGCATCCAAACAGGTCTTAGGGGCATTCAAAGTGTGTTTTAACACTATTCAGTTCTTTAACTCCTCTACACTGGGAAATGAATAGGAAGACTGCATTGGCTAACTAAGCCAGTGTCTTAATACATCAGAGCTAAGTCAGTTCTTAGGGTCAAGATCTGAGGAGGGATTTTATTACCTGACTGGAGCTGCGCTTTTAAGATGTTTCCAGGAAAAGTCCCTAACTTTGAGTGCAGTACCACAAGGACGCAGTGCTTGCAGGAATTTCCCCATTCAGTCAGAAGACAGAACACAACTGTAGCAGCTCCGAGGGTATTTCCCGTTACCTTTGTCATAGATGTTTTTCCATCCTTATCAGATAGGCTATCCATTATGTTCTGCCTCTTCTGTTGCCCTTGTATCCAAGCCAAGTATTACACACTTCTTTCCAAAACCTCAGAACACCTCTGTGCTATTATTTGTATTTAGGAGGCTAAGCAGAGACTAAGCTACTCATTTTTAGTGTCTAAGGAGTGAGTCAGACCATTTGACTTTATAAGTCAAGGTAGTTATCCTGTTAAGCAGAAAGAACTCAACAATCTATCCTTGAGCGCTACAAGGGGGAAGGCAATTGAACTGAACTCACTCACTGAACCATCATTTCTCCTCCTTGCAATATCTAACTACAATTGCAGATAACAGGCAGGTGGTGACAAATTGCATCATTTGATTCCCTTCTCCTCTTAGGTGAGTCTGTTCATAGGTGAGCATTGCAATGAGGTTTTGTGGCTTCCTCTGGATGTCACCAAATTCTGCTCCTTCTCCCTTGGAGAAATTCACTGTCCAGAGAACAGCAAGAAAGGAAGACCCTCATCTTCTGCAGAGCTTCCTCTCAGTAAGATCCTGGCTATGAATATTTAAAATATTTCTGAAGCAAAGAAAAGGTCGCTGTTATAATCCATTGCTGATTTTGGTATCCTTATACTGATTTTAAATGCCATGCAGTGAACTACTAATTGGGTATTGAGTTCCCCTCTGCACTGTACGCACCATGGGAATTCTGTTCCTTTCTGTAACAGGAAAAACAATTTCTTTTAAAAGTCTGTTTCAGCTCATTATCCAATATGACACATATATTGCATTATATGAGGTCCTCAAAGAGGCAAGGTGTCTTGATCTGGACAAGCAAATGATTAAAGACAGTTGCAATGACAGGCTGTAATCCTACTAGCATAACACTAGGAAAAGATGCTACTCAGCTAGATTTTCACATGCATAGCAACTCTCTTTTCTCATTATTCTCCCCATTCTCACCTATGGATGGGCCTGTAGTAGGAGATGGACTTCAATTTGTAAGAATTTTTCATTTTCTCCACTGTATACAACGTCTATGCCAAGGTGTCATCTCTTGGCCCCTCTATTTATTCATACTGATAAAACTATAAAACACCCCTCCCAAAAGCATCTCTATTTTTTATAAGCAGCCAAAAAGGAAGTTAAAAAAAAGAAAACCATCAAGCCTTTCCCAGCCTGTCTCTTAAGAAACAAGAGACTGACCTCCCAAGAAGGCAAGGAATCAACTTCCAGCATCTTGAAACACATAGCTCCTGCACCAAAGCTGCAGGACTGTTAAAAGGACAGAAAGCTCTAAAACACTAAGGACATTATTTTCATAGAGTCAGTAAACCTCAACAAAGTGGTGCTGCAGATGAACTTATCTGGGTACTTGTAAACCAAAACAAGAGATTATTTTGTACCTCTTGGGAAACGGTTTGCAATTCCTGCTGAGCCGCTCTTAAAGACCTCTCTGGAAAAAACAGGCAGTGAAGAAATGTCCAGTGATACCTGAAAAGAAAATAATCTATCTAGTCACTACAACAATGCAGTAATAAAATGAAGGTAAATGGGTTTTACAACAATTCCTGCATTCATGCTCAGTAATATTGTCCAAAGTTATTTTCTATGCCTGTTTTTTTGTGGGCCTTACTGCTTACCAAAACTAAACCTAAAATAGTATCAGTTTTGTTGTTTTTTCTTGGACTCTGCAACATTATCTCTCTAATGCGGGAAGCTGAACTTTCACATAATAGTGCAATTCCCAGTTGTCACTGTTTTTCTAACAGCAGAAAGACATCTCTATGCCCTTTTAAAGTCAGCCCAAATGGTCTAGAGCAGACTTCCCAATAGAGGTTGCTTCAGCATTCTCCCAAGTGATTTTTCATTTTCCTTTTGCAGAGGATTTTATTACTAACACCTGGTGCAAAACCACCTACCTTAACTGAAAATCAAATATCCTTCACATCTATTCCAGTCAAGGCTGTTGCTCTACATTGTTTACATTGTCCCCTTCTGATTCCCATTTCACTTCCCCTATTACTAACGTAAATTTCTCCATTTGGTTACACAGCCCCCTGATGTTAGTATTCAGGCATTTCCACTGCTTCACACCAGCTACAACCACACCAAAGAGGACTATGAGGGCCAGTCAGCAAATACCTCCTTCTGCCTGACCAGTATAGGAAGAGCCCATTCCAGAGCATTTATGTGATCTGGTTTAGTAAAGCTATGGAAAAGTTTTTTACTACACCTTATTCACGGAGGAAAAAAAAAAAAGTCTCTTTTTCAAAACTACCAGAGCACAAAAATGTGAGATTGATGAAATTGGTTTCTTCCATTTTTTCATTAGTCAGCTCAGAAGAACAAACAGTCCCAATTCTTCCAATGACAGCAAGTGCTGCCATGGTGCTTTCCTTCACCATGGCAGTAAAATAAATCTTATATATTTAGAAATCTTCGATGAAAAGAAGGCAGCATTGGGTGAAATGTGAAGGTGCAGGTTCATATTTCAAACGCTAATGGTGGGACATTGCCACATCGGAATTCACTACAAAAATAACTTCAACAAAATATTCTGAGAAGCATTTGTACTCCTTCGGTGCACAGCCAGAGTGGTAGTTCAGTCCCACATACAGAAGCAGAAATTATTTGGGGGAGAAGAGATGCATAATCAAAAGACAAGGAAAAAGGGAAATTCTTTCCAAAGACATCTCTCATCCCTGACACCCAGTTGCCACATGACCTGGGCTAAATCACAGCTTCCCTGCATAACAAAGATTTGGTTTTAAACAGATTTGAGAAAACCATTTTTCTCAAACAGAAGGTTGTAAGTAGGTCAGTCAAATATTTTCTGTTAAAATACTTTTTCAACTGAAGTTTGGGCTTTCTAATAAATGATGGGGAGGAATGGGAAAGAGAGAAGTGTAGGCTTTCTACAGAAAATATCTATTTCATCTCAAATTTGAAGTCTCTTTTGATAAGAAGTTGTAGGAACTTAATGTTGTACACTCTGTTTGAACTGGGATCCTCGAACAGATTATATCTAACTATCCAACAATTTTTCAATTTTTATAACGAGATTTATCCAGACAAAGCATCACTTTGTAGATTGGGAACACAAGACAACTGATCTACAATTTCCAACAATTTCTTTCAGCAGCGTTTTTGAATCAAATTATTTGGTGCACAGGCAAAACTTTTCAGTCTTTTCTGAAAAGTAATTTTTTCACTATACTTTCTGTAAAAGACAATGACTTTCTATTAAGAAAAAGAAAAAGTTTTTGCAGGTTAGCTTGTCCCACAGATGCTCAGCCGAAATACGTGCATTACTGGTAGTAAAACAGATTAGGATTTTTAAAGGTAGAAGAAACGTTCTGTAGGTAGTCTGCCTTAGTCCCAGCTCAGCCTACGTTAATAATGTGCTTTTAACTAATTTAATTCTCCCTGTACTTGAGTTTAAGGGCCCAGGCTACTTACCTACACAAAGTTGCCATCAGGATGAACATTCATAATTTCAAGTATTTGGTATTATGCTTCTGAGATCACTGTAAAGATGGACAGAAGGACAGTAAGAGATCTCACACATAAAAAGTAAGGCTACAAGAGTTTTTTGGGTTCTGTTTTGTTGTTGTTTGGAGAGGGTGGTTTGTGGCTTTTTTTAATAGCTCATCCGTATATAGTAAGTAATTAAGATATTTCAGAGGCGATATTTTCAACATTGGCTAACAGATTCCACAGAGGTATTTGAGCCTCAAGACTTGTGTTACAATGTAATATATAAGAAATGTTTACTCCCTACTTTTCAACAAAACCACTACATTTGATAAAGGTGGACCAAATACCTTCATGTCCCAAAATATGAACTAAGCCTGAATACGTAAGTATGCAATTCTTGTATATACTAAAGACAACCAATTTGGATAATAAAAAAATAACTTTGGTTGTAGTATGTTACCTTTTTGCAGAACCATGCTGAAAGTTCATACAGAGAAAATATTTTCCCTACCTAGGCTTGCTTTGGTTTCAGAAGCTTCCTGTAGATATATATTGAAGTTTGCAGAATTAACATATGGAAGATCTCAGACCATATTACCACATATTCTAAATATAATCAGTAATTATGCATGATATCATCTGAAACTAATTCAGTCCCCTTCACAGCAAGCCTACATTTTGAGCTCACATCACACTGGCCATATGCGTTCCAATCCATTCGTATCTCCTACCTCCTTCTCCAAAGGCATACAGGTGCCTCAGTGTCACCTTCCATGCTTCCCCTTCTGCACAGGGCACGCTGTCCAAGTCCATCTGTCAAGCTACTTTCTCTGTCAATATTTGCTTTCCATACTGCCTGTAGGAATGAAAGCAGTTAAAATACAATGTCGAATCCACAAGAGACACATACACTTCCCTGAGTTGACCATATGATATGTCTTCTACTACCCTTGTTACCTTCCTATCTGTAACACACAATTCTTTTTTTTTTTTTTTATGTTATTTTACATCATACAGTGGGCTTATTTGGGCCAGAATCCACAGACTGAATACTTGGCTTGCTTCTGACCACATGCACAGATTACCTAGCACAAAACTGACTTAATGATTATGGCACCATTCTTAGTTATTTCCTTTGCTACTAATTCTGCTGGTATTAATAGCAGTTGATGAGTACTTGACACTTTTAAAAAGCAATCATCTTCTTTATTAAGTAAATAAACATTGAGTGAGGAGCATTGAGAGACGCATTTATTGTAAACCTTGGCCTTCCACTGGATGCTTTCATTTGTCAAGCCAAATGAATTGCAAGTATTATCCCACTGTTAATATCTACACTACTAAATGCCAGCATCAACAGATTCCATTAACAAACTGTGTTTGTGTTCCCCCCGTCCCCTATCAAATATGCCAGTGCTTTAAAAATGTCCTCAAGTAATTGGAATTATTCATTCAAAATAGAAGCACTATAAACTTCCCTCCATGTCGCAGATAATTAGTTCTGGGCATCTCATCCATTATGCCTTCGGGCATTTTCTGCAGATGCCACCTAGAATTCCAGAAAATGTGCTTTTCAGTCAAGAATCACAGCAAGCAGTCATGCTAGGAGCCGTAACAAGCTTGCTGACAGCTCCACAACTCTTACTTATCCAAAGCAGTCCTATGTTTTTTTCAGCAGCGTTTTTTCCTCTAAATGCATTTCTCTTCCCACAAATAAACGCTGTAGAGAATATAGCCTTAACAAACAAAAGCCATGCCCCATTTAACAACGTGTAAGAAATGCTACCCCATCTCTTAAGCTTTTCCCTCTCATTCTCAACAAATATTCTGCTGATACAAACCAACAGTAGTTTTATCCCAGCAGATGAATATCCCACCATCATTTTTTAGTTTTCTACCTCTTCCTGTTGAGGCAGGTAATAATAAATGGAGTGGAAGAGCAGCTTTTTGCCACTCATGCATGGAAGGATAGTAAGTTTTAAAGTTTTTTGGCACAACCAGACAAGGCTGAGCTTGACTTAAATTCCACGTTAACCAGTCCAAGTTAACTCTCTTATGATAGTGGCTATACAAAGTACTTAATTTTATGACATCACAATAATGTCTGAAAGCAAACTGTAGTGATACTTATGGCTTCTGTGATGTTGCATTCTGAAAATGCTCAGGTTAAAAACAACAACACATTTTCACTATTATATATAAAGTAACATGTTTAGAGATGCCAACAAAGGTTAGGGCTCCATCCTGTTAGGTGCCCTATATACACACCAAGAGACAGACTTTGTCTCACCCAAATTACACTCGGAAGTTAAATAAGAGAAAGTTTTTGAGAAAGAACACATAATCTTGATTTTATAGGTGAGAAAAGGGACATATGTGATCACCAATTAAGATTAGCAGCTTTAAACATGGATGATCAGGCCCAATAATCTGTATCTCAGCTCTAATACAGTCAATGGAAACAGCAGTTACCACTTGGGAAAATCCACCACCTTTTATCCACATGAAAATGGATCTAGGTGCCTCTCAAAGAAACTAAGTGACTTTCTCAGTGTGTCAGATTGTGTCTGTCTGATTTCTCAAATTGTGTCTGTGACTTGAACCAGGGATGTGACTGGAACTAGGGATGTGACTGGAACTTGACACAGATTGTGTCTGTGACTTGAACCAGGGATGTTGGCCAGATTTTGTGCTTGTGACACAAACACAACGTCATTTCTGCTCCCTGGAGTATGTTTATTAAGTCTATTTGTGCTCAGGCAAAAGCTCTTTAGTCTTCTACTAACAGTAGAACTAACAGTTCTTCAAACTCTACTGCCTCGCTGTTCACAACTTCTATTCAGCATGAGTGGATGGAAAAGGTATGGATTTAGGTTTTAAAGTGTTGTCAGAAAACAAATCCATATTTTGTTGCTCTAGTCCCTTCTAGAACACATTGGAAGCAACTTAATCTGTCTGCCACCCCTAAATCCTATCCTGGAGACTGCTGCAGTAGCCAGGAATGCTTACAAGAGGTCTTCTATCAAGACACTGTTTTTGTTAGACAGTGACTCATTACGATGAATGATACATGTATCATTATGATGCATTTCAAGTCTGATAAAAAAATTCATTATTTCAAATTATTAAAATCCGTAAAAGTTAGCACACATGCAACACATGTTGAGGAACAGCATTTGGCAGCTATGTTTAAGCCAAGGTGTTAACATCAAAGCATCGTACTACTATGAATGCAAATAACTGTAATTATTAAGTATTATTTTGTTAAGAATGAAAAGTGTGATTTGTAGAATACACATCTGTACAAGTTACACTGTAAGCTGAAACTGGCTTCAGTCATCAACAAGACTGTGAAGGCTCATGTCAACCCTAGTTGTCCTGATTGCTGAAAGCACAGGCAGACACAAAAGGTAGCCTTGTTACCCTTGCTAGGCCCTGGCGGAACAGATATTTGGCCAGTGGTTATTTTTCTGCTTCTTGTTGCTAGCTTTCTTCTCAAGAAGACAACAAACAGTCAGAATGATAATGGCTTGACTGCCTAAAAATGGCAAATTTGTGGAAAGGAATAGGAAAGCAAGATTTTAAAAAGAAAAAAAAAAAAAAAAAAGGCAGAGGTACGTGGGTTACCAAAGTGGTCGTGGTCATCTGTAATATCAATGCCATCAGATGTGGGAACATAGCTCCACATCTGGAGAGAATCCAGTTACCACAAATGTGAAAACATTTCAAAATGTTTGAAGATTGACAATACATTTGATAGAGCAGAATATGGCCAAGAGTCAGGAAGCATAGGAAGAAGGGAACGGTCATACATTTGCAGAATTCATTTCATGCAAAGGACTTACTGTTAGTTCACATCCCAAGAAAGCAGCAGAGAACATGAGACACAGTAGAATAGACACTGGGAACTGTTGAAAACGTTAATGAATTTACCTCAAATGAGCAGAAGTGACAGTGAAGATTGAAAATCTCCCTTTCACAACTTGCACATTAACAGACAAAGTCAATCACAGGTATGATGCCATGACTACTTATAGCAATACCTAAGAGAGTACTGGCCCGCCTCAGGAATAGACTTGTTAATAGAAAACCGGTGAAACATTCTTCTACCAGTCTGTGTGTGGACCCTAATTCCTCAAAAACAAGACAAATCGCTTCCCTGCCTCCCCCCAAAAAACCCAAACAGACAAACAAAAAAAACTACACACACACGTCAGTGTTAAAAAAACAAATTTCAGAGAAGTCTGGACTGAAAAAAAACCTTAGGAATAGAAATACAGACCAGGCAGAAGATACCACACTAAAGAGAAATCAAAATCAGATCCATAAAGACAGAGGTAATCCTTTACTACTAAGGAATTTTACAGAGTCTAAATATTGCCAGTCTCTAAAACAATTGAAATTATTAATGAAAAAGTAAAGAAGCCACAGAAAGCAAATTAGGAGACGCCTAAAATGATTGTCTAGATCAGTTATCTCTAATATGTCATTTCTTATGTTATGGGTAAGCATACTGGAGAGTAGAGTATTCTTATGGAAGACAATCAAGACTATTTTAGTAATAATGTTTATGGTGATATACAATTAGTCATGAAGTCAAGGATACACACAATATAAAGGCATAGAACACAGCACACTGTCTATGGAACAAAATGTCAGATGGAAAGATTGTTAAGATTTAGGACTTGCTTTAAAGACTCATCTTGGCAACCCTGAATACAATTGGCAAGAGGGAAACACAGAAGGAAGCCCACTATTGTACTAGTTTATTAGAGACTTTTAGCACTAATGCTTGATACGTCTCAGAAGAGGCTTACAAGAATAACAAGAGGAAAGGAAAAAGGTCCAGTTTATTGCAGCTGAAAGATTTTTCAGTAAAAGGCAGAAAGAGGAATAACAGAACGGGATGGTGTTACCGCCAATGAGTTGAAAAGGAGCTGACAAACATTTGAGCCAAAGTGGCAAAAATTTAGGGAGAGCTTGAGGAATAGTTGTTTAAATTTGATATTAAGCTTGGAAGGAAATTCTGCAGCTTGTGGAGGGACAGGGAGCTTGGCACAATCAAACTGGGATCAGTTTCCACAATTACTGAACCCACAAAAGTCTCCTGTACAGCTCTGTAATAGTACTCCCCTGCCTCAGCTTACCCCTACAGCTGTCCAGGCATACAACACTCATTGGAAATCTTGGCAGAGTGCTTTTTTGTGAGCCACAGAAAAGAACTTAGAACAGACCTAGAAGTTCCCTTTTTATATTTATTTATTTATTTATGTTGGTTTGGATTCAGGTTTAGTAAGAAGAGTAATAGGCAGAAAGCAAGTTTCAAGGAAACAGCCTGAACTGTGGAGTAAATACGGCACAGCTTCCAAAGAAACTATCAACAACCTTTCAGTTTCATATATTTGGATGAATTTCACTGAGAGCTGGAGCAGAAAGGCATTCTTCAAAAGCCTTTACCCAAATCTCTCCAAATTTGGTCAAAAGGGATCTTCAATCAAACCATGTTTAAAAAAAAAGGGGGAAAAAAGAAAAAAAGAAACAAACTCAATTACCACCACACATTTCAAAGTTAGATATCTAAGCTGCATGCTTAGTTTCTCATTTTTCAGCACAGTAGTATTTACACTAATAAAGCCAGAATCAACAGTTGTTGTGGTGGGTTGTTTTTCTTCTCTTCCTTCCTCCCATAGAAAAAGGGACTGGTCAAGGCTACACTGGCCAAAGTCTGAAATACATTGTAAATCAATTCTCCAAAGGCAGGAAGAAAGGGATGAGGGGCACTGGAGAAGACGAAGCAGTAATTTCAAAATAAAACCAACAAGATGACACTGAAGCGCAGCCAGAACGGCCACATGCCATTGTAAACGGAGACTGTGCAAACAGCTCCATCCCTGGAGTCACAAGCAGATGTTCGTGTCAGAGGAGCGCTCTGCATGGACAGGTCACAGGAGGCCATGCTGCTCCCCTGGGGGAGACCAGTCGATGGTGTAGATCTAAGCACAGCAGGATCATGTCACCATGGAACAAGGATTCGGAATACAGCTATGTAGTCTTCTCTAGCAAGTTTTATTTCTGGCTGACAGAGCTGGCCTTTAGGGTCTCCAAAGACGCAAGTCCCAGGCTTCTTTGATTTGCAAAACTGTAAACGCTTGCTCTAATATCATCTTGCTTAAAAAATAAGCATGTTTCTATCCTTGGTCTATCTTCTATCTTTCAAAATAATCTTGACAACATATACTGACTGATAGAGTTGAAAGCATCATAAATGTTTTTTTTACAATCAAGTTATTTTCGCAGTCAGGACAAACAACTACTCAGACCTGACCTCAGAGATCTCTCAAGTTTTTTAAAGGATCTCCGTTCACTTCAGCTGTGAAGAATAGCTCTGCCCTGGCTATCAGGGCCAACTGCAATTGCTTACAGCTGTAACAACTCTAGTGTGCAAGCAGTGTGATGGCAAACCACTAATTCCAGGCCAAGGCTGTGGCCTGAAAGCTGGGCATAGAGAGGACCTTGCAGGAGTCTCATTAGTCTGAAGAAAGTACTAAAAACTTAACTAGGCCCAGCTGGAGCCAAAGAAAAGAAAGTACTAATCACAACCCACCATCCTGTTGCTGCTGCTTCTTCCCCCGTCTCCAAATCATGGGCAAACTCTTCAAACTCTCTACAGACAACAGCACTCCTGTCCAGAGCCTGTGACCAGGGTATCCCCAAGGAGTCTGCATGGTCAGCTTTGCTGAAACTCAGAAACAACTTCTGTTTAAAACTGTGGATGATGGTAGAAGTGAAAAGAAAAATCATCTCTACCAAAAGCTCCTTTATCTCGTAGCTCTTCTGCTATTCAGCAAACACTGGCATTGCTGCTTCTCAGAGTTGCAGTCCTTTGCAGCCAGGACTACTGTGGGAAGCAATAGGTAAGAGGATTATTTCTGAGGCTGCTAATAATAAAAATAAAATAAAAACAACAACAACAACAAAAAAACAACCTACAAAAAAAACCCAAAAACCAAAAAACAGATCAAATGCTCTAATGAACTGAAGAGCAAAGCATACACAGAGGAGACCATAAAGTGAATGACTGAATGTCCAGCAAGTGCTTTGATTTTCCACTTTTCAAAGCTGAGCACACAGAGCATGAGCAGTTTAAAAATTCACCCTGATCCAGGTTTTCTGGATCTACCTAAATCAGACACAGTTTTTTGAAGGAAGTCATCAGAACATTAAACATTATTGCCTCCCCCTTGTTTCTGAATGTTAAAACCATTGTTGTGGTTTAACCCAGTGGGCAACTAAACACCACACAGCTGTTCGCTCACTCCCTCCACTGCAGTGGGATGGGAGAGAGAATCAGGAGGGGAAGTAAGATTTGTGGATTGAGATAAAGACAGTTTAATAGGACAGAAAATGAAATGAAAATAACAATAATGATGACAAAAGAATATACGAAAATAAGTGACGCACAATGCAATTGCTCACCACCCGCTGACTGATGCCCAGCCAGTTCCCAAGCAGCAGCCCCTCAGCCAGCTTTCCCCTAGTTTATATACTGAGCATGACATCATATGGTATGGAATAACCTTTTGGCCAGTTTGAGTCAGCTGTCCTGGCTGTGCCCCTCCCAGCTTCTTGTGAATCTCCAGCCTTCTCAGTCACCAGAGCATGAGAAGCTGAAAAGTCCCTGACTTAGTGCAAGCACTACTTAGCAACAACTAAAACATCAGTGTGTTACCAACATTATTCTCATGCTAAATCCAAAACAAGGCACTATACCAACTACTAGGAAGAAAATTAACTCTATCCCAGCTAAAACCAGAACAACCGTCTACATTAACAGATTTATGTGCAACACAGGGTTTTCTTTTTTAGGTGCAAAACCACCTTGCTTTTACAGGGGTGTGCCATATAGAGCAGTTATGCTTTTCAGCACCGGCGCTCATACTGAAGGGACTGGTCATGTATGAAGTGGCGCAAATTACTAGAAGATCTGAAAAAACACCTCAGACAGGTGTTTTTGTACAGGATGGTAGGTATATTTTCCTCCATGATATCTTGCAGCTATTGCAGCTGTAGGATTCTTCCAGACAATCATTTTACTAACACATCAAACTCCTTCAGTTTACTCCTGAACACTAGGACAGTGAAAACAACCGTCTGAATCAACCAGCCCACTCACATCCCACCAACACAGAGGACTTAACTCTGTCTTCAAGTAACAAATCATTTTTTCCGTAACTTAAATGCCATACTTGCATTGTTTACAGTAAATCAGTTTTAATATTTACCTATTTGGCATTTCCCCTGTCATTACATTACCCCTAGATTCTCTTATCTACACTGACAGTCTGCCACAGCTCTTTTCTTCTGTAGCTACTATTATTATTTCATTTGCACTATGGCAGCACTGAAGAGCTGCTGTAATAGGATCACATTATGCCAGGCCCAGTACAAAGAACAATAAAAACAGTCTCTGTCCCAAAGATCTTCCAGGTTCAAGTAACTTGCCCAGTCTTTTCTTTGGCTTAATTTCTGTCATTAATGAATCTCATTTACTTTATCCTTTTCAGATACTCACATTTTTGTCTGTCTTCTGCTATAGTTTTACTTTTCTCAAGAAGCATACCTTAGTGAATTGACCCTATATAGTCCCTGTGTTCCCTTTCTGCAAACCTCTTAGAAATACATAAAATTAAGTTGTCTAAACCATGTGGCTGAAGCAGATGAGACCGGAGGTCCCTTTAGCTCAGTAATCTGTAACAGCAATCAAAGTGAGTGCCTCAGAAGGATGGAAACCCTTCACCAAATAAACCCTGATTGCAGCTTCACTGAGCAAGTATTTCCAACATATTAAGCATCTAATAGCAACCTTCCAAACCTGTGCACCCATCTTACTGTAGTTGTTCTTTCTTGATACATAATATATTATATAATGCAATACTTCATCAAATGTCTTTCCAAGAACAGAAATACTCCTTTTTTCTTTGCATTCAACTAATCTTACACATACAAAAGATTGAAATCAAGTAACGATAGCATGAACACTCTTAACTCAGTCCACTATAATATTATTTGAATATTATCTTCCAGTCTGTACACATACTGTCTCCCTAATCAGTCAGAGATCCAATCAGGTATTCAACTAAAACTTTTACTGCTCTTTTACATATATTTCCCCAAGTTTCTCCTCTGGACAGCTAAAATTTATCTTGCCTCATCATTTTCAAATCTAACTGCTAATAGTTTTCATCTTTCCCCAGATATTGTCCTTAATTTTGTACTTCTCAGTGAATGCCAATTGATACTATATTTTGCATACTTTCACAGTATCCTCAAGAAGGAACAGAGGATCCAAATCTGTATTTTTTTTTTTTCAAATTTTAATTGATGTAAAAGAAAAGCAGTAGCTACCATTATTAAGTATTCATGCAACACAAATAGAAAATGAAATAATGGACTTTTCTGCATAACTCAAACACAAAGCTGCACATAAGAATTAGTTTCAGCATAGTCTTAAATGCATGCCACTGCTTTGGTACAGTTTCTTTTCACTGTTTCACATTCCTCATTATATTAAAAAAACTTCTTTCCTCTCTTCCTGCAGTCTACAAGTGATGTGCAGTCACTACTATATATTGTCTGCACCTAAAAGTGTTTAGAAATCTACTCTAGACCACTTTCAAAAACTTTAAGAGCTATCATCTATTCTGGAGAAGCTGTGATGCTTTGAGGTGTCTACATGCACCAGGTTCATTCCCATCAGGAATTTGAGACTGTGGGCTTCTGATGTCAGTACGCATTCTGCTACACGTACAATAAAATCAGCCTCACATCCTTCTAGAGGACAGCATACAGACTGGAATTAGCTTACATGGCTTAATGGGGTCAGTATGAAGTCCCAGCAGGAAAGATCCCATAATATCAGGAGGAAGAACAGATTATAGATTCAATCCAGAAAACATCTGAATATTACCAATTACTGTAAGGTAAATAAAATTTTCTTCTTTTTCCACTGACTACCTGCACAGATTCTACTCTTGATGAACAATTGATCAATCCTCTGTATGTTCCAGAACAGGCAGGAGGGGTGACACCTGAACAGAGACTGCTGGATAACACCACCCCTAAAACCACTATCAGGAAGCCCATGCCTGGGTACAGTTACTGTTAAATGTGAACATCAAGCTTCCTAGGTCACTCTAAAGGATTTTGGTCCGTCTGAAGCATTATATTCTCCACACAGAAAACGTGTCATAAAAAAATGCGTCATAGAAAAGAGTCTGGCCAATTCCTAACATGGCAGGATTTTTTTTCCCAGATACACAATAACAGTTTCTGATTGAATTTTTGAAGTACTTGGGCAACCTCTTTGTAAATATTTAATTGCTACCATCTACCCCTACCCCAGCATAGCTTGAAAAAATTCATCACATAATGTAAGAGTTTCTCTTCCTGCATTACTAAGAGGTTAAGGAAAGAAAACTAGGATTTCTTACCTTTACCCTGTGTTTTTTCTGTATGACGAGTTGCACGGCCATAGTAAGAAACTCTGGCAGAAGGCTAAGAATGCAGTAGGTTATTTTGCATAGTCCACTGCCTAGTGGACTTCAGTGAAGATGTTAAAAAGAAAAAAAAAAAAGCACATGTTGTTTCAGGAGGGGCAAAGAACTCTTTACTGTCAAGGTCTGCAGAGAAGACTAATCCTGACGTGCTCAGGTAGAAAGAAAAAGTTGGCTTTGTAAGTAAACTGCATTGAACCTCTGAAACAGAACAGGTCTCTTATTGGACCTTCAGTCAAGCAAAAACTAATTTGTTATAAGAATAGATCAAGGGACCAGGTACGGGGTTTTCTCATTGTTCTGAAAGACAATACCTAGTAAGGTATGTGAAGCCATCAATTAATTTGCCGTTGCCAGCAGAGCAAAATACCAGGACTATCTGTCTCATTATAGAGCAATCCCAGCCTTACTTCCTTAGGATTCTCAGAATTAAATACATACAACAGCCATGATGTCCAAAAGAAAAGGAAGCCATCTCCCACACAACGCATGGGGTCATAACTCCTCTAATTCAAGTGCTTCTGTTCCAGGGAATCCTCTTTGTTCAAGAGGCCCTTGATGACTAAGTCTTAAAGACTGTCTGAAGAATTCCTACTAATGAAAAGAAACCTGCATCGGTACTGAAATGTCTTGAGAAAGAATGAAGTAAGAGATCCTGACAAAGCAGGAGGTTGTCTTCTCACCTCTTGTTTATTAGTTAATTACATTATTATGGTATTATCCACCTGTATGACTAATTAATCCATGAGGAAGGGAGAAAAAAAAACTTTGTATACCAGCCGTGGGCTTCAGGGTTCTAAGATACTTATGCACAAACAAGCTTTCCAAGTGGTTCAGAGATCCTGAATTAGAGACGTCAGATGACTTTTCTGTCTAAAGTCCTGAGTCACTAAAGAAGGTTAACTGATTGTATCAATACAGTAAAGCATACATCTCACATCTTTCAGATCCATAAACTGTAACAAGAATGAAATGTAGGGAATATGGCTAAAGTCATCATTCAAAATTTAAAACCATAAATAGTGTAAAACACTAGAGATCAAGTACATGCCTCCAGTCCCTTTACTTCTTTGAAAGCATCAGGAATAAAAGACAAACCTCTGAACTTTAAAAGCACCTCCATCAGCAGGTCCAAACATAGATGATGACTAGCCTCCTCCTGTGAAAAGAATCTTAAAAACAAAGAAAAGAAAAAAAAAAAAAAAAAAAGAGAGAAAACAGCCAAAGGGATTACAAGGATACTAAGCTGTGTAGATTTATCTGACCTAATACATTTATGAAAGCAAAGATCAATAGATATGACAGAACTTCATGATGAAGTCTTCCTCAGGTCTCAAGGACAGTAGAACAGAAAAACAGTGCAAAATGTTCCTAGTGTCATCAGCAAACCTACTACCTGTGAGAAGCCTCATCCAAAGCATGGGGTGCCTTTTCCGGTTCTACCATGTTAAATCTGTGAATCTTAGTGGCTGGTGACAGAATAGCGTCATACTAAAATATGCTTCTTGTCACAAGTTTTCTGTTGTTTTGGTTTGGTTTTCTAAGGAATTATGACACAGAAGCCCTGCAGAATTTGCCTGAGAGCATGTTATGATGTTGAAAGCATCACATACACCACTGATGAAGACAATCTCAGACAGATGTCCTCAACTGTTACATGGATCGCTCAGAGGATTTCAGCAAGCTTAAATCATGATGGCATCCATACAAGTCATTGCATATGTTGGAGTGCTAGCTACATTTAGCATAACCTAGAGACATACAAGGCAGAGATATGACTTCTTTGAAACTGTAGCTAGTTTAGCAATCTTTAATGAGTTGCATAGCTAGATTTTCTAATAAAAATGACATCACATAATCTGTCATTACCGTTTAAAGAAATGCAGAATAAACACTTCTATACAAAATGCTTCAAGGATGTCTTTCCCCCACAAAACGTGTTAAGGGTGGATCTTCTACTCGATTCCCTCAAGCACTGCAGTCAGGCACAGGAGTGAAAAAAACATGTTAAAAAGCTTTTGCAGGAGCTTGATATCTTCCGTCTGCTTTTTTTGGACATAGCCAAGGTCTATACAGGTGTATGCCAGATGGGCATGGTTACACTGCTTGTGTTGACAAGTACAATATTTCCAAAATTTTTCCTGTTTTTCTTGGACAACCTTCTAGAGAATGCCTAAGACTTCTGCCATGTACTTCATTAAATCCTGGAAAATTTTAAACTTGTCTGTAGAAGCCAGGAGAAGATGAGAATATTGCAGCTGGAACTGGATGTTGTTCTGCTGAAGTTTGAGGTTTTTCCTCCATTCTGTCAGATTGCTGGTGTTGGAGCGACCGAGTTGTATGAGAAGATTTAATGCACCCTTTGAAACTGAAGAGCTGTTCTTTGAAAAGAGTGGGCAATGCTGGCTTTGTGGGCTAACAGTAAGCAGCGTAGCTGAGGAGTGAGAGGAGATGGCAGCTCAGCCAGGACCATTAACACTGTGAACTGCATGGGGGAATACACAATAGGTGGGGCAAGTTCCCGTGGAGTCCTTGCTGGGCCCTTTTCTGGAAGTTGAGCTGCAGGGAGAGAAGAATCTGGCAAAAGGAAAGCAGAAAGGTGTAGCCACAAGCAGAAGAGGAGGAATTCTTTTTGTGATGTGTTGGGACCATCAGCCTGAAGTCAGTTCTTCAGGAACTTACAACCAACATAGTACTATTCAAAAGCCCTTGTGTCCCAGTTCTGCACCGCCTTGCTGGTTTTTTTCTAGGCATCTCCTGACACTTAAATGAAGTGCAAGATATTAATTCAATATTCCTTATCCTTCTTGGTCTATGTTTGGTGACAGATTTCCTGAGTAACATCCAATCCAGCCTTCACAGCTGGCTGAGCTTCCCAAACATCTAGCACTGTTTGGGAGTTTTTTTCTCTATCATATTCTGTAATAAAGTTGTGGTTTCCCCTTTGCCAGCCTATCTACAGCTTCTACAAACATTTATTTCTTAAAAGAGGCCACACCTTGGCAAAGGATCATGTCCTGTCCATTGCCTCTGAAAAAAAGCAGTCATTTATGCTTTTCTAAGTTTCTCCAGAAATGTTAACTTGGATAGGCCACCACAAATCCAGTCATGAATTAATATATATTGTTTCAGCATTAAGGCAACTATTGGAGTTCAAAGTACTTTAGTTATATAAAAATAGACATAGAGGCAGACAATTTAAATAACAAATATAACCCCAGAGCACTGGCATTAAGATTGATTTACTGTAGAGGAAAGCACCATATGAAGGTAGGCACCACATGTGCTGTCTTGGACATCAACACAGGGAACCTAAAAAAGAGCTTATTCCTTTCAGCAAGAAACAAGCCTATACTTGTAATGAACCTTCTGTCTCTTCCCATACATGGGTGAAAACAATCCATGTCTATAATATATGATTCTTTACATCCCAAACTGGCATTGATGCAGATGTAAGAGGAGCCTCATTTACCTGTACTTATCAGTCATAACTAAAGAAACTGAGGCCTCATTGACACAAAGACTAACCTGCAAACTGAGGTTATTAAAGAAATTTCCCTTCAGAACACACTAAATTTTCTAGTAAAGTTTTATCCTTTTGTCTCTCAGACAAAGCACTGAGAGCGTTCACAGATGAGTGGCATTGTGTGCTACATGTGAAATGTATTTTTTTTTTTAAACCATGGAGAAAAAGCTTCTACTTACACATTTAATCTTCAGTTCCTAGAATATCAGAGATGTATGGAATAAAATTTAGTTCTCATTAGAGTTTTGTGTGTATTTTTTTAAAATATGCCAAGAATCACTGTAAATTTAGATAACTATGTGTTCACTGACTTTAAAATCCCGTATATTAGATATTACTATCCATAAAGGAGTATCCACCATGTTTATCCTTATTGAGCCTTTCTTCTAGGGTCCTGGAGAGTAGCAGTATTTTTCCCCCATTCTGAATAGTACCCCTGGAGAGATTCTTGGTTCCTTGGTCTCTTTTGCATAATTTGGCAATTATTCAATTGCTTAAGTGTTCAAGTAGACACTCTTTCTCTACACAGGGTCCAATGTTTTCCATCCTCATCTCTTAATAGCTTCTGCAAACCTAAGGGGTTGTTGACTGCTGCTGAATCCTTGTATTTCCTAGAAATTTATTGTAGTATTTCAAAGCATTTAGATCTCCTTCTGCACTTTTAGAAGACCTACAACTTTCAAATACATTTATTAAAATGGGACACTGAAGATTCAGTGATTCAATTTAAACTGCAGATTTCCCAAAACCAAATCTTAAACTGCCAAATACAACCCCGCCTTAGCCAGCTGCTGACGTTTTCATGAGGATATGGCTGCCAAGATACGTAAATTGAGTCACTTTTTTCTTTCTTTGTCTTCTAGAGTCCAGATTCCAATTTCTCATTAAATTTATTTGTAGAGCTTTTTTTTTTTTTTTTTACCTCCTCCAAAAATGATGACCAACTCCCTGTTTTTTGGATGGTTTTCTTGTGTTTACTTGTTCCTGACTGAACTGTCACATCAAAGAGCTAGATAATCTACATGCAATTATTGTAGTATATTGTTGCAATATATTCTAGTATATTGTTATCAAAGCACATAATGACTTTGTGTGCACATCTACAAGTTTTCTCACAATAAAGTCAATAATGATGCTATTTACCGGAGAGAAGCATTCAAGTTTGATGCTAACACCTACAACTGATCAATTGTTCAAGCTGATAATTAAGAACAGCATCAGACCTTTGTGCTATTTTTCTTGGCACTTCACACTATTAACAACATTCCTCAATAGATAGTGGTGGGAGCTTCTGAATAAAACCTGTGAGTGTATGACTGGCTTTCCTCTCCCTTCCATTTGATGGCCTCTTTGATGCTTGTACAGGGATTTTTACAGAGGAAATCTGGGCAATTTATGATCTTCCAGGCTGAGACTAACTTCACCTTCATAACTTTCATTGATAATGTCTTTTGCAGATTCTTCTCAGGAAAGTTGCATAACATTGCACCAGTATTTGCCATAGTCTTCTTCGGTATGTAGGTGTGGTGGGTTGACCCTGGCTGGATGCCAGGTGCCCGCCAAAGCCGCTCTATCACTCCCCTCCTCAAGTGGACAGGGGAGAGAAAATATAACAAGAAGTTCATGGCTTGAGATAAGGACAGGGAGAGATCATTCACCAATTACCATCACAGGCAAGACAAATTAAACCAATTTCCCCAAGTTGAGTCTATTACCAATCAAACCAGAGTAGGGTAATGAGAAAATAAAAACTAAATCTTCAAACACCTTCCTCCTACCCATCCCTTCTTCCTGAGCTTAACTTTACTCCTGAATTCTCTACCTCCCCCCCCACAGCGGCACAGGGTGATGGGGAATGGGGGTTGTGGTCAGTTCATCACACATTGTCTCTGCCACTCCTTCCTCCTCACACTCTTCCTCTGCTCCAGCGTGGGGTCCCTCCCATGGGAGGCAGTTCTCCATGAACTTCTCCAACGCAAATCCTTCTCATGGGCTGCAGTTCTTCACGAACTGCCCCAGTGTGGGTTCCTTCCATGGGGTGTAGTCCTTCAGGAACAGACTGCTCCAACATGGGTCCCTCACGGGGTCACAAGTCCTGCCAGCAAACCTGCTCCAGCATGGGCTCCTCTCTCCATGGGTCCATAGGTCCTGCTAGGAGCCTGATCCAGTGCAGGCTTCCCACAGGGTCACAGTCTCCTTCAGGCATCCACCTGCTCCAGCATGGGGTCCTCCATGGGCTGCAGGTGGATATCTGCTCCACTGTGGACCTCCATGGGATGCAGGGGGACAGCCTGCCTCACCACGGTCTTCACCACAGGCTGCAGAGGAAATCTCTGCTACAGCGGCTAGAGCACCTCCTCCCCCTCCTTCACTGACCTTGGTGTCTGCAGAGTTGTTTCATTCATATATTCTCACTCCTCTCTCCATCTGCAACTGATGTTGTGTAGAAACTTTTTCCCCTTCTTAAATATGTTATCACAGAGGCATTACCACCGTCCTGATGGGCTTGGCCTTGGCCAGCAGCGGGTCCATCTTGGAGCTGGCTGGCATTGGCTCTATTGGACACAGGGGAAGCTTCTAGCAACTTCTCACAGAAGTCACCCCTATAGCTGCCCCACTACCAAACCTTGCCATGCAAACCCAATACAGTAGGTGGTAATGTCTATTTATCCACTGACTTTTCCTGCTCCCTTGCTTCATTTAAGTCAGTAATTTTATCACTTACCTTGCCTTCATATACTTCTATCCCTCTTTATAATTACGTGGTCTTCAGCTGCAGTTTTCTTGCATTTTTAGCTGTTTTTTTTTTCTTTTCATGATATTAGACTCTACCACTTCCTTTGTCAGTGCCTTGGAGAAACAGTACACGTGTAGCACCAGCTGAATGCCTTGCTTCTCGTTGCTTGTCGCTCTTTCTCTGCATCTAAACCTTTTCTTGCTTACTTTTGGCAAATATTCTAACTCATGCAGACTTTGCAGGGAGGATTTTTCTGGAGGTATTTCAGCAGCTTCTTGTCACTATCTTGACCAGCAGCTTCAGGTTCAGTGCTGTTTTATTCATGTACTTCCTCCTAGCTCATCTTTCACAGTTAATTGTTATAACAGTACAAACTCATGTTATTGGAATGGCACAACACACTAGAAGCCCAACAAGTGACTTTGCTTCGCAGCAACAGCGTATAAGAACAAACTCAGGTGTAGTTGGACAGTTCTGCTCTTTATGCCCTCAGGCAGGGTAGACACCTGGAAGGCTTAGACAGCTCACACAAGGGAAGGTACCTGCGCTCCAGATCATTCCCTTAGAATCCATTTGACTAACTCAAAGAAAGCTCAACTTCTACCACTCCCTTTTGTAGTTTCCACCTCCTCTCCACAAGAAAGGCATTTTTTTCGCCTCCCCTCTCTTATCCACATTAAGATCCATACGCAATCAACATCAAGATTTTTCCTTTCTGTTAAGGGAAGAGATTTTTCTAACACTGTCTTTATTGAAGTTGACTGGGTAGAACTACTCTTACCTCTTCCACAGGTCATTTCCAAAGCAATGCTAACCAATATATTGATATACTATATACGTTGACCTTAGACAATATCCACTTGTAAAATTTTAAGATATCTGCATATAATGTGGTTGCACTTTTTAATTAACAAAATAGGTAAGCTATCAATTTTTTATCTTTATGGACATATTCATTTTACACCTTGTAACTCTCATGACAAATTAACACGTCTGGTATTTTTCTGGTTGTCTCAGGTAGAATACCCAACTTGAGATGACAGAGAACTTTTCGAGGTTTTGCATCTTCAGGTAGTTTGTACAACGTTCAAGTGTGACTTAGTGCCCCTTCCTCCTTTTCCAAAAGCTCTTTTCAGAAGCACATAACATTTTCAGAGCACAAAAGTGACATGGGAAGCTAAGCCCTGTTTTCAGAAGTGTCTGGAGCATTCAGAGGCTGCTAAAAGACAACAGCTTTTATTCAACTAAATAGCTTAGGCATACTTACAATGCTCATGTTTTAAATGCCTCATGCCAGGCAAGGGTTTTATCTGTGTCAAATTGTAATTGCCTGTTGCTTTATGAATGTCATCATAATTATAACTTTCACTCTGCATTTTAACCTCCACAGTGGATTGATATACCCAGTTTCTGTTGAAAACTGATCAATGTCTGACAACATCTGTCAATTCTGACACCATCGTTGTGCTAGGATTTCACATGCTTGGAAGAGAGATAACTATATCATATGAGAATCACTCAGGCCAACATTTAACAAGTCTCCTTCACTGGACCTACAGGCAATTAAAGTACTGTTGATTTGAATAACTTTCTACTGAGAAATTGGGTAAGGCTGGGTCAGGGAGAGGTGGGACATTGTCAGAGGTGAGAAAAAGCCTATATTCAAGAAATGACTGCTTTCCTGAGGACCAAGACAGACCACCAGCAAAGCCCACATGACAGGCCAGCTGCCAGGCACAAGAATGCTGAACCAAGCCTCTGGGCTCAGGAGGGATGAGGTCAGGCAGAGGCAGAGCATTCAGGTCCATTGGTTGTTTTCCAAAGGGCTATTAGGATCTCTAGAGGTTTCCAGGCTGCAGTTAAAAAATTCATTTTGCTAATCTACTGTCTTGCTCTCCAGCCGTATCTTCTCCTAAGGATTTATCTGGTCAGCTCCCATAAGTCAGGTATTTTTCTGTGGTGAAAAGATGGGAAGGTCATCGCACTTACTCCAGAACGTGTAGTTTTCAGACTCTGGAGCCCACAGCCCAAGAAAAGGACCAGACACATGGAGTATCTCTGCCGCTGAATCATGCTGTGCCTATTCAAACTGCTGGGGGAAGAGAAGGGGAGAGGGAGTGGAAGGTAGGTTCATTTTCAGCAGTTTGGTATAGTGACTAAACAGCTTCTGTAAACAGGGCCAGGTTAGAATAACTCCCAAACTCTACATAAGAGATACCTGCACTCCTCTTTGCTCTTAGGTGGCCCAGGAGAGAGAAATCAAAGAAATTAAGTGATTTATAAAAAATTAAGGTTTATCAGGGTCTTTGTGACTTAGCCTGGACCATCTAGGTTGACCTGTGTTCTGTTCTAATGTTGTGGTTCTACGTTCTGCTCTAATGTTGTGGTCACGTTTTTGATTCTTGGGCTGCCTGGATTTTTTTATTCTTGCTTATTACATGATCACACTATTGCTTATTGATGACCAAATGTTTTCCAGGTATCACTACACAGCAAAATTCTCAGTGCAGTTTGTCAGCTCCATTGCTGGTACAGTCTAACCCCAGCAAGCCAAGTGGTAGAGGGTCCCTCAAAGACTGCCTACTTTACACCTTTTTACAAAGACATCTGGCAGTTTGGCATTATCACTGCTCCTGCCTCATGCTTTGATTTAGAATTTTAGGGTGAATATTTATACTGATTCAGAAAGAGCAGAAATACTGGGTTTTTTTACCCAGAAGCGCACAACCTCATCTATCACTGTGATACTGGCTTCTATCCATTACTCATTCTGCATTCACATTTTACCGTCTGCCCACTGCTAACCTGGACTTGCTATGTTTAATCTGTACATCACCACCACTCTCTCACTTAAAAATCTAAAGGATTTGCTTGAATTCACTTAATTAGGAACTACACCATTCAGGAAGCTGTACCAAAAATAACTTGATTTATGAGTTGGCAGCTTAAGTAGCCCCTTAGCAGTGCTTAACAACTACTGCTGACGTCAGATGTCTCTGTTGATTCAGGACCATCCAGGTTTGAAGTGAGTCAGGTAGCTCCAGCTCACATGCGTCAGAGCTGGCAGTTTACATCTGGAGGAATAAATCGGAACACAGTTTTATGGGCAAAATCGAGTTGAGACACCTAGCAAAAATTTACTGTCAAATCACTCTCTGGAAAAAAATCCACCCCACATTCATAGTTCTATTAGCATTTTCACCTTAAATGCCAAGCAAATATGGCAAAGCAAGTATCTTATCTCTGTATACGGTTTACCTACTTTCCCTGTTGATATACTGAATTGTGGGAGAGATGGAATATATTGTCTCTACTTCATTGTTTTAAACACAGCTTAGTCAGCTGGTAGCTGTCTTCAGGACAGCCGCTGCAGTGTGCTTTAAGGTGCAAGAAAGTCAGGAACAACTTCTGCTTCCTCAGTTTCAGATCACACTCACTTAACGTGATCCTTTGTTATGATGGAAAACAAAAGGGACAGGTGAAAGTTCCCAGGTGACTCAAAGACCACAGGATCAAATCCCGCTTTCACTCTGGTGATCCCACGACCATAAGGCAGTCAGGGTAACGTTTACTAAAAGTACATCCGGAAAAGTCAAGCACTGTAATCCCATGTTCACACATTTTTCTTCTGCACACCCTCCCCAACACATGTTACTATTTTCCACTTTGAACTGAAGGCTTTGATTGTTGCAGGTACAGATCAAAACCTGAAATCAAAGTCTTACCACCCTCTTTGCAGAGGATGCAGCCTAGATGACAAGAGCTCACCAACAGTCCTCCGCTACCCTTTTCACATTTACCCTTGTGCTGCAGATACAGCTGAATGAGAAACTTGACCTACAACTGAATGAGAAATTCCAAATAACCAATGGACCACCCACCATATATGTACTCCTACCTGGGTTTTGAGCACTGGGTGTGAGCTGACTGTAAGACAGAAAGACACCTTTTTGCATACACAGCTCTCAGAGTGCTGAGCTTTCAGTACTCTCTGGTCTGGGAGCAGGGTCCGAAGCAGGGTCCCTGGAGAAGTGGGGTTGCTGACATGGGAAAGGAATGGGCACCTATGGAAAAGGTTCATACCTGCAGAGGCTCGAGGCTGGGGGAGAAAACTTGCCACCACCACCCCTCTAAGCAGTGGGGGGAAGAAGGCAGCAATAGCAAGTGCATTGTAACAGTTCACTCAGAAATAAGCAGAGATCCCAATAGCTCCAGCACAACCCTGGAGGAATGTGTCACTTTAAATGAATCAGATGCTCTTGAAAAGTCTAAAAAAAAAAAAAAAAAACTGGAAGGAAACATTTATAGGCAAGATATATCCTATACAATGTCTGAAGGCAGAAATAGACTTAACTAAATTTGGGGGTGGGGACTGTTATCCTTGTAAAAGCAGAAATAATATCACCCCCATGCCCGATGGGCAATAAAACACATTATACGGCAAGGCACTGAGAGGCTAGAGTGACTTGGGAGATCAGGGGATAAAAGCAATGAATGAAAAGGTCAATATGTATGAACAGATGCATCTGAGCCTTCTAAGGATTTTATAATCTGTTAACCAAACTGAGATTCTGGAAGAATGGATACTAGAGAAAACAGGGGCAGAGAAATAGAGAGGAATAGAAGAGAGAAGATAGGATATATTGACTAAGTCTCCTTATAAATAAAAAAATTTGGAGAGAGAGGAAGGGGGAGTTGTACAGCTTTAAACTCACATGGTGGTAGGCATCAGTTCTGTGCTTCTTGTAGCTAGTCCAACAATAAACACATCTGAGCGAGAACTAGCCCCTGTGACTGGGACATGCACGTGTGCTTCGCTAAAGGAGATGTCATGTTGATCACAGATAATTCATCTGATGTGGCATTTGCTTGGGTAACCATGCAATTTTCTGTGAATAGCAAACTAAGCAACTGCAAAATCCATAGTTCATTGCTCTCTTCTTCCCTGTGGCTGAATCAACTTTTGTATTTTTTTTTTTTAATGCAGTATTTAACTATTTGATCCATTCATATTTCTTCCTCTTTTTTCATTTGGTCTCCCGTTTCTGAATTTGTACCATATATGAGTGCTCATTGCAATTCATTCAGACATTCTGCATTCATATGGATGCAGAAAAGAGACACATTTATAGGCAACGTAGATCCAACAGCATGCCGGAGACAGAGATGGCCTTAAGTCTCGTCAAGGAATGCAGAGGCCATCTTTCAGAAAAGGCGGCCATTAGTGGGCTTCCATCCTATAATTCATCAAGGAGTGCATCATAGACAGAGTCATCCCTGCTCCAGTCTAATCAGTTCTCCAATCTCAGTCCCCTGTTTTGAGCATGAAACTCATCTCCCTGTCTGATACCTTGTGTCTCACGTATTGGCCATGCTGCATTGCGTGTGCTCTCCCCACTTCCCATTTTGGGATTCTCTCTGCTAGACATGGGTTGTCAGCTGTCCTTCAGGGAGTAGATGGGTTGGAGATTTATGATGGGTTGTTGTTTTGGTTTGTTTTCTTTTTTTTTTTTTTTTTTTTTTTCTCTCCTATGAACATTCTGTAATTCAGTCAGTGATTCAAATTAAGACAAAAAAATCATCATTGTTGGCTAGACAAATTTAAGGATTCATAACAGTGTGGTGCTATCTTTCAATTTATTTTCTTGTTATAACATACTCTTGATTATGGTTTCAAGTGCATAATCACTAAACATACAGTGTGGTATACAGATTAACACCACGGAAGGACTGATGAAGTTTTCCTGACTTGAATGTCACTTTGTTTCTTATTTAAATATATACATACAGACACCTCCGTAGCATTTAAAGGATATTATCTATGACCACACACATACAGAGTTGCTTGAATTTAATGTTTTTAAAAGCCTGCTTCCCAGGTGGCTTTATTTTCTCTCTCTCAAGAAACAAGGCACACATGCATACAAAATTGTCTCACAAAATTTATAGATAAAAAATACTTTACTAAGTAATTAGGTAATGTGCTCTCTGCTTATGCAAAAAATAAAGGTATGCACACGCCAAAGATTTTCAAGATTTTCCTATAGGAATACATTGCATCTGGGAAGCAGCAGGCAACAGAACAGAACAGACATCTGTCTGTTTTTTTCCAGTGCAGCAGTCATACATTTGGCTAAATTACTTTGACCCTCAAAATGAAAGTTCTGTTTCTTTACAATAATTCACTGAATTCTAACTTGTTATAAGGGAAGGACTGAATGTAATTGTGTTCATAAAACTAAACTATGATCTACACACACTATTTGGAATACATTTATAAGTGCAAGAATCTTAAGAGTGACCCACTGCTTTGAACCTTACCTGTGCATCAGGCACCATGCAGGCTCATCATGTTCAGGACTTGGAAGTTCCTTTTGATGCAAGAAAAGAAGCTCCACACATTGAGCCACATGAAACGGGAGCCCACTTCTTTGCCACCAAGTTGCGTGATGGATATAGTCTTATGCTATGGAGCTATACCACAAAGGAAGCCCATTCTATCCCACTGGTGCAGCATGCTGCATCTTACCTGCCATTCCCAGATCTCACACGTCAAGTACTGCAAGTTGGCACACTAATTGGGGGTGCACTGGCATGAGACTGGGAAAAAATAGTAAGGTGCCATTGCTTTAGTGAAAGAACAGGGTATAGATGCACAAGTCCTACACATGAAACATGACACTGTAGGTCTACGTGACGTTCAGAAGTGATGTCTCTGGGCAATTTGCCTCAAAGATGCTTTAGTGAGAAAACACTGATCAGGACCATTAATTGTGGAGCTGTTAAAAACAATGGTCAGTGATCACACCAAGCAATTCTGAACAAAGCTGCATTTAAAACCTTACACAAAAGCTACATAACCACGCGAACAGAATGCTGGCAGACTAGCCAGTATTTCATACACAGCAAAACTTGTGCTGAAATTCCACTCGCAGTGAAGTAACTTCACAGACTTCTACTCACCTTAGACCCTGTATGCCCTAAGAAGCATTTTAAAGTGTTTTCCCTGTGTTGCAGCAATGCCAAACCCTGATGGTGATTATTCTAGAAGGCCATCCATCCTGTGTAAAATCCCTATTGAATTCAAGCTGGTCAGAGCTAGACAAAGTCAGATCTCTCAAAGTTCCTCTGTTCTTATCTGCAAGAGCAAAGCCATTATTTGTAGAGGGGAGAAAAAATTTAGTTTGAAAACACAAATAGTTTGTGTGCCAATACGAGTTCGGAATTTTGCAGCAACACTGATGCAATGAAAAGCAAACTTGTGCTTTGGACAGGACAGATCCTCAACCGTAGATAGGCCTCCGCAGGCAAGAAAGCTTCCTGTCTCTCTTTAGAACTCGATTTTTTTGCTCTCATTTCCTCATTTCCACTGACTGGATGCCTTGACAACACAACAAAACTTTATTTCAATTTGAAAGTTTAGCTTGTCATATAGCAATAACCAGATCACTGCCCCTAACACACATGCATAAAAAAAACAGGAAAAAAAAATTACTTAGAAGGAAAGTCCCGTTTGTGCTTCTGTTGTTTGGCACCAATTATTCATCACGTGAATTACTTCTGGAAAGCCTTTAAACTCATAAACCAGAAAATCCATCAGTATCAGTGAAATTATTCCACAGGTATCAATTAGTTGTCTTGAGATACAAGTCAAACTAGTGATTTCCTTCCACAGCAAAGCCCAGAAACTTTTTGTCATGACATTCATGAAACATACCCTACACTTATAATGGAATGAGAGAGAGGAAAACAAAGCAGACAACATAAAATTAGGCCATCAAGTTCTTACCCTCCTGTTTCTACAACCTTAAAGACACTCTCTGCTAATCCTAACCCTCAGAGAAACTAGGGACTTTTGGGTGAACAGAGAACCAGCAACATTTAGTGCTAGCTAAGGTCAGCACTTAGTGTGGTATCCTGCTCCCAATGGCACAGCCAACTACAGAGCACCTGTGACATGTAAGGAGCCCAAGAAGAGGTTTTCCCATTCCCTGCCCTCTGTGTGGGAGTCATGCAGTTTATTCATGGGTAAATTCAGTGGAGACAGAAGAGGACCGTGGTGGCATGTAAGCAGCTTATTTACTGCAATCAGATGATGATCCTGAAATTATGGAGCTCCAACTGTGCGTCTTTCCTGGGAAACAGTAATTTCATCTAGATAATCCACTTATATGGGTTTTGACCAAACCCTCCCCTTCGTGATGCGCTTTTTGGTTTTTTATATCCTAAGTTATTCCTAGCTGTGCTTGGAAGGGGCACCCTGCTACTCCTGTATTTACTCATGGTCTCCCCACAGCCCTTCTTTTGCTAGGCTCAACAGAGTTTTAGGTGGGCTTCAAAAGTACCCTCCAAATCAGCCTGAAGATAGGGTTCCTCCTGCTCTTCAAAGCCTGCAGAATTACATTTTATTGAAAACTTCAAAAGATCTCATTAGCTGGAGAATAACAGCTGCTACAACTGTTTTAAACATGGAACGATCACCTTTCTGGTACACTAGTAATCCCTTCTTAAAAAAAAAAAAAAAAATCTAAGAGTTGAATTCAAGTTAACTACAATAATTTCTGTTGCTATTAGGCAATTCCACGCAAACTGAAGCTCATTATGTATTGCTTATTTTAGCATTTGAGAAAACGTAGACCTTGCTGGTTAACTGTTATTTTTCACTGCATATAGATGTGTGCACAAGAAAGGAATGAGACACCTAAGGCTCTACTTAGATTCATGCCAGCAGATCCCAGCTTCTGTTGGGACTTCTCTCTAGAAGCAATTGAGATGTATGAGTAGGGAAATGCATGAACATAAAAGCTCTGCCTGGGCAAAATTTATTAAAGGTCTGGGATCCTAAGTTGGCCACACATTATTGCTGTATCCATTAATATTCTATTTGCAATACATAGTATCAAATGATTCACAGCTGTTCTAATAACTGGCTTATGAGCCTATATAACAAACTATTTATGTTTTTATAAACATCTAGAATATACTAGATAGCCACCCTTAACTGTTTTATAAATGAAAGTTTAATAACAACTGTGACCTTTATTTTTTACATACAAATACTAAAACTGTGACAAATGCAGATGTCTTTACATCAGGCAAAATCTACAGAGCCTGTGATCCTGAATAAAATTGAAGACAGAACTCCAGGGTTTGGGCTTCTCTTTCCCAAATGCTAAGAATGAACTTTTTCCCCATGTTGTCTGAAACAAGCAGATTTTTCCTGCCTTCAAACAACGCCCCCAAGTCTGAGGGCTCAGAGGGAAAGAGATGGATTAAATGTTGACTGAAACACTTTATGGCCTTCAGGAGGAAATACAAATGCGAGGTGATGGCCTAAGGTTCCAGAGGCCTGTAACCAGTATACAATGAAACTGAAACATTGCAAATAGTCTCCTACTCTTTGACAGATATTGCAATGATGTTTTGCATTTTTCTGTTTTCAACACTCACATACTTGTCCTTTGTACATTCCTCATATTAAGCTCATGCTTATATCTGTTGTTTGCAACAAGTCTCTAAGGCAACCACGGGGTTGGGCAAATAGTTTCACTTTGTACAAGATAATAGGTAATTCAAAACATCTTTTTTTAAAGCAAACTTAAGTCATCTACACATCAAATATTGCAGTTGATTAAGAGTCCAAGAAAAACGAATCAATGTGTCCAACTAGACAATAACAACTTGATCCCAAAGTGCTGTAGCTCCCATTAATTTATAGGGTCAGGGCTGAACTTCAGGGGCGTGTAAAATACAGCCTGCCGCCAAACATCCACCCGTTGTAACCACAGGGTGAGGAAAAGACTGATTAACTGCAGGTTTTATTGCCAGAGAGTACACTTATCACGTATCACACAAGGCGAAATTCACTTCTGTCCAAAGAGTCTTACTAGCATCTACATAAACAGCAGGTGCACCTCATGCAGGCTCCAAGAGGGTCTGATCCAGAGCTCCAGCCAGCGGAGAGACCACTCAAAAAAAAAAAAAAAAAAAAAAAAAAAAAACAAACAAACAAACCACATGATAGTAAGCAACTATCATCTCCACTGGTCTAAAGTGAAGCTCTGTTTTTCCCTCAATACAAGTCAGAAAGCAAGGGCTTGATCCCGATAAGACATGAGCACTTGTGATTCCCTGAGCTTGACAGGATGAGACTAATTCATCAACATGCAAAATGAATCTGTCTGCTGTCCTTTCAGATGCATGGAAACAGAGTTAACAACACTGAAAACTAATCTTTCTGAGCACTGGTTTGTCATGAGAAAAGCAGCTCTTCTCCAAAATTTCCAGTTACTCTGCAATTCCCAAAAGATCAGAGGAGAATTAGGCTAAAGCTCTCAGGACCTTAAAAAATCAACCCTTAAAGGGTTTATGTATTTGGGACCCTGGAGACAGAGAGCGTAGAAACAAGCAATTTTGATCTGGATCAAACTCTGGTGGTTGAAAGCAAGAGTGTGCTATCAGGGCTGAGCTGTGGCCAGCAGGCATCTCCTCACTCCGCACCCTGAGGTCAGCAGAGGGGAGCTGCAGGCAGTGCTGATCGCACCACACAGCCCAGAGCATCTACCAGGTGATACCAGTGCTGTGGCAGGACCACCAGCCACCCACGGGGTTTCCAAAGTCTTAGCAGAGCTTTCTACTTACCACTTCCATTGCTCCCCAAACTGCAATGAACACATTGCTTTATGGTATGGCTTGTCCACTGTATAGTCATAATGCCTCCAGCCAATATTGCTGCTGTGAGCTCCTGTGTAGAAGATTATTTGAAGAAAAAGGATAGTTTATAAAAAAAAAGTTTAAATTGATTGACATGTTTTGCTTGGAAAAAGGGGATGTTTGTTCTGCCTCACACACTGTAGTCCTAGGTACTTGCCCTAAGTGCTGCTGGCAGTTTTTCCCTTGTAATATACACTTGCATCAGCGGCTGGAGTACAATCACACAACACGTTGCTACTCTGGAAGTGAACAGCTTAAAACAGTGCCTCTTCGAAGCTTTGCACATGTTCTTGGACAGCTTAGGACTTGATCCCGCAAGCACCTCACTCACCAAACAAGACCCCCATTGAAACTGGCTTACATCCTAGACTAAGAAGGATTGGGCCCTTGACATTTTCTTCCATTTCATCGTTTTCCTGCCTTCTGTGTATTCAGGTGTTAGTAATTTCTAACTCAGCTGGTGCCTATGCTTAATACTAAGACAGTGATCCCAGAAACATCTGAGAAATAGGATAACAGCGGCTTTGCAAGCCAGTTGCAACAATGTCAGTAAATCCTATAGACCCCATAAAAGATACTATTGTCTCTGAATTCCAATACTCTGAAATCAAAATACGCATGATGCCCAAAGTCTTTGCAGAGTAAAGAAAGGTCACTTGGCTTACCACTGATAACATTGAGCAACCAGTCAGCATACATCTCACCACTGATGTTTGTCTGTCTCATGGGGGAAGCCCAGAATCTGTTGAAAACTTTGGTCCATCATGTGGCAAACATATGTCCCACTCTGTCTCCTCCTCCCATGAGAGAGGTATCAAGGGTGCAACATGACTCTTCTAGAAGTCCTTTTTTTGAACTTCACAGTACCTGGAAGTCCAAGAGCAGAGGCAGGTTCTAGGTTACACAGCAGAAACATCTCAAACTGTTACAATTTACTACAAGGTAACTTAGGCCTTCTGCAGTGAGAAGTCAGCACAGATCCCACTGCAAGTCACAGCACGAGGGGAACCTTGCACAGATAAATGCAGATGGGAGGCACGACATTCTAGATGTATTATCTGATCTAGCAGTGCAGATTGCTTAATTCCACAGAGTTGCTCAGCATATCAGCCTACTCATCTGATACCAGTTCTTCACAGGACACCAAGAACACCATCCAAGTCTGATGGACTGAGTTTCACAAGTCACCAAGAACATTAAGTTTCTGAAATATTTGGACAGTGTCCAACGAGAGTAGACAGTATCAGGGGCTGCATACCAAAACTTGCTGAATAACTGTACTTTAGCTGAGTTAAACAAAAGACCAAAGTATTTTCATAAAAGTATTCAAGAGCTTCAGCAGTGAACAAGCTTTCCAGTTGGTACCCCATAACGTCCTGGATGACATTATGGTCACAAAAGCCAACTCCATTTTAGACATCAGCAGTGCTGATGTGCCACATTCAGTGGCATCGTCTAGCGCCACAAGGACCATCAGATTGTCCTTATACTATTTTATTAACGAGACACTTTGGAAAAGAACAACCAAACTAAGTTCAAGCTCTACTACTTATAAATCCTGAAGTCTGATAAGCAGATGGACTAGTAAGGTTAGAAAAGACCAGATCATTGCAGTCACATCTGATGGTACTACTTTAGATAATGGCTGTAATGGGAATAAACCATTCTCAGCTGATTTTTGTTGTTGTTGCCATTTTGAAGAAAAAAAAATTGTGCAATTCCCTTACAAAACAGAACAAGCATTAGCTTATTGTAGATTCCCAAGAATGTTTCTAAACCATGGGTTCAGCAGGGTGGTTCCTATTGCTCAGGTCTGGGCAAATTCAGAGAAGGAGCTGTAACAGGTGAGAAAAGTGTTGTCTTCTCAACTTAGACACCACCTGAGACACAAACAGGCTGAGAACACAAATTCAACAGAGGTGAGGCTTATTTAGTTTCATACTGTAATATGCTGTTAATTACCTACTATGTAGGTGCAGATAGACATGTATGTTGCAATTATTTTGCTCTCTGGTCTCAGCTGTGTCATTGTAAAAGTATATGCATTTCCTTCAAGCTCAGAGTTAAAAAACAGTCCTGAGGATACGTGACATGAAGTTTCCCCTTTACATATTTCTTCAGTCATATATACACATATATAAATTTATATACATACAAATATATATATAATCAGTCTTCTCCTGTGGAATATCTCTCTGAAATGAAGCAAAAGGAGGATAACCTCTTTAAAAAGCAGAGGGAAAGGAATCGGACTCCTCCAGAGCACAGAAGAAAGAAGGCAGTTGAGTACAACTGGCTACAACTTCCCACATGAAGGAGAACCGGTAATGTTTCCAGATCAGCTCTGGCATGACCTTGATGGGCTTCTCAAACATCCCACATTAAACCTATTGCCTTTGGAAAGAGACTAGTATACAGAGAGCAGACAGAAGAGAAAGAAAGGATGAGTGGCCTTTCCTCACTTAGGAAGTGATAAGTAAAATACATTAGTCTGTGCCCTCCTGAAAACCAATACCTGACAGCATAGAGGCAATGCTTTCAGTACTGCCCTCAAGTTATTCAATGAGGGAAGCATCTCATTCATCAGACTAATAAGAGCTCTGTCCCTAGAAGAGTGCTTCCTCAGCTTCAACTGTCTTCTTTCTTTTTAACATTAGATGTTATCAGGGGCGTATTTTGGGTGACAAAACTCACGTGTCTCATGAAATTCTAGACATCGTAGGGTGACCCACCTGATTTGCAGCTATTGCTACAGAGGGGGCAAGGTCTCCCATAGGATCTGCATCATCTCTGCCAGCTGTGTGCAAATATCCTATAGTTTAGAAAGCATGCCAAATGCCTATATTTAGGTAGGTGATTGCTCCCTAGATGACTGCTGTAGCCACAAGTTGGAGTCATTCTTCATTGTAGCATTTTTTTTTTTACAAGTATTTTCTTTAGACACTGTAGCAGCACAAACAGGAATATAAGACCCTTTCTTCCAGTAGAGAACTAGTGTACAAACTGCTGGTTAGCCTGGCAGGTGGTACATAGGAGAATGTAATGATTTGGTTGAGGTTCTCTGCTGATCTTGCATGAGTCTGGGAGGAATCTGATTGCTTGACATGTTATTTCAAGCCTTACAGCACAATTTTTGGGTGCAGTTTAGTAACTAACCAGATTGACTGCTTGTGACAGATGGTTCCTTTTCTGAGACAGAAGGGATGTCCTGTGACTAAGGTTATGACAACCTTTGCACAATGAATAAAGTTGGATGGATTTACATCCACCCTACCAGTCCCTAGTACATACAGTATCTCATCTCTGCTCCCGTCTCTTTTTTTGGAGCACCTGAAGTTTAGAAAAAAACAAAAGCCAAAAGAATTCATAAGAAGTTTGAGGATGAAACAAACAGCAGCAGATGAGAGACTCTCCAGCTTCCATCTTGTTGTCAAGAGTGCTAGGATAAAACTCAATAAAGGTCACAGATCCTGAACAGCAGCACAGGGAGATACGTGCGCTCCAAAGGATATCAGTATTCGGAAGACTACAATACCACTGCAGCTGGGGATTCTGCACACCTACCAGGACTTCTACTTGAATAACAATTTTTCTTGAAAAGCCTCTTTTGTGCATCTGTAAAATGGAATCATTGGCATGTCCTGTTAGAATGAAACAGAGGTACCATTGTCATAGAGCTGCTTTAAAAAAAATTCCTAGACTGAAAGAAAAACAACTGGAGTCACAGTTGGATCAAAAGCAACTGAAGCTTTTGGGCTTGCATCCATTAGCTGGAGGTGAATTGAAATAAACTCCCCATTCCACAGAGCTTTGGCAATCTCCTGGGAACTATACTCACCTCCAAAGCTATAAATAAATAAATAAAAGCCCAGACCTCCCGCACCATCCTATTTGACATAATAGTCCACACTTGGGTGGTCCAATTTGTAAACCAGCCTCTCTCTTATGACAGTAGAAAACACTAAATCATGCTTGTGAAAACTGAATATAGTTCCCAAAAAGACAGGAAAAAGAAACAGAATATAAGCAAGAGTAAAAGCAAGTTCAGTGCTCAAGAAGGAGGGAGCTGAATGAAAGAAGCCATTTAAAATTAAACTTGCTTTGGGCACTCCATACCCCAGTGCATTTTCATTCATTTTGGCACCTTCCCCACCCCACCCCCCATTTTTTTAAATGTCCAAGCCTACTAATAGTATTGGCTGGGACAGTCTCCTGCCCCCTACTACAGAACTTCAATGACTCCAGATTTGCCAAGTCTCAAACACCTGGCATCCTCTGGAAAAGAAAGATAAATTTCATGAGACCCCTTCTTTTGCTGACACACACTTTCCAGAAAAATGGCTGTTGCTGAGGGGAAGTGCCAAAAGCTGCAGTGATCCTGTTCTTTTACCTTACCCTCAGGCTGCAGGTAGTGCTTTCACATTTCCCCATCGTCATTACTTAAACAAGGGCTTGTAATTCTCCCTAGAATAACCTACACCTGCAATATGACAGCACAAAGTCAAAGCATCCCCAAGACACATACAGAACAAACATTCACACCTGAAAAGCTTGCCTATGATTGCATGCAATTCTTGTTGGAAACTATACCACAACACCCTGTTCCCAAAGCCTAGAACATAACCAGAGAGTCCTAAACACTCAGTTCTCCACTGATGTCTCACCTGTAACTGGGAATACATTAAAAAAAAATCATGCATCATTTTAGGAACAAAAATGGTAACATCCTTCTTTTTGTTCCAGTTCAGCTTTGTAATTAGAACTCATTTAATATCATAGGGCTATAGGCTCACCTCCCACTACCAGAGCGTACAGCTAAAAATTGTTTGTAACATTATAAAACAAAACTAAATCTCAGTGCATTGCACAAGAGGGATTAAGTTTATTCAGATAAAATAGGAGCAACAGATTTAATGTTTAGAGCTTGACTTTGCAAATTAAGTGGGATTTATAACAGCAGCCCTCGGGGTTACATACAACTTCTCTCTTATATGAACTCATGTGACTAAATACCATGAGACTGCCAATTACACATTTTCACCTGTACCACTGATCTGAAGGCAACCTTGTCTATTGATCATTATTATTAATATCTTATTATCTACCAGAGAGATAATGCTGATGGATCTCACTTCCATTTCCCCTTCTACATGTGCACTTCCTTGCCTTTCACGCTCCTACAAACCTCTGAAGGTCCTTGTGTTCAACAGATGCCAACCTTTTCAAAGGCCTCGTTTCAGATCAGGTCTACGAGAAAGCCTCTCCTCCACACAAATACACAAAAATACCTGGTTACAAGCATATCAGCTGCAATTAATAAAGTTACATCATTCAACAGCTTACATAAAAAGTCACCAATGAAGCTGCACAGAATTTGATTGCTGGAACTCCTGTTCACATAAATTTTACTGGAAAGACCAGGGTTTTCCCTTCATGCTCTTTGAGTTGGGATTCATCTGCCCTCAAAAAAAAAAAAAAAAAAAAAAAAAAAAAAGAGAACACCAAACCAAAATCAAACTTTTGGTACTCCACCAGAAAAAAATACACACTTCCTGTCCAAGACATCACACCATGCCATCTCCTCAATTTAAAAACATTAATCTTGCTCCTTCTCCTAGAACAGTGGCTTTACACTTTGGCACTGAAAATAGAGAAATCAGGGAAAACATGGACTCTAACCAGTAAGCGTTATACCTAGGATGGGGTTGAGCAGTCTGACACACAATTGCATCTTGTAGGTCTACTAAAGCAACTAAGCAGACAGATGAAGAAAGGAAAACTTAAGTAAATGAGGTTTTCATGCAAGAGGCTTCACAATAAATTAGGCTGCCATTGACTACCATTTCTGAAAACACCATGTTACACTGTTACCTTTAATCTTATCATACTTAGGAACAGACCTGTCCTAACAGCACCAGCAGTACATTAAGATGTTTACACTAAACTACAGTATTAAAATAAAAAAACACCTTTCACAAAACCCCAAACCCCTAATAAATAAATGAGGAATATAAAAGTCAAACATGCATGATTTGCTTTTCCTTTGTAGCACAGCTGACCCTCCTGCAGTGTGCAGGTTTAACTATAATTGTTTAATTTTGCATTGATTTCCCTAAAAATGTATCTATATTATGACATACATAGCATACTGTTATCAACCAAAATGCTGAAGAGACACTGATAAGCACAGTATATGTATTCTGTATATATAATACATATGTTTAGTATTATATGTAAATAAATGAAGAATATATAGAATATCCTGTTCTCTAGTCTATCAACTATCTTATGCTGCAAAATAAAGCTTAAGAGACACATAGGCAGCTTTATTTTTTAGCAGTTTCAAGGATTTATGGCTGTTTTGGAAATCCCAGTAGCATACTAAAGCACACCTGACATTCAATTTCAATAATGTATGATGTCATTTCATTGGGGGATGATGAAACACATCCACCTGAAAACACTCTCCTCAGTTTAGCTCTTGACTTCAAAGGCATTGAAGTGACATCTAACTAGAGCCAATCTCATATTTTATCTGTTTCATGTAATAACCTGTACATAGGTCTTCATATTTGGTCTACAATAAAATGACCAGTTACAGAGCTTGATTTTTATCATAAGGTCAGGTGCACAAAAATATGAATCAGCTGTATGAATTGTATGTAGGCATGGTTATTGTGACTACATGTTCAAAACCCACTTACCCTTACTGCAGAAATTTCCTCAGACTAAACAAGGGAGAGAAGCAGCTGAAAGGGGACAATAATAATTTTTGTTGAATCCTCAGTCTTTTAAACATATGCATTGGACAAGATACCATATTTGAAGGAGAGGGTATAGGGAAATAAATTGCAGGGCAAGTTAAGTTGTTTGATGATATTCTGTAAGGAATTTCCATTAAGGACATGCAGTCTAACAGACACTGTGTACCAACCCTCTGATCGGGTAGATATGCCACGAATACAACTACACCATCTGGCGTGCAGACAAGGTAAGCAGAAGAACATGTTACTAATTAGGTTCAGCTAAGCACCAAACTCTTAGTTACAGTGAAGACTGAAGCTATATTTTGGAAACCAGTGAATCTTAAAGGGGGGGGGGGGGGGGGACGGGGCGGGGCGGGGCGGGGGGGGGATTGTACCCAACAGAACTTAGCGTCCAACACCAACAAAGACACCAGACCTCTGGTAACAGCTGAGATCTCAGAAGCGGTTCTTAGCACCACTGACCCATCAGAACAAGAATCAGAAAGCAGTAGCCAGCACAGCCGATCAGCTAGGCTGATTTTGGTACTCAGACTAATTCACATAAAGACAGGAAACGAAGCCTAGGGCCTCATGATCTGCAGCCTGGGCACTAAGCATTTGGATTACCTTTTAACAACCTAGACCCAAAGAAAAGTTGTGTGCTCTGCTTGCATATATGCTTTCAGCGCAATCAAGATGACAAGCATCATTCAGAGGGAGTGACAGACATTTATCACAGAACTAACAGCGTGTTAAATGTAGTTTCTGTACTAGCTCTTTTGCAACCTGCTTTCAAACCTTATTTGACCTTGTGGTTTGGTCTTATACTACAGGCGGATGCAATTTCTAATGCCTCATATTTTATTGCTACATTACAACCAAGAGCAGTCTGCTCATCATTGCTAAATGTACTCTTACTCATGCTTTAGAGCCTGCTGTCTTTCATTCACACACACATACACACCCTTCAGACTAAGACTAGTTAATCTATCACTATCTCAGCACTGGAAAACAAAGCCTGCAATGAAGAAAACTTTAAAAGTTTTTCCTTTCACGTAATCATCTCAAAGGCAGCTGCCTGATAAAACAGTATTAACACAGTGAATACTTTGTTAATTTAGAAATACTAGTACAGTTAACTCAAGCATCAGTCCTAGACACACTGTACTCTCTGCTGCTAAAACAGGACTTTCTGATAACTTGTGTTTACTGAAAGACTCGCTTAATGCATCAGCCCCTGTATTTCTCATGGAACCTTGCTAATAACAGTGAACAGGTCCAGAAGACTGGAGTCATTTGGGGTCATTTATCTAACAGTATTAAACAGACCAGGAATGTAGCAAAACGACCAATCAAGTCAGAATCCAAAAGTTCATATAAGGGTAACTAAGAGTCCCCTGACTAGTAGGGCAAACAAGAGGTGGATTGAGGCATTAATAGGAAAATAGGTTGCCATTTTAATATGGTTTGTGGGCGCTTTTTACCTGAGTGATGACCGAGAGACTTCTTCAGGCTCTGGCCCTTTTCTGTTTCCCCCCTTAACTCTGAAACAGTCCTTTTTTTTTTTGAAAAATTTACAGCATCTGGACTCACAGACGTCAAATACGATATAGTTTAATACCTTTGAACTATAAGCTGCCTTTATACTGAGAAAACAAGAGTCTGTCTGCACAAAAGTTTTACCAGTACAACACACCAATAGAAGTTAAACTCACCTACCAATGTAAGCACAAAGGCTTATTTATCCCAGTCACTTTTCGGTCTGGCCTGATGTCCTTTCTCACATACACCTAGCTGAAGAAAACCCCCGGTGTCACTGCAGAGAAGTGACTACAAGGAATTCATGTCTTACATCAGTGTAAGATTTTGGGCAAATTCACTCTTCCAGATCCAGATGCACTAGCAAAAGAGGACCATCTTTAGAGATTAGCATTCCAGCAATTTATCACAAAACATTCAGGTGACTACACATTAATTCTCTTCAGGTAGGATTAGGTTAACCTGAACAGTTAAGACAATTGATTTCATGCAACACAGAAGATATATTTTATACCTCTGTCTTTGAATAACACAGAACTTTCTCTAGTCACTCCTTGATAAAAGTGGTTTGAAACAGTAAGTAAAAACTACCCTCTTCTTTGTGGGAGACTTAGACTAAATGGGTTTTCCTTCGTCAAAACATTTTAGAAACTTAGGGGGAAAAAAGCTGTGTATGCTAATCAGTAAAAATATAAATTATCAGATGTAGACCATCTGAACAATATCAAAGTGCTGGGTCTCGATTTATTTTTGAGATAGATTTCTGAAGACAATTGTGCATCAATGAACAAGTTTCTCACACAAAAATCCACTATATCACACTTCTGTTGTATTTCAACACATGCAAGTGTGGCTCCTTTTTGGTAACACTTTTTAAAAGAAGCTGGAACCCTTTCTGATTTTTATAGTGTAAGACTTGTGCTGGAATGGAACAAGAGCAAAATAATTTTGGATGCTTGAAAGCACATTTTTATATCCACTGTTAATCAGCAGAATTAATGTTTCAAGCAGCTTTGGATATAAAGAAGGTTGTAAGAAGCATATTCCTTCACTCTTCCCTTCCCCTAATTTTTACTTTGCGATGTTGATCTCGGGACCAAATCTTCACACTTCTGCTCAGTCATGATTTGGACAGAAGTCCTATCAACTTTGGCAAACGCGCCATGCTTAGGTGACGTGCCCCTATGATTGCCAAAAAGGAAAGCATTAAGCAACCATTGGTAGTAAGTTCACTAAACCAAGCAGGAACAGCACTCAGCTCTTCTGCCTCCAAATCCTTCGGTGTCACTGGTGTCTTGGGAAGTCGCAGCACAGCTGGGCCAAAGAGAAAGGGAGACTGAGGGAGCGTTGAGGACTGCAGCAGCAGTGAAACACATGGAAGAATTAGTAGTAGTGATGTGAGTTACGACATCCTGTGAAGAAGAAAGTGCTGGACACTAATGGAGGGTGCATATTAATTATTTTTACTCTATTCCCCTTCCCCACCCCCCAGATTTGTCCTGAAAAGCCTCCACATAGGGATGATGCTTTAGCACTGGAAATCTAATGAAGGCCAGCTTGGAAGGTCAGAATAGAAGTAAACTGGCAATGTCAGGCTGCCTTTTATGCTTTTTACCTGCAAACCATTTGTTCCTTTCCTGTGGGTGCCCCTTTTCTGTGAAAAAACAGCACAGCTTCTTTTGTGGCAAGATAGCAAAAAAGCCCCCAAACCGAAGCCCACTGTTCTTCAAAGGGGAAAAGAGGAAGAAAGCGCACGCAGGAAGAGAAGGACATGTTGATTTTGGGATTTTTACTTTTAAAATATACAGTCACTCAAAACACACATCATCTGTACAACTGACAACTAAAACTTTGTTGATTGTTATAAAGGAAACTGATGAAGTGCAGATGGCAGCTTGTGTATTATGCTGGCTGCTTCATAAACTGTCATTATTGTGGGTGCAAAATGGATCACCTCATCCATCTGGAATAAAAATGGGGTTATCACTCAGCAATTTTGTTCTCTATAGGACTGCAAAATATCTTGCCCATCTCTACTTTTTAGCATGGCAGGGCTTTAACAGTGAAGTACAAAAGAATGCAGAGCCCAGATTATCTTTTATTTACAGAAGTGATAAATTAACCACTGGAAAGATAAAACCTGCCCAAGCAATCATTTCTCCTCATTGACCTCATGCTTAGGCACTGCTTGGAATGAAATCAGCTTTGGAAAAAGTCATCCATAATCAAAAACAAATGGTGACAATGCACAAAAAAGATACACCAATAACTTACTTGTAGCTTCAAGACAGTTTCCTAAGCTCCATGAAAGCCTGAACCTTTCCTAAACAGGCAGCTAGTATCTAGTGACATACTCGCCACCACTTGCCAGACTACTGTCGTGTACATCACATATCAACCAGTGGATTTGTTTGTTAAAAGAAAAAAAAATAATAGGAATACTGTCCTCCTTTTAGCTGTGCAAACTACAACAAAATAGATGTCACTATAAAGTCCACAGTACATGAAACAAAACACAGAGTTAAGGACCATGGAAACACACATAATTACGACTCAAATCACCACTTACATGACATGACATTAGGCTTTGTGATACACGTGCAAGTAATGACTTAGTTACTCAGCGCTTGCTTGTGTACTTACATTCAGGGATAAACAATAAATAGCTACCTGATTCATAAAACTAGTGTTTTAAAACCTAAAGATTATTTAGTGATGCCACTACTGTTGGCAGCAGGGAGGGGAACCACTCAGAGAGTAAATGCACCTTATGCTTGGGCAAGGATGCTGACCAGTTAGTTTGTAGAAACAGAAAAAACAACTTGCATCATGGATTCCAACCAAAAGACAATCTGATTTCTTCTGTAACTTCTGATAAGCACCTTGCTAACACAAATAAGAACTCAAAACCACCTGGATCATTAGAAAACAACTTCCTTTGCACAAACAGATGTGGCGAAGAAAAAAAAAATTAGCTTTAAATCACTGGAAAAAAATCCCCAAAAGTATCCAAATCCAATTTTCGACTGTGACTCATTTACCGCTTTCCCATTATTATTTCTAGTTTCATTCAGTTAATCATCCATTGCCTTTCACATCATGGCAGAACAAGTACAGAAATCCTATACTTCTGCTTTGCCAGTATTTTGTACCCATTTTGGATGATTACTGAGTTGAACAGCAGCATTGAATTTGGCTCAACAAATTCTTACATAGCTGAGATGTTTGCCAAAAAAAACGCAAACTCATGTTTACTCACCATCAAATAAAGAACTGGGTCTGCAGAAACAGAGAAAAGAGGTTCTGTAAGAAACTGCCATCCTACCACCTTCTCCTTGTAAGTCCTTGCCATAGCAATAGTGAGATTTAAGTCTAGGTCAAGGGATCACCTTTGCATCAGACTTATCTGCTATTAATCTACTTCCGTATTTTTAGCCTTCACTGTTGCGACTAGAAACTGGAAAGTATGACCCAAGCGTACACAGTGTACTGATCTCTACCTGAGACTGCAAAGAGCCTAAGACTATAACCATGAGTATAGCACACCAGAAACTTGGCCGTTACATTACTGGAATCCCTAGAAAGCTACAGAGAGGGTGATGAGAAGCTGGTCACTTTCCAGACAACTGCTGAACGAAGGAGAGGGCTGCAAGCGAGATTTGGTATGCGGTAAGGTTCAGGTTCTACAATTCCTGGGCTGGATGTGAAGCACAGCCCATCTGCTGCTGTGTTCTTCCACATCTGGCCATGCAAGATGGTTTCTGAGACGCCAGCTTAAAATTTCAGGCTTTAAGCATGAGCAAGAAAAGACACTGTATGTCAACAGCTCTGTTTACTGCATTATGTGGCCCCACTCTTGGATAGATGCAAAGTAATGCCCGGTCTTACTGGGAAGAGAACTACGTTGCAACATCTTTCATTTACTAGAGGATAAAGGTTATGTAGGTGATTACTGCAGAACAGCAGATGCATAGCAAAGTTTTGGGGCATCAAAAGCCATTAGAGACCTCACATCGTTAAAGAAATACAACAGAAAGCAAACCGACTAACACTGCTTTTCAGAAAAAGGGTTTTCTTCAGAGAAGTTCTATAAATACCAGCAGAGAGGAAGGGTTGGTACATCTTGCTGCCATCATTTCAATGCTGCTGTTGGACAATTCTGAGGGCAACTGCAGCTCCGAGTTTAGGAAGTTTGCTTTAATCCTACCTTGCACGTGGCTACTCATTTTACGGACAAAATTTCCATTTTCCCTCTGAAAGGGCTACTCAGACACAAAAGAAACTATGATCCTAATTCCAGCAGCATTTTTATCTAATTTCCTAAACTGAATACTAATCTGAAAGGTTTTGCAATTGTCAGGAACTTAAAATTGGGGTTTGTTTTGTTTTTTTAATATCCATGCTGAAGTTGCCAGATTTTTTACTCAGGGGAGGAGGGAAAAGAAGAAAAAACCTGATCTGATTACCTAAATAAATGTTTGACATGCAGCTTACTTAGACAATAAATCCAGAATTCCATAAACATGCTTCCTGTTGTGCTCCGTTAGGAAAATAAATCAGGTAATCAAAACTGCAATCTCAGGCATCACTGGCAAAGAAAAGGTAATTAGAGAAGAAAGCGACCAAGCACCATAATTACCCAGCCACATTTTACAGAATTTGATAATCTTATCAGTACTTGGATAATAAAACAAAACTTCTCTTTAAAGTATTTTCACTTTTATTAGTCAGTTTTATTAAAAGAGAAGGCAGTTTCTCCTCTGCAATATCTGAGAGATATAGACCAACCAGTAAGACAGTTAGGAGAGCTGTTAAAACAATAATATATAATTCCATCCTATATCAGCAAAGGCAACAAATTGCACGTAAGGAAACTGGTTTAGAAAAGCAACTAAACACCTTAAGTAAGATCACTACCAAGTGATATATTTATGCACAGTCATAGTGTGGTAGATTACTGCCACCTTTTGGTTACAGATTGCTATGAAATTAAATTTGTACGGAGCGCACATACAATGGAAATGCATACTGTGATGTGGGGGATCCTAGCGTCTTGGAGAACAGTGGGCTGGGAGAGGAACATCATTTATACTTTCTGTAAACTGCATGCTGTGTGGCTGCAGGTCTTGACATCTACTTAACCATCTTCCATCTTAAAATATCTTCATGTCTTCTTCTATTGCTGAAATCAGCTCCCACTGGAATGCATGTAATGGTTACTAAATAATGAAATACCTTCTAAGATTAAAATTAACAAATATATTAGCCAAGAAAAAAAAAAAAAAAAAAAAAAGAAGAGAGGACTCCAAGGAGATAAATACATCAGAAACTACAATGTGTGGTTTGTACAGCTTGTAGTAGGTTACCCAGATGAGGCATTAGCCAAGATAAAGCTTTTGTTTTGCACTTCTCTGCAGTAATTCATTTCTGAACAACAATATAAAGGAACTACGCAGTTTATTTTAAGAGAGAGGCCACCTTTCACCCTAAAACCAGCTCTTGGAAATTTTTACAGCATACATTCAACTTTTATCCTCATCTGTTCATTTTAAAAGCTATTACTAACTAGTCAATGAGAAGTAAAACATGCAAAAAAATTACTGCCACCGTAGATTTGACCTACACAGCATATGTTATGACTTGAGAGTCTATGCATGTAATGAGTGAGCAAGTAAATCCAGACTGTTTCACCCATGAAGAATGTGAATATTCCCAGACTCTGAGATCTGACTGTAACATAAATTCTCAGCCTTCAAATCAATGGCAAACCCTCAACAACTGTAGAGGAAACAGTGACAATGAAACTAACGGATGAGCACAAGATTATTTAAAAAAAAAAAAAATCTTCTCCTTCTCCTATTATTCTCCTTTTAAAAAAGACTATACAATCCAATCAAATGTTGTTTGAATGAGGCAGCACATGTATCTGGTCAGTGAGGACATGAAATTCATAGATGACTGCACAGCACAATGAAAAGGCAGCAACACCACACGATGGCTCTTTGAGTATGGAGGCAGAGCAAAATTTTTAATAAGTAATTACACATGAACTTGCTCACTGTCAGCAGAACATCTCTTGACATCCTTTTATGTTTCCCCACCTCCCCACTTGTTTAAAAAGAAAGAATCCAGCTGCAGGCAACTGCTAATTAAATACTTTGGCTTTCAGCTACAGTTGCTGCATGCACGCATCTGCTGTGCAATAAACACTGTTTTAAGTGTAATTGACATATTTTCCATGCTCTAGGAGAGAATATTTATGACATGAAGAAAGAAAAAAAGCAAGCAGGGTCCAAGCCCCTGCCTCATATTCACTAGAAAGTAAAAGCTGCAAAGCGTTTAAAGTTAAAACTGTTTAAAATGCCTTTATTGCTCAAGGGCAGTCTTTAATCTCACATTCCAATGCTTTGCTCCCAAAACAACACATTTACTATTTTTTGGGCTTGAAATTATGTAAATTCAAACATATTTCAGTGCCTAGACACATTTAAGTGGCTCATGTTGAGGATTTTGGCTTAAATGAATCATAAGCAACATCATGTTCCATTCCTCCTGATTTCACAATCTGGGTTTCAGACAAAGAATTGGAACCGAGGTAGACAAGGCAAGTATCCGTAATGAAGTCCTTCTAAAGTCAACAACGCGCTGGTCAGACTCCATACGCCTGTACAAATCTCTAAGCTACGTGAGCTTAGACATAACATGGATGGAACAAGTCAAAAAAGACAACTCAGGAATGACATTCAGACAAAGGAGATCTCCGAGTTTGGGCAGAGGCATTAAATGTCTAGTACTATACAGAATTAGCTTTTGACTGTCAAGTTGTTGTGTGTTACTAGTATTCAAGTATTTCATAAGTCCCTTTAGAACTTCTGGTGAAACATCCTTCACACCTTTTGCTGGATATTGTTGAAAGCACCTGTTCTCACCAGCAAGTATTACAGAAGGAGGAACACTTCCACTTAGATTCACCTGTCTCCCCAATACAATAAACATTCTCCTTAAATACAATGCAACTATACACTTTAAAGTAGAACAAACAAAACAAAAGACAGGGAAAAAACCCAAACAAACCATCACTGACTCTACATTTTCTTTCTTCCCTTTGTCAGTCAGAAGGGCTACTGACTATCTAAAATCAGAGGCAGTTCTTCAGAGTAAATGTATGCAGGGATCTTATATCCTCCACTGAGACTACCAACACAGGCAAAGTACTAAGATGAAAGGATATTAAAATTTGACAAAACCCTTGAACAGCATCCAGTAGACAGTACTCAAATCTTCTGTAAGCAAGCCAACCCAAGGGTATGCTGATCAGCAATTATCTCTCATCTGGGACAAAGTAAACAGATTTATCATATTACTTATTATTTGTTGCTCTGCTACCAAGGAGGATTCACACAAGTGAAAAGGGCCATTTTTAGAATTAGTAAAAACAAATAATGTAGCATAAACCACAGCATATTAATCTTCACAAACAACTGCAAGAGTTGAATTTACCCGTAACTGGCTGTCAACAAACAGCCCACTTTTAGTATGCAATCAACACAATTTTATTCTCTTTACACTTAGAACTACATTTCTTTATTCTGCTCTAAGTTACATTGTGACATCAAACACATCTTGATTTTAACTCTTCTCCAGAAAAGAATTAGAGACGGAAGTGCAAGTATGCATGTGGGAGAGAAGGGGAAATAAATACAAGAAACTTCATGTACAGCTGACAGCAAAATGGCACTGGACCAGAACAACAGGCTAGACCAGAACATTGCTTTTCTTTTTGCCTTAAAATATTGGAAAACAGAAAAGAAAAAAAATTAAACTTGGAACCTTAGAAGACATATCTAGATCACAGTTCCTTCCAGCCTAGAACCGAGCACAGTATTACTAACTCTCAATCTTCAACAGCTACCAAACTCACAAGCAGCATCTCCTTCTTCCCCTCTTGTTCCAAGTCTGGATGAAAGACGACATCCGCTACTGGTACGAGTTACTCCATTAGCGCCAACAGGACTGCTCGGCACAGCGAGCCTTGTGGATATCAACAGATAACTCCCAATTCTGCTATCACCCCTGAAAATGACAGCAAGATGCTATATACTGGAACCGGTACATATTTTTAAATCATTTAAGAAATTACAGAGAAAAGTACTTTAAGATGAGGTGGCTAGACAACTTTTCAAAAATTAGGGCACGCAAGAATTATGGGTATGTGTGGAACTTTACTTTGGTCCACCTCTGTACTTTTACTACTGTGTGCTATAATACAGCGTAAATGGATTAGCATGGAAAGCACTGGACAGAAAACAAAAGCAAGTTGGTTAGATTTTAAGGATTACAAAGCATTAAGAGGCAGACAGCTGTACTCCAACTATATATTTCATTAAAATGAAGAAAATACAAAGCAGTGATTACAGAGGATTTTGATAAAACTACATCAAAACCCACACATACATACTCTGTAGATTACGGTACACAGTACTATATACTGTAGTATAAAAAATAAGACATCTGGATATATAGTCTGGGGAGAATTTTTCACTCTAAGGACAGCTGCTGCAATACAGTAAGAAAGGAAATTCTCAGTATTGCCATTTCCAGTCAAAATCCAAAAATACAGTTTGCAACATTGGTCTATGCTCATCACCAGTTTCTTACCTGGAAAGAGTAAATTCACAGCTTCTGTCTCCTGGAACCAATGTTCTGCTTTAACACAATTCATCTCTGTCCCCCCGCCCCACCCTTCCAGGAGATAACCTGAGATTTGACAGTGTACCTAAATCTATTTGTTTTTTCTAGTTTGTCAACTATATTCAGGGAGACATAAGAGAAGAGATGGTTAAAAAAAATCTTAATCTTTCAGGAGTATGAGGTTTTTATTGTTGGTCAGATTTTAGATCATCCTACATTAGGAAAAAATATTATAATGGAGATTACAATAAGGAAGCCCTTCAGCACTGTAATAATTCTTCTCATAAGTATACTTTGAGAGATTCACCTCTAGTATTTATACCTGATTTTTCTCATTATAAGCACTAGGAGACTACAGTTGTATTAATATAGGCATTCATTCTTTTAGTCTCAGTTTGGTTTCTATAATTTTAAGCACACAGAATTTTAGAAAAAGGGGTCTTATTGAAAAGGCATGAACAAACAGATATTCTTGATTTTAAAATATTTCTTCCATCGTATTGCTCAAAACAGTAGTGCAAGTGGGGTTTTTCCCCCTAAAATAGACAATTCAGAAATTTTTATTAGAAGTTGAAGCAACATAGTTTACCAGAGAGTATTCTTTGCTTGGAATAAACAACCACCAAGATAACTAACAGATCTAAGGGCAACTTTACCTGACTGCGAAAATCCATGTGATGTCAGAGACCATCTCCTGTTGCTGGAATGTTTTGATCTTGTTTTAGGATCAAACTGTTTATTTTACTTTCAGAGCAATATGCATACAGGAGCCATTTACAGAATGTCTACTTAACAACTTACAGAAAATGACTGAAAGAAACCATAGATTCAGCTGCTTTTTTAAAAGCCAACTTTCCTGATAAGATGATTTTTTTTCCTGTTGAACTTGTCACACATTAATGTAACAAGAGAAATACTTATGATAGGTTCATAAAGTTTAAAATGTCAAGGCAAGAAAGCATTAGGTGAGGATATAGCATCAATTTCAGACTGAAGTATTAAATAAGACTGGTTTTCTACGATGATCAATTCACAGGCTGCACTGAAAAGCTGAAAGGAACACAAATCAACCACTTAAATGCCTATTATTAAAAACAATGCAGATTTAAACATAATTCACCTATTTGTTCCCAAATGAAGCTAGTCCAGATTTAATATGTAATTTAAATCAGAAACTACTGATATAATTACTTAATAGAATACAGAAGTCAAGAAAAAAAAAATAGTGTTGCATATTACGTAATTTGGCCAAAATTTGAAAAATCACAGGACCTTCAGAGAAACTTATACGCAATAAAAGTATTAGAAAAGAACTGATGCGTTTCTGCTCAGTCTATTCAAGTGCTTTAGTACAGATGGAATGATATCTATTATCAAACAATCAGCTGTATGCTATGCCCAAATGCTAAGAAGTCTTCCCAGAGCAGACTTTTCATCCACTTAAGCAAAAGGCAAAGGTGTTCTTCATTCCCAAAACAGCACTCCTCACTAAAAAATCCTTTTATTCAGCTTTAGAAAACTGTAAAATACAAGCCAACACATTCCAAAAGGACTGGTGATTTTGGGCACAGATATTTGGGTGCACTGCAACTCCTGAGAAGCATAACTTTCCAAGAGCTTGATTCAGTGCTTCCTCTTTAAAGGTGTTGCAGAAGTAAGATAACCCAAGACATCCACAAACACATTTGAGATTTCCAGACACCCTTGCTGGTGTCACCCGGCAGTGGGGGAGTAAACATTCCATCCCATGCCCTTTTCTGACCCACATCCTCAAGCATCAGCATCTACCTTAAGACAACAGTGCCAGTGTAGTTCCAAGCATACAGTAGGCCAAAACGATGTAGACTAAAGCCCCAGATCCAAGTTACTGCCACAGCTGATCGGTTTTCAGTTCAAACAGCTCCAGCTCTAACCATGACCTATGAACACATGAACGGCTTGCTAACATGATCTAAACACAGCTGATGTCTTCCTGAGCATGTGGGCTGGAAAAGAAAGCCTACTTAGTTCTGAATCACAGAAACAGAATAATTCACGCTGGGAGGGACCTCCAAGAGAGCATCTGGTCCTATCTCCTGCTCAGTGCAACACTAACAACACTGAATCCAGATCAGGTTGCTCAGGCCTCTGCCTGGATATTGAAAACAGTCAAGGACAGAGTTGTGGGATCTCTGAGAGTAATCTGTTCTAACACTTGACCGTCCTCATAGGTTAAAAAAAAAAAAAAAAAAAAAAAATTCTCCCATTTCAATTTACGACCTCTAATCCTCCTGCTGTGCAGTTTTAAGTGAGCATGGCTCCACCTTCTTGGTAACTTCTTAGGTACTGGAAGGCTGCTGTTAGGTTCCCCCAAAGCCTTCTCTTTTCCAGGCTGAACTTATCCAGCTCCCTCAGCATCTTCCCATGGCGTACACACTCCAGTGTATTTTGCCACAATTTAACTTTAACTGTAAAATTAGTCATTTTCTTTTGCTCACCTTCTGTAATGTGTAAAAGATAACACAGAACCCCTAAGCAAAAGAGTATAAATTTAGGATATTTATATAGCTACTCATTTAAAGCAGTCTGGAAACAGACTGTAACGAAGGGTAAAATAACTACAGGTTTGTCTTGGTGACGTTTCTCTACAAAAGAAAATAAACACTCCAGCTGGGAGGGAATGTGTTCTGTAGGTATTTGGAAAAATCTATTTCAAAAAAATATTCTTGAGAAAGACAGAAGGAAACCTCTATATGCTACATCCTGAAAGAAAGCACATGGAACTACTCCAAGCCAATTATTTCATTAACACTTTCCAAGAACAACAGTAAGAGCAATAAGATCTTTTTTCAGAACAAGGTGATCAATGCCTCCCAGCACGAAGTGCCAGTTCCATGTATCTGGCACTCTAACAAAACTAAAATGCATCTGGGGACACACACAAAAGCTTTAGAGAAACATGACTGTCACTTGAAACATAAACCACCACCAAGTAATTACATAATTTGTAGAATATAAACAACTTTCAAGCATAAATACCTTTAGCAATTCACTTTGATAACTTCAAGGTAAAACACTGCCAAAAAACAAACCACTTACCTTTTGACTACTATGGAAAGTTTAATTCCAATGTATCCATTTCTTCCTAGATGTTTTGAACTTCAAATGATTTTTCCTTCCAAGGCAGAAGCTGTACCATGAGAACACCAGATAATACTTTCTCAAACCCAAGAAAAGAAAGTCACAGTTTACATGAACGTGACTTGAATCCATGAATTCCCAATTGTGTAAAGGTATGCATGTTACTATTTACAGAGGAAATAAAGAGATAGTGACATTTTTATATTTATCTTTGAAAACTTCATTGAAATCTTACAATTTTGAAGCTAATAAGGTTTGTTTGCTTTGTTTTATTAGAAAAAATACTCAGGCAAGGTCTACAATCATCTGTCAATTATAAATGACTTACAAGAAACTCATGAAGCAATAAAATTAAAAAAATACAAATACAAACTATATCTGAAACACTTCTATTTGGCAATTTTATAACAAATTCAAAAAAGGAAACAAAGATTACGGATTACTTTATAGGTACAGAAAAAGCAGTAGGTGAAGTGCTCAAGCAAAAAAAAAAAAAAAAAAACAAACCCAAAACACTGCATTTTTTCAAAAATAAAGTCACATCACTACAGATTTTATGCATAATACCCTTATTAAACAACCATTCCAGAACATCTTATATTAGTGGTGCTTTTAATCTGCACTTCATTTTGTTTGATAAGATTTTTTTTTTGTGTATATAAGTAACATTTTTAACCCATTGGAGCTAAGCAAGACTCTCGTGTCAGTACCAATGCAGAATGCATTTGTATTATAGTAGGATATGCTCACTTCAGCAACCAAAGGGTTACTTTAAGTTTTATTCTATTTAATAAAAATTTAGTGTAAAAACTGCTGGTTATTAGTTTCACTGTAGTAAATTCCTCCCCAATAAGGAGGACTAACTTTGCAGTTTGACTGCATATATCCATACAAATTTTACATATTAGTTCCTTCCAACAGTAAGGAAAAAACTAATTTCATGTTCACTATTAGAAAGAAGCGCCATGAATTAATTATGGGTACTATTCATCCCCCTAAGATTTCTGGGAAGGATGTTCAATGTATTTTTTGTTCTTACAACAGATATTAACAGTAGTATATAGTCCCTTAGGTATGTAAAAGAAGGTTTTTTATTGTTAAGGAAGGTGCTTTTTTTAAACAATTCTTCTGGCAGCACTAGTGAATTACAATATCCTTCAATATTATTTCTACCGTAATATATACATTTTAACTTTCATGCCTCTAGAAAAACATCTACAGTACATTTCATAATATAAAAATATATTACAAATCTGCTGAAATATTTACAAGCAATGTCCTATTATCTATATGCAACATTTTTGTCTCCATACAAAGACTAACAGGTTAGACACATCTCTATTTGTCAGTTAAAAAAATCCATGGCTTCTTGCTTATTAAGCAAGAAAATGATTTTACTTTCCTTTTCAAAGCCAACTTTGGTGCATAAAGGATTGGTTTTCTAGATTTTTTTTTTTAAAAAATACCATTTTCTTTACATCTAGAAAACATTAGGCCAAATAAAAAAGTATACTTTACAAGTAAATGGGGATCCTAAAGGGTCAAAAAAGTAAAATAAAACACCAATAACACTAACTGCTTAAGTAGAGGTTTTTCAAAAACCATCCATTGATACGGATCACATAAAAGCAGATCTCATTAACATACTACACTACTCCTGAAAAGGGGGTCAGACATACTGCAACACTCTTAACATCTTTAAACCGTACTATATGTATTCATAGTTGATTGGAAAAGACAAGCATTCCATCAACATTTGTTTAAACATTATAATCCAACATATTTTAGGGATCTGCAAAAGGACACAAGATTACAAATGACGAATTATTACTATCCACCATACTCAAAGGGCAACAGGATAATCCCTTGGTAGCTGTTTTATTGTCTGGCATGTGTTATATTTAGTTAACATTGACAAGAAGCTTAATAGCTTGTTAACAGTTCTCCTGGGAATTGTGAGTAAATGGTGATGGTTACTTTTTCTTTTCATCAAATATAAACTACTGTATTCACTAAAGAAAAAAGCAGCTTAAAGAAGCAAGCATGCAAAGCCTTTTAGTTGTTCCACTAAGTTGCCAGAAGAGTGTTTGCTCAGTCTCCCACTGTACCATTCCATGAAAATGTGGATATACAGTAATATATTAATATATTCCACGGAAGCATCAACTTCATTCACAGAATGTTTACACTAAGCATAAATATTTATCTAAGAAAAAAAAAAAAAAAAAAAGGATGGGATTTGACTAATGTGCAACTTTGTTTCTAAATCCATTGTCAGTGACTAAGACTGCAGGTGTCCCCACTTCCTTGGTTTTTACCTCTTCAACCTCTTCTGGGGCATTGTTCTGTAAAAGAAGACAGTAGAGTTTTACATAAAGACCTTGAGATGTAAATTCGAGTCAGCTAGAGTATACTATGAAATGATGACTATAGAAAATCTACTTTCATCTAATTTGATTAAAACTGAAAGCCATTTTAGATGACCCCATATTAGCGTACATTTCAGATAATTATTTCAAACTTTCTATTGGAGTCATCATTTTAGCATGACATTAATAGCTGTCACTGAATTCCCTTAACCACTTTTTTCCCTTGCAAAGTTTTGGTCTTCAACTTTATTTCTTTGATCTCCCACAGTTGGTCATAAAGCTCTTTTTAATCACACACTGATCTATACTACTAAAAATCTAGTACAGCATTATGTGAGGGGACATTAAGTTTATTTGGGAGAGGTAGAAAGGGTTGTTCATTTTTCTCCAAAGACTTAATCCCAAAGATCATTACATTTTTGTATTAAAAGGTTATTTTTTCCTTTTCAAATCAATCTATCAAGTTCCACAAAGGTAATCAATATAAAGATGATTAACACCTAAATTAGACTATAAAACAGTCACTGTGTTAAGCAGTTTTAAAACACACAATCCAATCTCCTCATAACATTTTTATGATTTACTGTTAACATCAGTAATTCATATACTAAAGTAAGTATTTTAAATACTTACATTTACAAAGATAGCACATATAGTATGATGATTTATTTTCATATTGTAAACCAATTTTTCATTAATTTGATTAGTGAAATACACTGAATATTAAAGGTGACCTGAAAGGCTTATCGCATATCAAGACCTCAGATTAGTGTTCTAGTTACTCCTTTAGACACTAGGTCACTGGAAGTTAAGGAAGAAACGTTGCAACACTGAACTTTGGTTATTGCAGAAAAAACTTTTTTTTTTTCCTTCCTGACTCATTTTCATGAATTTTTAATATAAGCCCATAAATATGTATCTTTGGACATTCAAAAACTTAAGAGTGAATTAAGCATTTCAGATTACCTTTAAAAACTGTACACACAGAACTGTGGGTACTGACAATTACGTGAGCACACTAATGGGAGGGGGGAAATCAGGAAATTATTAGAAACAAGATGGATTAGAAGCCAATCTGAAGTCCTAAAAACACAAATGTGAATGCAGCTTAAAGACAAGTAACATGTACTGTCCCCTTCTGTCCCCCTCTAAAGAATTTTGTACTAAAAAATAACAGTACTTGTATACAAGTACAGATTTCAAGGTAATACTGCATGTATTACAGTTGAATATAAAATATGTAAAGATAAATTTGGACTTTAAAAAAATTGGTATACAAACCAGTATGTGATCTTAACAGAAGTGATCTTTCAGGATTCCAGTGTATGTACCTCCTTTACTAGAATTTCTGTACACCAAGCACAAAAAAGTAAAATACACTTGGTAAATACACATATTCCCCGTTTCTCAGTAACTAGAGTTCAGTTCAAGAAGTTAAGTAATTCTGAAACAACTTAAGACCTCAGAACTTAACTCCTGGACGCTGACAGGATCAAGACTCCCTGGTCTGGTGTATAATGCAATAGCAATCCTGATTTTCCAACGTCTAAAAGTTAAGTGAGGCTTAAGACTATATTTAAGTAAAGAAAGTTTCAAAATTAGGACGTTACCTGTATATGTTTGGGTCCAGAAGCAAGGCAGTATCTTTTGGTAGCTTTGATAAATGAACTACTTTAGTTTTTAACTGATGTCGCTCACTTTCATTTACCCACACATCAGGCAGACTATGAATAAATAAATAAAATAAAAATATTCAAAAAAGATCAACTGTTTTTCTTACCATAAAATTATGCGGTAAACTAGTACATATGAAGTTTTTTAAAGTAATCTTCACATTTCACTGGTTAAAAAGCATCTTCACTGGAGTGAGGAAAAAACAGCCAATCTTTACACATTATACTTCAAGGTTTTTCAAGTTCTCAGTGTGAAAAAGATACTAAACAGAATTTAGATTATTAGGAATACTAAACCAAACATACAATGACAATGGAACTACGTTCTCCATTTTAACAATTTAATGTGAAAATGAGTAGCAGGAAAAAAAACAGATCTTTAAAAATACTTTATTTTACTAGGCATAAAATTCTTTGATGCTATCAAAAAAGTAATGGACAGAATATACTGCAAGCACTGAGCTCTAAGTTATACTAATTTGCCTGCTCCAAGTTCAAAGATTTCAATGTCAAAATGCTCCAACCTTGCTGAAGTTAATTGATTATCTTCTGAGGAAATCCAGGCAGTCACCACAAAATATTTTGGCTACATAATGGTTCTCATTGTGAGATGGAATAAAACTTGGTCTTTATACATTAAAGGGAATTGTTGCTTCAGTGCCACTTGCAGTGAAACTTGGGGAAGATGGCTGGAGATAACATACACAATTGATCTACGACTTTTACTTAAATTCTTTGAAACCAAACACACCTACTTTGGAGTGGCTTATTGCATTATTGCTTCTTTTACTGAAAGCACATTGGGTTTTTAAGGCCCTGCTGAGGTTTTCATGTAACACATTATTATTAAGAGACACACTAAGCTTGCAGAGGTCATCAGTGTCTTAACTGAAAACTCGCTTCCCTGCCTCCTTCCAAAAGTTAGCATTGACCAAGGCTGTGCAGAACAAACAAGCGATCCACTTCACTTCCACTACTGGAAAAAAAGGAAAGGGGAAAAAAAACCAAACAAACCAACCTCTCAAAAAGGAAAAAAAAAAAAAAAAAAAATCAAAACCCAATAACCCCCTGAGATTATTTTCAGCCCATATAAAGTGATTGATTTTTATTTTTTTTTTTAACATGACCTAGGAGCCAAAAATTAATTTCAGATTGGGCAAAAAAGTTTAACTTCGTAATTAAGAATTCTAACATTTTGAAACAAGTTTCAAATTGAGAAACCCAACACTTAAGACTACCTAAATGAAACAGTTCTTTCTCTGACCAACGCAGTCTGACAGACTTTTACAAATTATTAAACTGAATCTCTGTTTTTCAGCAATGAAAGTTAGCTGTAACTCAAATTCAATTTTTTGGGTAAGCCATTCAAAAAATGAAATGAAACAGAGAACTTTTACGCCAGTAGGAAAAAGTTTCTCCAATGATACTCTTCCCTTCTCAGATGAAGGTGGAAGAAAAAAAGAGAAAAAAGGAGGGCGGGGAGGAACCACCTAGGAGGCACTCCATGTATCTACTAAGGTTTAATACAGATCATGAAAGGTGAAAAAACATCTTAAGGCTTTTTTTTAAATAAAGCCAAAATCAGTTTTTTTGACAAGCAACATTTTGAAGACATTTTTAGTAGAAGCTATATACTGAAGATGGAAAACAATACAAACAGCAAATAAGAAAACTTTCCACTTGCAAAGACTATTTGATACATACATAAAGACAACCACTCAGTAAGCTAAGTAGTACTGGCACAAAGAATGAATTCCTGCTCTTAAAAAAATTTCTAAAGGTTATTTCCCTCTTGTATAGGAAATGGGTTAAAGACTAGTATTTACTTTTCCTGAAAAAATACTTAATGTACAGAGAACGTGAAGCTGTTTAACAGTTTCTCAAGATGACTCAGAGTAGAAAAAGTTAAATCATTATTACTAGCTCCATCTGAAAGGCTGATGAACAGCTCAGCACAATGGAAAGTAATCATCATGACTGCATTCAACTTTACTAAAGCGTGAGTACATTCACTGTGCAAGACAGATGACATGAGCCATGATACCTTGCATTTGCTCTTCTTAACTGTAATAATAAAGATGAAATTATATCTACTGAATGCTCAATAATTCTAAACTACATCATTCAGGGCAGGAAATACACCCTCTACCTAACCCAACCAAGAAGCAAGAAATATCAATATAAAACACATTCCTTTGACCTGACGAACCAAATCTACATTCTATCAGGGATGTCTTAACATTACTGAATAACTTGTCTTCTCCAATGCAGAGATTTTAATATTGTATTCATCTGCATGAGCAAAAAACTCATTTGACTCTGTATTACGAAAAAAGTACTGATTTTTTTTTTTATTTACTTTTTGTGTTCCCAGGGTGTTATATGCTTTTTAAATGCTTTTCATCTTAAAACACAATTAACTGTCTTTAGCTGTAATATTTTAATAAGCATAATCTCAGAATGCTGTTACATATAGTATTACCAGCTGTCCTAAGAGGAAGCAAAAAACTAGTTTTTACTAGAATATTTTAGTTACTCTCTCCCAAGCTGAATTGAAACTTGCAGTCAACAAGTGCTGCAATGAGCAGCAAAAGCTACAGACAGCTTAAAATTGCACCAAAACACCAAACATTGCTGCAGGTAACTTATCAGCAACCCCAGTCCTCTGCAAATAAAAGTTATAATAGATTCACGCTGCCAAGTTCACACTACTGCACATGACTAATTTAGGACACTACACAACTAAGTAATTTAAACCACCTCACCAAAGCAAAGGTGAATTTCTGTTATGCTGAGGCTTTGCATCACCATTGCACTCTATTACTTAAAAGCAGCACTGAATCTAAACGACCCCCTTGTTCTAAAAGTTAATTGCATGAACTATGACTATTTTATCTGAAACTTAGATATCCTTACCTAATGAATTCTACCAACTTAGAGATATTTTCCTGGTAAAACTGGACTTCCTTATAAGAAAAGGCCTCTAAACCTGCATGTCTTACCTAATTATGCAGCTATTCATCTTAGTGTGAACTAAATGTCTCAGTAACTTTCATCTTAATGTGAACTATAAACGTCCCAGTAACTTCATGTGTATCCAGGACTATGGATCTAGGAATCAGTATGCAGGAGTATGGATCCAAGAAATAAATTCTATTGTAATTATTCTTACCTTTAAAAGGAAAAGTAGCTAGTTGCCTTAAAACTTGTGGAAAACATGGAGCATACAGCTACTGCCTCTCCTAAAACTACTCTGACTACTGCTTTCCTACAGCATAGCGGAAACCAAACATTTATTCTACTTTTCTATAGAATTAAGATCAAAATATTTACATATAAATTATTTTTTGTGTCAGCAGAGATGATATCTCAGCTATTTCAAAGTAGTAGATAAATTATTTCTAAAGTACACTGACTACTTCATATGTGCCAAGCCTATCTGAGGTCAGTACCTTTGTCCTGCATTACACACAAGGCTACTCATTTGGAACAAATGAGGCAGAACTTTCAAAAAAGACAAGAGAAAAAAGCTGCCAAACATGTCGGAAGATTATTCCAAGCTTCAGTGGCAGAACCCAAAGAAGCAGCAATATGAGATGGATACCTTAAAGGACCAACTGCGGTTATTATATTGTTAAATTGTGGCACCTAGACAAAGATTCTTGTAGTTCTACCATTACACTGATGATAGAATCATAGAATCGTCTAGGTTGGAAAAGACCCTTAAGATCATCGAGTCCAACCATTAACCTATCACTGCCAAGTCCACCACTAAACCATGTCCTCAAGCACCACGTCTACCTAAAAGTATTTTAGGATCATGATGAATCAGTGGGTAAAACGAAATTGTCTCAGTGATACATTTCCTTATGTGTATGGCTGGCAAAACCAACGTGAACTCCCCATTCAATAATTAGAGGACCTCGTTATTAATACCCGTAGTGACAAAATGCATCAAAAATACAGCTTCAAATTTACCTAAACTGGTATCAGAGTCTAAAGACTTGAAAACTAAAGTAAAAATCAATTAAAGCATTGCTTATTATTTTTTAAACTTCTGAATTACTTTTTAAAAAGCATTTTTTAAAACATGAACTTTAAATATTCAAAGGCATAACATAATTCAGTGACAGACAGTTCATTCACCCCACCGTAAATCCTTCCCCATTTAAATCCTATATTATATCACTAGCAATATACTCACATGTCCTCTGGTGTCCAATGAAGCAAGAGTTTTATTTTTCCAGAATCTTCTTTTCTTTTAGCTATTACCTAATAATAATTACATAAATCATAATTAAAACCAAATCTGCAGATTTTTTGCTCAAAAACCGTTGTTCATGTTCAACTGGACATTCATAAAAGGTAAACTGTTTTACTCTTCAAAAGTTGTATTAATTCTATATACAGGTAGAATGTACATATCACTACTCAAGCCATCTTGGCAAGGTTTAATATTTTCCTTTAACATTTGTCTACTGAGTGGTCCCTGGAAAAAAAAAAAACAACACCCTAATAAAATGCATCCTGTAAGTAGTCTTCTTTCTTTTAAAATAGTTCAAATTTTTAAGCAGCCACTCCAAATGCTTTGAAGAAAATACATTCCTCTACAAATACGCTCACATTCTGCAAGATGTCTATAGAAGATGCGAGAAACTGATGCAGGTTATAGTTTAATTTTATCACAGCATAAGAACAAAAATCTCTCACAAACGCTTTGACATCTGGACACATCGTATCTATAACTTCCCAGTTAACATTTACTCATTTCTTTTCAATACCTAAACCAAGCACTGAATGAGGCAATAGCAAAGGCTACTTGGAAGAACTCATAGGCTTACAGGAATTGTTTAATGCATACATAATGGGGATCCTTAACACTGTAGAGAGTACACTTGTTACTACTGTTATATGAATGATAAATCAAATGACGTGTCAAAGACCTGTCGACAACTGATAGAGTTTAAGCAGAACATATGAACTCCACTGGTAAGGTCCTAGACAAGAAGTAAGAACTCTCCTCATAGTTTCTCATACTAGCTCAGAGTAGAGCAGCACATAAGATACTCTCACAGAGAAGAAAGTTTTGAGGTGCAGGACCATGAAGCTAGCTAGACTCCCACCTTTAGCCAAGATAAAGTTAGAAATACACACACAGAAAATAGAAAAAAGAAACCTGTTCATTCAGGTACAAATATATTCTTCGATGCTGGCATTCAAAAGGTATCCCAAAAATTTACAGTATCCAGAAAAACAGGGAAAAGCCATTTGCTTCCTCTTCTACCAGTTTACCCTCAGCTTCTCCTTTACTACACATCACAATACTTCATACAGGTTTTCCTGTTTGCTTCAAACTCCAATTCTCCCACCTTCTGCACCTCTGAGCATAAAATGCTTATTAAATCTCTGAAAGATTCTATACATAGACACTGCAGATACTGTAAACTCCAAAAAGTTTACTAGAGAACCTTTAAAGCCCAGAAATACAGAAGGGTGACAAGCAATCTTTATGAAAAAAGTTGAAGTAAAATGTAGTATACAGAACTTAAATACTGAAGTCCATAATCTGCATCAACCAAAGCAACTTCCCACAACTGAATACCATGGTAAATTAAACTTAATCATGACATTTCAAGTAATTCACAAGTTTGTTTACAGTTTTATTTTTACAACTATGCTGTGATCTTCTAAACAAAAGTGATGCAGAGAGAAGTGTCCATGATTTAATATCCAGATTACTAATACAGAAATATTTGAGATATCTGAAGGTATCAATATGCTTGTAGATGAGAACTGGAATATTGCGTTTGCATGGCAAGGTTTTGGTAGCAGGAGGGCTACAGGGGTGGCTTCTGTGAAAAGCTGCTAGAAGCTTCCCCTATGTCCAATAGAGCCAATGCCAGCTGGCTCCAAGATGGACTCGCCGCTGGCCAAGGCCAAGCCCATCAGCAACAGTGGTAGTGTCTCTGTGATGATGTATTTAAGTAGGGGAAAAATTGCTGTGCAACAGCAGCTGGAAGAGAGGAGCGAGAATACGCGAGAGGAACAGCTCTGCAGACACCAAGGTCAGTGAAGAAGGAGCGGGAGGAGGTCCTCCAGGTGCCAAAGCAAAGATTCCCCTGCAGTGTGTGGTGAAGACCATGGAGAGGCAGGCTGTCCCCCTGCAGCCCATGGAGGTCCACGGTGGAGCAGATATCCACCTGCAGCCTGTGCAGGACCCCACACCGGAGCAGGTGGATGTGCCCAAAGGAGGCTGTGACCCCGTAGGAAGCCCATGCTGGAGCGGGCTCTGGCAGGACCTGGAGACCCATGGAGAGAGGACCCCACACTGGAGCAGGGGAAGAGTGTGAGGAAGAAGGAGTGGCAGAGACAATGTGCGATGATACAACCCCCATTCCCCATCCCCCTGCACTGCTCAGAGGGGAGGAGGTAGACAAATGGAGAGGGAAGTTGAGCCCAGGAAGAAGAGACGGGTAGGGGGGAAGGTGGTTTAAGATTTGGTTTGATTTCTCATTACCCTGCCCTGATTTGATTGGCAATAAATTAAACTAATTTCCCCAAGTCGAGTCCATCCTTATCTCAACCCATGAGCCTTTTGTTATATTTTCTCTCCCCTGTCCAGCTGAGGAGGGGAGTGATAGAGCAGCTTTGGTGGGCACCTGGCATCCAGCCAAGATCAACCCACCACAGTGTTTGAGATACTGAGTTTCTAAAAAAAATATTGAAGACTCACACTAAAATTTTTAAGCCAAGTTGTCATGAGATAAGGAAAAGGCCATCCAATGGCCTAAGGTTAGACAAGCAAAGTACAATAGTGCACAGTTCTTCCAAAAGGAAAAGCTTCTCATTAGTTAGCCCCAGTTTTAGGATCTCTCATTTAATATATATTCACGATTCATCTGAAAATGGGATTGGAAGGCAGAGTGAGAAAATCCGCTTTTGATATCAGACAATTCAAGATAAATTGAAGGAATGCTCCCTGCAAGAACTGCAATAGGATGTCATAGTGGGATACTGTAGGTAAATGACAGTAAAAACCCTTTTCCTACTAATCTTTGCCAATTAGACAAAGTTTAATTGACTTTTGTATCAAAGAATATGATATGGTTCTTTAATTTCGGCAAGCAAAACATTGCTAAGGCTTTTCATCATAAGTCTCAAGCCATACTGTCCTGGTTTCAGCTGGGACAGAGTTAATTTTCGTCTTGGTAGCCGGTATGGGGCTGTGTTTTGGGTTTAGGATGAGAACAATGTCGAGGATACACTGACGTTTTGTTCTTGCTAAGTAGTTGCTAAGTGGCGCTCACAGTGGTAAAGGACTTTTCAACTGCCCATGCTCTGCCGGGTGCACAAGAAGCTGGGAGGGGGCACAGCCGGGGGGAGGGCTGACCCAGACTGGCCCAAGGGCTATTCCATACCATATGACGTCATGCTCAGTATATAAGCTGGGGGAAGAAGAAGGAAGGGGGGACATTGGGCGTGATGGCGTTTGTCTTCCCAAGTAACCATTACGCGTGATGGAGCCCTGCTTTCCTGGGGATGGCTGCACACCTGCCTGCCGATGGGAAGTAGTGAATGAATCCCTTGTTTTGTTTTGTTTGCGTGCACGGTTTTTGCTTTGCCTGTTTAACTGTTCTAATTTATTTTACTTCAATTATTAAACTGTTCTTATCTCAACCCACGAGTTTTCTCCCTTTTACCCTTCTGATTCTCTCCCCCATCCCACTGGTGGGGAGTGAGCGAGCGGCTGCGTGGTGCTTAGTTGCTGGCTGGGGTTAAACCACGACAGTCCTTTTTGGCGCCCAACGTGGGGCTCGAAGGGTTCGAGATAACAACAGATTTAATTGGAATGTGCTAGATCGAATTTATAGCTGTTATTGCTGTTTAGCTGTTAATCGGCAGGCTTCTGTGCTTGCCATGGGGCTTGCTTGCCTTACTGTATGTTAGAGTCATCTTACTGTGTTGTGCCTGGGAACATTTTGATAACAGCAATGGCCACGTACCCGGGCTGGCAGATGGCCAGGGCATCGCTGTTTTTCTGTGCTGCTGTACTGGACAGGCTGGAACTCCAGTGTCAACTCGAGTCGAAGGGACTGTGACCTGTGGACGAGTTCCTGCGGGAGCATGACACCCCAAAGCGTCTGTGGACGTGGATAATCCCATGTCAGAGCAGCCCATGGAAGTTAAGAGTGGAGCAGAGATCCACCTGCAGCCCATGGAGGACCCCATGCTGGAGCAGGTGGATGCCCGAAGGAGGCTGTGACCCCGTGGGAAGCCTGTGCTGGAGCAGGCTCCTGGAAGGACCTGTGGACCCGTGGAGAGAAGAGCCCACGCTGGAGCAGGTTTGCTGGCAGGACTTGTGACCCTGTGGGGGACCCACGCTGGAGCAGTTAGTGAAGAACTGCAGCCCGTGGGAAGGACTCACATTAGAGAAGTTCATGGACTGTGCTGTTGGAGGGACCCCATGCCGGAGCAGGGGCAAGGGGAGGACTCCATTGCAGTGTTAAACCCTATAACCTGGCCCAAAGGGGCCAGGGGTGGAGACTGTAATGGAAATACCTTTAAATTGTTGTGACCCGGGATTTGAGTTGCATGTTATGGGAATTACTATAGCAGGAACCCCTTGTTGCTAGCCAGGCTAGGAGTAAGGGGAGGAGTTCATTGCAATGTTAAACCTGGCCCAAAGGGGCCAGGGGTGGAGATTGTGATGGAAATACCTTTAAATTGTTGTAACCCATGATCTGAGTTGCATGTTATAGGAACTACCATAGCAGGAACCACCTGAACCAATGGAGGAGAAGCCTTACAAGAAGCAGTGCAAGTGCAGCAGTGACCTGACCTGAGCTGGCTTTGGTGCCCAGTAACTCCACACAGCACACCACCTCTCCTGTCCTGAGTGACCACTATCACAGATGGAGCCCAAAGTCATGGACTAAATGAGCTCAATGGACATTTTTGGGACAACAGGGGTGGTGGTTAAAAAGGATGTATTGGATAATGTGGGACCTGAGCATGATGTAAATGGTATGGAATAAGGGGTGGATACTGTCCTGGTTTCAGCTGGGACAGAGTTAATTTTCGTCTTGGTAGCCGGTATGGGGCTGTGTTTTGGGTTTAGGATGAGAACAATGTCGAGGATACACTGACGTTTTGTTCTTGCTAAGTAGTTGCTAAGTGGCGCTCACAGTGGTAAAGGACTTTTCAACTGCCCATGCTCTGCCGGGTGCACAAGAAGCTGGGAGGGGGCACAGCCGGGGGGAGGGCTGACCCAGACTGGCCCAAGGGCTATTCCATACCATATGACGTCATGCTCAGTATATAAGCTGGGGGAAGAAGAAGGAAGGGGGGACATTGGGCGTGATGGCGTTTGTCTTCCCAAGTAACCATTACGCGTGATGGAGCCCTGCTTTCCTGGGGATGGCTGCACACCTGCCTGCCGATGGGAAGTAGTGAATGAATCCCTTGTTTTGTTTTGTTTGCGTGCACGGTTTTTGCTTTGCCTGTTTAACTGTTCTAATTTATTTTACTTCAATTATTAAACTGTTCTTATCTCAACCCACGAGTTTTCTCCCTTTTACCCTTCTGATTCTCTCCCCCATCCCACTGGTGGGGAGTGAGCGAGCGGCTGCGTGGTGCTTAGTTGCTGGCTGGGGTTAAACCACGACACATACCCACAACAGGATACATTCTTTTGGTAAATTTGGAGGAGGGATGAAAACCCTGACTTCTTTTTAAATAAAGATTTAGAAAGCACCCCTACAATCCCTTCCAACTTTAAGTTTTAGCCTTTGCCCAGAACCCAGCGGCTTCTTCTGCAAACTTAGTTTCTTTGCTGTAGACTGGAGCACCTGAGCCTGGAACCAAATAAAGATAAGTCAAAGCTCACTTTACAGGGCAAATAAAACTCAGTTCTCATCAGCTTTCCCATTCAAAACCATACATTTTCTTGTACAGTCCATTTCATTCTCAAATTAACCTTCAAGTTTTAAGGAGACACATAAGTTCTCTCATGTAACACAAGCATCATGGATATCACATACTGAAAAGTTTAGAGGTGACATTTTAAAGTATCAGCATTTGGACACAGCAAACTAGCTACACCCGAGTTAGAAGGAAGAAGTTATTCTCCACAAGCTGCTCTTCATCCTATCTAAAATTTCAAGAATGTGAACTAGGAACCCATACAGAACACACAAGCCACAGATACCCATCACATCTAAGTACTAGTTAAAGCTGAGGATGCTGTCCCCTCTATCAGATGATCAATAGCACTGCTTCGACCAGGATTTACAGTATAATACACGGTGATTCCAGAACCTCATAGATCTCTGTGAGAACCACCCAGTATCATCACCTGCATTCTCCAACAGGAAAACAAAAATACAAACTCTGACATTAACAATTTCTTGTTTTCAGGAATATGCAGTACAAAATTTAGGACCCTGCTGTCTCACCATCACCACATTGAAGCGAGAGATATTTGTAAAAACCTCAAAAATTGAAACACTGATGTGTAAAAGAGATTCAGACCACAAAATTTAGGGCCATTAAAGTACTGCCTGAATTATACCACTGCAAGTACTATTCCTCATTCTAGAGCCCTAGTAACATCTTCAAGCAATCGGCGCTAAACTAAGGGCTTGAACCAGCTTTCACATACACAGAAAAGTTTAATAGGAGCAGAAAGTAACCTTCAGCAGTAGAAAATTAAAGAAAAAAAAATTTCATATTAGAAGAGCTAATCATATATAATACATGAAAGCTATGAAAGTTATAGCCAGGATGCTTTCACACAGCGAAATATACTTGTATCCAGTGTGAATTTTGCAGACTTTTCCCCCATATCATTGGCTTAACTTGTCCCTGCTAAATAATCAATACTCAAAATCTGAGCAATTCACGTCATTTTGACTGGGATGAAAGATTCTCTCTCTGCATATGTAACAAGCTTATTTTTGTTTAATATTAAAGTAGTATGTTAGCTTTCCGTTAGAAGACAACAGAAAACTGGCATCTATGGCTGCCACTACTTCTTTCCCACATATATTTTGAAGTTGTCAAATTTAAAGAAGTTTTTATGGAAGTTATAAAAAGTATCCACTTTTATCACAATTAGCACAATGAAAATTTTACCATACCCTAGGCAGGCTAGAGTCAAACACAGCTATGATGCAGACAAATGCAAAACTGAAAAAAGTTTGCAAAAGAGCAATTGAAGAAAATTATTTGCTATTTTGACACTAGTAGTAAGAGCTTTACGGTCAAGTCTGCAAAAGTTACAAGTGAAATGGAAGAAATCTAGCATGTCTGCAATAATGGTGCTCTGAAGACTTAAAATTGCTTTGTAAAGAACTTAAGTCCATTTAAGTTTTTCATTTAAAAATATCATTCAGCTAGTAGATGTATGCTCAATACAGCTTTATTTGAAAAAACTCTTACTATATTCTCTAAATTTCATGCACTGTCCCAGAAACAAAAGGGAAATTTAATTTGAATTTATCTCTGTGAAGGAAATGTGCATCAAAGTTGTCTCAAATCAGAAGTGGAGTTCTGCTGACCTCTTCTGGAAAAATAAAAAAATTTCACCCTATAAATTGGTATGCATCTTACTTTATTCACTTACTGTGTTTCAAAGCTTTAAGATTTCAAAACACATGTAACTAGTATCAATACATGTGATCACCGAACTGAAATATCTAAAAAAGCTAAAACCAGTGAAAAACAGTTTAGTATTCAAATATTTTGGAGAACTAATTCTAGCCATTTCAAAAATCTGGTGGGGGGGGAAGGGGAGCAGAGGACAGGGTAACCTATAAGCTGCATTTTATTTTTTTTTTTTTTTTTAAAATCGGTGTAAAATCTGCTCTTTAGGTTAAATGAAAATGCTTGACTTTTTCCATCTGATAATTCAGAGAATCAAAGTACCAAGAATGTGACTCCCAACAAAAAAACCTAAGCAGAAAAAAAAATTCATAGTGACGTCAAAGGGGAACTCTCGATGGCAAAAACATTCTTCAAAAAGGCTTTATTGATAACTGCATTCTACTGTTTTCCATATCCATAAAGGTCTTTTTAAAAAAATATGTATATAAAAATAAAAGGAGTGCCTTTTCATAGAAGATGAAAGGTATCTACAGTGACTGCTTAGAAATTCTTCACATTAGTAATTTTTCACTAGGATATCCATCCTGTGAAATACTGCATTGTGCTGACATTATTCTTATGCTGCATAAAAAAATAAACCTACATCATTTATGTCAGTTTTCAGACAGCAAGACAATTTTATCTTCATATTTTTCACCTTTCAAATTAATGCTCCTGTTAATTACACATTTTTTCTTCATCTGAAGGTGGACCGCACAAACCGTATTATGCTATTTAGCCAGTCACCATTCAAATTCAGTGTCCTAATGCTTATAAGTTATGCAAAATGTGTTGGCATCTGAGGTGACCATTAGCTCAGTATACCAGTGTACATCCACAAGACTGCTTCTGTTCTACCTTTTCTTTCTAAAGCAGATTTTAGGCTAAGTCTCGTCAATATAGCTGATGTCCAGCACAAGCCCACACCAACTGTAGCAGCCCACTAGAATAGAGTAGCAAAGTGCAGCATAGGGCTGGAATCTTAGAACAGTTCTGCCACTGGTACAACCTCTCCCACAACTGAAGTATAGGCAATTTCAGATCTAATCAACCGCCTACCATCTCGAGTGACACATGCACGGATAAGCTAAAAGGATTTTCACCACTTCCTCCAAGTTAATTCAAAGCAATTTTAGAGCACATTCCTCCCTCTAATTCCATCTCCTTATGAATTATTCCAGTAGCCAAAGGTGAGCTTCCACAACCGAGTAGTCTGTCTGGATAATGTTTCCAATTAAAGCAGGTTGTGAATTGGAAAAGAATCTGCTTTTCTCACAGCGCTGTAAAATCCATGTTGGCTAGGAGAACTAGAATGAGATTTAAATACAGTAACAGCTAAGCCACCTGCAAATCTCCACTTGCAGCTGGTGCTCAGTGCACATAAAGTTCAGGAGTAACCACCTGGGAAAAATTTCTAATAGAGGCCACAGATATTTATAACAATCATCAGTCTTGTAGAACAGGACAAAATAAGTTTCATGCATATAAAATCATCTTTTATTACGGAAAGAGACCGAGAGTTTAATAGTTTGAATCATATGTGAAGGTTAAGCCATAGCTGAAGACAGAGCAGTCAGCATTCCTTCCTTGGGCTGCAGTTCATCTTGCACTAGTCTGCCACTTTACAAAGCACTCCCTCTCATTTTGTCCCATCTCCTAATTCTTTTCTTCAGCTGAGTCTCTACCTTTTATGTGCCCGTATCTCCCAATTTGGTTAAGAAAACCTAAGGTTATATGGCTTTTTGAACTTCTGATCCCTACACCTCAATTCAGTACTTTTTTCACCATTTTGAACTTTTTTTTCTAAATTAATATTGATGTCTATCCTACCCCCACACAAGTGAAATTAACAAAACAGGATATGGACAGGACTAAAGGCCAGTTCCCCACCTGGTACTTGCCTCCTCCTAGCAATTCACTGACATTTTGGTGGTAAGTTTATTAAAAGTAAAAGAAAAAAGGGAGACAATAATACATTTGTTCAGGATTATATTTTTTTAAACAACAACAACAACAAAAAAGAAATAAACACAAATTTCAGACCAGCATCTTTAAATATTCAATTATACAATTACCCTCAAAATATTCCTTGTGATAAAGTAGCAGTCACTCACGACTATGGAAATGCCATTTGAATTGCACTCCTATTTAGAAGACATAACCAAATTTTTTCTGCAACACATACTTACTGTTAGATATTTCCCCAAGTCTATCAGACAGGAAATGTTGCAAGCTATTCAATTTGTGAGCTAGAACAACTACTAACACTACTTTAAAGAAGTTAATTTACTAATAGAAATGGACAAATCAACAATGTAAAATACCCACTATTACTTATTTCTGATTAAAAGCCTACAGCAGTACGAGGAAAACAGAAATCTTATGAAATATTGGATTTTTCAGATACATAAGTGAACAAACAGAATGCATAATATATATACTTACAGTACTATGAAATACAACACTGTGGCCTTTTCCTAAACTTTCTATATGTGCTGAGAGGTTAAAGCAGATGGCTCGATGTCTTATAGCATCCAGTGTTTGCGCATCAAAGAAGTCATGAGGTCTTGCTAGTGAAAAAGGAAAGAGAGATCTTTAGTGTTCAGCACATTGAAAGCATTCAAACACATTCAACCATGTAAGTAAGTCTGAAGTCTCATTAGTAAATCATTTATCATTATGGCAGTAGCACTACCTTGTCAATGAGTTGTAAACATTAATTTAGCTGAGAGGAAGGAATGACTGCAAGAGGGGCAGAATCTATTGAAGTTCGGTCAAAACATACTCCTTGTAGATGAAATGGCTATTTTGACAAACTGAATTACGCTCACTCGTTTTTTAAAGTTTCAAGTAAATTCTATTCTTTCTTAATCTTCAAAATTAAGAATTCATTAATTTTGCTGAGTACCTCTGGGAACATCCATTGCTATCATCTCATAAAAAAAAAAGTCCCAGTACAAAGAAACTAAACCCAGAACTCATTAATAAATATGAGTTCTCATTTAATGCAAAGACAGCCCAGTTAGGTTGTGATGTTTATGGGAACCTAACTGGCCAAGTCACCCATAGAGCACAGTCAATAGTTCCAATATTACTGCTGTGACTTTTTAAAAAATAGTATTAAACTACTTCAAAACATGATAGTCCATAGAATCAACATCTTAAGAGCAAAATTGTACCTATACCTTATTTCTTAACTTTATTAAAGACAATCTGCTCTGATCTAATTTATAAACATTAAAAGCCCCAGCTATTTCCAGTGAATACTGGGATGCTGCAAAGAAATCAATAATGGCACTGAAAACAAAACTGCTTCATACTGTAATGGAACACAAAGCAAAGGATTAAGTAAGAATTATCGTGAGCGTACAGAAAATACTAGCTCGTCAAGAAATTTTTCATCTCCAAGGAGTAATAATACTGAACAGCCACACGAAAAACTCCACACTGCTAGACATGTTTCTTTCCATGTAAAGTTGTCATTCCATGTTCTTTGATTATTAGCAAACAGATTATTTTCTAGCCAAGAAGCACCAACTGCATCACATACTACACTTCAATTTATAATGAGTAAAGTGCAATTAACATCCATCTGATATTTTACAAGTAGTCTAAAACCAGCTTGCACTAATAAAGCCCTTTTCCTTTTAGAAAAGGACTTTTATAGTTAAGTGTTTCCTGAACAGTAAAAAATTGTTGAATTCTGATTTGGAGTGTAAAAAGGTGGTCTATCAATTCTACACTAAAAGTACTTCAAAAAATAACCGCTACTAGGCATGTATTTGCATACCATTAGAAATACTTCACAAAATTTTTAAAAACATCCCATATAGTAGAGCAGTAAAATTACATAAGCAAATACAGTATGAAAGTATTCACATTTTTTAAGCCTTGTTTGAGAGCAGTAATTCTCTATATAACACACTGAAATTAAAACTAAGAATAGGAGTTGATATTGTATTTTCAACTATATATCATCCTGTAATCTGCAAAAACAGTGATTCAAAGTTCTGTTGTCTTCATTTAAAACAACTTCTCTATTCCTTTTCACCAAGATTATCTATCCATTATTTCAAAACAAACTACAAATTCCACTTAAAACTAGTATTTGCTACACTCCTGGGACTAATTGTTGTTAAGCATTCAACTGTACATTATGTTCTGTCCTTACTCTATCTCGGTTGGATACTGCCAATTAGGCAATCATCTCACTGAAATGTTTTCTCGCTCTAAGTGGTAACGTAGAACCACAGCTCATGCTGCAGGTGGTCAGTGATGCAAGCATATAAATATTTTATAAATAAATATGAAGGAGGAAGGGAGGGTGGAAAGGAAAAGACAACCCCGAATTTTTGCTTCTGGTTTCGTACAGCAAATTTCTTCAGGATTTACCATTGGATAACATTCAACAGATGCAGAAGAAAGGGTACAATTTGTCAAAGGCACATGAATAGTTTCGTTTATTCCTTATTCAGTGTTAACGCTGTATCTTATATGTATCTTAAATCTGTTCCTCAAAATTATTTTCAGAGCAAGGTGTCTCCCTTCCTGCTTAATACAAGTTCCAAGAACACATCAATTACTTAAGTCAAATAAATTAAAATCTTCATACCAGTAGCCTACTAAATGAAATTCCCAGTCTTATGTAACTAACATTCTTACTGTAAATTCCATGAACAGTAAGCTTCCTTATTTCACTTATATTTCTCCAGTGAACTCAATTATCAGGCTTGTTAATAACTACAGTGTCATCTTTGCTATTGGAAAAGCAAGTGACAATATCATAAATATAATCTTAGCTTCTGCAAAATTCTTTGAGGTAGCTTCAGAATAGTAATACTACGACCTATTTTAGAGATACACACTTTCAATATATTTGGCTCGATACCTCTAAATGACAGACTACCTGGAGCAGTGAATGTGTTTAAGGCTATCCAGAAGAGAAAGCAAGCTACTGACTGTAATACTGAATTATTCTGCAACATCAAAATTTATATAACAAATCGGATTGTCTCTATAGCACCACTAATGTAACCAGCTATAAGGATGTCTATAGTAAAACATGCTTTCATCATAAAAGTCTTAATTTCCAAACTTAAACGAACACATACTGTTTACAGACAGGAAAAAAGAAATGCAAAACAGTTTAAGAACCACGAGATGTTAAGAAAGAAAAAAAAAAGTCAAGTAACAGTAAGAATTCTCTTTATAGTCTAAGTTGGAAGATCATGTTCTTGTCACATATAAAGCCACAGTAAAGTCTCCTTTTTTATTTATGCATTAATGTCTCTCAGAAGGGTGTTAACCTTCAGATATAAACCACAGGTCTATAAACATGAAGCACATTTATTGATTTGCTGTATTTAAACTGTTAAGAATTTATACACAAGGATGCTTCAATAGCAGCATGTATTAGCAATCAATTGCCAATAAATACTTAGTAAGCCACTTACAGCTTGCAAAAAAAGCCAGGGTCTATTCAAACCATGAGGAGCCATAAAGAACATGTTGACAATATTTTTTCAGGAGAAAAATTGTTTTGTGATGCAAAACTAGTTTCTTCATCAAATGATTATTTTGAGTGATTTAAACAGATTGTACACTATCAAACAGCACCTTGCTTTACACCCATTTGTCATAACTTCTTGTAACCCAACTAGCAGAGAATCTGTTACCTATGTTCAACACCTCTCCTTTTGGACACTTAAAATATCTAAATATAACTTTATGTTCCTAGCTTTATATACTCTAGACTGAAAATAGTTAATGCTGTTATTTTGTTACTTTGGCTTCTTAGATAAGGGTCCTTGCCCCCCCGCCCCTTTCTTGTAAAGACAAATTAATACTTTAACTAAAATTAAGCCAAGAAACAGAAAGACAAGCAAAATTGTATCGGCCCTTTGTCAAGTTCACCTAATCAACAATAATCCACACAAAGTTTTAAAGAAAAGCTACCGCTACTTAGCATTTTCAGAAAATGCCATCAACTTTGGATACATTTCTGGGTCACAGACCCTCTGGAGAAATACATTACAGTAGTCAGTTCCCAGCTCAGTTGGAGATGATTTTTGCCTTAAGGCAAAACTGTACAGCCAGCACTGCATTTATCTCAAGAGACAAGAAGATAAAAAATTGCTCAAGCAGCTGTCATTTTTCTTCCTGAGCAACACTTGATCAAGACAGCAGACCACTGAAGTACCACAATTTGGTCTTTAACATACCCATAATATTTACAACTTACATTTTTTGCCACAGATTCATTCAAGAATTCTGCAGTAAATTCTTATTACAACTAAAACATCTTAACAGATAATTTGAAGTTTTAACTATGAAGCTCTGATTTGAAACTTGTAAGTCAATAATGTTCATCAATTACTAATAAAATGCCAATCTGGAAAACTACTTCTGCGTATATTGGGGGGAAAACCGAATTAAGATGCACTAAAACTGCCACCTAACAAAATCAACATGGAGAAGCAAGCAAAGATGCAACTCAGGAATCTCTGAAAGTGAAAATTTTGAAGAGACAAGTCTTAGACATCTATAATTTGTTTGAGTAACACAGGCAATAGATCAAGGTAAGCCTTTAGGAACCTGCAACTATTTCAAGTCAGTCTTTCATTACATCTAAGAAGAACTAAAAGGATACTGCAAAGTGACCACATAACCCTTCATTGATCAGCTTTCCCTTCTTGAACCTTCTCATTTACATAACTGCTAGAGTGAAAGGGAAAGCTCTTTGAAAGACAAATTCTGAAAAGAACAAAAATAGCTTTCTACCTTCTTTGCATGTTGAATCAGTGTTAAAATTAGAGGAATTCTTCAAGTTTACACTTTTAAGGTATGTTTAATGATATAATTTTCTCGCATATATTTTAAGAATACCCAAGCATTTAAAAAAAAAAGTGAAAGAAAAAAAAAAATCACCATAACTAAAGTTAGCAGTGGCTCTTCCAGCACTGAACTGCCTAGTCGTCATACAGTGTGGAAGAAAGACACAGGAAATACACTTTTCAGAATTCTAGGTGATACTATAACTTTCCAGGACAGACTTCTTTGCATTCAAGGCAGAAACATGACCACTTGCTTCACAAATTTCAGTTGCTAAAAACACAGGTGAAAGTTAAATTTTTTAACAATTGCCTAGTCTTTCCTAACCATTTCTATACACTAGAATCTCTAAATAAATTTGACATGGTTACTAGTCTGATGCTGGATCAAAATGGACTAGAAAAGGTACCGGGAAAGTGATTATTACTTGCTAAAGGAAACAATTCTCACTTCAAATGATAAATCACACTTCTCAGGACATTGGTATGTATAAATTTAATGAACGTGAACTGTGCAGAGAAAGATTAAAAAAACGTAGCAAGTCAAATCTTCCCCAAATTAGATCTTAGTTATGCTCACAAAACTGTCATTAGGCTAATGAAATGTTGCACTCGAAAAAAAGCTTATTAATATGCATTTATCTCTAATTTATAGGAATCTGCCATCCCTGTCTGCAGTACTGAACTTCATCACTAAACAGAACATTTTCCAACAGTATTATAGCCAGTAAACAAAAGACGACTCTAAAGTGAAAAGCATCTTTAAATTGTAAACTCAAAACTGTTGCTCACAGAAAATTGGTCTTTTCTACTGAACACATAGATCCTTTACCCTAAAAAGGAACACAGAGTCTGGAATTATTTTACGCTCATGACAATCGATACCAACACTCTAATGCTAAAGATCACCAACCCTACCAGACTCACATCTGCAGAGAAACATCCACATTGAAGAGAAACTTCCTATCTAAAACAAAACTTTCAAGAACTTCTACTTCTAGAAATACTTACGTAATGATCGTCGTCTCTTGTTCTTTAATTTTCTTCTTTTATTCATTCCAGCTTTAGATGGAGATTCCTCTTTGGCCTTTGGCTGGCTGGCAACTTTTGAAGAGTTCTGCTGGCTGAAGTGTGTGGGCACATGACGGGCAAGTCCTCCCTGAGATGCAAAGCTGGCATTGCACCCACCAACTACACACTAATGAGAAAAAAAAACAGAACAACTGTATCAGCGTGCTATAGGGCACTCATTCACAGGAGTTTGATAGATCTTTTGGTTTGACTTTTCTGGCTCAACCTCCAACACGCTAAAAAGAAGACAAATTCTTAATGATCATGAATTCTTAAAAAGAAAAACAGAAACATAATCTGAAAGATATTTCTATCTGAACTTTATAACTCTCAATTATTCCATGGTATAATCATATTTGTCTATGCTATATTATATTCTATAAACCATAAAACCAACTTTCCCCTTTACAGACCAACATCCCCTCATCTTTCAAAATACTGCACTGTTATTCTCTATTTCTCAACAGCTCTCCAATCTTCTGCATTTGATAACAGTAACGTTCTCTAAACATCCTCCTTTCTTGTGACAAGGCAAGTAAAAAAATATATCCTTACCCACATTAAATTTGAAACAGCTTAACGCTTTTTGTAAATGCTATACAAAGTCAATAAATAGTTATCTTACATTTCTGTCTAAAACTTTAACTTCAGTAACTTGAAAGTCATATTGACAATTATTTATACATTTGTTTTGGGATGCTACTATTATTTCAGAAGTATCTAAGAAAGTTCTTATTTAAAGAAAATGACCTCTCTTTCTCAAACAGAAAAATAAGAAAAGATCCAACAATAATTAAGCAGAAACACAGAAATCACAAGATACATGCGACTAAGCTAATACTGGCTACAATAATTATTGGTATTTTTAGAAGCATTTGGTTTATATTTACAACTATTTCATTTGCAAAATGAGTGTTTAAATTATACTGTTGGGGAGGGAGGCACAAACTTTTTCTCTTGTGCTCTGAGCTTACAAGGGTAATAGAAAAGCGATTTTAAGATATGCATTCCATCATTGGCTGCAACAAATTGCGTATCCACATGATCAATTTTTCTTATGATCCAAATAATAGTATCAGGGCAAATGAGTTTATCAGTCAGTAGCCAGAAACCACTGTAAACCATTGGAAAGTTGTTCTTCCACATCTGTTCTGCTCCTCCCCCTCCTTCCCCTCTTTCTCAGCTCTTTCACGTGTACTTCTCTTCTCTAGCACTTCCCTTCACAGCAAACTGATGAGGCAGCTCCAACAGGAGTTCAGGAATAAGTAACACTGCAACTAGGTACATAGTGCTAAGTTTTCTCTGAAGACTAAGGATGAATTTGCAAGCTCTTACAGTAATCTGCCCCAAGCTTGCACATTTGATTGAAAGACAAGAAAACAGCAGTAGAACACCACTCAGCATGTTTTGTTCCTAAAACCCAACTGTGTTGTTTTCCAACTATGGCTGCAAAATTGAAAAGTCTATTTCTGCCTCAGACCTAGCAAATGGTTTTCCATGATCATCATAAAACAATATAGCGTCCATGAAGAGAAAACCCTGTGTTATCCCCAAGGACTCAATACTTGCTATAGGACTAAAAGTATGTATATATATATTTCAAGATAGTAAAAGACAGAAAATATCCTCCTATTTTTCACATTTTTTTTTACCTCTTGTGTTTTTGGGTTTTTTTTAGGAGAAAAAAAAAAAATTAGAAAACTTTCCCTAACTTCCTCAAAGTACTGAGCTAACTACAAACATATAATTCCTTGACAAAAAGCTTTAGCATCCTTCACACTGTATTTGTTCTTCCTGTCTCCCCCACTAATAAGTATCTTAAGAATTGTGAAGATTTTTACCAAAACTCTACCTACACCTTTTTACCTTGCCCTATAATTTCTCATGTTCAAACAATAGTAATATTGTATACTTATATTGTAGTGACTTACAATGTAAGAAATCCCAGCACATCTATGAAATTCAAACCACTCAAGATCCTGATCTCATTTACATTATGGTACACTTATAGAACCATGGAATGGTTTCAGTTGGAACGGACCTTTAAAAATCATCCAGTTCCAACCCCCCTACCATAGGTAGGGACATCATCTATTAATTAGGTTGCTCAAAGCCCCATCCAACCTGACCTTGAACCTAACCCACTTAGTTGTATTAAAGATGATCAAACTCACAATCAACAGATACAGGTAAAATACATGCATGCGTTACTTCAAACAATTCTTTATTCTCCAGCTTTTAAGTCCTTTAAATAGCTGTCTCCCCCATAAAAGCAGTTTCATGAAACTAAACTAAGCAACTAAATCTAAACTCAGGTTTAACTTTCATTAACTTTTCATTTAACTTTTATGCTCCTGACTTCAGCTTCTAGCTCTTTCTGATCCTACAAACATTGACAGAAAAAGAAATGAGTGTAAAAAAAACCCCACACCCTGAAGTTCAATCGCACTGAAAAATTAAAACTTCAGTCTTGCCATTGCCTGCTAGAGGTCAAAAATAATCTAAAGTCTTGGTACAGTGCATGCATTACCATATTCCAAGTTTATTAAAGTATAATATCAAAAGTCAATACCTTCTGAAAATAACACATAAACTTTGTGTCAAGCACATTTCTAAAACTTTTTAAAACACACCTTCGTAAGACTTGATTGTCAGATGGGAAACATTGTTTTATGACAAACTGCAGTTTGACTCACAATGTCATAACTTAACTTTTGTCTAGTTGTGTACAAAGAAAACAATCACAGATATTCTATACACATTATCTACAGAAGCTACCACTTACTTTTCTTACTCTACCCAAGTTTTACTTTCAAAAACCCCAAACCAGCATCCTTAAATCTTCAACATATGCAACTTGCAAGTAGAAATTATCTTTTTCCAGAAAGCCTATTTATAGCCTGCAGCCACAGTATGAAATATTTGCAGAAATCATTACATTCAGATATTGTGTAGTTTGAGACTACCTGATCATGTCATCAAATAATCAACAGCTGATATATCAAAGATGACACAGAATGCCTTTGTAGTAGACAGGAAATAGTAGAAGAGGAGAAAAATCTTACCTGTTTTTTTTCTTTTTTTTCTCTAAAATAATATATCCAGCAATCCGTTACTAATGGGTAAAGTCTCTTCTCTCCAAAGATAAAGGAGCAGTTCAGGCTGTCACTTCAGGATCTCTGGACGGTAAGTCACACCAAATCAGCTTCCCACCAGATAATTATACAGATCTAGAGGGCTTCTAGTAAATCAAACTCAACTATTATGCATAACTTTAAACCAATCTCTTCATTTTTCCCCCAAAACCTAAATCTCAAAATTTTGCATTCCATTTTTAATATGATAGATTGGGTCCGGATTGGTGGATATGTTACTTCAAGAGAAAATAAGTCAACACGTAACAAGTTTAATTTCTCCAGTGTACCCATACCCACCATTATTAATGGGCAGTAATGAGCAGTGACTTTAACGAACAGGATAAAAATATCTAGCAATACAGGGTTTTTTCCTATTCAATTCAAGATAACCAAATCTCCTTTTTAGAATATTCAATGTGTAATTTTTCCGATAAATCTAACAGCAAGATTTTAGACATCCGGATAAACCTTCTTATTGTCTCATCACCTAAGTGTTCAGGCAGAATGCCTTTACATTTTCTATCTGCATCTGCAGTGCTCTAAGGGATAGAAGATATTCTGCCAAGAGAGTAACAGACATGAATTCCGAATGAGGACTGAAGCTGCTTGGCTGTATTTTCTAGATTTCAACAAGTGTTATTCTACTGGGAGTCATACCAAATGCAGTCACCCCTTAATGAATTCTGGAAGGTACAGGTGGTAGAATAAGCATCAAATTTAATTTTTATTATTACTTTCTCCCCCCTTTTAAACCAAGGATGAAAGCCTCCAATGAACCTGTGTACTGTCATTTGTTGTTATTGAAAGCATTTACCCCACATGAGCAAACCTTTCATGACTGATCTTAAACATTAAGAGCATATGCACTGGAATTAGTATGTGAAAGCAGTTGATAGCATACCCACCATGCAGTCTCATATTTACAGAAAATTGCTATCTGCAATTATTTTGCATAAAATCTCCTACTGTTTTGTGCTCACTCTACCATTTGTCCTTTCATTGTGCCTAACATCTTGTATTTGGTCACCTAGACTACATTTTAAGAGTTCATTTGATACGTCTTCAAGTAACTTTCAATGCCTTGTACAGCAACAAGGCATGGCAAGTAGCACTTCAATTAATTCGAGTACCAGAAACCATGCTGGAAAATGCAAGTTGTCAAAGCATATTAACTATCCAAATACTTATTATTTGTAACAGCCAAGTTTAGGACAAGAGAGATAAAGTGAATGAAGAAATTATTTCTCAGCTTGCCAAAGACAGTTACCAGCATCGGTTTTCTAACTCAGCAGATTATTCCTCTAGATCCACCTGTCTACATGTTCTGAAAGCTTGAAAATTTTTAAGTTGCTGAACCCTCAACAGGATCACCACTACATGTTGATGATACTCCACAATACTCCACCAGTTTCTAAAAAGCTGCAAAAATTATGTAATAACAGAACTGAAAAAGAATAACATTTATTTTTTTCTCTCTCAACTCTGGATGTAAAATCATACACAAACATGAACATACTAAATGTCTTCAGAGAAACAATTACATGCTCTGAGAATACCTATATTAAGTTAATGTCTACAATGACCAAAAAAAAAAAAAAAAAAAAAAGATGAAAGGATGGCTAGAATCAGACTGCAATAAGCAAAGAGAAAACTTCCAGCAGCACAAGAGCAATGAACTTCAGGTATTAAGAGCAGCAGCATAACTTCAGAAATACCAAACAGTGGGCTGAGGAAGGCTGGCAAGTTCTCAACCAGAAACATGTTCTGGAAGGCCAGTTTGTTTGTTTATTCTTCTTGACATGAAAAACAAATCTAGGAAATGGTGCTTACCAAAAGTAGGATTGGAAAAGCATGCTGCTTTGCAGAAATAGTATTTGACTACAGACTGAGAACTAGCTGCAATGAATGGTAACTATGTCTCATTTAATGGACACTTTTTCTTTGGTGAAGGGATTGGTGGGTGCCCTAGGAAAAGATACTCTATCAATAACAGAACTTAGTGATGATGGCCTCAAAAAACCAAGCAAAAAAATCCATCCATGTGTTCCCCATGAAACCCAAGGCCAACAGTATTAAAAACTTAGAAAAAAGGGGAGGGAATAAACAGAAAAGCAATTTGATGACTAAAGGGGAACTGGGTATCTAGGGTATCTTCTTTTTTTCCCCCCCTTAGTTCAGCAGATGACTCAGATATAAAATGTCTCCTTCTTATGAGCTGGACATACACTACCAGGAAATTGCCCCATATAAAAACACAGCTAGCATAACAACGGTTTCAAAAATACGTATTCATAAGGAAATTTACCTTTTCTGTGACAGAGGTATTGCAATATTAATGCCAAAGGCGACACACTAAACTACACAAACAGAAAAAACAGGAGAAACTTATGAAAATATGAAACATTTTGCCTTTGTAATTTAGAATTGGGTTCATTTCTGTGACAAATGAACTACACAGTCACAAAGTTTATATGAATGCATGGAAAGGGCAGGTAAACCCACAAAGACCTTTTAATATGAAAGCACAGCAGCTTATTTACAGCCAAATACAGCTCTTAATCAAAGGACGTCACCACGTGTATCTCAAAAATAGAAAATTAAACCCAAACTGGGCAACTACATAAAATGAGTCCACTTGCAAGCACAAGGGTGCCAGGACAGGGACATGTCCTTCATATCCTTCAACAGAGTAGTTCTAATGCAAAAAAAGAGCTTTATACCTGAGACAGTCACCAACTGCCTTTCAATTTAAGAAAATACTTGTCTCTTATTTTAACTAGAGGCATAGGAATATAGCAACCTGCCATACGTTTATTACTCTCCTCTGTTCATTAAATGATTATAGTGTTCTTTTACCTTTACAAAAGTAAATTTTCCATGCTTTTAATTGTCACTTTCCTAGCTACCGTTCTTTGCTTTTCTTAAAAACCTCCTGAAAAGCAGTTCTTCAGACAACAGCATACGGCTATATTATTTCCATTACTGCCTTTTACAGCTTTCCTCAAAAATCCTGATTTTTTTTTTTTCTTTTTTTAAATAAAACACTGAATGACTAGGTATTTTCAGCAAGTTCTCTAAAATGACAGATTCCTTCTGTTATGCTAGAACTCAAGTGTATTCTCATGAGGCAACAGAAGTTTCATTTGTAATTTAGGTTTTGGGAGATATTTTGTCCGCAGTAATCATCAAGAACAAGAGGTCCTTAATCCAACTCTGACTTGAAAAAATTTGGCTTTTCCTAAAAGGTGAGCAATTAAGATTTGTAAGAACAGCTAAATGCAAACAGAAACATTTGCTCTGTTTTTGAATGACTGCCATAAAACAATTAGTAATGGCTGTTCTTCGACCAATCAAGACTAATATCCAACACTTTAAGTGTTTTTGTATCACAGTAGATTTCAAAGGCTTGTAAAAGAAAAGAAGCAAGGAAAGGGGTCTAGTTAATTAATAGGTTGCTATCACAGACACTTACATACTTGGCTACCTCATGTGAGCCCTGAAGCCTATAGTCAGCATAAATGACAAGGGAACAAAAGATGTTGCAAAATTCTACTCAGACCACAATTATCCGCCATTCAAAGCCCGCAGGAACAGATTGAGAAACACAGAGATAAAAAACAAACAGAGGGACTGAAGACAACAGTAGGAAAAAAAATGCTCAAGTGACACACATTGAGCCATGATGATTAACTACTGCAATCCTAGCCTGTGTTTTGTTGTTTCCCTTAGTATGACCAGAAAGTACAGAAAATCAGCTGGTGAAACAACACATTTAACACAAGATGATTATTATCAGAACTAATTGTTTTACATTTTAGGGCTCTAGCTGTTGTAACCAGCCTAGGCAAAAAACTAGGATACCGCCTTTTACTGACTGCTAGGTAACTCTGACAGACTCCAAAGTACTACTGGTATTTCTGAGCTATGCCCACCTCTTTTAAACCCAATGTCTCTAAAATGGAGTTTCTTTGATCTAGACCAAATAAGTATACAAATTACCCTACTGAAAGACTTTCCTTCAAGATCAAAGCTTGCAATTATACTTTAAGATATATAGAATATTTAATTCCAAAATGAGACGACCTAAGGTACAAGTTTCCTAATGACTAGGTTTTGTTTTGTTTTATTTTATTCAGGGATTAACACTTAAGATTAGATCAGCTGCTGGAACAATCATCTCTGCAAGCTTTGAGGGATCTATGATCCTTTTGCTACACTTCCAAGAGCATTCTAACCTTATTCCTTTGAACAAAGGCTATCGCAACCTCAAGAGCAAGTTTCCTGTTGTTATTCACCTCTCAGTCAGAAATTTTTAGACTAACCTACACAGTTCAGTATGGAAAAAAAGTCTAACCTTTACTAAAAAACTTTTTCACCTGCAACACAGTTTTTACTCTCTAGGTTTTGAGTTTAGTTTTGTTTTCTGTCACAACTACTGTTATAAGCTGTGAGGAGAAGTAACTTCTGGAAGACATCACTGTAACAGAAAAGTATTTTTTAGTAATAAAACTGCCTGAAAAATAAAAATTAAAAAAAAAAAAAAAAAAAAAAAAGCCAGAAGATATTACCTGAGAAGAAAGAGAGGAGAAGGAAGTAGAGAAACAGTGACTAAAACTTGGTGGGGCTGGGGGAGAGGAAGACATAAAACTCTACCTAAACTTAATAAACCCTAATTCATTTTCATATCCTACACGGAAGGAGAACTTCAGTCTGAAGTAGTGTGGGTGGGACTTACCATCAAGTGATCCAGGACTGACAGCTATGAACTGCCCCAACTGTATCCATAAGAGGATGAAGCAACTCATTAATAACGGATTGGTGGATATGGGAATGATAAACACTACTATACCTAGAATTGCAGGTACAGATTAGGGGGAGAAAGAAAGAGAAAGTTAGAAAATACTATGTAGGAAATACAGTCAGCTCAATGGTCCTGCATTCCTGACTTCCTTATTATTCTCAGAGAGGTTAACCATAAATAGTCACTGACTGTGTTTCAACTGAATTTTGTTAACAAAACCAGCTCTTACTCAAACACAGAACATGCACCATCAGGCACGATCCAAAAGTTTAACATGGAAGTGTAAAGCATGAGGCAAAATATCTCACTGTTACAGTGCAAGCAGCTCAACTGGAAAACGCACAAAAAATTGAACTTCAGCACTATTTAGTTTTAGACTCCCCTACCATTTACAGATTAAAAGAAACAGGGATAGAGAAGCAATAATAGTATCTTCACCTGTTTTCATAAGAGAACAGGACCTTTGGGCACAATTATTGCAAAGACGAAGGCTCAGCTCACTGGATACTTTTTAAGAAATCCTCCTGTGATGGCATTTTTCAATTAAATATAACGTATTAGGAAAAATAAATAGGATTGCTCTTAAAATAAGGGATGATATATCTTACGATGAACCTTACCTTGAAAGGTTTGTCCCCACTGTGTGTCAGCATATGCCTCTGCAACCAACTTTGACTTGTTGAAGGTGTATTATACACTTTGCAACCTTTCCACAAGCAAACAAACACCTAATAGAGTAAAAATGTGGTAAGTTTACACAAGTCAAAGAAAACAGTAAAAAAAAAAAAATCAGATTAGCAAAGAAGTCTGTTTTCACAATATAAAGTACTTCAAAGAATTTTGAACAACAACCATTTATTTTGCAACACAATTCTCTCATCTCACCAAGGAAAAAATAATTACAACCACAAGTATTCAAAAAAGCAGGTCACTGGAATAAAATATCAAAAAACGGATGCTCCTGCAGATAAACACAATCAAGAGCCACAGGATCCACTGTAAAGAGTTTGTTTGCACTCAGTATCTGTACTCACCAGATATTACGATAGAACAATTTAAATGACAAATTTATGTTTTCCTGGTAGCAGATAGAGAAATAAAATCATTTACTCTCATAACCAAATAATAATTTTATTCTTTGAGCATGAAAAAGTGAAAACTCTTAATTACAACATAGTTGTTTAAATACCAGAGTTCTATATTATGGAATACTGGATACCTCTAGTGAGGGCCTTATACTCAATTCCTGATGAAGAAAGTTACAATTTCTCATAGGATTCAAAGTCTATGAGTGTTTTGTGATTCCAGTGTACAGATCAGTCACATGCACAATAGTGCACTAAGGGGAGTAGAACTTAATCATGCTGCTTTTCTCTCTCCTCTCACTGTGTCTATAACTGAGAGACTAAAAAAAGCTCAATGAACTTGTCTTTCCTTAGAATTTCCTCAACAGGTCAGTGTGTGAAAGGAGGTATAGCCCTGATTTGTAGCAGCAAAATACAGCCCATAGGAATAGCATTGACCGTAATACAGGTTTTCAGAACTGCAGGAAACTAATTGGATTTGAGTTTCTTGTTCTCTTTTGCAGATTAAAAAACTCAATCTCAAAAGACTGTATTTTCAAAACAAAAGAGCAGCCAAAGGAGTGCTATGTAGTTGCTGTATAATATATAGATGACCCAGCTTACTAATACAAAGCTGGAAAACCCTGCATGTCTGTATGACTGATCCAGATCTACTGACACGTAAGGCCCAACCCCCTAAACCTTTGATGTCTGCTCCTCCTCAGTTTTGAGATCCCCCTGAAGCTGCAGAATTGGAATTTGAGATTCCTGACTCTGCAACAACTCTGTAACTGTCCCAATATTTTCGTCAGCAACTGCAGACTACGGGGCATTCAGCAAAGGAGTGCTACCATGAAGTCACCGATTGTAGAAATGCAATCCCTCCAAAAAACAAGCACTTGGTTTTACAACAACCCACCAGAAGTCCAGGAAAGGCTTCTTGGGAACCATTATCAAAAGGCTGAATCCAAAATATTTCTGAAAAAAATTTTGGGGAAGTAAAACTATTCTGTCAAAACTTTCCCGGGCTCTCCATGGATCTATCTGGTTTGGTTTGGAGCCATTATCTCAGTATTAGCTTGAAAATACACATTTTACCATACAAGGATGCTTATCACATTGCTGTTAAGTTCTCGATAAGCAGTTACTACTCCCGCTTTTCTTCAAATGTATAGTCATTGTAGTTGAGTAATATCCAAAATCCAATTAAAACCACAGGAATATAATTTCTAACACCACTTAAACACCTCGCCAGCAGGTGGCAGACAAATCCTTGAAACAAAACAGTCAGGATCAGTCCCCTTCCACAGCATCAAGTTGAAGAACTTTTCAAAAAATAAACCAACTCCAGTAGGGGGATAAAAAGTGTGAACTGAATGCAACAGTTATTAGATGCCTGGTGCTTCCAACAAGTTCCTCTTTCAGAAAGACAAATGCAGTCTAACATTTTCTAAATAAAAATATCCACAAATCATGTCACATGGAATGTAAGTGAACAGAAATACAATAAAAAACTGAAAAAACTTCCAGTCCCTTTCTAAGAAATGAAAAGGGGTCATGAATGGGATAACAAAGATCCCTAGAGATGCAGTTACGTGAAAGCCCACAGGATACCAACACACCTCATCCATTTCATTGTTTCATCCAGGATTCATATAACACTTTTATGAACCTATGAAGTGAACTACAGAAATCATCTCATGGGTGGCTAAAAAGCCAGCTCACTGGACGGATGATTCTGCTTAGACATTGGAATGAAAAAAGTCACCAAATACAGACCTGAAAGTTCAATCATGCCAAAAAAAAACATTAGCTAAATACAACCAGAGTCACAGCTGTCTCAGTGACACTATTCCATAATAAATTATTTAAGGTAATGCAAATTAGCATTTTAAGTCTCTTACTCAAGATAAAGTGTAATGGTCTAATATTTTACTTCTGGAGAAGTGACAGGAAAAAAGTCAAAAGATAATGATGATTCTAGGTTAAGATTTGATATTAGCTCTCCAAGAAATTAAAGAGCTGCAACATACAGTGCCTAAGGCAGGCAGATTGTTTGTGTTTGATGTAAAGGTAGTTTACATGACATATTCCAGACATCAAAGGTAATTTGGAAGGTTGGGGAGGGGCAGGTAGTTAAGTACAGAGTTGAAATTACACTACTGGAAAATGTTTTGAAACATTAAAGTTGTGAGACCAACAGAAATTGCATCATTTGACCAGGTATTAGACTGAAATATACATGATTATGTATATGCCTCAATTTAAAAAAAAAAAAAAAAATTATATGCAGTTATATTGAAGGTATCCTTGCCATCAGTACTATAGACAGAGCTGTTTTGGTATGACACTGTACTCTCAAGTCAATGAGTCTTACATCTTCCCTATTATACATTCTGTATATATTTTACCTCTAGCAAGACTCCGTTTGTAAAAATAATCAAGATACAACTTCACCTGAGTTCACATGCAGTAACATGTACACTAATAGTTCTCAGAAAATTAATTCCAAGTATAAGCATTTAAAGATATACCAACAGCTTCAGGATGTTGAGAAGTTAGCAAATCTATCAAAAACCTGATAGCTTCAAATCATTTACTAAAACGAACTTACTACATTCTTAAAGTTAGGCATTCAATTAAAAACACAGAATACCAAATCAAGTGAACTATGCAAAAGACACAGCTGAATGCCTAATACCAGACTGCTGAAGGCCCAACCTCAGTTGCCACTAGCTACAGAACTGATACTTTAAAACATAAAATTTGCTACAGTCATTAAAGAGTAAAATATTGGCAACTAAGAAAAAGGGAGAAAACAAAAAGTAACACCAACCCCTCCTCGTTGACCATCCACATGTATGGAGCGAATGTGATCTGCCAAATCTGGGCTGGAGCTGAAGCAAGCGTGGCAATGGTCCCAACAACAGTTATACGCAATGCTTTTTGCAGAGGAGGCAGGAACTCCTTGTCCATTCATCATAACCGGAGTTGAACGCCCACTGGAAATTGTGCTGTCTACGTCCATAATAGTGCTGCTTATGCTGTAAGACAAAAAAAAAAAAAAAAAAAAAAGAGAGAGAAAGTTCGTATTTGTTGCACATTAACAGAACAAATAAAAACCGTAGCACTCTGGGGTTTTGTTTCAGATATATTTAGACAGGTTGAAAAGAAAATCTTACACAAACTTACTATTTATTGTGGTTCATCACCTTAACTGTAACAAATGTACAGTCAGGAAATAGCTACTATTACTCAACAGTGTAACTTCTTCTGGACACTGGCAATAAAAGGGAGGGATGGAAAATTCTCCCATTCACTTACTTGTCAGAAAATTAACTCTCATGCAATTAACACAGTCATTTTTAAGCTACATTAAACAGCCATTCATTATTTTTATTTCCCAGGAGACAAAAAAAGGAAAAAAAAAAAAAACAAAGGCAAACCAGAAAAGGCATGCTGGGTCAGACCAGAAGTGTATCCTTGTACCTAGCCCAGCATCCACCACTAACACTAGATCCTTAAAAAGAATACAGCAGTGAAGTTCTACAGAATGTTTCAGGTACTCCCATACCTGCCCCAGCATGGCGTCCATTACATGCATGGTCTAAACTAATGCTTTTTGTTTCATTTTTTGTTGGGTTTTTTTGTTTGTTTTTGGGGGGTTTTTTTTGTTCTTTTGGGGGGGGGGTGTTTGTGGGGTTTTGTTTGTTTGTTTGTTTGTTGTTTTTTTTTTTTTAAACTTTCAAGAGAAGCCAGCAGCAGCAGTGGGAATACATGGCCAGCAGGCATCATTTTCATCAGCTGTTCTGCTCTGTGTCTTGGCAGATACAGAGCCAAGTATCAAACTGGACCAGAAGAAAATTGCAGAGTGTGCTCTTTCCATATATAAGCAAAAAGTATATAGATGGATGTTCTTCCTGGATAAACATTAAATAGCTACTGATGTACTTTTTTTTTTTTTACCTTGTGAACCTGTTCACTGCCTTTTAGGACCTTTATGTTTTTGTCTTCCACAAAGCCACAGCATTACAGAACAGCTCATCTTTGAAAGGACCTCAGAAGACCAGGTGGTCAGATCTCCTGCTCAAACAGGAGCAAGTGAGATCAGATTGCTTGTGGTCTTGTCCAGCTGAGCTGTTAATGGGTGTTTTCAAAGGCTGGAGTTTACGCTGCCTTTCTGAACAATTTTCCCAATGTCTGATTAATCTCTTTGTGGGGGAGGGGGAAAATTTCCCAACATCTCATCAGAATTTCCAGCGTTGCAACTTCTGTCTGCTGCCTCTCATCCTTGGCAGCTGTAGGACTGAGATGACTCTGGCTCCTCCTTCGCGAAACCTCCCTATCAGGTCACTGAAAACAGCAATAACCCTGCCCTTCTTGTCCTAAAACTGACGAAACCCAGTATCTCAGCCTCTCCATGTATAGCATTTGCTTCAGCCTTCTAACCACCTTGGAGACCCTCCCTCAGATCCTCTCCAGTATGAGAGTATCTGGGATGAGTCCCAAACTGGACACAGTAATCCAGACAGTCTTAATGGTGCCAAGCAGAGGTGAAGAATCACTTCTATTGATTGCATAGATATACTTTTGCTAATACAGCCCAGTATGCAGCAGTAATTTTTACACAGGTGTCTTTACATATTCTTCTGATCAAAATGCAAGGAAAAAAATCTAATTACATTACTTTAAAAAAAAGAAAATAATCATTTCCTATTCAGCTCTATATAACATTTATAATTTTCTAACTTTTATCATATCCCTTTTCTCCCCCACCTCTTGCACATAATTACTATGCTAAAGCAGTCTGCTTTTAAAGGTATAGGTGCTGTTCCATATTTTTCACCATCACTGTTTACATACCCATTATTGTTCTATTACATACTTTGAGAAGGATGAAACAAAAACTACACCATTATTCAAAATTTGAAGATATCATTAGCACGTTCGCTCTTTTGCTCTAAAAGCCTTTACTGTCAATTTCTCATGTTATCTGTATCTTTTTTAATCACTACTGTGCTAGCAGTTTTTTCCTGTGATAGATTTTGAAATCATCATAGATATTTGCCTTGTTTAGATTTCCACCCCTCACTCATCATGTGGATTCCACTACATTTATCAATATAAAATGTCTTGCCTTAGTCAAAGTAACAGGTTTCCTTTAGCAACACTTTCCAGTTAAGCTTTAGTTTTAACTACCCCAAGTTATTTGGTTTCATGAGCAAATTCCGATCTGAGAGATATCAGCAAGATAACATTTATGAAAATGCTGACTACCATATCCCAAGCACAGATCCCTTAAAAATCTTCTTCCAACCTGTTAGTCTCCTCCTATAATTAAAACTGACCCATTATTCTTAGGTCTTTGTTTTCCAAGTTAAAAAGAAAGTTTTAGAGACCTTCTCAACAATTTTTTTTCTTTAATAAAAGTATATCAAATTCATACTTCCTAAAAACTATACAAATGCCATATGCTTCCCCCCAATTTCAAAAAAAATCTAACAATTTACAAGGCGTGGCTTCTACCCATGAAAGTGATACAAGCTCTTTGCTGCTACACAGCATTTTTCCATGTGCCCACTCTTTTTATTTTCTTCCCTTTTCTATACCCTGAATATACATGGCTTTCCATGATCCCTCCTCCCCCTCCCCCCCCGCAAAGTAGTCTCAGTTCCTTTCATGACATACAAGGTCACAATCCATGACTAGCAAATAAAGAAGCCTATAGATATGGTTTTGAATCTGTTCCGTATTGCTGCCATTCCCAAAAAGCTTATTTTATATTCACCAGAAACTTCCAAGAAAACGCGACTAGTGCTGAGCTGAAGCTACCAGTCCCAACAGCGTTAACGGCCACTAACAACAACTACGGGTAACAGTAATTTAGGATCCCTCTAGGAAATTGGCAGAAGCTTTAAGTGCAAAGCATGTTGCAAGCAATCCTTATTTTTTCACCATGCCAGGCCCACAATAGATGCAACTAGGGGACTGACATCCCCTCCTTCCTCAGCTAATGCCTAAGCCAAAAATTATCCCCAAAAGTAAAATCTGTAAAACTGTGTTATGACAGCAAAGTTTACCAACAGGATTATAGGAAAATTGAATACAGAATTAAATGTGACCCCCACACACACCTGAGTGAGTTATCCAAATACAATTTCCTCAAAATCAGTACTTAGAAGTAGGTTTGAATGCATACAAGACGGCACACGGCCTGACCACTTCTGTCGCATACAGTAATGTTACACAGATCAGTGGTTCCAACAGGAAGTTGCTTAACCAAGGATGGCAAAGCAGTGCACATATAGCACTCATGCAACAGCTGCTTCAGACCACTTCGTGTGGATAAGTAACCCTAACTTTGTCACAGTTGAAAGGTACCAAAGTACAGTACTTACTTTAAGTAGGAGCTCAAACTTCCAAGCTACTTACAGTCAGTCCAAGTTTCTACATCCACTGACAGCATTAGTACCACTCTCAAAAACCCCACATATAGGCATAAACAAACTTCCAACTAAGAGGAGGTATGGTGCTGAGGACCACAAGGACAGACTATGAAGGGGTATTTAGCATAGTTCTCTCAAGGGCTCCCTGGTTTTCCAGGCTGGTCTTAAGCAGGAAAGCAACAAGAAAACATAACCCAGAACAAGTTCTGTGAAAGAACTGGTGGGGGAGGGGGCGGTGAGCAGAAGCGTGCACTCATGCACATGTGTGTGGTTTCTCTGGTTCACAGACACAATCTGCTTAATTTCTCTAACCAGAGATAAAAAACCTCAAATTGATGAACCTGTAGCACGAGAGTTTATTTCATATTGCAGTTGCAATGCAACACAACATACCTTGATCACCTTATGATACAAAATCACAGGTCTCTAATTTTATAGCCTGAGAAGTGCAAATACTTATGCTTTTTCTTAATATCTTATCCTACCTGTAGAAAATTACTTTTATTTTTGGAGAAAAATATGTAAAAGTCAACTAGTAATACTGATCAAGCAAAAGATATTCTGATAAGTAGGGTTATTAATGACTTGAGAAACCAATAACACTTAGAAAGCTGATTCAGTTACAGTTTAAATGTTTGCTTGGTTTGGTTCTAATAGCCTAAGTGTTTGCTAAGGGCTAACAGATTAGAGTTGCATACACAGTATCAAAATTTAGTATCAGAGGAACTGGAATAAAAAAAGGTTGCCTGTAGAACTTAAACCAAGTAGTAGCATATAGAATTTCTTGGAAATTGAGGATGAACTGCTACACTGGACTATGATTCTATAATCTATTCAAGATATAGTCTAGAAATGGAAAAAAAAAAGTAACTCAAACCCAGGTGAGTGGTAACAGATCAGTATTTCACTTAACAGGGAATGCCTTCCTTCCTTCTAGTCTGAAGAACTTCATGTAAGACATTAATCAGTACAAACAAATATTGCTGTAACAGGACCTACTAGAGAAATAGCTAAACTGCCTATAAAACAAAATGGCCGGTAGTCACACAACAAGAGATCACCATTTTCTGACGGTTCTCTTGATAGGCTCCGCCAAAATGCAAGAAACTCGCTGCCCTGACACATTCCTTCTCTAAAAATAACCCATTAAATAAAAATGTAAAATGATTATTTTTGTTGTTTTCGGTGCCTCCAGAACCAATATATTTCAGGTGATCAGGTGCCTCACAGTACTGAGAATGTAGAATTAGTTTCTGTCTTTCTCACTCATTGAGTTCTGGGTCACCCAGGAAAGAGGTAAAGGCTGTGAAGAGAATCTGTGAAAGACCAGCAACATCTTTCCTCTCTGTCATAGCATCCCATACAGCTCAAGCATGTGTATGTTTTCTCTAGTCTTCCACACACTGAGAAAATACCAGGAAGCATTTCAGAGAAAAGTTTGTAGTATATATAGCATCAGAGCAGACACTGACTTGGGAGGTCTCTTACCCTTGACCTGCCATTTCAAGATGAAGCAGAAAGATGATGGTAAGTGTTATACAGTCAGAGCTGTGGCTGCTGCTAAGTCTGCATAGACCTAACTGCAACACTGGTTTCGTTAGACCTGCCGATTCACCCACTTTTTTGTTTGTTGGGATTTCAGAAAGGGTGCGAGGGCAGGACATACAAGTGAGTAAGATGTGCGCACACACTCCACCATCTTATCTAGTCCACTTGAGTCTTTTCCTGACCAAAGGAGTGGAAGCACATCAATTCTGCCCAAAAAGGGCTGGACTACTAAAATAGTGTCTGTACATCTTTCAATCTATGAATGGGGCTTTTCAATCCAATCTGACTCTATCTGCTTGGGACGATCCCAACAGAGGGAAAAGTTCCTTAACAAAGGGAAGGTAGTAATGGAAATTACATCCTTCTGCTTTCTCATTTGAAATCCACAAAGCCTGTAACTGGGAAAGCAATAATGTGTATCAAAGAGGAGAAAACAGAACAAAGTAAGGAAAACATAGACATTCTGGCAAACTATTGGGAACAAAACAAAGACATTGAAACAAATTTTTACCCTAAATAAGTTAAAGCAAGTTTTTCTGTCTTTTTCTAAGCCCTTTTTCCCCAGCTGGGAGATCTGTTTAAATCCTGACTGCCACTATCAAAGCAGAATGACACGAGTAGAACTTAAGCGCTTGTGGCATTCCCCTATTGCTAGTGACAGACAGGTCTGGGTTTGCTCCCAAGCTGTAAGCAGGCTCCAGCTCCATTGTAATGGATCTATAGACCATAGCCTGATGAAGAACATTAGACATTTGAGTTTCAGAGAGTTCAACTCAGGGGTCATCCCAAACAATAGAGCATCAAAAACAGTCACTGCTGGAAAGAGCCTGCATACACAATAGCTGTTTTTAAGAAGCACCATTCAAAAGACGGACTAATTACTAAAATTTAAAACTGTTACAGCAAGCACAACATAGTCTTCGAGCTTATGTTATCCCTACTTTCATCCTAATCCGAGCACCAGAATCAACTTGAAGTAAAAATCACAGCTCCAGAGGCAAGAACTGAATGCCTTTCTAAACACCTTACTAAACCCACACCTCATTTTACCAAGTCTGCAAACACTGGCAAACAGCGCCTTCCAAGCGCAGCAAGGTAGAACTGAGAACACTGAATCTTCCCAGAAGAGTCAGGCCATTTTCCCCTCCTACAATTTTTCCCTCTACCAAGAGATCAACAGCTTTGAAATGATACTGACATTTAAAGTGGCTCATTAAGCAACAACATTAATGCAAGCTTAAATAGAGGAATCATTACCTCAAAGGCACTGTTTCAGGACTTATTTTTACCTGTAGCTAGAAATAATACATCTTCATAATCAAGATGATTAAGATTTTTTTAGCATCACTTTCATGTTAAAAGGTTAGTACCCGCACAATCTATATATGCATGTGAACCAAATGCGTCTAGCTGGCTAAATCCAGTCCAAACTGTATTTAAAAACAATCCTGAAACTGAAACAAAAATGAATAGCTAATAACTTCTAAGAAGTTGCAAGTCATTTTCACTTTATAGAGAACAAAAAAAGTTCTTCAAGCATTTTAAGTCCTGGATTATTCTTTTCCTTTAAGGATCTGAGCAAAATTAAGCCATTGTTGGAGTCACATAAATATGAATATTTTCTATAAAGAAAAAAAAACTCCAAATTACTCCCAATTTAAAATGCACAAATTTCAAACCACATAATTTACCACATGCGCATTTGGGCACTAATTGTTGCGTACAGCTAAATGCAAATGAAAATATAACGAGCCTGTGATTTAATGCACTAACGAAAACGGTGTATCGTACGTCATTCCTGACACACGCTTGGCTCTCCAAGGAGATCAATTTCCTCACTACTGCAAGTAATCCCCTCCATTGAATTTAATGAATGGAATGCCCAAAATTTTTTCTTTCCCTTTTTTTGTTAATCTTTCAGAACAACAGACAGTAGGAGTCTAGAAGGAATATCAACAAAACAAAAGAACAGTATAATTTCATTTTTACTTTCCATGAACCCCCATTAGCAACTGTCCACTTCAAGTAATAGTAGAGCCAGACATGGAACACATGCACAAAAGCCCAATCAATTTGCTATTATACTTTTAATGTCTGCTAAACGTACTCCCTCTAGACCTTAACTGAAGTAACCTTCCCTCAGGCAAAATTCAGACCTAACAGATGGGCCTTACACCATGCCCTTGAGGGTCAACAAGCACTACTTCAGTCTGATCAACAGGAGCTCATTTCAGAGTTACAGTACCTCCACCGAGAATGCTTAGCTTCCAGTCCCCAGATGTTCAGTAGGTAGAGCAAAGGACCCAGCTGATTTCAGCTAGCACCAAGGGAAACGACTGTGACAGATCCTATAATAAATAACCTCATCTTGTAATGCATCAAATTAAAAACGAGCAGAGATTTCAGTGAACACACATTGCAGGGTTGCTAAAACCAACACTACTGAGTGGCCATCAAGCTGCACACTACACTAATGCAAGTGAGGAATCTTCAGAAACAGTTTCTTCTAAAGTACACAGTGATAATCCAGCCATAAAGCATCAAATCCACAGAAGATTGCCTCCGACTAGATGAAAAGCATAATTAACATTCAAGAATCCAACTACAACGAACCTCACTGGAAGTAGGTGAATATTTTAAGGATAAAAAAAATAGCCTGCTAGTTTCTTTAGCTTTTACTAGTCAGTGAAATACCCTGTCATTTCTGCACGAAGTTTCAGCTACATTGTTCCAAACCATGAGGGAAAATTAAGAAAAAAAGCTGAACTGTAACACTCAGATAAAACAAACTCAGAATAATGGAAACACTGTGAATGACAGTCATTTCTTACAGCAACTTCAAGGGTTAAAACCTAGAATACAAGCGAAAAGCCTTTATAACATGGAAGACCAAATCACAACTAAGTACTAATCCCAAAAGAAAACAAACAGCATCAACTGCAATCATTCAATTACAAATGCCAAGTCAAAACAGAACAAAAATTGAAAGGAAAAAAAAATTACATGCCTAGTGACATACCCCAGTACCTCATTATTTTCATTTCACTAGGAAAAGTCAAGAGTGAAAACAAAAACTTCACAAGTTTCCCCATTACTCTGTTCTCTCTTCCTTTCCAAGACAAGGGGTGGAAAACTGGTGTACAGCTCTGGCCAAAGGACTAGCTACACAGGAACAGCAGACTACCTAACAGTTTTACAGTTTTTTGAGGCCAACAAATTCAAAGTGATTTACACTCACTACTTCCTAGTGCAATCAATGGTCAAGCAAAGATAAATCCTCACAAAGCTTGAAAATGATCAAATTATCAACCCTAACCTCCCATCATTGACAGGAAGCTCCTCCATCTCTCCTAGGAATTTTATTTATCTTTTTTTGTAAAATTTCCATCACTTCCAAACATGGGAGCTGCCATATCTTCTCCAAGAAGCATCACATCATTAAACTTTTACTTTTTTACATTCCAGCCAGCAATATGAACTGCAAACCAAGGCTGTTAAAAACTGAAGTAGGACAAATGTCATTTCTAAGAGCTAAAAATTTCAATGTATCAAGTTCAATTGTATCAACTGATTAATAACAGAAATTGCTGCATTGGCTCCTAACTGAAAGCAGAAGAATAAATTCATATGTTTTTGTATTAAGATTTAACTTTTGCTGACCTTCAATGAATATTAAGCAAAATCTAATGCCAACCTCTTTATGAAGTTACTATCAGAACATCTGCATCAGGGTACCAGCATGCAATAAAATGCAGTGCTCAAGGCAACTATACACAGGTGTCCAAGCAGATTTAAATTAATCTTTGCTTTATGCTCCCCAAATGATCATGCCAATTTAAAAGTGAGATTAAAACAGATCCAAAGAAAAATGAAGAGTTCACAAAACATGAGCAACCACTATGAGCCAGCAACAGAGTAGAAAAGCTTAACATTTGCCTGATCTTTTTTGTTCCTCTCCACATCTTTGGCGAATTTGGTATTTTATGATGCATCCACATTAGTAACAGATATACTTCTACTACTAAATTTCCATAATTTATCAATTTAATTCCCCAAATCAAACGTTTATGTTCCACAAGCAAAATAGTTTGCCTTATTTTAATTGATGTAGTTTGACTGTGACATGGAAATGCCATAATGCTTTAGAGCTCCTAGAGTTCCTTTTCATCTAACCAGGAAGTAATCCAGAGAGAATCTTCAAAGTAGACAGAAAACAGCTTCAGCTACCCACATTTCTAAGGGTTATTTTTGATTATTTTCCTGAGAAAACCATTTGTCTTTGATTTAAATAGAAAGCATCCAAGATAATTTAATGATCAGTTTCTGAATTCAAGAAAAATCTACCACGAGTAAGAAAAAAAATAGTGTATGCGGATGAACCACCATCAAAACAAAAAACAGAACAAAAACAGATTGCAGAACACTAAACGGCTGCCAAAGAGAAAGATAATTCACATAGCAACAAGAAATTAGAATACCTGGATCAAAACAATAAGCCAGAACTACATGAACTGAAAGTCCACCACTGTGTTTTAAAGGCAGTGCCTTCTGTTCACATCTGCTCTTGCAGCTCCTATCCACAAAGACCCCTGATATCAGACAACACGACTGACTCCATGGCTCTTCAGAGGCAAGGGAGGAAAATTAGGATAGGCAAAAATTGCATATGTCAGGAAAGTTACTTTGTGAAATTGAGGGAGAATTAACCTAGCAAGTAAGGGAGATAACACTAAAAAGTTAAGAGGAATAGAAAAGGGAAATAGTAGTGTTTGGCTGTCTAGCATTTTCCAGAAGCACCTTCAGGTTCTTGATACTTCTAAATAAATAAAAGCAACATAAGGCAACTTCTAGATAAAGGAAAAAGACCATGATTTCCAGGACTGCGTGATTTAAGAGAGCACCCACTCACTTGGAAGCACTTGTGCTTCTGAATCACTCAGGCATTTTTTTGGGAAATCAAACCTACGCTTTACACGGGTTAAGTTATTCTAACAAAAACTTCTCAAAATGAACAAGACTCAAAAAGTATTCATAAATCAATCTTAAAAACAAGTCTTCAAAACTATTGAATATATATATAGTTATATGACTACTAAGAAATCAACGTAGTGGAAAATAAAACAGTCAAGGGAGATAATTTTATACAGCGTGACAAGCGATAACGTTAAACTTGTTTTGAAATTCTTTTTGAAGCAGCAGCTTATTTTAGAGTAAAGCTAGGTCTAGATTAGGTATAAATACCTACAAAAAGGAGCAACACTGCAAACACCTCAGATTGATAATATAAAACCAGGGGAAGATAGAAAAATTCTTCAAGATAGAGAAATCAAAGGAACTTAAAATAACAAACATGCACAGGAAATAAAACAAGACTGAGAAAGTGTGTTATGAATCACCACCTCTCTAGATCTGTTTCCACTCTCCTGGATCACTTACTTTGATTATTTAGACTGTTAGCCCTAGAATATTTGGGCTTCTAATATTTATATAACACAAACCCAAGTTATCCAAGGATTTGTAGCATACCGAGAACAGGTAACACAATAAAGAAACCTGGAATGCCAAAACATCAGAAGAGCAGTGAGAGCAGAGCATGTTAAACATCCATGCCTTGTGATATGACAGCACAAAGACTACATATGCAAAAGGATTACACAAATCAAGAAACTGTAAGTGGTTCTGCCTTAAAAATACAAATAAACCCGATTTTCATTTCTGGGAACCACATTATCTTCAACTTGATAATCCCCTTGGAAAGTTAGGGATCAGCAACAAGTGATTCATGATTTTCAATCTTTACTGATAAAACAGTATGTTTACTAGCACAGCATAAGAAAAGCACAGAAGAAACACATTCAGTCATTAAAGAACCACAAGAATTAATTTTTTTCAACTTAATAGAGAATAAAAATACATAGATAGGATAGCATTCTATGAAGTAGCACAATACAGCACAATAAACTATAATGATCAAAATACGGACTTTACTGCAATTTTACAGGGGGACTGGTAATTCATTCAAGATACTGCATGGAACAATATTAAGATTAAAATAAATGGAGATTCTTTATGCTATATTCTTATTTAGGCAAAGTATATTTAATAAATTGTACTACCACTATATGTGCCAATAATCTTGTCTTTTACAAGTCTCTCAACTCAAACAACTTAGGTTCATTTTACTGCCTCTGACACTACACAAGCTATTTGAATTACAGCACTCTTCTACGGTGCATTAGGATGACAACAGCACTTCCAAGATCATAATAAATCTTTTGCTTCTCTATCATTATCAAATAACTTTGCATATACCTTAAGTAACCCTCTATTAAAGAAAGTATCCATTAAACGTTAGCAACTGAAGTTTAGCAAAAAATATTTAAGGATCTTAAATTCTATTACAGAGAAGAAAATTAGATATGGGAAAAGAAGTCCCAGGGTCTGTTTGGTTTTTGTTTTGGTTTTTGTGGGGTTTTTTTGTGTGTGGGTTGTTTTTTTTTTTTGCATTTTACCACCATGAAGGGAAAAAAGTACACCAGTATCTCAAGTGAGAGACTTCAAATTTTTTCCCCAATTATTTGTTGTTTTTTAGCTTTGCAAAATCACTATCTGAGAATTGTAAACACTATCTTAACACATCACAAACTCCATGATAAATAGCAGGCATAACATGGAATATTTATATTTCATTTTCTAAAACAAATTTATTTGAACACGCTCATATTCTAAACATGAACAACTCCGGACAGAATGCATATAAATTTATAAAAAGGAACCAGTTATATAGATAGATAACAAAACAAAGAAACCTCTACCTCAAAGAATTTTCCAAAACTACCACTTGTTTTTCTGCAAGTCACGCCACCATATTTTTTTAATGGCAACCGGGAGAGTAGATAAAACTCAAAGGAGTTCCTTACTCTCTTCTGTTCCCTTCTCCTGCAAAAGTTAACTAGAGATTACATTCCCACCTGTTTCAAGGATTCCCCGCAATTACTTGGCTCCTTTGTGGCAGGGACCAATTTTTCACTTCCTTTGGATTAAGCTCTCGCTTTTTCCTCAGGCTATTAGGCATATCTCATTCCCTATCATACCAAAAGTTTTCTGTGTGTATCTCACGTCTCCCCCTTGCCAGAAACCCCTATTCCCATCTCAAATGCTCCATCTGCTCCCTTCGATGCCATGTCCCTGCTTTCCTACCCAATAACAGTCTGCTCTACAACTGCACCAACACAATGGGTTCTACATGCACTTCCATAGTGCCATCTTCCATGCTAGCTCTGCATACAGCTCGTTCCCCCACCATTATTCTCTAATTGGATAGTGTTTTTCAAAAAAGATGTAAATATATTAAAGCCGTGCAGTTTTCAGTAAGAGTGGCTATAGTCAAACATTTCCACCACATCATCCAAAAAAGTTAGTTCGATCTACAACCAACTCCAGAAATTAATGATGTCACATCTTTGCCAAATGGATGTTCAGGCTGCACGTAACACTCAGTTTAACTTAACTGGAAAGTGGAAAAGGAAAAAAGCAAAAGAAAGAACGAAAGAAGAAAAAAAAAAAAAAAAGACAAGATCAACACTGTTCTTTCCACTACAGCCTAGGAAATTCCCCAGAACAACCCACCAATCAAACCTCATATTCAGAAGTTACCAGACTTAATGATGTCACAAACTTAAACAAAATGCACGTAGACCTGCGTGGATGTACAAATCCGACATAAAAGCAATACCATTTATCTTTTACACTGAATAGGAAAATATTTTTCTCAAATTCTACAAAGTATATTTACATCTTACTACAATAACTATAACAGCTCATTATATCAAGCTCGTTCATCCAGTTCACAAAAAGACTTCATGTTCACCACTCAATTATACCAACCAACAGCTTTAGTAATAAAGATACTCATCGTACAAAATATCTGGGCTGTTTTGTCTTCCCATCAAAAGCTATTTTCTTCAGTGCCACGAAGGCCTGAACATAACCATTACAGAAACAAGGGTTTTATTTTGCAATTTGAAAGCAAATAACAGCAACAATAAATGCAGTCAGAAACACTGCAAATATAATTTTCAGCAGAATTTTGGAACCTCAGGTAATCTTCTATACAGCCCACTCTGACACGTCGATATTACACACAGTCTAAAAAAAAAATTTAACGACTTAACCACCTTGCCATAAGTGCTAATGAATGATTCTTCACTTCCTGGATAGGAACAAGTGAGACTATGCAGCAAAGAGAGGCCTGAAGCACTTTTAAATCTGGTCACATGGATACACGAAGCATACCTATTAGTACCATACGCATTCCTGATTATATTTCAAATGTACTATTCTGCCTTCATAAACATCACTTGTACAATTCACATGTCACTGCCTAGTCAGTCTTGAAAATTCTTCATTTTTAAGAGTTTAAAAACTAGATAAAGACTATATTTAAACCTTTAAATAACTAATATAATTAAATCAGCATACATACTAAAGGTTGAGAATGCCTTAATTTTAAACAAGATTAAAAAACTCAGCCTAGATCCTGGATTTTTCATGTCTAAATCTCTTATCTTCCAACTTGTTAGTTTCACACTGACTCACTTCACTCAATAAAATGAACAAACCTGACAATCTGAAGCACAAAAAGGTTTGTTATTGAAAAACTTTTCTGAAACGTCCATTTTCAGAACTGCTTGCCTATTACACAGGAAGAGAATAACAACATTTCTGGAAGTATTCTACAAGTATAACACGGCTAAGATGGCTGAAAGTTTCCTTGAGCATACATTACCGAGTATTCCTTGAGTCGGTCCCTCCCAATAACTGATTCTGTTGGTGAATAACAGTAAATGTGAAAAGGCTCAAACGAAAAAAAAAAAAAGCAAGCCTTACAAGTTACATGAAAATTGCCCGCTCTGTGAAAAAGGTGGACATTAATTAGCGTTGTGCCTGAGGGAAAGCTTACTACATAGGTCCAACGACAACCTGTTACATTTGGCCTACCAGCAAGTCAATCAGCATTTATATACCAGTCAGCAAAACAGCCCCGATACCTCCAGCTGAAACATTTTTTCAGTACTTCTTGCCTAGTCAGTAAGAGGAGGGAGCAAAGGATAAACTGCTAAAGAAGGGAAAGAGGATGTAAGAACAGAAGACTAGGGGCAACTTCTAGGTGAGAGTGCAAAGACAAATTCACAAGGGTGAACAAAAAAGCCCTTCACATAGCTTTACTACGTATATTTCTGCTAAACATCTTACTACAATTGTGATATCTGCTGTTCTCTAAATCAAACAAAATCTGATAATGAAACTATTTCAGATTTAAATGTACTTCCATAATAAACTTTCCAGTAAACAATATTTAAATGATTTCAGTAATCTACCCCTGTTTGTAAGTAAATCTTGTAGTTCAGCAGTAACACATCAGTGAGCTGCAGATGCATCTTCATTGCATTCAGATCAGCTGATTTATACCCAAATCCACGCATCTGCTTAGGTCTTGCTTCAGTACCTGTGGCCCAATGCTAAACTCCATTACTGTGTTTATAGTTAACCGAATCGTTATTTTTTCTTTTAAAGTCATATCAAATGTTTCTCAGCATTGTAACAAGACTAGCTGCTCCAGAGAACTCTGGAGAAACACATCCATCCTTTCAGCACATGTCTGAAGTTAGGGAAAGGCAATAGAAAATTAGCAGCATTCACATGCTGATAATAGTCTTTGTTCTAACTGTAAATCTGGAGGATAACTAGACTTGAATACAGCCTATTATTATTGAGCCAGCTGATTCAAGCTTGCTCAAAAGTCATAGACAAACTTTAGCACAGTACTGGGAACTTAACACAATTCCCAGGAAAAACCTGGAATGATTACAGGTCAATGAGATACCTACTAGTGCTAGAGTTATTGCACTCAATTCTCATTACTAATACCACTGAGCTGAAAATGCCACCTGGTTATCCTAGGTATCAGTTTGGGTTTTGCTTTTTGGTTTCTGGGTTTTTTTGGGGGGAAGATAAGTATGTTTTAACGAAGTACAAAGTCTGTCTATGTGCATGGGAATAGCTGGTTAAAATTCACCCTAAGTTTCAAGGCATCGATATTCAACATTATATTTGTTTCTTGTGTTGTTATAAATACTTACAAATTTCCTACAGTATATGCCCCAATTTTTTTATTCTGTTAACAGATACTCTCAAAACACAATCAAAATGTTAGATATTGCTGAACAGTAATTATATGTTGATCATATGCAAGATTTTCCTGTTCAGCTGTTTTATTTGTAGTTTATTTTATATTTGATACCACTAAAACAAAAATCAAAGAGATAACACATCGATAATTGTGGAGAATGATAGACCATACACAGGGAAAGAGGAATTTGATCACTCATGGAATTCAGGTGCTTTTACCACACCCTCTTATTTATTCAAATTTTCTAAAGAGGAAACAAGAAAAAAAAATCCCAAGCCTAGGGGCATGATCTGAATGTTACCAAACCTGCCTACAGCAGGAGAATCTTTACCAAATACACCCCTCTACCAGCTTCCTCTCACTTAACCCAGGGACTGTAAATTCAAGCATGTTAGTTCAATCTCTCTCCTTCCTTTTCTCTCTCTTCCATCGCCCAGGTAATCTTAGCCTATAACACTTTGTGAGACAAGACACCAAGTTCTTAGGACTCCAGAGACACAGGTAGCCAGCAAAGGTCATAAAGTATGATACAACATACTATTTTATATAAAACATCACTTAATAGGTAGAATATCATTCTCTAATAGTTACAGAACTTACATTTTAATGCAGAGGTGACCAAATCAATGAATGATTAAGTCTTTACAGATTTTAATATATTATCATAAACCTATACCTCCACCTATAAGTCTAACCTGTTCCCAGCTCTCGCTGGTATTTCACCATCCCACCTCACATACTCTTTAGCTCTTCAGCACATCCTCTACCTTTTGCAACACTCTGCTTGTCTGTCTGATCATCTAAAAGGCAAAAGATTACGTTGTGACTGGCTTCCAAGCAGCAGCAATCATTTGGATCACTAGGTCAAGCAAGTGACTTGCTGGACTACATGTAGCAAAAATAATAAAGCACTCTCCCATGTTGCAGCAAGGAGTGCACACAAAATGAAATTTTCAATCACCAGGAATAACAAATGGCACTCTTGGCAACATTGCTCTTCTCCTACCCAACTCAACAAGCAGGCTTTGAAATTACAGCACAAAATTCCCTCTCAGCACCCCAAGTTTTCAGCCTGGAAGTTCGAGATAAAACTTTGCAAAGACTAAAAACAAGGCACAGTCATTATTTAAACCACTAAACGCAGAGCCCCACTCCTGCAACTGAGTCTGTACCAATGGTACTGGAAAGGAGCAACGATGAGTACGCACATAGATTTAACTGTGTGACTACAGCAAGAGAACCATGAGAACAATGACGGAGAAAGAAAGTAGCACACTAGCTCTGGAGTGCACAAGCAAGACATAATGACACTGTACTTCCAGAAAACCCCTGCAAGTTATTTCTGTTATTTCCTCAACCCACAAATTGACATGCACTCAGATAAGATCAGGATTAGATGTAGATTTTAATTCAATGAAAAACAAGAAACTATTATCTTAAAACTCCATTATGTACTTGCTGTTTTTCCAGAAGTCTACTCTCATCCTTATGTGATTTCATGTAAAATCTCAGCTTTTGAAAAAACAAAATAAACCAACCAAACAAAACCCAAACACCTACCCCCTCCTTTCCATCTTGCACAAGTTTGGAAGAAAGAAAATGTCACTCCTCTGAGTCTCAAAAGTCAGATGGAAACCAAAGAACTGAATCTTTTTTCTCTTTTTTAGGCCAATTACATGTTTTTGGGGAACTGACTCACAAGGGTTTTGTTTGTTTGTTTTTAACACTTGAGGTTAGATCTAGCTAGTGATGCCCCACTTCTGAAATATGGGTATTTGTATAGCTACACAGAATTTGATCTAACATACATTCAAAGTACATTTCTGGACCAAACCACGTAATTCTTGACACTTAACAATGAAACTATCTTAAGAAAATACAAACAAAATTGTAATTGTTACTTAACCGTAATTCTAACAGGGGAGTCTGACACTTTTAAATGCTAAACTGAAATAAAAAATAGCACAAGTTTCTTAAACTATTTGAAAGGACTAATTAGTAAAGGGACCTACAGCATTTTAAGACTGCTCTTACGTCCATTTTTCATCCTATTTTCCATTTGTCAATTAAACTGTTGCACACAGCATCCAAGAAAGCTACTCCATAAGCCATGTTCTTTGAAATGCTAGACTCAGTAGGCTAAACCAGACCTGAAAGGTAGAATGCAGCCACGTGTGAGAATTTGGTTGTGCCTTTCCACAAGAATCAAGCTAAAGTCTTGGTAAAACCAGATGCATACCTTTAACCTACAAAAAACTAAGAAATAATCTTTACATTTACTATTACAGACCTCACCCAAAGACGACTTTGAGCCTCAAATTACTGAGCCTTGCTTAATACTGTGCATGCTTATTACTTGTGCACACCTAGTACAAAAAGGCTGGTCTCCTTTTTATTTTAGTAAACTAAATTTTTTTTTCCCTTATGCTTTAAGAGGTTACCACTCAGCTTTCTGCTTCTAGCGCAGAGACCCTGGTGCGGGTGCAGCTAAAACCACATCCACAGTTCATTACCCATCCTGAAGCTTTGGTACACCCGCCTGTGCATTACCGCAAGACACAACCCTAAAGAACCCCAAAAGCACCATCTGAAAAAAAATCAGCAGCTTCCGAGGAAAACGGCAACCAAATATCGCCACCTGAACAGGCAGCGCCCCGTGCTCGGATCGCAGCAGGGGCCACTCCGGGGCTCTCCGTAAAACGCCTAACGGCGATGGCCGCGGCTCCCGCAGCCCCCACGCTGCTGCCGCCCGCCGCCGGGCCGGGGGGAGCACCCCTCCTCCCCAGAGCAGCGGGCAGGCTTTCGGAGGGGGCCGGGAGGAGCAGAGGCCGCGGCGGGGGCGGAGGTCCCGGCGCGCCGCCACAGGCCGCCCCCCGCCCCGCCCGGCACAAGTTGGCCGGAGAAACCTGTGGCTGCCCCCCGCCGCCGCCCTGACAGCCCCCGCGGCCGGGAGCGGGGGGGGGGGCGAGGGCCGGTCGGCGCCCGGGGAAGAGGGGCCCCTTCGCCGCTGCGGCGGGGCGGGCGGGCTGGCGAGCCCCCCAGCCCTGCGAGGCGGGGAGCCGACCGGACATGGCGGCGGCCGGCCTGCGGCCCCGGGACCCGAGGGACCCCCCGCTCTCCGGGGAGGGGCCGGGGAAGGGCGCAGGCGGCGGCCGCCGGCGGGGCGCAGGGAGGGGACGGGACGCGCAGCGCAGCGTACTGACCTGTCCTCCGAGTCCATGCGGCTGAGGGGCTCCCCGTCCGAGGACATCTCCAGGCTGCCCCGCCGGCCCCCCGACGTGGCGCTGCAGCTGCTGCTGCCGCTGCTGCCGCCGCCGCCGCCGCCGGTGCCGTAGCCCTCGTCGCCACCGCTGGACACGCTGCTGGAGCTGCTCCCCCCGCCGCCGCCTCCGCCGCCGCCGCCGCGGCCCAGCCCGTCCTCCTGGCTGCCCCGGGGGCCCTTGGGCTCCTCCTTGGCGTCGGCCTCGCTGCTGCCGCCCGGGCTCAGCGAGCGGGTCTCGTCGCTGCAGCAGCCGCTGCTCGTGCTGCTGCTCCCCACCAGGCTGCTCTCCTCCTCCTCGCCGCCCTCCTCTTCCTCCTCCTCCTCCTCTTCCTCCTCCTCCTCCTCCTCGTCCTCGTCCTCCCCGTCCCCGGCCTGGCTGGCGCTCTCCGGGCTCGGCTCCGACATGCTCTCCGCCTCGCCGTTCAGCAGCAGCAGCGACTCCGTCTCCGCCGCGGCCGCCGCCGCCGAGGACGAAGGCGACGACGAGGACCCAGCCCCAGCCTCCTCCTCCTCGGCCGCGGCGGCGCCGGCCGCCGCCTCGCCGGGAAGCAGCCCCTCCGGCTCCGCCATGTCGCTGCGAGCGGCCGCCATGGCGCCTGCGAGTCGCTGCGAGCGGAGCGGAGCCGAGCGGGGCCGGGCGCGCGCGGCGGCGGCAACGGCGGGGGCGTGCGCGTGGCCCGTGCGCGCGGCCGCGCTCCCCCCTCCCGCCCCGCGCTCCCGCCCCCTTGCCCTCCTCACCCGCACAATCGCGCGGCGGCGCGAGCCGCAGAGAGGAGGGGCTGGGGTCGCCGCCGCCGCCGCACGCGCTACGGAACGCGCCCGGGGACAAAAACGTGGGAAGGGCGGAACGGCGGCCCCTGGCGCGGAGCGCCGAGGGAGGCGGCGCGCGGGAGGGGCGTTAACGGTCGGGCGGGGCGGGGCGGCGGCCCGGCGGTTGGGCGGCGCGCGTCCTGGCTCGCTCCTGACGCCTCGCTTGAATCGCGTCATCGTCGCTCACCGCGTCGGAACGCTGATGTGCGGAGGGGAGTCCCGCAGGACGGGCCGGGGCGGGAGAAGGAGGCGCCCCCGGCCAGCCGCACCGCCTTCCCCCGCCCCCCCCCCCCCCCCCCCCCCGCCCCGCCGGGAGAAACCCCGGCGGCGCAAGCGTCCCACAGCTCTCAGCCTCAGCAGCCTCCTGGCTGGTTCAGTCAGAAGCCGGGTTAGGCCTACGGGGCTGCCGGAGGGAGGGGGCAAAGAGAGCGGGAGTCACGGCTGAGGAAAACTTAGTGACATTTGTAGCCGTGAGAGGATAAACGGGGGTGGGACTCCAGAGCTGAGTGGGCTCGTCCTAACTAAAACAGGGAGGGAAGCGGAATACAGAGCTTCCGAGAAAGGGAGAAACGAGGCTCCTCAGCAAAGAGAGCTACAGGGTGCAGGTCACGATGTGACATTACCCAGTGAGAACTGTCAAAAGACGAGCTGAACTGAGACACAAAGGAGCCAGGAAAAGGTTTTCAGCGATACTGACAAAAAAGAATGAAAAAGCAGTTGCGCTATGCAGTGAGGAGAGAGAGCAAAGAGAATAAACTAGATGTGGCCTTAAACCTCCATTTGCGGTAGAGAAGCATGTTGGCTACAGGGCAAAAGCAGTATGACTGAAGGGGAATGCAAAATATAGATTGCTGCATTTAAGTGGAAGTAAAACCAAAGAGTTTAATGTGCTAAAACTGGGGAGATTGGTTAATTTTTTTTTTCCTCATGAACGTAAATTCGGTTCTTGAAGGCATGGGGTTAGTAAACTTGTTGCGTTGGGAATTGTGCCATCTGAAAAAAAAACCCAGCTGTCTATGTTTGAAGGGGAAAGGTGAAAGATAGCTGAACACAACGATTGTCAATCATGTACAAGACTTAAGAACGAATTATGAAAATTAAAGTAATTTTAATATTAATGTAAAATGGGATAAAGTTTACTAAAGGTAGATCATGCCCGACTAACGTGACCGGCTTTTTGACAAGGGTCTTGTCTACATGGACATCAAGAAAGCGTTTGATAAATTGTCATGTGGAAGCGACTAGCAAAAGTTGATAGGATGGGCATTTGCAGTAGGACAGGAAGGTGGGTAGAATCTGAACACAGAGATGAAATCAGGTAGTTTGACAAATTATTGGAGGGAGGAAGAGGGTAATTGAAAGCATGAAATGTTATTCCACGTGAATTTTAAATGTCATTTATATATGTCAATCTTTACCCAACTCTCACAGAGCTTGCCACATTTAAAAAAAAATAATCGTGAAGCAGTGGTAGTTTAGTTTAAAAACAAACTACAAAACACGGAACCACAACTCAGTCCAGAAAAACATCGTGCATTCGGCACAATAGGAAGAACATCACCAATTCAAGTTACAGCAGGCGTAGCTGGCATATCCGCAGAGATCCTAGATTCCAGGAGAAGTTAACCGCGTAGGATTAAAATCTGGAAAGGGTGCTCCTAAGACCTGCGTTAGCATAGCTGGAGATGGCGCCCAGCCCATCAGCAAATGTAGTTGTTAGCAGCAACACCGGCAACCCGTGGTGCAGCAGCAGCAAAACAGAATGCCACAGTGCTGAAACAGCAACGCAGTATTGGAGCAAAGGGACGTGACACTGGATTAATCTTTGAAAACAAACCAATGACATCTTTAACCTGCAGAGGAGCATAAGCAAACTTTGGGAACCGGCAACAGCAAAAAAGTTATGATAGTTTCCCAGGTTTCTAGAAACCAGGCTCAGCTAGAAAGTGGAAGTGGTAAGAATGCTTACAAAAAAAGAAAAAAGACAAGGACAGCTGTCATGCTGTTTCATCTGTGTAATGTATGGATCGTTGCTCTACTAACTCCCCCAAAATAGTCAGCAGACCCTGCGCTTCTACATCCTCGTTCTGCCTTGCCCCCTCCCTCCCGCGACCAACGTGCTCTGGACTTCACTCTTCCCTTAGGGAGGTGCGGCACCCCCGGGTGGGTGTTGCTGCCACTGGTCTTACCAAACACGAGGCGTGAGGTTTCAAAACCAACCGACACCCTTTGATTCAGTCGCCAGACGGCAGGAGCTGAAGTAATTCCTATGCCTCTTCTACCCATTGATTCCCGTCTGGAGTTCTCTGCTGCAGCGAGCGTCAGAATCAGAGAGGTATCAAATCATGAGAAACCAAAAATATATAAAGGACCTAGGTAAAAGGCACCTTTCACAAGCTAAGAATATGGGAGGGAAAAAAAAAATCTCAGAGAACTCCATGTACCCTAACGTAAATTGTCCAAATCCACTCCGCTCTGTGTTCACAAGCCCTTTCCCCCCCCCCCCCCCCCAAGTCTCTCTGGGTTTCTTGGGGCCGTGTGTGCAGGCAGGGCTCCTTGTGTTTGTGTACCGAAAGCAAGCAGGGTGATTCAGACCTCCCACTTTCCACTTTCCTAAGTAGAGCGGTAGAGACGCCAGCTCATTAGGTAATTTGTGTATTCAAAGAGGGTCAGGGAAGGAAACCTCAGGACACAAATGAGTAGGAAGGACGGTGTGAACCTGCCTAATGGAAACCACTTAGCATTTAAGCAAGAGGTCCGTAGCAAAGGGGTCAGTACTGCAGCAGTCAGACATCAAAGAAACACTCTGTGGTCATCTCTTGGTGTCCTGCTTTCAGTTTGTCAGAACCACAAAATTCTGCGTCCAGGCTTGGTCCTTGAGCGCTATAATAAAGTCCTAATGGAGTGCAAGTAGCAACGATTACTTGAGTCTCTTGTTACTGAGCTTTCTCTGTACAAAAATATCCAGCTTAGCGAAGGCAAATCTCCTTTTTCTCCAGGGTTTTTGACCTTTCAAACCTCTTGAAAGAGGAGATCTGTCTGCGAACAGGTGAGCCTAGAACTTGCAAGGGCATCTAAATCACTTGCATTTGAATGGTCCGATAAAAGCTCAAAGCAGGAGACACGCTGTTAGGAAATCCTTTGGACAAAAGAACTTGCACATCCATTTACGCTCTGAGAGTGGATGTTACTCTGTCGTTCACACAAAGGGCTTTTGGTGCACTCAGTCCCGCTTGGTTCGACCATGTTACAACAGGCACAAGGCTTTACAGCTGAGATATTTATGTTGAGGCGCACTGAGCTGTGGTACTTGGAAGACATTCTCCACAAAGTACAAAATAAAAAAAAAAAAAAACGTCAGTAGACAAACTAGGAGAAGCTTGTTCACGGGCAAAGAGTCCAAGCAGCACCGTTCTCCACGAGTGCAAGAACAAACAACGTTGCAGACACAGCAGAGCAAGGAGAAGACAGTAAGATTTTTTTCTCTTACCTCAGGAACACCAGGGTGCGGGGCATTCACACTGACAGCAGAATCAATAATGAGCACACTCCAAAGAAGTAAGTTCTTCTTTTTTTTCTTGCGTCACAACAATTTTGCTGTTTTGTGGGGGTTTTTTTTTGAAGGGCAGTTAGGTGAAATCGTCAGACGATTGCGTACATGTAAGGCAGGTTTTTTGAGCTTTTTTTCCTGACGTTGATCAGCATCATAATGCTATGACGTATAGTATGTAAGCAAAACACTTCAGAACAGTAAGAAGGGCCTGTGAAGAGAGAGAAAAAATGCCATAGGCTTCAGATACAGGAGAAGTGGCACCCCGCCTTGCACTTGTTAGGATACCAGGGGAGGTTCTGCAAAACAAAACATTCGGTCACTGAGCTCCCTTCTCCTGCCCCTGCCTCCGCACGCACGTCTTGTGCACTGCAGGAAATTCCTGCTGCCTGAACCTCATGACTCACCTTGCTCACAATATTCTGCCTGCTCAGCAGCCTCTGGAAGCTGCACCCTTCCCTTCTTTCTGCCCCACCCTTCCCCATCCAGAGGCAAGGTCTGGAGGAAGAGGCCGCCATCTCCCATTGCTTCAAGTAAGCATCCAGCACCCGGTTCTCACCCTTCCCCTCAGACCGGACTGAAACTGCCTCCTTCTGCAATTCTGACCCCACCCTCTCCTGCAGCACCCAGCTAATTCTCCCTTTCAACTCGGCTTCCACGCTGTGTCGTTTTTAAAGCTGCCTTTAATCTTTCCCCAAATTGTTTGCTTAGAAACCATGACTGTAGGAAACTTCAAGCCTTGCTTAGGCTGGGTCAACCCAAGGAAGGCTGCTGGGAATGCAGGGTGGGCTGGGGTCCCTCTTCTCTTCCCGTTGGCGGTGAGCCCTCGCTGGCTTTGCAAAACACTTTACAGCAGTATGAGTTCTCGCGTCCTTCTTGCCCCTCTTCCCTGGCCGTGCTGGGTTACAGCTCTCACGGTGACACACTGCTGCTTCTGTTGTGCCAGCACAGCTGTCTCTGAAATTCATGCCGTGAGCTAGGCCAAGGATCTGCTTTTAGTGGTAACTAGGAGAAAAAAAAATAAAATGGCATTCTGCTGCTGTTAGGTCATGAAACTTCAGAAAACTCCAGACAGCTCAGTTAAATGTCACTGTGCCCACTTTGGGGATGGAGAAAAAAAGGAACAGAAAAATTAAGAAATTATTAAGGTGACACAAAGGACCAGGAGTTAATTCAGGAATGGAAAACCCGTTTCTGTCATTCTGGAGCTTATCCAAAAGCACATCCTAACATTCATTGTATTTGCATTTGTGTTATTGTAACAACTTGCAAGGCCAGTGGAGATGAGGGCATCTTTGCGTTAAGCCATCTATAAACACAAACAGCAAGAGGAAGCCCATGTTCCGTTGATGCTCTGATATAATTGAAAGGAATCGGATATTTTACGTGTGCATAAAACCTCTTCTCTAAAATGCATGCTAATTGATGTTAAATTTGCTGTCAAATGATACCGAAGGAAAACAGAAAAAGCAAAACAAGCAAGCATGAAGATTTCTTGTAAGTGAAAGATCTAAAGCTTTGAGTTCAAGGTATTAGAAGGCCTCATAATATGGTTCATTTATGAGCTTTACAGCTTGTTACAAAAAGGGAAGCGTAAGCACAGAATTTCAAATAGATACTATTTAGCGATGATAAGCTGTTAGTTATTATAGATACCACTGAGAACCAACTCAGAATTTGCTTCAAAAGCAGAAGCTACTTGCAATACTTCTGCACTGGTACATCTGTCTGAATATTAATCTTGTCACCCCATGTCTCTAAATTTTTGTGAGTTCCAGGGACTTGCATAAGTATATGCTAAAAATGTGTTGTGCTTTTCTTTGAAACTATTCAGAAAGTTTTCCAAATGCCACACTGAAAAATTTAAATAGCTGATGCAATACATCATATGAACAGGTAAACCAATAATATATGCAGCACTGTACAAGCAAATAGAGCATCTTTTCTCTGTCATGAATATTGTTAATGTTTTTATATTATGATTCAAAAAATATATAAATTATCAGAGACATTTTCTTTTCCTTCCAAAGTATCCTATACCTCCTTGTGTACATTTTTTACTTGGCACAGTTTGCTCTTTTTCAATAAAAGGCAGCCAAAATTCTTAAGTCTCAGAAGAATCAACATTCTTAAAGGGTGCAATTTAGATTAGTTTTAACCAGAGATAATTAACATATTTGCTTCCAGATTAAAGACTCTTTACACGCTGTTAATTTGGGGAATGCGTGTTTTCTACATTCTTATGCAAAACAGAGCTGGATTGAAGCTTTAAATGAAGGTGTGCGCCCGACCACAAATACAGGGTTGCCACCAGTCTGTCCGTGTATTTTCTGCAGGTCAGTTACTACAGAGCATTACAATAAAACCAGGGGGAGGTCATCCCAACAGAGGGGGCAATTCTGCACAAGCATGCTAGGCAGTAAATCCCCGCAGCTTTTTCCTAAAAATGTAGATGTGAAGTCAAAAGCAGAGTCTTTCTTTGCACACATGGTGATTCTTTTCAAAACCATAAAAGTAATCAAGATCTTGCATGTTGCAAAACCGGTGTGTAACCATTACAACCAAACAGAAATGCATAATGAATTGAATGCTAATTAAATACAAATCACAGCTTGGAAGGAGTACAAGTTTACAGCAGCTTTTCCATGTTCTTCTAGGATTAGTTTAAAACTCCTCTTCTTCAATTTGTGGTCATAACTAGAACATGCGTTTTTCATAGAACAGTCTTAAATTTTTTAAAAATTAATGTTTCATAAAATTTAAATGAAAATTCCCTTGCAGAAATCTAGTTATAATGTTTGTGCTTTTTTTTTTCCACCTTCTTTTTTTTTCTTGAAAGAGTCTCTTGCCTTTCCAAGATCAAGCTCTTGTGAACACATGTCCTTCCAACCACGGTTCTCAGCTTCCCAGAACATGCTGCGGTGGGCCCAGCAAGGGGCCCTGAAGATAATTAAGGGAGTGGAACATGTCAGATGAGGAGAGGCTGAGAGAGCTGGGACTGTTCAGCCCGGAGAAGTGAAGGCTCAGGGGGATCTTATCAAGGTGTATAAATATCTGAGGGAGGAAGTAAAGAAGATGGAGCCAGACTCTTCTCAGTGGTATCTGGTGAAGGGCAAGAGGCAATGGCCACAAACTGAGATACAGAAAATTCTATTTAAACATACAAAAAACCTGTTTCATAGCGAGGGCTGTCAAGCAGTGGAAGAGGTTGCCCGGATAGGTTGTGGCGTCACCATTCCTGAAGATATTCAAAACACACCTGGACAGGGTCCTGAGCAGCCTGTTCTAGCTGACGCTGCTTTGAGCAGGGTGGTTGGACTTGATGATCTCCAGAGGTGCCTTCCATCCTCAACTATTCTGTGATTCTGTAAAGTTGAGATATTATTCCCACGTTACACAAAGACACAGGCGTCGTCAAATCTGCAAACACAGTAAATATTTTTCTGAGTTCCCAGATATAACCATATACCCTGGCTTTGCCCCAGCTTCACATGGGGATAAAAACCATGTTCACACCGGTCATGCCTTGCGCCATGATTTCTGAAGATGGGAAGGGAGGCCTAGTCAGGAGCCACAGCAGCTGAGCTGAGCTGCATGACTGAGACCAAGCAGTGAGTCCCTGCAGGCAGGTTTAGATGCAGCCTGAAAGACTAATGACTGCAGTCAGAATTCCCGTGATAGCAAGTATGACAAATTTAGGGTCCTGCTAAATCCTGTGAGATAAAAAGTGACAAGAAACTAAGAGCGCATATTTTCCACGCTTGCCAGATCTTGGCATGCTAGAGAGTTAAGGGAGAGAGGTTATCCTTAAGAGAAGCATTTATCACACAGTCTGGTCAGCCTTGGGCAAGATACTGTCATGGAGAAGGTGTCAAAGTCCAGATTTCCCAAAACCTTAACAGCTGGATGATTCCTCTTCTCTCCCCACTGCTCTACTTACATTACAAGAAAAATGCAGGTCATGGAATGTTTATCAAACAGCTAGAGATATACAGAGATACAGAGATTAATGTATTTAAATAGAAATTATTATTTGGTAGGCTTGAGCATGAGCAAACACCTGACTTTCAGGAAAGCTCAGATTTGCATCCAGAAACTAGCCTTTCCATTATTATGGTATTCACTGAACAGCAGAAGTCATACTCAAACTAATCAAAACTAATTTAACAGTTACAAAACCAGCAGGAGGACTTTATTGTCATTTGCCACTAACGACAAATATTTATTACGGATAGTGTATTTGTCTTCTGAGCTATTAAAATGATGCTTCTAATTCATAACTTTTCAAACCTTCCCTGTAACATCAAGGATCCGTCATGCTCATGGAAAATAAACCAAGTCCGTAGAAGTACAGCGTCCCTCCCTATTCTCAATCAATCAAATCTAAGAGAGAGGGAGATTGTTGAGAACAACCTACTTTTCTCTGCATGGCATTCACTGAATGTGAAAAGGGGTTTCAGCAGGACCTAGAAAGTAGCTGTTGTCATGACAGCACTGGGAAGCCCAGGGACTGAAAAGATCTTCATCAGCTCACTGCAGCAATTCTGTGCCAAAGGAACTACGCTGCCTGTCTGCGTGCTGCCAACCAAGCCAGGGGAATGCCTGCTTGTCAAATCTCCCTGGTTTTCCTCTGCAAACTTCCCCACTCTCACCCTCTGAAGCTGGAATATAGTTGCAGTCTGGCACAAATGGACTCTCCCGCCCCCCTCCTCCCCCTTCAGTACCCCACACCCCTTCTGTTCATCTATCTGGTTTAATAGGGGCAGCACCCAGCCTTCCTGTACTCCCTTTTGCCCCTCCCTGGCAACGGAAGTGCCATGTAGAAGGCAGCAGCAACCTGTAGAAAACCTGTACAAATACCAGCACATTCTGCAATCCAACTCCATCGACGTAACAGCTGCCACCCCTGTTATCTCAGCGCTACGGGCCGGCATGTCTGTATGCTGTGATGTTTCCCTGGCAGCTCTGGGGCAAGAGGCTGAGAGGATTTCTGTGGCGGCATCAGCTGCTTGGGGTCATACTCTTGACAGCGGTGGGTTCTTATCTGGTCAACTCTGGCCATTCCATTTCAAGTAAATGCGTTGTCCTTCACGCTGCAGTTAGGCAACCTGCTGTCTGTGCCAACTGCCCCACTGTCATCACCACAAGCACCAGTTTTGGGGGACCTATGGGACTATTCCATTCACAGTGAAGCTTTTATTTTACCAAAATGACTGAAACTGGTTGCTGCATGGCTGAGATCCTCATAATGTAAAGAAGAAAGGAGAAAGTAAGGTCTTTTTGACTATCCACCTGTTGATCAAGTTCCAATATTGTTTATTTGAAGCACTGGGAAATATAAACATGAATATTTTGAAACTTGTATTATGCTCCTGCTGATGATCACTAATGGAACGGAAATGGAGATCGAGCGCTTTACACCCGATCTTGCGACAGCCACCTTTATTGCAAATTAAATGATCAGAGATGCGTGCTCTCAGATGAACTCTACAAGCCTTGTCTGAAACTTTGGCCTCTCTGGTATTGATTGCAAAATTCCTGTTGACCTCAGTGGGCCAGAATGCCAAACTCAGCCTGACAGCTGGGGAACTAAGGGGTTTTGAGGAACTCATAGCAAATCCTGATATTATTGGCCTGTGGAGGATGGCTGCTAGGAGGTGGGGACTCAGGAGAGGCTAACTTGCACCGTGACCCTTCCATAATTCAGAATTTAAATAGCTCAGAGGGTCCCTCTCTCAGGAAGCCTGGAACACGTTGCAGAATTGGGAGACCTAAATCCTAAATTAGCTTAATGCCCCAATGACGTGCCCTACAGATGCGCTGCATGTCTTCTAACAGGCAAAGCAGCGATTCCCCTCTCCTGAAGTCTATTCCCAGCTCAGTTGCTCACAGACTCTCCAAAGCAGCTGACTGTATAGGAGCGGGGAAACCGTTTCATCATTTCGTTATGCAGCAATTTAACCATGGTTAGGGTGTGCATAATAGAGTCTCTTTCCCAGGATTGCTCTGAGGTGTAGTCGTCTGTCTTTGAAGCCTTCCAGTGAAAGCTGTTGTTATACATGCACACGGAGTGTTCTCAATAGAGGTGGGCCTAGTTTTTAATCACATAACGCTTTTGATTCTATTTCAGTTCTTTTTTCAGTGAAGATGAACATTTATTATGTGCTTAATGATTTTTGCCTAGTGACACATTTAAACTGTGTTCAAGAAACAAATACTGTCCAGTAGTTTTCCTAGGCAGTTCAGTGCCCCAAAACAACCTACTATACTACCTAAAATATAGTAGGAAAATGCGGCACTATAGATTCTTAGCAAGCTGGTGCTATAGAGGCCCACTATCAGGACAAGTGGCAGCAGTTTGGCTTTATATTACATTTAACTAGATAATTTATCTGAACCATCATCTTTACGGTTGAATTTCTGGCTCGGTTTGGCAATGCTAAGTATATGTTTCATCTTGGTGAAAAGTGGATCCAGTCATTTAAAGCCTGGAAAAGATAGGAAACATTAGTATAACACTTTAGGGCAAGGTGAAAAAGATCTAATTTTAAATGTGGTGCATCTCAGAACAATTCATGACTACATGTCTTCACATAAAACTGGGGACTCTAAGTAGAGAAAACTATTTGATTTAGGTTGTGCTAGTGCATGAGAGGTACAACAGAGAGGCATGTATTCTAGAAGTGTAACTCAGGCACTGAAAAGTGTTAAGGTGTCAGCTCTGTAGAGAGCGATGACCTACTTCTGCCTTGTTTCTTCCAAGGAAAATCCTTTGGCACCACTTCAGGCCATGGTTTCTGTGCTCCCTGCTACCTTGAGGACTGATCTGAGACAAAGGTTCCTCAGGCACGTTCCCTTCCCAGTTTCACAACCACAAGTTCCATGTAAAGAGGTAGCAAAGCAGCCAGTTTAAAATGGACTTTACAGAAAACAAATATTGCCCCCACCATCCTTGATTATTTTCACATAAATTAAGTGCTGGGCCAACGGCCACGAACCACTTCTCTTTCAGTTTTGTTATACTAGCACGCATTTTGGAGGTCTTTTTCATACTAAAACAGTCGGATTTTGGACCTTTCTTTTATTGCACTAGGTGAGCTCAGTCCACCACCTGCACTGTACTGTGGCAACTTCCTTTGGCATATTGCATGTACATTCATTTCCACTATGTGCGACATGTTATCATCGGCTTATGCTCTACAGTAAAATATACGTGCAAACCTCAACAACCCAGTTTATATCATGCTTAACAAAGTATGACAAAATAAATGCTGGTTTAAAAGCTATACAAATATTAAAACATGAAATATTTGAGAGTTACTCCCCTCCTCCCTTATCTAATTATAGTATTAATAAGCAACACGCTGAATTTCGGCTGGGATGTAGTAACCACAAGAGATCAGACTCTGGCACAGATTCTCTCTCACATCGCAACGTTTGCAGTATGAGCGCATTTAACTTTTAAGCATAGAAGCTGCCCACCTGAAGCCAAAAGGGCTGCTCCCATCTGGGCTCAGGTCTGCTGCATGAACATGAACTCTGTTGCCCTGGTTGTATGCGACTCCAGGTTAGGCCAAGAACATACTTTCTCTGTTTTGCAGTAATTTGTCCTGTAGTTCCAGTTTAATATGATTGTCCATTTTTTATCTTTAATTGTTCCTGTGCATGACTAAGCAGCAATACCATGACACTTAAAAGACACTTTGTCTGTATGGCTGGTGAAGCAACCCCACTTTACGGGCAAAGGAAGGCTCTGAGATGTGGCTACAACCTTGCAAAGAAACCTATTTATGCAAAGTCACATCAAGAACTTCTTCCGTTTAGGTTAAAGGCTCAAGTCCTTCATCTCTGGAAAATACACAATAAACATACAACACCGGATCATTGAGCATGAAGGTTAATAAAAAAAGCAGCCTGGTATTAACATTACAAAGGCTCTAATTTTTTTTTCACAGGTAATTAGTTCACACAATGAAATAATCTCCTTTCTTATCCTGGAAACACATGCATAAAACCAGCTCAGATAACATCATTTACATACGGGCTGCTGCATCCGCATGTTAATGTCTGGCAGAGAAAAGTTCAGACAAGTTTGTAATCCCTGATTTCCTGCGCGTGCTCAGCACCCGGATTCCCAGAAAGTCAGAAGAGAACGGGATACTAAATATTACTAAGATGACAGGTCAGCTGCGGTCTGCGCCGCATCTGGACAGCTTGCAAGTTACCCAGCTTCCCAGACCACGGGATCTTCGGCAGTTCTGGCCATTTTAACATCAGGGGCTTTTTGAAGCACGTATCGGTATTTGTATATCGCAGTTTCTTTTGTCAGTCACTTATGGTTATGGCGATCACTCTAAGCCTATTGTGCTGCCGCCACTTGCTTTGTCCGCGTTACTATATTGCTTGGTATTGGAACCAAGCTGCATTCCCATTTAAAGCGCTATCATGTCACCCATCAGCAATCATTTGCTTTCATCCCTTAAAACTACTCTACAATGGCAGCCGCGCCACGCGGACAAAAGCACAGGCAGAGAGGAAAAAGGAGGAAAGCTAAAGTGGGAAAGCGGCGGCGGCAGCTGCAGCGAGGCTAACTTCGCTCTCCCAGGGTCCTTCCGGGTGAGCACTTGAACTTGGACTGATAACGTACGTGCCCTTCATCTTCTGCCTCCCCTGTTAGCACAACTTATCTTCCCCGCGCAGATGCTGGAAGGAAGCTTAGATTGGCTGCTTGTGCATCAAGGCCAACAGGTAACAACGCTTTTTACAGCACAAGCCAGTGAGCCTCTGCCTACTGACAGCTGCAGGGAAAAGGGAGGGCTGTGGGAGGGAAAGCCTCCTCTTGCAGGAATATTGATTGCTAGCAGCGCTTTTCAAAACACAAATCCAGCTTGCTGGGCATCTTTAAAATCAACAGCTCCTCAATGGTTGTTGGAGGCGGCCGTCTGACGAACTGAATAAAAATCCGGTTTGCTGCATTCACACAAAGACGCAGTTACAACATCCAAGGGTTTGGGAATCGCCTAGAAAATCCCAGTTAAAGCCCTAGCACTCGTCTGGAGTGCTTGGGCTTTAACTGGGATTCGCTCCTGTACGCAGTCATCCTCCTAATAGTTTAGAGCCATCAGCTGTAAAGAGATCTTGGACTTCACAGACTGCCTATGATTAATTGCCTGAAAACGTTGTAAAAGTTAGGGATTCTGTTCAAAGGTGAAATAACTGAAGTTAACCCGACAGACAGGGAAAGATGTTTGGTAATTCATGCAGAGCACTTCTCTGAAATAGGCATGGCTCAAAGCAAGGCTTTAGACTCCTGTCTTTTACAAACACGACCTAACTGTGCTCCTTGGGGTCCACAAGATTTTAATGAGGCAAAAATGATCAAAACGTCATGACCTCTGTTCTTCCTTGTCCTAAATTCTGGATAATAGAAATGAAGAGGAGCTTAGCTAGGTTATATTTAGCTGATCACAGAGAATGGAATAGCTTTAAGATCATGGAATAAAAGTTTTAAAATAAAATGCTGGGAGTTCAGAGTAGTTATCCCCCCCTATTCCAAAAAATGAGATTATATAAGCACGCATGGTTTTCCCAATGTTGCAATTCATTTGAGTATTAACCAATTCCTCTTCACTAACACAATCTCCTAAGTGGCTGAGAGGCTGGTTCTCTAATTAGTAACTGCTACCTCGTAAATAGCGATCAGGATCTCACACGTTATCCAGGCACTTTGTCTTTATTAAAAATATTTGTAGGCGCAATATACTAGAAACAGTAGTTACAAAATATTATAGGTATGTTGGCACAGGCTAAGAAAACAGTCAGAAATGTTATTCGAAGGTGCTTCAGATCAAACAATCCCTGGTTTCCAGGCCATCTCCTAGCTCACGAAGTGACACCTTCGGCGAGCCCGCACTCCCACACAAGCTGGCTTCCGGGCAGTACCAGCCCTCGCCGTGTAAACTCTCCGAGACCGTCTCCAGGCAGCCCGAAATCAAACGTGGAATAGCAGCAGTCACAAACACCACAAAACATTAATCGGAAAGTTCAGTTGGTTTTTTTTCTCTCTCTCTAGATATGACCATTTCAGCATATAAAAGGAATAAATGCAATAGCCACTAACGGCTGTTTCCAAGACTGGTGGATGAGCATGAGAATATTAAAAATAAAAATCATTCATCTTTAAAGCTAAAACATCTGAAACAGCCTCCGCGTTTTTGCTGACTTGGGATTTTACCAACAACAAAGCTGCACAATGCAGAGCAGTCGACTACACGTGTAATCAGTGTCAAGACTCAGCAGAAATGAATATTGTGAAGAGGTGATTTTTATGAGTTGAGAGTTGCTGAATTTTGCAGCTTTTTCTTCAGTCGCTTTGCAATGTACTCTTGTCAATTAATGACAACTTTCTCGAATTCTTATCTATTTGTTTGTACCTACTAATTATTTGATTTCTAGCAAGGTGACTAGTACTTTGAAAGAAAAAAATCTTTTTTCTTCTCAATAGAATCTACTGCTGAAAATAAGGGAGATTCATATGCAAGTTACTTGGAAATGTTGGGTGCCTCACATGATATGCACTGAGCTTCATCTTTCAAGATGCTAAGGGCCTGCAGGGTTTTGCGATTTCAAGCAAGAAACTGGTGGCCGGGACTCAGCTGCCTACGTAGGGACAGCTAGCTGTTGTATGCGTGAGGCATTTTTTCTCCATACAAGGAATGCAGAATATTTTACACATTGGGCTGGAGTGGATTTGAAGTTGCAGAAGAGAGTCTGGACAGTGCCAGTCACTGCCCTGGGGTTCAGGAAAACTACCGCATGACAACAGATGCGGATCAGGTATTTTTCTGACAGTTTTCGTTGACCAAACCTCTAGGCCGTCAGTAAGTCTTACTGCTTCTACGTACAAAGTTAAACCTGCGGGGTCGGCCTTTTTTTTTTTTTTTTTTTTTTTTTTTTTTTTTTTAACCAGTACTCATTTCACCTTCAAAAGAGGAAGCGGGTGTTTCCATTTTTAGTCTGAAATTCTTTGAAGTATTCCTGTGCCATAGAGCAGAGATCTGGATAGAATTTGACAAAAAATTAATTCCTTATTTTAGGTTTGGTTTCAGCAATAAAGAAGTTAATGAGATCACATCTGTTTTTGTCCTGCTATACTCTACAGCAGTCCACTGGAAACAGCACCATTTGCTCACAGCTTTTTCTTTTATTCCAAACAGAACCTAACCCAGCCTCGAGACGCGTTCTTAAACACATCCACAGGAAGGCTGCCGCGTGAGGCAATCAGCAACCACCGTGGCGATGTTACTTACCCATAGCTACAATGAAGAGTTGCCTGCAGTTTCACAACAGCAGCTAGATCATATTTAGACAGACCTTAAAAACATTTTCTTTGGCATACGACAGAATGAAGAAACATCACAAAAAAATACCAAGAACTTCATTCCACAAGGAACATTTGAATACTGACACATCTGGAGCAGCTGGGTAACAAGTTGTGTGTGTCAAGTTCAGAAAGCAGCTGCTTTTAGCCTCCATTTTGGGCCAGACGTTTGCTTTCAGTCACCGGTATATTCCATTTTATTTTGTAGCAGCTTCTTCAGTGTTCCCATATGGACAAGCTAAACAGCTCCGAGGATATAACAGCAAGTATATATAATGTTCTTTAGAAGAAATGAAGGCCAGATGTTGCTTTGTTATCTTCACGTGCATCCTTAAAAAAGTTAAATTAAGTCGTTTCAGATATGTTATTAATGCCAGGTATAGACAATTTGTTCATTGGCCGTTTAAATGTCAACTTTCCAAAGGATGGAAAATAACATTTTAACTGAGGATTCAAACTGAAATAAGATTAAACTACCCTAGAATAACTTAAGAAAATAAGTATAGCAAAATCCAGGATCACAGGGACAAAAAAGCATTGTGCAAAAAAGACATGATGGTCCACTTCTGAGATCTGAACGAGTACTATTTATGGTTTGTTTTATTTGAAAAGAAAAAAAAACCCACCTTCTTGTTACAATATAATGAAAAGTTTGGGGTAAGAGTTATCCAGCACCACCACTGATTAAAGATCTTCCACTCTGCTGCTTTACTCAACCCAGGATATAATTTAAGCCACCAGTCCAAGTACTAGAGAATTTAGTAGGTCTATTACTAACAGTGTAATCTATTAATGTTTTTCATGTACGTACTCCTGGTTACTACATCTAGTGGATCCAATAGGGTGGGTAATAATTCTTTCCCAGACTGTCCAATTAAAGTGACTTAGATAGAAATGAACTGTTGAAAATTTTTCTGATTTCCTGAAAGTAGAACCTTATTGGATTAATTTTATGACAGATATATTTATGAGGAAATATTAACTGAAGACCTCTTTTTCCCCCCTCAGTAATAATATAAACAAGGTTTAGGTTTCAACTGCCTGGTGAGGTCTTTCTCTTTGAGCCAGTCCACAACATACAAAAACTGCCAAGACACCAACTATAACTTTTTGAGTAATGTCACTTTATTAAGGGACTTAAAAGAATCACATTCTCTAGTAGTCTTGGAACAATGCAAATGGTGAACAAAAGACAAAAATAGATGTAATTGGTTCTGAAAAGCATGAACATCTGTAGAGAATGTGTTGCATTATTCCTAAGGACTCTTGCTTTTGAAAAAAAGCACATGTTCCGTATATACAAGTGTCAGTGCAATAGCCAATAAAGCAATCAGTCAGAAATATAAAAATATCCTACATACAAACTTAAAGTAGATGTTTGAAGGCTGACAATATCAGTATTCCGAGATTTCTGTGTCTCAGGCGTACGATCACTGGGATGAGTTATTCTGATGAGGTAAGAGACAGTAGATGCTCTGTGGTAACACAAAGCCGTACGTTTTTTTCCATAGGACACAAACAAATAGAGCACCCAAAGAAACGGCAAGTCTTTGCTGCAAGTGCCCACCGGAAGTGAAACTACAGCCTATGAGCATTAATACATTCCTGCATCATTGACGTTTGCTGGCCTTGCCAACGGTTATACCAGCAAAAAGGTGCTGATTCTCCCACCCTCCCCCAGCTTCAGTATGAACTGCACGTACTTCGCAGATACACCAAACTGACAACTGCTTTAAACACAGACAAAATCTATAAATGTCCAAAAACCACTTAGTCATTCTTTCCTTTATTGGTTGCAATTCTTTTCTTGGCAGCAAGGACGGAAAGAGACTGCAACGCTCGGCAGCTGAACAGCTCTCTCTCGAAGGGTTAGGGAGAGAACAGGGTGTGTCATGTTTGCTTTGCCCCAGGTGTTCCAGTGATGCCACTGAACTTAAACCTCAGATGGCTGAGCAATAAAAATCACGTTCCTCTTGTTCGCTCTGTGTTTTGGATGGGAGGATGTGCTAATTGGGGGCTACTGTTCCAAAAAAAGGAGGGCTATTTGGCCAAACTTTCGTCTGGATGCTGTCTGCCTGCATCATGATTCAGCCTCTTTCCTTCAGCCATCTCTTTCACTATGACCCTCCATGCTCTGCTGCTAAATTCTGCTTCCTATTTCTTCACTTTTCAAAGAAAACGGCAAAACGACAGGTAGACAGACAGCGTGCTCCATGTCTTTGTGGCAAAGAGCCCCAGCAAGAACTGGCAGCAGAGCTGGGAGTGGCAGAAGATTACAACGAACACAAACTCCTACTTAGGGGGGCAATGACAAAGTTAATTTCAAACTGTGTGTCAATCTCAGGCACTCCTCTATGGAAAAGCACAATGAATTATACAGTCTCTAGTACAGCAATATTAACTTGAACAGGATATGATTTGTATGATGAAAACGCACAACAGGAGCTGGCAGTCGTCTTCTTACGAAACTCGCCTTACCACTTATGGCACGCACATGCACTGAGGCACACAGCAGCTGCCTGAACCTTTAAAAGATTTCTTAGCTTTACATCCTAGATTCAAAAGCTTTCCCTTCAATCTTTCATCATTCTTTTCTAAACCTCTTTTGTCTCAGGCAAATTCAGACAGCTGTGTGAGATGGAATAGCGAAGCTAGTAACATCTGTAGTATCATGACACTTGACAAATTATTTCAGGTTTTCTTTCAGTTTCTGGAAGATGCTTTGCAGATGTCAAAGCCTCAAGGAATGACCATACTTCTCTCCTTAACCCCACTGAGCGTAGCATTCAACATTTGCAAATATTGAATTACTACTCACCACACCCCAGCAAGACAGGCTATTACCTCTCAAGTAAACAGGCAGGGAAAGGAGGCACAGAATGACTAAGTGATTATTCCAACATCACGATACAAGTCTGGGAGAGTCAGGAGCCGAAACTGCATTTCTTGCGTCTCAGTCTCAGGTTGTGTTTTTGTTCTGTCTTGCAGCCTTATTCTTTCCCGTAGAGGAAGACTGGAATCTCTTAAGAGTCTGTCACTGCTACTCTGGTTGACAGGTGATGTCGCCAACGAGATAAGAATTGTTGCATTCCCCACAGCAAAAGGTGGAACACAGTGTGACATCTGTTTGCTGGAAGAAATACTAACCATACAAGTCCTTAAGAACATCAACATTTATTTAATATGATATAAAAGAAATGGGATATGAACATTTGTATTTGAACAATAATAAGTGGCTTCTTATACTTACATCGTATGTGCTCATTGTATAATATATACACAATGAACATAATTACATTTGTACACAAACTAAGTACTGGATTGAAAACCTGCTTATTGCTGTACACACCCTAACCCAACGAAGGAAAAGCCCAGTACCTCAAAATACCTACACTCCATTTTATTTAAGAAAAAGTAACCACTAACATTAATGTATATGTTGACAGAAGTGTGGCAGTAACTGCTGACATTGCAACCTGACCGAGAAATAATTACAGCAGAAACAGGACATATTTTACTAAGCAATAATAAAAATGGCACATTTTAAATATATCTATATGCATATATATATAAAAAATTTACAAATAAAATGTTAAACCAATAAATTGTAGTGTTTAAAAAGTGTAAAACAAGGTTTAGTGGTGATATGTAAAATTAACCGAGTTATGCATCTAAAACAAGCAAAAAAGTAAACTTATATGATCCATAATTAAAAGAACATTAAATTCTGGAGAATATCAAAGTTCTGACTGTAGGTTGCACATGAAAAAGAGCCTTTATTTTATGTGCACAGAAATCATAGCAGCAAGCTGGTATCAGGAGAACAATCTGAAGGTTGTTGAGTGTACATGTGGGCCATTTAAAGCTCTCTTGGAATAAACATTTTCCAGGAAGTGATAAAATGATGCTCTGTGGCCAAAAGCATCAGAACTATGAATTTCATAGATTTAAAATATACTGTACAATATCTTCTCATCTTTTGATAGGTCAGGTCCATACATCTCAGCCATGAATTGTTTCAACAGAAGCCATTAGTGCTGAAAGACAGACATAGATTAAGTTACTCTACTTTAGCAACAACAGAATATTGTATAAAGCAACTCCTGGGATTAAACACAGCAAGGAATTTCTGACCTCATCCTAGCAGTAGTTATCAGTGGTGTAGAACATAAAGTATTTTAGAAATCAGTTGTTTCCAAAATCGATTTTCCTGATGAATAATACTGCTGTCAAGACACTTTGACAGCAAGAAGCAAAAGCAAGCTTTTTTCAAATTTACCCTTCGTATGAAAGCCTGTTTATTCTGAGCGTTTCATCCTGTTGTACACTGCCTTCTCCAAATGTTCTTCATATAAAACTGGTAAGAATAGCAAAGACCCTCATTGCTCTTACAAGTGACAGGCACAGTTTGAAGAGGGATGCAGTATTATTCAGCTGCTGCACCGTAATGGCAGCGTGGCTGTAAGGTGTTCTGAAGTTCAAGTGCTCCACCCAGAGCTCGCTGCATTTTGGTAATTGCTGAAAGGACTTTTATAAATAGCTTTTAACAGTTCGTTAGTAAAAATGTTTCTGAGCTTTGGATCCAGGTGCTGTATAAAATTTCATTATCCCTCCATTACTCAGTGTAAATGTAATGCTTAAAACATAACAGTGTTAGTGGTACACATCCAGATTTGTCTCTGCAAAGCAAGAGCCGTGACAAAGAAAGTAGCTTTGTGTTAATGGGTTTTTCCTTAGTCCTACAATACCCTGTGCCACCAATTTCCTATGCCAAATTCCCCTGGCACCGTGCCAAGAGTATCATTTTACTAATTGACCGTAAAAGCCAAATCTAGGTATTACCTCATTATTCTCTGAAATCTACCATACATTTTCCAGATGCTGCCTGAAAAATTTGGTTGCGTATGACCAGGGCTGATCCCACAGCTCTGAAGTTCCCTCTGCCACATAGGATTTCCTGCACCTGAGAGACACCGAGTTCTCGCACGCTAAAAGCCCTGTCTTTCCACAAAGCGCAAAACACTGGAACACCGGAACGGCAGCCCCAGAAGGCAAGGGGCAGTAAATACCGCAGGCAAGCAGACCATGCTTTATACATCTCCTACGTATACTAGGCCCAGCTCATGGCATGAATTTGTTTTGGAGCTCCTAGGAAACAACCAACGGAGGTATTAAGCGCAGCAAAGAAGTGTGGAATGTATATGCACATAGCTGAATACTTTTTCCAACTCAATTCAAATACTAAACAGCCAAAAGGGGTGTACTTTCAGTTCTGGAATCCTTGCTTCATTATAGCGAGGCATGTGTAAGCAGAGCATTAGTTTTACAAGTGCCACCCCAGATGCTCCATTTTATCATAAGCAATTAAGGCCTATTTGTAAAATTGTACTTAACACGGAAAAGTTACAGCTACAGTATTACTTAGGAGGATACACCACGCTGTGGGATGCCAAGGTTTAGGCATTAACTTACAAAGCAGATCGCTATACAAGTGCTTCACTTTCACTAATCTCACATTTGGCATAAATACTTAAAAAAAATGAATTTGCTGATCTGATCACTGGAGCTGATGACAAGAGCTGAAAGCAACTTAATGCAATTGGTAAAAAATTTCCGGTGAAGTTGAAGGTTGCTTCCCCTTTCAAGAGAGGCGTGCTGTAGTTACGGACAGAATTCAGCAGTGCAGTTTCAGTTTCACTACTGACCTGAAACTGAGTTGAGGGGGTAATGTTTGTCTTCTTTAAAAAGAAGATGCATGATAAATACATGTGTATTTATACAGTGAAACTGAAAAGCATTGACAGAAATCAGTATTTCCAGAAAAACTGATTAGTCCCACTCATCTTTTTTAAATAGTTCTCTAATAAAACTTCAATAAAAGTACAAAACTCCAGGCTAAATCTGATCATGACAGACCACATCCATCCAGAAGCCAGCAACACAGGTGTCAGTACTGAATATGAGGCATGCATTTTCCACTCTCTCAAAACAAGAAAAAGATGAAAATAATTTCCTTTTTTTTTTTTTTTAAAAAAGATTATAAATAGTCTTCTGGATGTAGTTCATACAACAAAGGTGTCTGTGATGAATAAGTCTAATTTTGCTAAGATTAAAGCTTGGCAATATGGACTGGGACAGCAAACAAACAAACAAAAAAGGCATTTTCAGATCTCATGCTGAATGACTGAAAACCTCTCAATTTTAATGTTTTCTTGATTTTAAAGTTTTCTTAAGTTACATTAGCTATGGCATTTAACATTACTATTGAAACAAAGTCCATTCTTTTAGTAGAAAGCTTATTTAAACAGGTACTGCCTGACAACAAAGAAATGTGGATTGGTTTAAATGCTGGTAAAGTGCTGACGCATTCACATTGGCATCCTATTAATTTCTTTAAACACTTGTATAAGCAAATATGCTTACTTACATTTCCATTCATTAAGTAGGTAACACTACAGGTAGGAGCATGTACATATAGCCTAACTCATGCTTTCTAACTTGATTCCTAGAAGAAATCACCTACTATAACAAGGGAAGAGAAGCTGTGTGGGGCTATCTCCATAGAAAAAAAAAAAAAAAGTTTTGTAATTGCTACATTTCTTCCACCCTCATTTTTTCCCTTCCTCTTTGTCATGCCTCAGTCATCTATGTCTTAAGGCACAGACTCTTTGGGCCATTAGACCATTCCCTCCTACGCATCACTAAGAGATCTAGCTCTAGTTGCCTATTACCACAACTGAAGCATCAAGATTCATTTGCACCTGAGTACTGACGCTCATTCATACCTTAACTGGCTATCCGTTTTGTAACGTTTTGTAACGGCTTAGGTCTCATGTAATTCAAAGGGCTATTATCTTGCCAGTTGTGGAGAATGTGCTTGATAAGCCAATTAGTCCTTTCTCTTTGTATGTGGATAGAGAATAAATTACTTGCAAGCAAATCAATACATGTATTTGTTTTGTGTTCTGGTTAGTTTATATTCACCATTGCAGACAACTTTGTCTTGCCAAGTATTGTCTACAGATGTTTCTCGGAAAAGTAACTAGAATACATATCCTTAGAAAAATATTAGGAAAATGGCAGGAGGGGTGGGAAAAAAAGACGTACTTCTCTGTAACTATACACACATGAAATGTGATCCTTCTGTGAGCTGTGCCTGTGTAGATGGAGCTGGTGACAATGACGATTCTGGTGAAGAAGGCAAACTTTTCACTGCGAGTCATACAGCAAGACAAATAAGAATACAAGTTACAGAAGGCATGATTTCAAGCCATAATAAATATAAGCAGAACCAAATGAAAGTTACATAAGTCAAGACTTAAAATCTGATCAGCACAATGAGCACGAGTTCAGGGGAGAGCATAGCTGTTCTCAAGAAAGATCATTACTCAGGCCTGTAAATGACAAGTAGTACACCTAAGGAACAAACAACAGACACATGAATGCTGATGTGTTATTTATGTTGCAAAGAGAGAGAGAAAAAAAAAAAGTAAAATTTAACTGGGCATACGCCCAGACCCACCTTTATACCCCAGCTCAGATTAACTAAGCATTTTTTATTCTGCTGAGCGCTACAAAATGTATTTACAAGTTCTGGTTTTGATTATCAAGTCACAGGAAGGATTGCTGACTGCACTACAAAGGCCCAGGTCACCTTTTATATCCATAAATTGAACCACTTGGCTTACTTAACTATTCCCATCACCAAATATCCTAATAATGTCTTAAATTTTATCGTCTTCCTTCCTCTTCCCCTACACACTCCCCCCTCCTTCTTTCTCTTTGCAAACAATTTTGCTTTACTCCAGCCTTTTCTTCTTGCAAAGTAGTACACCACCAGTCAGCTAGTGGTTTTTGTTTCTTCGTCTTTTCTTACTCCTGAAAACATGACCAAACTGGGGTCTTTCACTTGCTAGTTCAAAATCTACTAGATACATTTGAAACTCTCAAGGATCCCTCAGTCTTGGGCATACCTGAGGCCATCCATCAGCAAGGAGGTAAGGGTAAATAATCTATACATATCCAGGATTGAGATGCTGTTCTACAAGATGAATAGGGAAGGATTTGCTCCAAGCAACAACTATAGCATGACTTCATTTCTAGCAATAGTTATTTAAGTCCCTGAATTAAATGCAAGCATAAGACCTACATTAAAATCTCAGAAAAATGGAATTTCTGTAGTTGTCCACTGGGAAACTATTTTTCTCTACGTTATAAAACCATACACTTGACATCTAGACTAGCCCAGCACTTTCAATTCACAAGGATTTCAGAGCATCAAAAGACATGGTCAAAATAAAAGAGTTTTAACATATGTACTATGTAAGCTATGCTTCAGTCAGACTCTTTTCCATACCTGCTGTTGCTTGATTTCCTTTTGAAGACTGTGCTGCTAATTCAAATGAAGAAATAATTCCTCCTTGTTCTTGAACACTAACTGCTTCACTTTCTTTTGAGCTGGTTTTGGGTTTGTGGTTTGTAACTGTGGTCACACTCTGCAAGCTGGTTAAAAAAAGCACAGCGTTTAGAACTCACTCTAACTTAATTTCAGGTGCTAACCACTAAGTATAGGAGTTACAATTTAATTTTTTTCTGTTAATAGAAAAAAGTTGCAACTTGCAAGTTTGTGTAATATAAATTAAGCACATATTTTGAAACCCTTCTACCTTGTAAAGTTAAGACTTAAAAAAAAAAAAAAAGGCACTGGAAACTGAATTCCTTTCCTCTACATACTCATGCAGTTTCCTTCTGCGTGACACCTATTTTGCTGAAGGGTGCTGTAAGTTATGACCTAAAGTAAGAACTCACTTAGGATCTACATAACTTACAATAAAGTTATGAATCCTTAAAGAGGAATACCCAAGACACAATATTCCTCTAATTCTGCAATACTCCAAAATAGTGAAGAAACCATTAAAGCATATATATCTCCATATAGAATAAGCTGTTTAGTCAGCTCCTGAATGTGACGTTTTCCTAAGTATCAGTGGTAAAGAGCTTGCTATGGAAGCCCTGGCTGAAGCTTTCATAATAAACGGATAGAAAGCTTGAACTGACATTACTAAATACATTTTGTATCCCAAAGCAAGGATTATGAACATATTCTGTTTATAACTGGGGCAATACTTGAAAATAAACATTGCTCCTCCCACCAACTCATCACCTCTTACTGAACCCCTACAGTGGTTAGGTTTCTTACTAGATTTCTCTATATGTAAACCACTCAAAAACATATAAATATACCTTATAAGTATTTATGACAGTATTTCATTAGTTGCTTCATCCGTTCGGCTAATAAGTACAATCTGTAAGTTTAGAATGGCCTCTGAACATCTTGTTTTATTTTTACCTTATATCACCATCATGTGTTTCTTCCAATTTATTTTTCTTTTCCTTTTCTGCTTTCTCTTCATTACTCACGTCTTTTGAGTCAGATACAACATGTGCATCTGATAAAAGATCATCAGTTTTTGTCAGCTATAAAAAAATTGAAATCATGAAACAAAAAGCTGTAACACATACTAAGTGTTAGATAAGAAATACAGTTTCAGGAAACAGTTTTATTAACAGACAAATTTTGCCATCATGTATACTTAGTAACTCAGAATTACATAACTTAAGAAATTTTTATCAATACCATTCAGGTTAATAGAGTTATCCTGAAACTTATACCAGAGCCAATGGGCAGGGCTTGGCTTAATAACTTCCAGAAGTTATCTGAACTCTTTGGATTGCAGCCTGCCTATTTTTTCATGCTATCCCTTCTCTTCACAATGCCAACAGAGATTCCAGCTACTGGAATGTATTGCTGATGAGCCTGAACACTGCTCTTAAAGGTCTGATAAGATAGATATAACCAATATAAGTGTATCACATAGTTTTCCTTTAAAAGATTTGCATAACTTAACAAAGCAACAGACTCTCCATACAAAGTGTCTTTAAAGAATAACAACGGATGTTAATTATTTGATTTTATACCATTCTCCATCAGACATATGTTTAAAAAAGCAAAATATAAAATAGGAAAACAAAAGGAAAAATGAGTGAGGAAAAAAATATTCAACTATAAGTAGGATATTATTATGTAGAAATAACTCCAGTAATCTGTTCTTCACAGTCGGTCTGCTTCTGCTGAGTGTTCAGGGCACTATAGTACCAGAAACACCAAGGTAACTCACTGCCAAGTGAGTTTGAGACTATTTCAAGACAAATTAAATCCGATGACCAAATAGCACAAACTACAGTTACTGCCTACTTCCACGTATAAATTGTCATGTCAGCTTTATTCTGCTTCCTATAAACTATTTGCTGCACTAAAGCCAACCAAACAAAAAAGTCAGGTGTATTAAATGATTGTCAAAAACGAAACTGGGACATTCTAAGCAATGAACAGATCAATGATTATTATTTAAAGATACATTAGTATTGGTTTTGTTTCAAAAGAAGTAAAGACCATAATTTTGTAATTTTCCAATCAATCAAGATAGTAACAGATGAAGTTAAGTAAAATGAAATTTAGGAAGACTATATACAAGAAAATTCAATTTCCCGACTATAGACAGATCTGATTCAATTTTGCACTTCTCTATAGAATATTTGTTATGTCCAAAATGATATCTTAATCTTTCAAGCAAAAGGAACTGGCTCAATTTCCCATACTCTGCTGTCTGTGGCTCAAAATATTTTTCTACTGCAAGACAGGCTGATGAACAGTTCACTAAAGGATAGTTTAGTACCTCTTTCATAAAACCTGAATTATGTTCTTGTTCTCCATCATGTTTTAGTTCCGCTATTTCTTCTCCAGGACTTTCATTATTTTGTTTCAAATTATTTTCTTTACTGGTGCTCTCTAATTCCTTCATGTTACCAGATACAGTATCATCCTTTTTTCGATTCTGTGGAACAAAATTGATATATAGACATATTCTTAAAAAAGTTATCACAGTCTCAGTTCTGATTCTTCTGCTGTCCTCTGACTGTGATAATAAAAAACTAACTTAAAAACTTTAAGCACGCCACATTGCAATAAGAAAAATGGAAATCGTTAAGGACTTAGAATTTTCTCATTTTTGTACCTTTCAAAACAGTTCAGCCTGTCTAATAATTTTTTTCTTTGTAAGATTACTGTACTTTCTGCACCACCTCCCCCCCCAAATCTCCAGCATTTCTATTAGTCACCTTTACCTTCTGAAATTCCATTCATATTTAGCTCAGTCACACACAGGCTTAGAGGCATTCTTTTTAAAAATAGCTTTTCCTGATTAAAAAAAAAATTATGGATAAAAATCTGCTCTCAATACAAAATTCACACTGCACCTGCGTGTACTTTCTCCAATTATCTTGGGTATCTTCCAAGCATATGTTGTTAACTGATTTAACAGAGGACAACATAGCATCTGATAATGGCAGAGGATATTACTTATTCCTTAAAAAAATATCCATTGCACAGACAATAATCTGATTTAAAAATTCTGAGGAAGGATGGTAGAGGTGTCTTAAGATTGTGAACTGTGAATGTTATGTAGGCAGAGTAGCAAACTGAACTGAAGTGCGGTTCATCTAAGTCTTATCAAGCTAAGTACTAGGGCTGAGAAAAATAGCAGCCACGATAGTAGTAGATCTTGTGGCTGAATTCCTGTGATTTAGCACATGCACTCTGTTAAGAGGAAATTCCATGTAAGTCAGTTCACAAATAAATCTCTTTACTTTCCTAACTAAAGTATGCACCCATATCACACGCTTGTCCCAAACAATAACAATTGTGAAGCAACTTCCTTTTGTATTTTGGTAATCACTTAAAAATTGTACAGTAGGCTGTTTATAAAATTCTTTTTTTCCTCCAATTCTTAAATAACCAAACCCCAGCTGAAAAGACTTCCAGCAGTTAATGCCATTGCACCATTTTTCTGTTTAAAAATAAATAGGCATAGAAACTATGCTTTTAAAAATAAGAGCTATTACTACAGTGTAATACCTCATCTTAGGGCTTTTTGCCAAATAGCATTCTGGAAGAATTAAAAGTTGTGATAGAAAAGGTGATTTTGTAGCACTAACTACTAGCTAACTGTTCAATTCAGACATGTTCTCACTTATTCTATAAATTTCTTATCGCATCCACGTAGCACTGATTTCACACAGAAGACCGAAGAACATGCTGACATGAACAAAATTCTCTTGAGTTCTGTATAGCAAGTAGTGCTGGCACAGAGGATTTGGCTACTTTCCCCACCCTGCTCCCAGTGTGCTGGCTAACCAGGTATGACGCATACACGACTGCAGTTTCCTCACCTCGAGGTATGAAATGATATCATCGGGAAGCGGTAAAGCTCAAACACCTCTGTACAAACTACAAAAAGAAACATCTGCAAAGCTTTGCATGTGTTCTTCTTGAGAAAGGCAGCGTTAATCACAGAAATATTTGTAGGAGCCCCCATCATATATAGCATTCATGATGTCATCCCAAATACAGATGCTCTAGTGCAAAGGCAAAACTTGAATTCAGAGTCTTCTGGGGATCCAATGTTGTTGAAGGGAAAAATAACTTTTGTATAGCTCTGAAGGCAGTTTAGAATGCTGAGAGGAAAAAAAAAAACCAAACCAACCTAAAACTTATTTGGAAATACGTATGTGACTTATTAACAGTGCAATGCATTTAATCTGGTTTTGGAAAAATCAGATGTTAAAATGTGTACAAAACATGAAAGAAGGCATTTCCATGTCAGGGTGAAAAAAAAAAAAAAAAAGAAGAAGAAAAAAATCAAACCCAGTGTGGTCTGAGGAAAAAACTATGCCAGAAGACTGGGGGGGGGGGGGAGGAAAGATAACTCCATTAAGCTATTAAAAAAGAAAACTAATTCTTAACAGTTAGAAAGTAGTAGGCTAACATCCACTACCCTATTAATCTATTTGATATTTTTGTCCTGAAGCAGTGTGAGGTTTTTTGTTTGTTAGTTGGGTTTTGCATGGGTTTTGGTGGTTGTTTTTTTTGTTTGTTTGGTTTTTTTTTTTTTCCTGTGGGTTTTTTTTGTTTGTTTGTTTTTTTGATGTATATTCAGGATAGTATTTCCTGGTTAACGACAAGTTGTTATATCTTCCTTCTCTTTCCCCACCCTTAACTATTTCATAAACTCACTTCTTAACTGTTTAAGAATGAGTGAAAACAAAAGTGAGGGTTCTATTTTTATGTATTTATGGGCTCAAAAAGCACAGCGAAAGAGCACCAGTTAAGAGCTATCATCATAAATATACATTCCTACCTAAAAATGTTACAGATGTCTGAATGTATTACATGCCAGAAAAATATTCATAATTTATATATCAACTGAATCGTGATTCTCTCTGACACAGCTTTTAGTCACAAAGCTTGCAATTTCATGTTGTTTGCTAAATTTGACAAAAAAATGTTAAACATCACAATGCATAATCAAACATATGTAGATTTGAACTATTTATTTTCTAAAAAAAGACAAAGACATGACCTCTACTATCATTAGGTATAAGCACGAAGATTGTCTTCTCCCTTTCTCTTGTGTATGGCACAGAATTGTGACTATTACTCTATACAAGCAGTCTCAGACAAACACCTATGGTATCATGTGCTTTTGGAAAGAAGAATTTTGTAACTTTTTTTTTTTTAATTGGACACATTAAAGTTTTTTAGTAACATGGGACCCACCTGTGCCAATTTGAATGGATTATCTCTGACAAACGACAGACTCTGTGAAGGAGACTGGTCTGAAACACCAATAATATTGAGTCCTTTTCTCTTCTCTCTCAGGCAAGCTTGTTGGTGTCTCTTTATTCTTTCCATCTGTTCCTCCACAGTCATTCGAGGCCGTGTGCTTTCTGCAAGACACAGCTGCTCCACTGCACTTCTTGGTCTTTCCTTAAATGGAAGAATATATATATATTTTTTTGTTTGTTTGTTTGTTTGTTTGTTTGAAAAAAGCAAGATTCTAAATGGTTTAGCTTATCAGAAAAGATTACCTAATGATTTACTAAAAAGCAGAAAAATAGTGGGCAAGATCTCCTATGTATGTGAAGAAAGTACAAGAACCAATTATTAATAAATGAACACCAAAATTCAAAATAATTTGCTTTTTTAAACAGTGACATTACCACCATCAATGATAAACATTAAGAGAATGGGTAGATGCGCTCTTAAAGCCATTCTATCAAGTTGAAACAATTTACCAGACATTAAATGACAGGCAAACTCAAGTTACTTGACTGAGACAGAAACATAGTCCAAATTTAATGATCCAGGACATTTATACCAGTTGATCTAATAGTGATTTCTGCCCCCGCCCCCCCCCCCCCCCCCCCCCCCAACCTACAGCTGGCCATCATTTAACAGCAAGCGCAGGCTGAAACAAAGTGAATTTATCACCACTTAAAAATCTGTAATTCTAAGCATTGTGTTATTCCCAAAATAACAACGATCACCTTACCTACTCCGTTCTTGAAATTCACTGATTTTCAGATAGATCTCTACTTTGTATGACAGAAAAAAAATTTACTTCAGGCTAATCAGCTGCATTCAGTACATTCACAGTAACTGATTTCACTTCTGAAGTGGTATTCTTTCTCCAGTCAAAATCCTGTGAGTTTCTCTCTCCTCTCTCATTCTTCCTACAACTTCTCTTCTATTCGTGCTGTAACTATGGTAAAAATTTTCCTCCCTTTTGCATGAACTACATGTAAATGTCTGTCTTCAACCCAGAGACTACAGGACTCTCTAATCTGAAATTCCAGGCTTATTACCCACATATTGCTTACTGTATCCTTATTTTCTGTCTGCTTTAAGTATTTCTCAGATCATTTTAGTAATGAAATAAATAAAAGCCAGTATTTGTTATACAAGGGCTGTTAAATTGCCCCAGAAGCGAAATACAAGTCCTTCAAAGCTTTAACCTAAGATGCTTCATGTCCTTTCAGCTCAAGCCTGAACTTCATTAGCTTAGTAGATTTATCATTACCATTTAGTTCTTGCCCTGTTTGAGTGTCTCTATGCAGTTTAACATACATGACCTTTATAATTTTGTCATTCTTTCTACAGCTGTCTCCGTCAACTTAGTATATTGTATTTTTATAACAGTGAATCTTTTTGTAAAGAAAATTAAAAAGATAACTACAGCTTTTGACGTCAGTACAGAAATTGAACTTAGAAATGAACACATCACTATCCATCAATGCTCGAAGGTTATTTTTAAGTACCGTTCTTAGATCTATCTTCTTATTCTTCCTCAAAGTGACATACGATGCTATTGTTGAAGACTCTGGCGTTGGTGATTTGGTTCTGGGTGGTACAACTCCCACAGGAAAATGTGAGCCTGCGAAACAGCAAAGCAATATACTAAGTGCTATGCAAAACATTGCCAAAACAGCTTACTGTTTTCTAGAAAATACATATTGTCAGCCTTGGAAACTATTTTTCGAAAGACAGCAAAGATCTTAATGCCTAACTATCACGCCTGTTAAGGTAGGCAGGCAGATGACTTTCCCCATGGGAAACTACTGCACATGGCACAAGAAAATGCTGGACATAAAAATATAAACAAAAATTTTGTCTGTGAGAAACAGACACAAGTTAGATAGCATTGTGTGGAATGGCTAGATTTCACAGATAGTTAAGGGGGAATTACGTGAAAGATGGCCAAACCTCACAGGCGATCGGATGTCAGTACTGGGAATTTTTTGTGGAACAGCGCTTGCAAGGCCAGCAGAGTGCCTAGGTAACCATATCAGTGCTACCACTTAAGGCCAAGCTTACCTAGATAATGGTGTCAAAGATACAAAATTTAGCAAAAGTGGGACCAAGAAACAAAAAGTAGTTATGCGTGGGTTGTTTATTTGGGAGGAAACAAAGGCTGTGAAAGGCATGGGGCAAGGCAGATGGGAAAGAACAGGCGTGGAATAATGGTGAGCAGGGGGAATAAAAGGGGCCAGCTTTGCACAAACAAGCCGTTTGTCAGTATGCTTGTCTGACGAAGCCCTGTGCCTTAGCATTGCCATCTGTCCTATCTTCTTATTAAACTTTATTCTGAAGTATTTTCCATGTGAGTATGCTTTCCCTTCTGCATGTGAGAGCATGAGATATGCTACTGATCTTCAAGGCAGGCTAGGGGACAGCTTGCCAGTACGGGACATCTACAGAGAGATCATACATAGGTCTGAGGGACAAAGAGGAGGAAAGACTGCAGGTCTGTGGGTTGGCTACCAGAAGGACTGTAAGTCTGGTCCTGCCACCGGGGGAACCTTTTGTCTGCAAGATGCTAGCAAACTGAAGACAAGACTAGATGGCAAGCAGAATATAAGGTGTGGGAGCCAGCTGTCCAAGGGACCTTAGGTCTTGGATTCAGATACTGGGGAGGCCAGAAGTACTGAGGGTTGACTGATGGAGACACCATAGGTCCGGTCAGCTCTTGGAAGGACTCATTTATGTGTATGTGCACACATGTGTGGTCATGTCTATATGTGTATGAGACCAGCCAGCAAGCTTTGAGCCTGGTTAGCTGGTGAGCGAGAACAGGATCATGCTATTTGTGGTGTTCCACCTTCATGTGAGTGCTGCTCTTGTTTATGCGGTGCCTGCAACAGCACTGATCTCAACCCTGTTTGCACTATCTGTTGTGGTTAGCTGTGGCTGTGCTTGTGACAGCGGGACTATGTCCTCAGCCTCGCAGCTTGCGGTACTTAGAGAGCCTGCAGCAGCCGGGCTCTGTCTGGTCGGGAGCTGACGATATTCTGTGTCCTGATGTCCGCTACATTCAACTTCTCGTAACAATATCCACCGCTATTTTTTCTACTTAGAGAAGCCCTGCCAAAATACAATTAAGCTGGTAGGAAACTGAAGTAAGTTAAAACTTACCAAAATATACAGATATAATTAAATAATGCATGCTTCATTTTTGTGTCTTGATACATGCAGGAAATCAAACTATTAAAAATATTGTTTCCTCACTGATTTTGCCTAAAAATAGATATAATGTCTTCTTTGATAGCCAAGTTATTTCTCCCTGTTTTTCCTGAACCTGCACAGATTTCAGAGGATATATGGATTTGGTGAAGGCTCAACTCTTTCTCTAAATTGTTTGACAGGCTGACAAAATAGTCTGGAGCTATTTGAATACCAAATCCATCATTCAAAACAAAAACTATAAAGCAACAGTTTGGGTCTCCTTTAGATGTAAAAAGGATAAAACACAGCAGAAGTCCATTTTCCTTTTGTGTCACCTTTATGCACCACTCAGGTCATAAATATTCCTCTGCGTGCAGACAGCTGTAAGGGTTACTTTACATAGTCCCATTAAAATGTTTCTCTTTGTTGACATTTGAAGAGAGAGGGAAATGGCTGACAGAAGAAACATGAGGAGTGTCTAGTACAGTAACGTGCACAATGAACTAGAAAGACATTTTTAAAATTTCCTCTGACATTTACTAATTTTTAGAACTGCCCTCAACAGGAAACTATGTCATTTAAGTATGACTTCTTAAAACAGCAAGAAAGAAAAATTGCAGAGATGAGCTGCTTTTGAGTTTGTTTCCTTTTCAGCTTATAAACTGTTAAGATAGAATGGCATAAAAATGTTTGTTTGAAACAGCATATAGTTGTAATTGCATAAGCACTATAAAAAAACCACAGGAATGGTTATATTTTTTCCTACTGCATGGGGATTGTTGTTATAAGTAAATACATAGAACAAGAAATATCTGTTAGAAAATCTGCATGCTCAAAAGCGTGGACCAGATGATAAAACACAGCTATGACAAATCCACTTCACACTGTTGTTTTAAGAAGATAAAAAGCCTCTTGCCACTTGCTGCCACTGCAGCTATTCTCTCCCCCAACCCCAAATATTATTTATATTAGAAGAATTTGTATTATTGCTTTCCCTTACTGAGGACTGTTTTTCTACAAATGGACATAATAAAATTACTTCTGTCTTTACAGAAAATGATAGAAAGCAGATTAGGGTGCTCAAAAAGTATTGGTTTGCTTTATATAATCAGTGCAGGCTTTCTTATATTGTCTTGACAATTACTTTCCCTCTTGTCATAAATTACCTGGAATCTGGAACAACACGGGTCAACAAAATCTAGGTATGTTGTCAGAAAGGCAGCTTCCTCAATTTAGGTGGCTGATGATTTGCAAATCTCAGGCTAAACCTTGCACTTTTCACCACCAAGTTGTAAGAGAATTAATATCTATCTTAAGTGAACATTATACCTCAGCAAATACCACAGTCAATATGAACTGACTAATTGTCTGGTAAGTGCAAGCTTCATTATATCATATATCATAGGGCCATTCACATTGTTTATGCCCAAACTGTATGCTAGCCTTAGTTTTAAAAGAGCTCCATTACTGTTCTGAGGAAAATAATATCCTTATATGATCATAGTTCTTGGTCAAATTCTGGTACTGTTGCACATGCTTAGTCAAACTACCGTAACAGAAGGCAGTGATCTTGCTGGCACTGGAAACATCACCTGTTACAGTAAAAAAAAATGGATAAGTTTAGTTACTTTTTCTAAAAGCTCTTAATATGGGTTTGGGGAGGTGCTTAAACTGTTTTTCCTGAAGTCACCTTTAACAAACTATTCTGTGTGTTTTAACAAACAGAATTGAGAAGCACTTCCTGGTAAAAGACTCTACCAAGCAATTAGTAGCTTTTATAGAAGCTAGATGAAGAGAAGAATCTAAAGCATTTAGCAATTGCAAAGACCTTTATTGTCTGTACACTCCAAGGTCATGATCATTATTTCTATTATATCGGAGGACAGAAGGCAATTCAACAATTACAAGATTAAAAAAAGAAAAAGACATTGTTTCCCTGCCTTATGAGAGCCTGAAAATTCTGTGGTGCTGCCTTTTTGGACGTTCCAGTGACATAACATCAGGAGCTTGATTCAAAAACTGAATAATTGTTCAAGGGCAAGAACACAAAATGGGTAATTGTTCAAGGGAATGGTGTGTGGGGAATGTGAGTGATGTGATTAGACATGGTGTCAATAAGGATTTCAGGGTTGTTGGTGAGTGTAATGTTTGATTTTTCTGCGGTGTAATTGACTGAAATCTTTCCCATCATATAATTAAATAATTATTTTATCGTGGAAGCTGTTTCATCATATTAAGAAATGGATGGGCTACAAAAATACGAAGGATGATATAGCTTCTGTAACACAGTTAAAGCTTTGTATTCCTTGTGAAAAAGGCTGAAAGGTTGTAAACACCACGCCTGGGGACAAACCTTTAGTTGTAGATTCTGATTCTGAAATTTGTTCTGTTTTTTCTTCACCATTAGACTCATCCACTTCTGCTACTGTAGTTAACTCCGGTTCACTCTTATAAAGCCTATAGTCAGGACCCTGAGGAACGACAAGTTATGAGGTAAATAAACAGGCATTTTTGTACAAGTATTTATGTCTTAAGACTCAAAAGAGTTACGTTGTGATGACTCTGCTCTTACTTTAAGACAATGTTTCATTGTTCAAGTGCTATCGCAGCAGTACTTTCCTGTAGTTAATTTGAGTAACAACATTTGCAGACTTTCAGAAATTACTGAAAAAAATTGCCATAAAAATGCAGAGTGTTTTTTTTTTTTTTCTTTTAAATGATCTTCAGGAAAAAAAGTTGTATAAGGCTTCAGCAAAAATTGATTCTGAGCCTAGAGTTTTTTAAGAACTTGTGAGTAGAAGAATTTAATTTTCTGAAATTTACTCAGATGCAGGCATTTAAGTCTTAAGACATTTTATATATGCACAGAATATATGACAGGAAAATGTGCAGAGCAAAAGATGGAGCTATAAATAAAAGTAAGTAGCCCAAAGTAAAAACATAACACAAAAGTAGCCAGATGACAAAATAAAAATTGTGACTGTGCAAAGGAAGGGGGATGCTTCAAGAACAATGTGGCAGTTTAAGCCACTTACACAGTAAGATCCATTTCTCTGATATCCTTGAACTTGGTGAATCTTCTTTTCTTCTGGCAGATGTACTGGGCCCCTGCTATAACAGAGCAAGGAGCTGCTATCACTGGGCAGAGGGGGGATTATGGGAGGATGCTCTGTAAAGTCATAGGACCGAGGGAGTGGAGGACGAGGTGGGACTACTTCCTCTTCCTAAAGATTGTAGAATAGTCACCTTATTTAGATGTGCACACCTGTTACAATTATTTATAACTTAAAAAGAAAAATAGATTACCATAGCTACACCAGCTATAGAATTTGGAATTAAAGGGACAATGTCACACTAAAAAAAAAAAAAAAAAAAAGGCCAAGACAGCTTTATTTTCGTTGGGTTTCTTTGGGTTATTTTTTGTTCTTTTGTTTGTTTTTTGTTTTATTACTACCACCTAGACTGAAATTCTTCAATAGTTTCATTATTCCGCTTACCATGATTTTCAATTCTAACAAACACCTGCACTTTGTTGTGGACATGTATGAACTCTCTGAATCATCCTTTTAAAAATTAAATTCAATATCTTTTTAAAGAATTGTATATAAATTAGACTTTCAGAGAGTTCTGTAAGCCAGATGTACATTGCATAAACTTTAGACACCCATGACAATGTCCCTTTAAAACTGCAACTTCTAGCCAGATTTTCAGAGGAACTGAACATTTGGGAGCTCCCACAGTTTCAGCTGTTCTTGTGGGTGCTCTGGCCATCTGAGAACCAGGCTCAATATGTGAACAGACATATAAAGCAATGTATTTCTTCCCATGAAAAGTGTGGTGGGTAGAAAACAAATCCATAAATCAGGGTTTATAATTTCTAGGGTAAGAGCCTAGGGAGAGGAAAAGGTGAGAAATGGAAAAGAGAAACATACCAGTGAGAATATAAAGACACAGAACAAATGAAAGTGTTAGAATTACTAGTGGAGACATCAGTCTTTAAAACTAGTTCATAATGCAGTATTTTCACAGAAACATACTGAATACATACTTCAGACATCCTTAAACAATTGTAATAATGCTCATTTTTATCATATGTATATTAGAAATTCAGTGATGCTGAAATGGTTAATATACTAAAACCATACCTCATTTTTATATTTAATAGCTGAAAATGTCCTTGATCCCATGATGCCTGTTTGGGGTGAGGGGGAAAGGCATAGAAAGAAAGAGAAAAAATGTTTTCAATAAATAGCTTTTAAAATATGAACTATAACCTGTTGCTATCAAATACACAAAGCATCAACTTAAAATAGATGATTGCTTTCTTCTTTTCTTAGCAATTGTACTTTTTTTTTTTTTTCAAACATACAAAAGCAACTATGGAGCTTATCCTTTAAAAATATATATGATCCAATCTCACTTCCTACAAGATAAAACCAATCAGTTTACCTGCCTCTGAAGAGCTTCTTTGCTGTTTATGTTTACTTAAACCCTCCATGACATCTTGAATTCTCCACAGTTCCTTCTGAATCTGAGCACGCTGTATCCCTGCTGACTCAGTCTGCCAGTAAATAAACAGCATGTATAGGTGATAAATTAGAAAACATTGCAAGCAGAAAAAAACAGAAAACCTTTTTCTTTCTTGAGACTACACTGTGTACCCTTTCCTAATGAAAGAGAATCAAATGCAGTAATGACAGACACTCTCCTTTCCCATAAAAATGCAACATTCAAATATTGTCAGAAACAAAATGTATAAGATTAAGTAGTTTCATAATGTGTCAGTTAATTTGATAACAATTTGCTAGTTCAAACTCCACTTAAGAACAGAATTGTATCTATTGTCTCCAAAGAAGATCCAAACAAACTTTGCACAGGAGACTTACATACAACGAAAGCAAAGGAATCATCAGCTCCAACTCTAAAATAGGTGGAGATGAACATGGTGTTTGCATACCAGCATATAAACTGTGGGCCTATTTGCATTCATGGCCATGCATGCTTTGGACTGCATAACACAAATTTCTCAGCTCTTGGACTTCCTTGTAATCTCCCTTTCATAGCTGCATAGAAAATCAATCCCTGGAGCAAATAGCCTTTAATGCCTCCCAGCATGGACCACACCCATCTGCCTATTCCAGATAATGTATGCACATCTGTGCATGTGTGCGTCTCACAGAAAGATCGCTGAAATTCAGAACTTACACTAACTGTCCAATCTTCCACAGCACAGCAAGCTAATAAGATACACGTCAGAACTCTTCATATATAAGACCTGAAGCAATGCTTAGAATATTTTTTATTATAATTTATTTTGATAGAATGATTTAATTACATTGTAAAATATTCAGTTAAATGGAAGGTTTTGTGTGAAGATTTACTATGACTGTCATAGCAATTAAGGTCTGAGAAAACTACCCTGTTTTGGACACCATCACTGCAACAGAAAAAGGAGCCCGTGCTGTAGCTTCAAAAAAATAGGAAAAGCTGAAGACCTCCTCAGAACTTACAAACTTTCTTTTTATACTTTGTAAGCTAATGCACCATGTCCCCCTTTTTTCATTTGTGTAGTTTTTAAACAAAATCATAGAAAATGAAAGTGACTTAAATGTCCTTTTAGATGTATGCCACACCTGAATTTCTCCAAGCCGATCGAGTTGCTCCTGCATATGGTTCCTTGTTACAGTTACATCATACTCCAATTTATCATATTCTCTCCAAGCTCTTTCCAGTTCCTAAATATATAACAAAAGAATTACAGCTGCACATTCAAGTTTAAAAAAAAAAAAAAGTATATTTATTTTTCTTTATTCAGTGGCACGAAACTTCAGGAAGTAATGCATAAATCGATATCAGCAATAAATAAATACGTATTTTAGAGAATGCAATGTATAAACAGATTTTTGATTTTCTAATGATACTGAATGGAATTAAAACAAAACAGCATTTTGTCTTTTCACAAACAAAAAAGATAGGCAAGGGCAAAATCTTCAGAAGATGTCTTTATAGTCAGCAGGCATGTGGGTCTTCAGCTGTCCTTCCACCGAGGCAGAAACCCCACAAAAATGCATGCAAATTTGTCTCTTTTATCACATAGAATACATACGTGTGAGCGCACAGTCTGTGTGTGCATATGCAATGTATTATGCAAGACAAATATAAGTCATCCAACCCTGCCTGTAAGGTTACCAGTGAATGCCCCAGGCCTGCTAATACACCATTATTTTACGTATGTGAAACTCCGAACAGCAGAAGGGAGAAGGTGCAAAAAGAAAACCTTCTTTGAGGTCAGCTCTACCATCTCACTTTTTAAGCCTACATCAAGCAATTTACTCAATTTAGCATAAATTTAAAAGTTAATGAGGGAAACTATATCTTGAGGATTTCCTTCCCCTGATTCTCTTTTGCTTGTCCAACCAATTCCTTTTACAACAGTCTAACCTTCAGACTAAAACCAGTATTTCAGGGCCTACTTCCTATCAATTTCACCACAGTAAACCACTGGAACTTGACACTGAAATACCTTTTTGGATATATATGTAACTACGCAAAAATGATTCTTTACTTTGTCATTTCAGTGTAGAAACCATCATGAAGTGGAAAAGGACAGTAAACAGCAATTCCCTTCCTTTTCTTTTTATTTTTTTAAAGGTTTTTGAAAGTGCATAACTTGAAACATCTTTAAATATAATGGCCCACTATTAAGAGAGACCATGACAGTACAGTCTTTTCTTCTTTTCATCCTGCAGCTGCTTTTGCTTAAAGTAAGTCACCTATCTGATCGAATATCCGATAAAGTTTGTGCTTGCTACTGTTTTGCCATCACAAATCATAAAATAGCTTATTTGCATTATTTTCTTCCTCTATAATAAATTTTTCAAACTATAAAGATGAAAATTACCGCACCAATTAAAGTCAGTATGCACTCATTGCTGGCCAAAAAAAATAAAAGTAAAGAAAGACTACTCGATGAATACAGTGAAAAGATCACTTTCCAGCTGCCTTTGACAAAAATACAAGCAAGTAAGACAACTGAGTTTTGATAGAACGTAATGAAAAATAACCAAAGACAACCCAATTAACAACATGAACATGAAGATAATTGTTTAACACTTCATTGAGTTTTACTGGCAAGAATGTATTACTTACTGCAGTAGCTCGCGATACTTCTCGACAAGTGCTAAGTAGTCCGTTCTGCAAGTCATCTCTCTGTAAGACTACATTTTGTATGGCTGCGGGATTATCTGCATTCATTTCTATCTCCTGACTTGCTGATAGCAAAGCTTGCTCAAGCGTGTACTATTATAATAAAAAGAATTATTTTTAATGTTCTGCATCATTGGGCTGATTTTCATTTTATTTCAGTTACCAATGTTCTGATAATAAGCATGTAAAATAACATCCACTTTAAGTAATAAATACAATTGTCCTACTTTCTCCTTGTGTAGCTGTTGAAGCTTCTCTTCCAGCGCTTGTACAGCTTTATCTTGTTCACATAAACGGCTAAGCTTAGCCTAGTATGTAACAGAAAATTATCGTAATTAGGATTTCATTTTTTAACGTCTTCAGCAATCAAAATATAACCTGATCAAATCATTACAAGAATCTATATAAAATTTGATTACCATGAAATATTCTGAAAATTCTAAATTCTAAAACTCTGAAGGCATCAGTGTTGTATTTTCAAATTAACCTTAAGAAACTCTCTTAAGATACTATGAAATAAGTGTTATAACAACTTCGAACAGCATGGCTCAAAACATGTAATTTATGATTCTACAACTAAATCTTTACAATTTAATAATAGGTATTAAATACCATTTTAATTTACATATTCCTTACTATTATAAAGACCACTGCATACATTCACAGTCTTTCCCATGGCTTATTTCAGGTTTTTAATAGTTAGTTACTAATACTATCCGTGTTCTGCTCTGTTTTACCTCCGATCGAGGGTTGGCTATGACTAAAACTGTTCCAGTCCAGCTCCACTTTGAGCAAATAACTGTTCAGTGCACTCTAACCAATTTGAACCAGTTTACTTTTCTATTTGAAGAACTTTTTTTGGTTCATTTTGCGCTGCTCTGACTTTTTAACTCTAAGATAACTCTGGAAGTCTGCTTTCTTTTTTACTCTTAAAAGAACATCCCCTAAATCAGTATCTCTACTCTTAGTTGCATTGTGCAAGAATGACTACTCTGGAAGTCTGCTTTCTTTTTTACTCTTAAAAGAACATCCCCTAAATCAGTATCTCTACTCTTAGTTGCATTGTGCAAGAATGACTAGACATGCATATGTTTGCATATACAGTATGACTACATGTGTGTATTTTTTGCCACCAATTTGAAAACTGACTTTAAACATCAAGCCCCTTTTCTTTAGTAACTAGCAACCCAATACTTTGAATGGTAACTACCCATGCCAAATTTCAGTTTTGGAACATGGGTCACGTCTCCTGAGAAATTACATCTCTCATGCTTATAACTGAACTACAGCTACAGAGCTTTTCCCTTCTAAAGCAGTTAATTCCTTTCTAGAAGCAATTCACCTTTGAACAGATTTTGAAATTTCAGCCTAAAATATAATACTTCCTGCAAGTTAGAAGCTTATTACAAAAAGAATCTTATGCCCTTCAATTTCACAAAGCAATTTCTCTTGGCAATCACCTGTATGAACTGCATTTCAAACCCAAAAGTCAAGAGGGGAATTATTATCAAAATAAAGAGACAAATACCAACATTTCCAAGGTAGAAGAAATACAAATGACTTACATCAATATCCAGCTCTTCAGTTCTATATTTGTATAGTGTACCCCTACATTCTTCTTGTGTTAACTATAAGGAAGAATAATATTGCCATAAAACAACTTAATTGGAGTATGAAAATGAAACTACTGTTCAGCTTAAGAGTTTTAATACAGAAATCAGCTTTCGCTTGAAAGTCAAACATACCACATTGAACAATATCTTTTCAGCCAATATATATTAATGAAGATAAGTAAATGGAATGTCAAGCAGACTGTCAGTAGAAAGTTGTATTAACTTAACAGGCTGGGTTTCTAATCCAAACTGGATTTTTAAAGATGTACAACTAACTCAATCAAAACACGGATTATGTAGGAAGATGAAACTGCCAGAGTACACCTAGACACAGTTATGCATCATTATGCACGTTTTCTTATGTGCATTCTAAATAAAGGGGCTCATTCTACTTGGAATTAACCATTCTAGGCCCACTAAAGTCAAGTGTATTCACAAGGAGGATATTCTGATGTGAATCTGAAATCAGAACAGAATGACCTGAGTATACAAAATACGCGTAAAATATCTCATTACAGACATATGCCCAGTAAGTGCTGCCAAACACCTTTCTGCCTACTTTTTCATATGGATTCCCTCCCCTCCAACAGAGTATTACCAGAAATGCCATAAATGGAGGCCCTTCTATTTTATCTTTGGGCCTAGGCAAACTTGTCTCCTCATGCTGGTCAGCATCTAAGGCATCCTCAAATTACTTTCATACAGCTCCTCACATTAAGTTCTTAACTCTTTCAGTCTCTGAACTGACCAGTAATGAGATCTAAAAATATTTTACATGAAAAAAGGTGGTTCCCCATTTTAGAATGGACTGTCACATACAGTAACTACTTTAATGTCCTATACAGCAAGTATTGGCATAACACTATCAACCTTCATATTCTATTTAATTAAAAATGTGTGCATTGAGTCCCAACATAGATGCTTTCCTTTCATGTATCTGTCATAATTAGGTCATCGTGACTTAATAGTGCAAGAAAGACTATAAAAACACAAGTCCATGTTAAAGGACACTTATAAATAAAAGGACTAGGGAAGGGTTAATCAGACAAGCATTCCAAACATACAATAAATCTTCAACACACTTAAGTGTTTCATTTCAAGACATTATGTCCACATACCTCATGCAAATGCACCTGGTGACAATTTAAAAGTACGTATAGTGTATTAAAACCACACAGTAACTTTCTTTGAAATGGACATTTTATGAAAATGAGCGTTGGAATATGAAAAAAGCCACAGCACTTTTGCACCCCATGAATGTCACAAAAATTAAGATATCTTTTTAAACTCCTACTATTGTAGAGTAGTGGTTTTTAACTGTTTATTTTATCACAATGAGAGAAAAATGAGGAATGGAAATATTTAAAAAAAACTCATAAACATGGCCAAATGTCTTTAACTTACAGAGAAAACCTAGTTATATTTCACAACAGAAAGATTTTACAAAAGAAAGATTATCCCCTATTAGATAAATACATCTTCCCAAGACAATGCTCAGCATTTATATGGCTTGCCTGGAAAAATGTAATGCTATATTTTCAAGCCAGTATTTTTTACACTTTTTTTATTTTTTTAAAAAAAGAGAGACATTTATTTTTTTGGCATTTCAACCTTAATTACAGCTGAGTTTAAAATAACTTGCCAATTCAGCATCCTTACCCCTGCCTACCTCCTAAAAGGAATCTATTTTAAATATTCAGAGAAAAAAACCACATTTTCAAAGAATCCTCTACACGTGCTAATTCTTCTTATTAAAATCCTATCACACTTTTAAAATTGCTGCCAACTTCTTGCTTTTGTCAGCTGTACTGGTTTCCTACAATAGGTACTGCTGGAGAGCCACTTCATTTCAACAGTTCTACGCAACATTTTACGTAGACTTAACACAAAAACTCTAAAAATAGTATGAAACACTTAATCCATCTCTGACAAAACAGCACCTCCTCTTTCCACAGTTTATCTATAAATCAGCTTGAGGCAAAAAGTGCAGAATGCTAGTGCATCCTACTGGAATTATGAGAGGAATTGCAGCAGTCAAAATGCAATTACACATTACGAGCAAGGTTAACAACCTCATAACCCTGGAAAATGCATTATAAGAGCTCCAGCGATCAAGTTATCAAAATGTATTTTATGTCACGTTCAACAAACGTCTCTCTTACCAAATCATTCCTAGAAATACTTTACCCGGACAGTAATTTCAGAGAAAGAGTGCCACCTACTGAACCACTGACATGACTTGCTGCTGACTTCTACACTTTTCCTCGACATTTGCCTACTTAAATATAAAGAAGTCTATTCTTCTTAACATGGTGAAATACACTGCACAGATCCCAAACATTAAGGAGCAGCACCCTGAATACCTACAAACAGAACTTACCATTTTTGAAAGGCAAACTGCACACGCAGAGTTTGGCCAAACATGTATCTTACACGTGAAAAGGTAAAGTGAACTTAATTGAACCTCCATCTTACGTTAGAAATAATTTGTCATCTACTTTACAGCCCCACTGTACAGTCCCCATCTCTGTCAAACACCAGTACCAGGTGAATCACAGAAGTGGATAAATCCACCACAATGGGCACAATATAAGATGTCCTTAGAGGGAAATTTCTTCCCAAATAAATCCAGATTAGGCAAATCTCTCTTGAGACATGAGGGGTTAAACCTATTTAAGCAGTCAATATTAAAAACATTTAAGTGACTGTATTATTTCATTACCTTATAAGCTATTTTCAGATTCTGCTAACCATTTTGATTCAATAAATATATGGGAGGAAATTTCACATTCTGAGAGTACACTAAGCATCTCTGCAAGATACTGCACTTAGGAAATTAAAACAGGACAATCTAGGACATTTTGTGGGGAGCATGAGGTTAAAGTCAGACTTCCAGGTGGCTTTTTTATTCTTTTCCCCCTCCTTTTTCTTTTTTAAAGTACTTCCTACTATCAGGAAGCAGGGCAAATGCACATTTACCACACAGTAAGCAAGATTCTCCTCTAATTTTGCATAATGCGACAGATAACTTATCAAATACAAATTGGAAATACAAGATTTTTAGCTCAAATACAATAATCTCGTGTTCATAACAAAACCTGAAAAATGTTTCTACCTACAAATCTCAAAATCTAACATGCATAACAGTTTAAATGTACGCAGCTGCTATAATAATACTAATAGTAATAATAAATGCCACAAACAAGATCTCCCTATCCTTATAGGAGCAAAAAGTCAAGGACTATTTTTATACATTTTTAATGTATTAAGAACAATTATCCAAGCAAAGACCTGGATGTTAGCCTGTTGCACTCAGATTTTCATTTTTCCCACTTCAGGGAACTCACAGACATAAGAGGAACTGAGGGTAATTCTACTTTTTAAAATCAGCATATACTGCTTTAGAAAACAAGATTAACACTCCTCACCTAGTATTAGAAAGAAACAAAAAAGACCAAGGTAGAAATGGGTCCAGGCTGTAGAAAGCCTCTGTTTTTCTTATCTGTACATATGGAATCATTGCCCTGGCTTATACATGTAAGTTTACAGTACAGTCTGTAGAGCAGACTGATGTAAGTCAAAGTGATTTAAAAAGCTGTGGAGATGTAACAAGTCACAAACAAAAATGTCTTAACTAACACATTTGAAATAGTATGTATTTTAGCTATTTTACTAAAGAACCATTAATCATTACAAACAAACAGGAAGCAAGACACCTTAATTTTTAATTAAATACAAGCTTTTCTTGCTTTCCTTTGCTTAACTCTAAATGAGCTCAGTCACAAAACTGAACTGAATAAACTGAAGCAAAGAAAGATCCTTTTCTCTACCCGCAGGAATGGTTACCGTCATCAGAAACTAGTTTATCATCTTGAAAACAAAACAGGTTTCAGTCGCTTACACAGAGGCTTCTCCCAATTGTTTACATTTCTTTAAAACTGCAGTGGGAAATACGGTTGGTAAAACCAATTTATTTTATTTGAATAAAAAATTAGATATTGTTTAAACTTTAAATAAGTTGCCAGAATTTTAAACAGGTTAGTTTTGCATTACAAAAATTTAGAAGACTATTTAGGCAATGAAATTTTGAGTGTATTTTAATCCTTTCTTGGAAGTTAGTTAATACAATATTTCCTATAGGAAACTTCACCCGTGAAAGCAGAAGGTCCTGCTATCCTCCAGTTTATGCAACACACGGGTTGTTCTGCACAAGCCTGCCAACATGTTGCAAACACTCTGACCTGAAGAGACCACATCTCTAGTGACAAAAGGTTATTCAATCTTCGTGACCTGTTAGATTCACTGTTTATTTTACAAGAATGTCAAAAAAGGTGCTTATTCAGTGTCAAATACGAAGCAGTAGGCATGTCTACAAGGTGAAGGCAGTGCTGCGTAGTGATACCTTAGCTGACAGGAGAGCTTCATCAAGACAGCACTTTGAAATTTAGCGGTATCCCTAAAGAAGTGGGCCGACTAGCCCAAGCACAGCTTTACCTCAAATGTGGCTATATTAATATTAGAAGCTGAGCTAGTTTACCCTGACACATCCAAAGCATGTCTGTTCATTATATGCATGCTGACTTACTTGTCTTACATACCCTACTACAGAAAATTGATTTGCTTTACAAAAATCATAACAGCTAGGCTTCTTTAAAAAAAAGAAAACAAACAAAAAAACCAAACAAACAACAAAAAAAAACCAAACCACCACCAAAACCCAATTTCATTTAGGGCTTGAGGGCACCTTACTTCTCCCATTCCTCTCCCAAATAGTTCATTCAGGTTCCATGCTAAAGCTCCTATTTTGCACATAGTAGGACAAATTGGATGATCCTGAAATCAAAGTCAATCACAACCCAACTTCCTTTGGAAAGCTGAGATTTTTCTTGCAACTTTTCTGGATCACAAGCAAATTTACAATGTGGAGTTAACTTCAAAAAAAATGAAACATGAAATTAAGCTGCAGAATTTTTTTGAAACATGGCAAAGTATTAATCACTAATAAATGACTTTTTTACATGGCAGAATATCTCCTTTTCTTCAAACTATGCAACCTTTATATGCCATTTTGGTTCACAAAGGGATAAATGCAAGTGTAAGGGACCTGGTCAGATATTCCCTTCTGACTGGCAGCCAGAATTGCACACCTCAGCTGCTGCAAAATATCATAGTCATTTAAGTAAGAACAACATCTTTGTTACAGTTAAGACTAGAAACTTCTTAAACATTCCCTGACATGACAGGAGCTATTCAGCTAAGCCCCAGTATCCTGAAGACACTGCAGTGCCAACAGATACGTATTGGCCATGCTCATAAGTTAATGCAGGTCTCAACTCACAAACAATATTTCCATTCACATTTCTGATTCTTCTTCCATCTTACCATTTACTACCATCACTAGATACTCTGTAAGTGTGCACGGTTAAGTCTGCTGTGACTTTATGAACAGACACTGCCTTTTGGATTTACAGTCCCCAGATCAAAGTAATTTTGATCCTTCCTTTCTTCAGTGGCTAAAGGCTTGGTGGGTGCAAACAAAAACTTGTAAATCCACTTCCTAGAACAAAACAAAATTGCCAGAAATGACCAGGTAAACACCACTCACATGCTTTTGTAGTGGTCAAAAGAAAGAAGCACCTTTGAACACTAATTGCAGAGAATCATGCTAAGACAAATGTTGGAAGCTTATTGGAAGTTTCATGAATTTACTGGACACCTGCATAAAACATCAACTAATTAAATTGTCTAGACAGAAAGAGTTATTCAAAAGGGTACATTTAATACTTAACAACAAAAACGCAGCAAAAGCCATGCTAACGATATCGCAGCATTTTATAAAGCATGGATGACTTGTGGTTTTCCAAAGCAAATAAGAGAAACACCAATGTTATGAATAAATCTGAGGAACAACCAAAACTGTCACTAAGGAAAATTTTCGCAGATGATAAAGCAATTTCATTCACTATCCAAGACCTTACTTGCTGGTACAGTTGCGGTCTTAGCGCCGAGTTCTCAATCATAGTGTGAACCATGGTGATTAAAGGTTCATTCTCTTTCATCTATTTCAAATCAGGAGGAGCATACAGCAAACATCAGTTTACAGCATGGCTAGATTTGAAAGACGACACTGTAAAATATAGCCTCTACTTTAATTTTTTCTAATAATGCAGTAGATTACATTTTTATCCCATGCTTTTTATATATTCCATCATTCAGTAATATCAACATCTGAAAAGTTTATTAATGTCAAACAAATGTAGCAAAACCACATAAATGCTCAAAACTAATGTAATATTTATTCACCAACACTCTCCCTTTTTCAAAATAAAAATGCTTAAAATAAGCCCGGCTTTGCATGATATTGAAATGAAAAGTATTATCAGATTATGCAATAGGAACACTCAAAACTTTATCAGAAAACCTTTTAAATTATAGATATACTAATTCGGTGTACATTAAAAAGATATAAGCATTCCCAGCCTCTGAATATTAAGTGAGGTTTAGACTTATTTTCATGTATCACAAAATGCCTTTATATACTGCACTGATTTATATACTTCAGAACTTTGAATCCTTACTCATTGTATTTATCAACCCCCATATACAGGTGTGAAACTATTTCAGAACTGGTCAGACATTTTCTAGAATGATTAGTATTTATTGATGTGTGTGCAAATGTCAAAACTAGATACTTTGATTATTACAGTAAAAATTGCATACGTTTAGGATTTCTGAAAAGTATGCAACACAGACAATAGTATGGGATCTTTGGTTTTAAAAAGGAGACTTTGGTAACAGTAAGGGAAAAATTATGAAAACAGATCGTTTTCCTCTCCAAAACAAACTGAAAAGTCACTTAATGCACAATCCCCCTCCTATTTTTGTTGGAAACTTTAGGACCTCTTCAGCAATACCTGTTTCAAGTATGGTTAGAGAGGAAGGAAGTGTGTGTATGAATACTTGTGATCTTTCGCTCTGTCTTTATGTATATAGATGCACTCACCATGAACTTGCACGGCAAGGTTTTATTTCATAGACTGAAATGCAACAGAAAGCCTGAGTTTCTGATGCCTTTTGGAATTTCTTGCCCCTGATTACTTCGGAAAAAAACTAACGTACATTTGGAGCAGTATTTTTTCTTTCTCCTTATGGGAAACACATTTTTCTCATTATAGATAGAGGACCTTTTTGTTGTTGTTGTTGTTTTTTTTATACATAGTAAAGTCTGCTCAGCTGATAAGTTAATCACCCAATAAAGAGTACCTTATCTTAAGAAGGCAAGCTTATGATGCTCTGTTCAAGGCAGGAAAAAACCCAAACAAGAAACCCCTCCCATTTGCTCCACCATCTACAGTATACATAAACAGAAAACTAGAACTGACACAAGAAGTTGTTCTCCCTTTACGTTCAAATTTTGTCCAGAGAGTGGGTGCACCAGGTGATACCAAAAGATTTCTCAATAGTAAGATCAACAATAAGGTCCAAAGCCAAGCAATCAAACTACAACCAACTGAAATATCTGTAAAGGAAAAATTGCTCTGAGGCTGAAATATTTTATTAGGAGTATACTGGTTTGGATGCATTTTTATTAGGAGGATTTCAACAGCTTCAGGCTCTTGGCTAATTCTTTTTTACAATATTTCAAATTTTTCCTTTCTGACCGATAACAGACAATGCCAGAATTAATTTCTGTGGAACTGTTCAAAGATTATTTTCATCCAGATCAGAAAAGAAGCAAAGTGGATTTGCTCAAAAGAGGTTCTGAAGTAATGCTTTGTCCTCCAGCCAGCTCCAGCTTTGATTTATAGGACTTCTTCCAATATTTCTACTACCATTGGGGCTTATCTAACACTGTTTGCAGAGGCCAGTTATTTCCAGAAAAGCTCCAGTTCCTTAAGCCCTTATGGAACAAAGATCAAAACACAGATAATTGGTAAAGTAATGCCAAGCCTTTGTAGCCGTCAAATATAGCAAGCTTTTTTCCTCTTCAGGAAATAAGGTTTCCAAAAAATACTGACATTTAACTATTGAGAAGTTAAGTTCTTGAGGGAGTATGTATCCATCACAAACCTGTTAACTAAAGCTAGCGCGCACACAAGGCAATGCGTACTGAAGAACTGGCAAAGTAAACCAGAGTTATGCAGGACACAACGCCAAGTCCCATGCTCTAAAAGGCGAAGAGGTACCTATTCTGTGCTCTTAAAGCATTATCACAAGGCTACTCCCAAACCGAAGTTGCATGCTATTCACATTGAATAAATAGCTCTGGGAAAAATATCTGCTTGTTCATAACAGAAATAAACATTGATTTTCTCTCACTTCGGAAAAAAAAAATTATTTTGTACAGTAAAGGACACCTTTTATATCCTATGTCTAATACTAATAGTATTATACTCATACAGTTTCTCCAATTAAAGACGACACAAAAATCGGAATTAAGATTTTCATAAGCAAACTGAAGTGCGAACTGCCAGATGCCACACAGGAACACAGCAGTAAAACCAAGCAAAATCCAGCAGCTTTGGCTTTATCACTTTCTGCTTCTAGTAAATAACTCTTTCTTCCCAGAAGTGATGCTTCATCTTTGCTTTTATCTTTACTGATGTAATATATAAAAGCATTTTCCGGTTGGAAACAATGAAAAAAACACCTCCTTGACATATGATCTATATGAACAGCTACATTATTCATGAGTGAGCATCTGAGTGGGTATTTTGTGTTTTAAACTGTAAAGCCAAGCTATTGACAATTTTTCTCTTCCTTCCTTTCCCTATATTCTCTTCTGTGTTTGATAATGCCCTACGCAGATGACATTTCAGTATGTGCTGTTCTGGTGGCAGTGATCAGCTGGAATAGTGGCTCCCTACCAGGACAGCTGACCTCACTGATATGATAAGACCATATGTTATCGGTGACAAAAGACTGAGATCAGATTGGCAGTTTTATCTATTTCCTTTCAAGCTTCCTGAAGGTAAAAGCAGTGGCAATAGGACTTGGCCAAGCTTTTCTCCCACCTTTCCTCTGCTCTTTAATCTTCTGTCCAGAAACAGAGGGAAAAAGCACTTTTTCTTCCTGCATTCTTTTTACAGCAACTCTGCCTCCAGCACATTCTTTTTTTTCACCCTACAGAGCCCCAGTCCTTGAGCCTCCCTTCTTCCTCTAGGGAGGGAAAAGTTAAAAAAGCAGCAGCAGAAAGAACAACAGCGATAGCTGGGTGAGCTCACTCTACCTTTTCCAGATAACCTGACAAATACAAGTAAGAGTAGTATCCTATATGTTGCTAACATAGGACATAGAATTTTAGGCTGAAACACAAGATATCAGATATAATACAGGATATGTCAGCTGTATCCAAACCCCCTTGTACTATTCCAGCCTCCCTTAATATACCTTTTCCCAGAACCACCATCAGCATCTCAGACAGAGGGTGGTGAAGAGAAGAAAACAGAAGGAAAACACCAAGACAGTATGGAGTTGGCTGGGGGACCTTCACTCTATTTGACAACTTCTTGTTCAAGTTCTGTTTATTTTTATGCACCCCTTGAAAACTGAAAGAAACTAAAAATGAAAGTACCAGCAGAAGTATATGAACAATTTAACACCTAAATTATTCACATAAATAGCCATTTCAAAAAACGGGGTGGGGGGGAAGACTGAATGAGATTTAGCAGAGCTTCTAACAAACCAACCTGGGATATGCTGAGATCAATATGACAACACGCATGGAGAATTTTAGTACATAGATAGCTTGAGCTCAGTAGAAAAAGGATTTTCAGCCAAAGAAAAGTTTTATTATCAACATAAAATTAAGCAGCATACTAAAAGACTGGTTTGCTGGAATTCTCCATTGTAACAGAAAGATTCAAGTGGGACCTCCTGCCATGGCTTTATTTACAAAGGAGAAAAAAAAAGCATGTCTAGCTTTTATCTGAAAAAAACTACGTTCCAACTTTTCATTACTGTTATAGTAATTACTGGATACAAATACAATAAGGAGACTGCTGGCTTGGATTTAGTAATACACAATAAGTGATCCTTTAAAATTTAATAAGGCAGAAGACTGAAATTATATGTGCCCTCATAACATGTCCCACATTGGCAAACAAATCATCATTGCCTAGGGTTACTAGCTATGTCCAAAGAACTACTTCTTAAAAGGCAAATGAGTCTCTCTCTCTCCTGCCTCTCTATGAACCTTGAGCCAGCAGAGTGGTTCACAACCTCACTTCAAAAAAAAAAAAAAGGATGATTGACAATCATTCTTTTGGCCATAAGACATCAAAGAAGTCATATGGCTGGATATATGCGTCAGTCTCTTCAATGTTTTTTTCCTCTATCTCTGAACTCCAACAACAACAACAAAAATTCTGAAAGCATAATACAAAACCATCAAAAAGCATAACAGAAGAATTTCTAAGCATCTCAAAAGGAAACAGCGGTACAAAAAAGAAGCATGACTTAAAAAAGGCTATGGGATATTCTTAAGCCTTGATAAGAAAGTCATCTAACCATTAGACAACAACTTAATGCGACACCATAAAAGTTACCCTCCCTACATATGAACTTTAGTCTGCCTGAAAATTCACCTGTGCAACCTCGGTACAAACTTACTAATTATTGTTATGTACAGTACTGAATTCTTTGTGGCCAAAAAGGTGAGAGCTGAAGATAACAGGACTGGAGTTCCACTACATGCTCAAGGCAAAGCAGGTTTTGACACTATTTTTATTAATATTAATAGATTAAATATTTTTATTTATATTTTTATTTATATTTTTAATTTATTAATATTAATAGATTAAATATGTGTGGAAATACCTAATTTAAGTACACTGGACATTTATAATTCAAAGAGGGCAAGTGATTATGCAAGCTGGTTACAGATGCGGATAATGAGGAGGAAAGGCCTCAATTAGACTAGAAGAAATTTTGACTTTTTTTTCCCCAACATAAAGGAAAACTGATAATGGACAAAGTAGCATAAAGATATAAATGAGATACCACTCCTAGAAGCAGTGGTACTCAAAGCAAAAAGACTCTCCGGGGGATTTATTTCATACAGGTAAGTGGCAGTATTATATTAAAACAAGGGGAAAAAAAAGAAAAACTGATCAGAAACTGGGACAAGCATTCCAACTGCTCCTCCATGATTTTGTGATTAAGGTAATACATTTTAGACTTGATAATGATTTCTTACTGTAAGAAGTGCAGTGATTTCTTGCATCTCTGGTAGGGGTAATTATGGCACATTTATAAGATTTAGACACTTCCCTAAACTAATGTTTATCACATCACATTACATTTTTAAATTTTAGCTGATGCAAGTAAAAAGAAAAATCCTTTTTACCAATTTGCATGTTAAACATAGGCAATTCTCTGCGTTTAATCTTGTCTATTATACTGACAAGCTTGGCTAATCAAGCAACAGCATGGTACATAGTTTTACACTTCACATGGACAGTTGTCCTTTCTTGGCAATGAGCTACATTGTTGATGACAGAATTATTCCCTTATTCCAAAACATTATAAACTGGAAATATTTGAGTTGGATGAAATATTTTGGCCTAATTTAGCTAGCAGTTTTTCCCTACTGTTTTGGACCTCCTGCAGCCCCTTAAGACAAGACAGAGATGTTTAGAAATGCATTGCCATCTAACTGAATTGGTCACAATTAACACCTTGTTTCCAAGAGATAACAGGAAAATAAAGTCACTGGGTGAACCAAGCCCGGGTGCGGGCATGCGCGGGCACGTGTGTGCGTGTGGTTTTTAGTAACTCATTGAAATCCTATCACAGGAACATGTAGGACAAAAGTTCTAAGAACAGTTGGTTTTAAGTGTAAGGCTGAAAAATTTAATTAGAAGAAAGAATAGTAGAAAAAGCTCTAGTGGTTTTTATATTTTTAACTAACAGACACCTAGTTGCTTACATTTATTCTAGGCACTTATGACTGTCCTTTATAAGTGCTAGCAAAATTTCCCCTTTAAAAACTTCTCACTCACAACTTGTACAGAAGTCCCATTTGATCATGCAACAAAGCCATAAAAAGAGGTATGTGACATCACAATTCTTCACTTGGCAATCAATTATGTTAGTGAAGACAGAATTGTACCCTCACTCCATAAGTTATCAGAAGTTGTAAAGAAGTAAAACCTTATTCTTATATAAATCTTTAAGAAATAACTGAGTAAAAGGAGAAAAAGTAATGAGCCATGCTATGATTTGTTTAAAACATTTTTTCACGTTTGATGTCCCTTTCATTTAATATCCTGTAGAAACATCTAACTCAATTTGGAAAACTAAAATTATGAGAAGTACTAATTTTCTATAAATTGCATGTGTGTCATATGAGCTTGGAAATATATTATGACTTTGGTTAAAGATGATAAAATGCTACAGTTAGTGTTATTATAAGAAGGGAATGAAGAACAGAACAATTAATTGGCGACTGGCTGCTGTATTCTGACGAATTTTAAACTGAGGGGTTTTTTTCCATTACCTGTCAAATTTGTAATCGATTAAGATAGTCTGTGCTACTTAAAAAGGGCACATATTGGGTATTCAACTTCATAAAAAGCACTGAAAATCCTTCTCCCCAAATATTTCCAGCTTGATAAGAGCAGGCAAAAAGCATTAAGAAATGTAAACGCACAAGAAAATTGCAAATCCCACCTGATGATCCAAATATATGGCATTCCTTTGAAGGTGATGTGAAAGAATCTCATTCTAGCAGGCAGCAGTCAGGGGGGAAAAAGGAAAGGGACAGAAGGTGCAGAATGCATGAAAAGAGCTTTGAAAGATGTAAACTAGACAATGATCTTTCTGTTTTACGTAGAAATATAATGCTGTTTCTATTTGCTTTTTTTTGGTGAACTGTTAACAAGTTTTGATCCCGAAACAGAAGTGATGGAAGTTTGCCATGAATCAGACTACGAACTACTACATTACATTTTGGTTTTACATATAAAATACAGTAAGCTTATGTAAATGTCTACTACACAGACAACTATAAACCCTTTGATAAATCTGTTTTAAACATCTCCTAATTTTTGTACACAGATTACAAATAGGATTGTATCAGATATGAGGCAGTATAAACAATAAATTAATCTCATGATTGATCACTACTAATTTTGATTATAAAAACAATAGGTTAAAAACCTTTAAACTTAACTACAATATATTTTAAAACATTCCTATGTAATTTTGACCCAGCTAATATCAAAAAGCTGTAAGTAAAGCCTCAAAGGGTTAATAGCAGAACATCACATACACAAAGAACCAATGTTACTCTATTCTACTCCCATAGTAGTCAGACGATTTTGTACTAATGGTACAATGTAAACTTTGATTAATAAATGACTACAAGTTAGTGAGAATGGTACATGACACACATTGCTTTATAGCTGACCTTTGGGCTGCTGGCCTCAAGTTTTAGTTGCATGAGCTGTGCTAGTGTGTGTTCCCGGATACTACTCAGTTCTGCTTGCTGCCGTCTCAGCTTTATTAGCAGCAGTGTGAGCTCCTCTGGCTGAAGGAGTGCAGTGTGAGAAGCCAAAGAGTAGAGAAAAGGTTAATTGGTATCCTAAACAACACTTAATTAAAATAAGGGTTCTTAGTATCTCTCTTTCTTACAAAAAACTTTCTATAGGGATACAACAAAAGATACACCATTTTTCCCCAAATTGACCACTTCGAAATATATAACGAAGGGTTAACTTAACTACTCAATACGATTGATACTGCAAATGCTGTAAAAGTGGAACATTCTGTATAAAGGACAAAAATAAGTGAGGATTTTGCAGTAGGAAGTCTGTGCAGCCCTCAAATTTTTTCTGACATGCATATCAAATTGCTGATATTGACTTAAGGGAAGGGGGAGATAATTTTAGCCCTTAGGATATCATTACCTGGACATGGACATGGACAGCCATTTGAGCTTGGTGAAAGAATCAAAAAGGCCCTCAAGAAAATTTAGTTTCTAAAATATTTCTTCAAATGTATGCATCAAATTAAGAATAAAAATAATAAAGAACCCACGATAACTGAACTACATCAGAAACAATCACCTTTCACAAAATAAAACTGCACAAGCATGACAACAATAATTTTCCATCCCACGTTCCTCAGGTCTGAGGCTACCAGTTAATTTATTGCTTTACTTTTATGACTAAGATGTACAATACAGCCCTAGGAAAGGATGAAGAATAGTATTTAAAACCCAAGATTATATATATAATGGAAATAAAGTCCCACTCAAATGGGTATTTGTCAGGTAATTCCACATAGATCAGTTTAGGTCAGTTTGGGAAACTCTACCTGAACCATTCCTGGGAACCACTTCTATTAGCAATACTTCAAAGAAAACAAAACACTTAACATCACAAGTTATTTTTGTTATGTTCCTGTTTGCTTCTGTTTCTTACACTTCTCCAGAAGTCAATCTTATAAGAGGTTAAATATTCACCCAGCATTTTGATTTTCTCACAAGTTCTGTGAGTTAAAAAATAAAACCAAACTCAAACACAAAAAACCCTAAACCCCTGCTTGCTCTCTCCCACAGTCACAGAATTTCCCCAAAGCAAAGAAGTACAGAAAAAAGCTCCAGAGAACCACATATTAAATTACCGAAAAACGAATACCAGGTTCTTGGAATAAAGAAGGAAAATCCCTGAGAACAAGCGTGGTACAGGCACCGTTGTGAGCTCGTACCGAAGTAGCCCACAAGAGGGAGCAAGGGATTTCCACATAGCTTCAGTTGTCAAAACCATTTGCTTTGAGGGAAAACCAACACCAAAGCCAAGTTGTCTAGTGGCCAATCTTCCTCTTATAGTACTCTTTAAATACCTGGATTTAAAATACTTGATTTCAGAGACTAAGCATAAGAATCTAGACTGCTATACAAGACATTTCCAAGTTCTCTCCAAAAATCAGTGACAATGCTTTCAGTCTGAAAATTAACATAATTTTGAAGTACAAGAAAAGTTATTTTTGGAAATAAGAGAATTGAAAGTAGGATCTTCAAACAAAAGGAACAGTAAATCACTTTTTCAAGATCAAAACTTTTCTTGGTATGTTCTGCAAAAAGCCCAATTTTAGAGCATTAGGAATAAACTATTTAATGGTACTTAAATCCAATGTTTGCAAGCAAACTTTTTTCCATAGAGAAGCCCATCGAACAGTAATTCCTACTTCTCTCTAGACATAATGTTGCAAACATTTTTGACTAAGTGCTGTGCTTTTGATACAGCTCTCAGGACTCTTGCAACAACCATGACACAGAATTTTGTTTAAAGAGCTACCTACAGGTTGCCTCCTCTGGCCCCTGCAACACTTGTGCTGGGGGCGGGACTTCTGGTTTCTACAGAGAGAAGCTTGAACCTCCTTGCCCCCAACCTGGCTCATCGGCCCGGCTCCAGCAGCAGAGCCCAGGAGAGCTGATGGGGCCATGAACCGAAAGAAACGTCTGCGGAAGACAAGGCGCAGAGATAAGGCGCCAGCTGCCAAAGGCCAACCCGTAAGTTGCTGAAGGTGCCAGGGATTTGTGCTGGGAAGTGCAAGAAAGAGGGGTCAAGGCAGTGGAAGGATTGACTGGGGAGCTGTTGCCCACATTATGATTCAAAATCTGTATTCTCAACTGATAACTGTCTCAAATAGTAATTTCAGATGGACTGATTACAGAATTAAAAGATTACAGAAAGGAGACAAAAACTTGTAAATATATGTGGTAAATTTAAGACAATTTCTTAGCTTTTGGCTAAGAGTCATGTTTCAATTAGGAAGGTGGACAGTATTCACCAGTATTACTTTGATGAGATACCTTCAATAAGAGTTTCAAGTCTATCACAGAAAAATGGGAGATGTCAGAAAGGACATCACTTTACCAAATGCAGTTTTAGTATCCTTAAGATTTCCAGAAAAGGTAAACTTTACTTCTAGGATTTTCTAAACACTTAGTAGAGAAATAAGTGTTCTGTGATGTATTCTACCCTCTCCCAGGAATTTCTATAATATATCAAAGATGATTTTTTTTAAAAAAGTCTGTATTTCTCAAAGAAAATCTGGAATCAGCTACACAATATTCTCAGAATTCCATGTAACCACAGAGTACTACTTTATTTGCTCTAAAAATCCCTGATAATTAAAGTAAAGGCTACATTTAATGCAAGCTTTGAATAGAATAAGACTTCAGTGTTACCTCTTCATACTTAAAGAATTATTCATAAGAAAAAACTCATGTACCAAATAAAAATCCAACTCACTGTTTTGCCTTGGAGGCTCTGAGGAGTAACAGGCTGTAAACTCAGACCTGCTGGCATTGACCTCCTGTCGGGCACAAAGACATGCTGTACAAAAACAAAATAGCACAGTATGATCCATAGTTATCTAAAGACTCAACAACTATTAAATGCTAAAAAAAAAAAAAAAGTCAAGCCAACTTCACACTCATGACAAATTTGCTATGATTTGTGCCAGCTTTGGCCAGTCATACTCCCTGCTGATCTACCATCTAGGGCACTTGAGTAGCCTACATCTAACTTCTCGAAATAACCCAGCTTTCATCATTCATTTAATTAACAGTCCTCCCTCACAGCTGTTGCCCTAATCATAGCCCATGTAAACAACAACAATTTTAGTTTTTCACCCATCACTGAAAGCTGTTTAAAAACCTAAGATCTCTATATAAAGTTTAAATCTTAAATTTACCCCACCGATTTTAAACAGTCTTCTAATTACCCATCTCTTAAAAACAGGTTTGTGTTTCTAAGTTAATGGAAAAAGCTAATTGTGTAACTAAAAAAACCACAAACCAAATAGCATGAAAAACTGAAGGTAAATGAGAATCTTTTATACAAGATGCTAAATATGAAATGAAATACTAGTATAAAGTGTTCCACAATGAAAAAAATATGAGAAAGCAACCCATGGCTGAAAGGACAAGTAAGCACATGCTCTATAGCACTGACCCTAGTGGTATTTCTCAGATTTGTGAGAAGCACTGATTACTAAATTTCCAGTACAGCTGAGACATAAAGGATGTCAAAACAAAAGTACTCCTTTGTTGATGGAGACCTAAAAACTTCCAAAACCAAGACTTGGTAATCAACTGTAAGTTGTTCAAACCGCTTTAAGATGTAACTAAAGATTTTTTTCCTGCATCAAGAAACATAAAGACACCCGAAATAAAGATTTGGAAAAAGTGCTCAGGAGCATTTTATACAAACTCTAGTTTTACATCCAACTGAAAGAGTAATTTTTATGTAATTATCACCAATTTATTAAAAAACATGCATAACAAGCATGATGGATATAGCAGAGCCAGATACGGCACCCACATTTACAATTCTTCCTGTCTCCCTCTCACTGATGAAGACCAGCGAAATTACACTAGTCAAGCACTAAGGTTGTGTGCAAATAGGCTCTGATCTTTAGTGATCTCCCTAATAACTCAAAGGCATCAAAACAAACAACTACACTCAGCTTTCTGCTGGAACCCAAGGCAGCTAAACTTGCAGCTGAAGATTAGAAAACAGCACGTGGAAAGAAATCTGGGATTTTCAGTCCTCTTAGAGTTCCAACTAAAAAAGCTGGAAAGGAGAAAGTTTTCTGTAGATAAACCAAACTATTCTGAATAATTTGCCTATTGAGTCTTTTTCCTTTAGAGAAACATAATATCATGGACAGTAATATGAGGACAACATGTTTTCACCTAGTGTATTAGAAAAATATCTTTTTACAACTTTTAGATTGTTAAATGCTTTTTAAAAGCAAACCTTTCTTCATGAAAACAGTGATGTAACTTAATCTTCATTATAATAAAACATACTACAGTGCAAAGTGAGTTTTACAGTAACCGTATATTTTCTACTAAAAATCCTTTTAAATAAGACTTTTAACTATTAAAATAAGCATTTTTACCTTAGTATGATGCGTCCTGTGTCTGCGATCAATAGTTACATCTCCCCTTTGCACTGGTGAAGACACTTCTGATCTGTAGGTCCGCTGTGGGGAATATCCTTGGAAACCAGTGATTGAACCATGAGAAGGTGAGGTGGGAATTGAATGCATCGTCTGATCGGAAATATTAATCATAGTTTTTGGGCTACTTAAAGTACTGTGTCTAGTAAGAGTTGTTTGCTTATTGTAAAACTGACGTTGCTGCCATTCATAGAGCTGCCACATTGTGTCATCACGCATTGACCTCCGTTTTTCTTCAGCTGTTACTGGTCCTATGGCTCTGTCATAAGCTGATGGTGTTACGCTGCACAGGCTCTCCGGCCGTGCTTTACTGTTTCTTGGCAGTGTTCTGTAGCCTTCTGGGTACCGGGGTAAAACTTGAGGTCGATGGCTTGGCATGTTTCTTGGTAATGTCTGATATGAGATTATGCTGAAAAATAAATTTTCTTTTTATTAGTGGACAGCCTTAATATTACAGCAATATAAAGTTTTTCAATATTGGTTAGGTTTATCTAGCTAACGCTTACCTTTTTTTTCAATACTACAAGTGTCATTTTAAAAACATGCAAGAAAATCAAGACAACAATTAAAGAATCAACTATACTGATTGAATGCACCGTAGCAGCCAAAACTGGATCCTCTCTCTGATTCGCTGCTTGATTGAATAAGGCTAAGTGCCAGGTCCTGCACTTGGGTCACAACAACCCCATGAAACACTACAAGCTTGGGGAAGAGGGGTTGGAAAGCTGCCCAGTGGAAAAGGACCTGGGGGTGCTGGTCGACAGCCAGCTGAATATGAGCCAGCAGTGTGCCCAGGTGGCCAAGAAGGCCAATAGCATCCTGGCTTGCATAAGAAATAGTGTAGCCAGCAGGACTAGGGAAGTGATTGTCCCCCTGTACTCGGCACTGGTGGGCTGCACCTTGAATACTGGGCCCCTCACTACAAGACGGACATTGAGGTGCTGGAGCGTGTCCAAAGAAGGGCAACGAAGCTGGTGAAGGGCCTAGAGCACAACTCATATGAGGAGCGGCTGAGGGAGCTGGGGTTGTTTAGTCTGGAGAAGAGGAGGCTGAGGGGAGACCTTATCACCCTCTACAACTACCTGAAAGGAGGTTGTAGCGAGGTGGGGGTCGGTCTCTTCTCCCAGGTAACAAGCGACAGGACGAGAGGAAACGGCCTGAAGTTGCACCAGGGAGGTTTAGGTTGGATATTAGGAAAAACTTTTTCACCAAAAGGGTAGCCAGGCACTGGAACAGGCTGCCCAGGGAAGTGGTTGAGTCCCCGTCCCTGGAGGTATTTAGAAGACAGGTAGACATGGTGCTTAGGGACATGGTTTAGTGGTGGACTTGGCAGTGCTAGGTTAACGGTTGGACTTGATGATCTTAAAGGTCTTTTCCAACCTAAATGTTTCTATGATTCTATGATTATATAATCCACATTTCATCTTTTTACCAGTTTAACAGTCTAGTAGTGTCAAGTTTAGATCAAATCTTGTAACTTGTCTATATGCTGGATAGGTCAAAGTTTGGAAAGATTTGAAGTCCTATACTGTTTTCATATGAGTCCATTTTAAATGTTCTCTTTTTCAAAAGTGAAAAAGTCTCCTGTTGTTTCCCTAAGAAAATCTTGAGCAATTACCACGGACATAAAAGAAATTACGATTTTTTTTTTTTTTTTTAACAGCAGACCAAGGAAAAATAGCAGTAATTGCCTAATGAAATTATATTTTGCAATTGTCAAGGACAAGCTGTTCCATATCAGCTACTCAAGCAAAACAAATAGCAAAATATTTCTTTGTTTGATAATAATGTTGTATCGCTTTTCAACTCGGATATGAATTCAAAGGCTTATTCTTTAATTTGTTGCCACATTAAAATTCCGGAGTGCTACAGTCATTTAGCAACTTTCAGCATTAGTTGAAATGCAAAATTTTCCATAGCGAGTATCGATGCATGCCTAAGTATGACAAAGCATTTCTTGATTTTTTCAGAGGACAAAATCTAGGTCATAAACATTGATTCATTCAACCCTTATCTAAAATTCAGATTGAGCACCTCTTAAAGCCTTTTGCTACTGATGACATCTATGATAGATGCTTGCCCAGAGACAACAAAACTGATCTCAAATTGGACATGATTCAGCCATCAGAGGGCAGCACCTTCTAGCTACACCCCAGATTAATTCAAACTAAAATCCCTGCCACCACGAGGCACCAGAATCTGAAGACAGTTTGGAATGACTTCAGTGCCACAAAAACATTAAAGAAATTATGTAGGGCAAATGGTAAGGTAAACCAGCATTATGCATATTTGATCCTTATGGAATAACTATGAAGGAAATTGATGGTGGTAAACCCCACTTTTCACTGAAAATAGTTAAGCTGAGTATTTATGATCACCTGTAACATTTTGGAGATGAAAACTGCTATAAAGAGCTTTACATACAAAATCTGCTACAGTTTCTGAAGCTTTCCAAGAATTAATGAAGTATTATCCCCATTTTGTAGATTGGACAGCTTTCCATTCTGACAAAAAAAATTATAAAAAAGGGAAATGGATTCTAAATCCTATTATTTTGCTGAAAAACCTGCTGAAATACCTCTAAAAAAATAAATACCTTTAAAAAAAAGGTTTGTCTTCCTCAAGGCATCAGTTGTCTTTATTTGTGTAGCTCTTGCAAAGCTAGATGTCGAGATCCATGATGGAAATGGCAGATAACAGCTTCAAGAATTAAAAACTGCATTGCCGTCATTCTCATTAATTTCACAGGAAATCTAACTAAGGGGTCAGCGTGTTCCTCTAAAAAATTAGTAGTTTTACAGTAAACCCTTTTCATTCCATACTGAGGACAGCCAACAGCTCCTATTTTATATATAGTTATTTAACAGAACCTGTTTGTTAACATTTTAGTATTCTTAAAGTCCTAATTTTTTTTTCAGTCTGACACACCAGAGATACTCAGTTTGGTCCTCCATGATTTCTCTAACACATTGGAGAGACAGATGCAATGGAAAGCATCCTTGTTAAAAGTCAGAAACTTTTCCCCATTAAGTGAAGATTACTTGTCTCAAAAATTCAAGTTATGACTTGAACAGGTCTTACTACAAACAGCCTTATTAGCCCCTCACCCCAACCTTAAGCTTTAACATACACTGGAGCTTCTTTCTACTCATTCACCAACTTCAATTCTAGTTAAAATTCTGTCTCCAGCCACAAACTGGCAATCTGAACGAAAATAAAATTTAAAATTTAAATGAAACCACATTCTAAAGACATCACTATACATTAGAAACTTGGATCATTATTCAAGGCCATTGTGAAATGGACATTATTCCACACAAAGGAAAAAAATAGCTCAAGGCCAATTCTTTTTCTGTTTGCTACCTTTATGTAGAACTGCAGTTGAAAGCATACCGTTTATGCTATCAGTGTCACCGTTATTTAAGCAACAAGTGGCCTCTATAGTCAAGAATAAAATATTGTTAATTAGTAATGTAATTAGTACTTCCCTCTACCTGATTCCCACAATGAGATCAGTTTTAGGGTTTATATACTTGTTCACAACTGAAAAATTGCACAGCTATTCAAATTTCTCCTGTTTGGTTGCAAGTTTTACAGTCCAATTTAAAAAAAAAAAAAAAAAATCTAATTGCATCAAAGAGCCTTCTCAGTTCTCATTACACAAGCATGTATAATAAAATAAATGTCAGAGTGTGCAAGTTGCTCTCTGTACTGGAAGTTCAAACTTGATCAAACTACTTATGTTGAATACTTCATGAAACAACACATTAACAATTCCTAATTATATTTAATAAAGGATTAAAGGCAATGAGGAAATGTTTAACCAATTTTGGCAAGTGTAAGTCAAACTAACATGAAGTTATCAAATTTTTGAAAAAAACTGAAAAGCCCTCAACCGCCATATTTTGAAATTTGCAGAAAACACATTTTCTGAACTTGGTTCTGTTTTAAGCTCTGCTCTGCCATCCATCTATATGCAAACCCCCTGATTTCCAACTCTTCAAAATATCTCCTGTGATAGCATCTCCGTTACTTCCTATCTAATATAATATTAAAAACTTTTATATTTTACTGCTAGAGCTGCTTGTCTGTAATCCAGCCTGGAAGCAATGTCCCTACACTTCTGTCAGACAAAAATTGCTATCGGCACAAGATTCAATATCATTCACACATAATTTTAAAGCTTCATGAGTAAGCACTGGAACTCAATATTAGAACTGGGAGATGTTTAATTTCATGAGAACAGAAGCTTTAAGCACCAAGTTAGTTGGATTTCTATGACTTACTCTTAGGTAAAACTTCTCTCTCTCTCTCTCTCTCTCTTCAATTAAAGATTGTTTAAAGTTTAAAGGTTCCCCGGAGTATTTTTGAAGAATTTTAAATAAAATACTATTACGAGAATTTGTGAACAAAAATGCAGAAGACAGGGCAATTTCAAGAACAGATTTTAAGAGGAAAAAGAACTATGATTGATGACACCTTCTCTCTGCTAGGATAGAGAAATTTCTAACAAACACCCAAAAAGGGTTTCTGGACATTTTTATTTATTAAGTTATTAATATAGTTTGATTTATTAATAATCACTCAAATGTTAATGAAAAAGAAACATTAATAAATCTGTTCTGAACAGTCATCCAGGCACTTCGTAGAGAACAATGAATTATATATTTATGTAACACAGACCAAAACCTAAAGAATCTAACCAGGATACAAGTCTAAGTATTATTTGGTAGAAAGCCTAGCACAAAAAAAAAAAAAAAAAAAATTTACATAGTACTTACCCTCTTGTTTCCTCTTCTTGCCCTTTTCCTCTTTGTATTTTAATCCACTGTTCCAATTGCAGCATTGAATTAGTTCTCTGCATAACTCGTTCAGACTCCATATATGACTGAACCACATTGTGCTGACCTCCATCTCCAGTGTCTGCCAGGACAACACCAACAGCTTTATTCTCAGACCCATTTAAATGAACTGGTCTGAAGTGTCCAGCCTGAATCGTGGTTATGGGTAAAGTCCTGTATTCGGATCCCAAAGGATTTAGCTTTACACTGTTAATTTTCGTTAATGGTTTATCTTGCCCAACTTTCTGGAATCCATATTTTTCGGCTTCCAAAGCTTTCTTCTCCTCGTTTTTGTTCACTTCTTTGTTTTTCTGGTTATTTTGTGCCTCTGGCTTAATTAGCACCCGATGGTTTGAGATATTATTTGCCTCTCGAGGTGGTGTATGTTCAGTGGTTAACTTCTCTACTCTGGAAAGGAATATATGACAAGCTATAATATCAACAAAACATTCATTAAAAAATAGTAATAAAAAATGAAAAGTGAATATATTTGTGTTTATCAGGGTTCTTTCAGTGAATGCCTGTCCAGGTATTTTACACAAATATCTTGTCTTTGAGATAAAAATCCAGGACATAGTTTTACAATAATCCAGGACAGGCTGTTTTTTTGTTGTTGTGGGTTTTTTTTTTTGGCTTTTTTGTTTGTTTGTTTGTTTGTTTTGTTTTGTTTTTTGGTGTGTGTTTGTTTTGATTTGGGGATGGTGGTGGAGTTTGATTTGTGGGGTATTTTTGGTTTTTGTTTGTTTGGGTTTTGGGGGTTTTATTTTTTTTATTGGAGAGCGTGTTTTTTCTTCCATGCTTCTCTACCTCTTTGCTATTTTAAAATAATTTATAACATGGGGTAAGTTTTTTAAGCCAACTTCAAATTACCCCCCTAGAAAAAATGTGCACAAGAGGAAATAAAGCCAGAGTCTGAAAAAGTGGATGTTCAGTTCCTGGAGGCCTGGACATTCAAACAGTAAAAATACTCAGTGACTCTCCAAGAGCTAAAGCTTCCAGATGTCAACAGCCTGAAATTCAGATGATTTTTAAAGCCATCTTTAAAAATGGTAGCAGATTACATTGCTGACCAGCTTGTGATTCACAATACTGCTGAATTTAACGTATAATGAGCTCCTTTAAAGAAAGCAAACAACTTTTCATGGTCACTGGCATCAATTAGGTTTCTCTGGTATGTTATCACTTTGGCTGGCATACATTTTGTGGAAAATAACTGTGGTCTCCCTAATTTTAAGGGGGAAAATAGCTGCTGACTTAGGGAACTGTACCACAAAAATAATGATATTTTTAGAACAGTTACTGCTTTACAGTACTTACACAAGTACTCAATGTATGCAGTTCTATTAGCTATCTTCTTTTTAAAATTTCAAAATGTCAAGAAGCTGTATCTTTTTCCGTACTGCGACATGAACTGAACATCCAGCTCAGATAGTGACATTTTTTTTTCCAGTTTACTAGAAAAAAAACCCACAAAAACCTTAAAATGTTTTGATCAACATTTTTTGGTATAGGAGGAAAGAAGAGGAAGAAATATAATTCTTTTAGATTACATCTCTGCATAAAACCAAACCAAGAACAAAACTTTATTTTAAGATGATGTCAAATTAACCTTTCACAGTTTTGCATCTTTTTTGCAAATGCATTATTCATCTTTATAACTGTATCCAGTTCAAGTGCCTAATCCGTGTGTAAAAAGGCCATCACATACACAACCGACCAAGAGCACAAGTATGACCGCTCATCTGAAAAGTGCTCTAGTTCCAAGCAGAGTAACTACATACATAGCTGCAATTATTTTTGCTTACCCCACCTTTAACATGAGGATTAATGTGCAACAAGTCTACACTTCCCCAACGGATTATTTAAGCCATGAATTCCAAACAAGCCAACAACTATCTGGGACAGAACTCCAGCAAATACATAAAGGACTGAAAACCGTATGGTCCTTATAAAATACTACCTACTGCTAATAATATTGGACACTCAATTTTAAATGCACCTCCCATTACCATCCTTCTCTTGCTCTGAATTCTCCATGACACGAAAGGAATCAAGAGACTCCTGCCTTGACAGGTACACCATTTCAAATGTTTCAGTCAGAAATAGCAAGACATCAATGTCCTCTGCATACTGAACATGAGTTAGAATGAAATGCTCATGCAGTTTGCATGTTAACAAAGGGTGTGATTTTTCTTCCCCATGCCTCTTCCTGACAGAGCTGTGATGATCCCAGTCTCTGCTTGATACTTCATAATGTTATAAAAGTCCTCCAAAATTCACTCTATTAATAAGTAGCTCAAAACAGTCCTTTTCTTTCAGTGATTATTCCTGAGCTGCCAACGTGAAAGCATACACACACGTCAAATATATTACAAATGAAAGCATTTATACCAATAATCTAACATAAATATCTCTTTGGCTATATGAGTCAGCATTATTTTTAAACAGAGTGGTTTTTTCTCATACATCACCATTAAATGCAGAGGTTAGATACATCTGATGTTTTCTGCTAGCAGGAAGGAGAGGGTAATATTTCTGCCAACGAAAACTTTTACAGAAAAAAAACCTCAATGTAGAATGAGCATTTATGTAGACTTTTGTAGGGGAGGACACATGTGGTGGAATTGCTTTTCTGTAATTTCCAAGTATCAGCAAAGAAATGCTATGCTAATCTCCTACTGCAATTTAAAAGTGAGGTGTTTTCTTTGTATTTTTTTTCCCCCAAAACTTTAAACTGTTCCCAAAACCAAACATTTCTGCCTAGGTTCCTTCTCAAGATTATGGAAAAAAACTGGATCACCTCTTCCCTCCCACCTCAAAACTGTACTACCCAGTGTTCTACCACAAACTAAAGGAATTCCCCAAACAGGAAAGTGAATGAACAACTCCATTTCCCACAATTATCAAGTCAAAAAAAGTGAGTTAAAATTTCAGTTTTCAGCAAGCGCTCAAGAGTTTACAAATAAACGTAAGGACTACCTTGCAAATAATCATAAACACAGGCATTAATACGTGCAACATGCCTTAACAGTACCACCTACCCCCTTATATAGCACTTTATATCAATCTTTCTCAACGTGCTTTACAGCAGAGAAGCAGTTGCCATTTTACAGATGGAAAATCTGTGGTGCAGAGGGAGAGTGGCATCTCTAGGGACATTCATCAGATAGGTGGCAAAGCCAAGACTTGGCACAGTGTTCTATTCACCCTATCATAGTAATTTCCACTGAGATCTTAATTAAAAAACAAACCCTAAAATCACAGAATTGTTTTTCCATGCAATCTCTATGCTGTATCAGTTGTTACTATGGTTATACGCAGCAGAGCCAAGCATTTATATTTGACATTCTTTGCGATGGTGCAGAGGCTGAATGACTGACATTCAAATAGACTTTTGGGCTCTCCTTTAACTTGGTGCATCAAATCAGTCAACTCGATGTGAGCAAGAGATCTCTTTCCACAGCAAAGGATCCAAATGGGAAAGAATTATAAGAAACGAATAGGTGAATGTAAGAAACATAAATCCATATTTATATATTTGGCTCCGTATTTATATCTGTCTCTCAAAGATGTTCAACAAGACCTGCAGGGTATTTTGAGGAGGGGAGAGGGAGAAAACAAAAGAGAATGAGCATTGAACATATGTATTTCAGCATATACTGAATGCACTTTGGAGGTTTCTACAACAAAACAGGGTAATACAGGAAAAGTACTATTTTCTGCTCTTTTATATAAGTAAATAATTCTGAAAGAAGAAGGAGCATAATCAAGCATCAGACAGACATGAAGATTGATTTAACAAAGCCAGGCAGAGGCATTTGAAAAGAAAAAGCCATCTTTTCCAAACACAATGACGGTAAACCCCCACTGTGGATGTTGTTATGCTAACAAGTGCTTTTTTGGCAGCTTAGCTTATGCTGTTCAGGGAGAGTAACTACACTAAGAGAAGAAAAAAAAAAACCCCAAACCCAAAACACACTTTTCTTAACTCTTTTCTTAGTACATGCTACATCACTCAGAAGAAACAAAAGCTCTGGCACACACAGTCGACAGTGAAAGGATAGAAAAACGATGCTCTTAAATATGGGAGAGTAGATGAATCAGCATTTAGGGTAAAAATGATAAATCGTTATGTTGGTGGACATTAGCATCTACAAACACAAGCAAGCAATCAGTACTCATAGATAAAACTTTACTGTGGTGTGCAGTGCTTCAACATGGAATGAGTAAGTTGTTTTGCTAATCCAGAGAGGTTGTTTGAGATTATATTTTGAGTCATAAGCTTAAACAGTTTCTCACTGACTGAAGTATTGTATTTAATTATTTTGATTATTAAACTTGAATTTACTATCTAGGTTAAATTAAAACAAGTGTTTAGAAAGGAGTAATTACAGTTAAGTCAATAGGACCAAATAATATTTGTCCTTCCCTGCAGTTATACATCAAAAGGGAGTTTTTCTGCTGTGACTGCAGATCAATTCTAAAAGAAATGGCTATATTTTCATTTTCTCACCTCAGTATATCATTTCTGTATTATGTGGCTAACTATATGTGGAAAGTAAGAGTATTTTATGGAAAACCAGGCAAAATCCCCACAACTTAATGTTTTAAATAGTCCTTTTATCTTTTTTTCTCTCCAAAGAACTCACATCCTCAGAAAAATAAAGATACAGATTGCGGCTCTGAAATTATTTAAAGCTGAAACATTCAATTTGACAGACTGTTGGGTTTGGATTTCCAGAGTATCATAAGCAGTGAAGTACCTTGACTTCTAGATTTAAGGAACTATACTGTAAAAACTCTGACTTATCATTAGGCAGTTTTTATTAACAAGCAGTTAAGAGTGGCTCAACATCAGCTTGCATAAATGTTTAAGGAAGTAAGTTCTCAGTAACTCTAGCTACTGTAAGTATCTATCTAGTCTGTTAGAAAACTGTTTTCAGTACAATGTTAGAACCTCTCAAAAAAACAGAATCAAGAAACAAAGGCACTGGCTGGATTTGACTGAACCAAAATCATGTATGCTTAGAGCTATGTACACGCCAAACTTTAGGTTACTTACAGATGAGGTAATACAATACTTAATACTTAACAGATTTTTACAGGGAAGAAAGAGTATCTCTTCTGGATAAGATCATATCCTGCTACATGGTTCATTTTAAGAACCAGTTTGACAGCCAAAAGATGGATTCTTCAGAAAACAGATGTCTGGAGGATTTTCTTCCTTACTATAGCTAACAGACATGCAAGTCTTTGAGAGTTCACTGGGCTGGAAATGTATTTTCTCTGAAGTAACTATTTCAAGACTACTAACAAACTTTTCAAAGAGGTCACATCTACTTCTGTTTCATTCTAGGGTTTCTTGCCTGAATTAAAACAACACAATGGTGTTACCTAAGTTGCTTTTCTTGTTGCTTTTCTGACCCTCGTTTTGGCTGTTGGCAAGCCCGTTCTGCCCATGGTATCCAGGCAGAAAACTACTGATTTTGTTGCTGAGTGCTTTTTTACTCATTTACTCCACACTGATACAGCAAGGAGTAAGATAAGCACTCAAAGCAAGGCAAGGCAGATTGCAGGAGCACATATAGCTGGATGAAAAGCGTTAGAAAAGCTCAGCTGTACTGGGAATCCCCACTGTTTGCCTATAGTCTGCCAAACACCTGGAATAGGCAGACGTCAGTGCTGGAACAGGCACTGCGGCTGAAAGAAGGGGGTAGGAGTGCATGGCCAAGCATTTTGGGAGGCTGGAACACCCTTCACGGCGGCGGACTACAAGTCCGTCTTGTCAGAGCAGCCATGGCACTGCAGCCTAGGAAGGACGGCTAGTCTGCAAAGCTGTGCTGGGAGCCAGGGTGAGCTCACTACGAGTCTTGCTAGACTGAGGCAGCAAACATGACTGTACAACTATATTAGTGAACTGCACGGGCAAGTGGGTATTTACATTACCATTGTGGATTGCTTCTTATGTTAAAAGAAATGTCACAAGTAATAATGGAACATCTGTCTATATAATTAGGTGTATGAAGTATCTTCTATAGAGAATTGACTATTATGGGAGAGACCATGAAGACGATGCTTATTAAGGAGGCTCTGTCAGATGGAGATGTACTTCTTTCACATATAATTTTTTTCTACTACAAAGATGTCCTCTTCAAACATTCAATCTTCACAGTATTGCAAACACCGAAAGAAGGTCATTTCACTGGTTCAAAGAGATTCACAATGGCCCACTTCAGTATTATTCCCCCTACGAAGTGCTTATACAATCAATACCTGGGTTTCGTTTGAACTTAAGTGGGTCTGATTTGGCTTAATCATTTCTCCATCTATAAGCTACCACTGCTATCTGCAATAGACTTACAATGTGAATCAAACCTGATTTCTCAGATTAAGTTTATTACTCACTAAGCTAAATGAGATATTTTGTCAAGGTAACACCATTCTTTTAAATGCAATCTCTCAAAAACTCTGAATGAAGAAATTAAAAGGTGAAAATGCTATTAAGTATCTACTTGCTTATGCTCTATCTCACTCCGCTCATCCCTTCCCCATATCATCTATTGTTCCCAAAGAGGAGGAGGGTTACAGGAGACAAAGAACATAACATCTTCATACATAATATGAAATAATACATAATCAGATCAAATTTCATTGTGGTAATTGGACCTACCACTCCTCCTTTCTACAAGCTGAAATCTTTTATTTTCAGTAATTTGGGGAAAAACAAACACAACAGCTGAGAGCTTGAAGCACGTATGTTATTTTTCCATGGTAGAGAACAATGCATTTTTCTATGAAGGTACTTCACTATGCTGTCCAATGCAAAGAATTAAATACTTCATATATTATCTATGTATTTAAAGGATATTAGAGATGAAAGCTAAGATTTCAACCTTTTGTTTAAGATTAGTGACTAAACGGTGGCACAGGTACAAATTTAAAAGTGTTCTGAGTTTACAGTTATCCTTCTGAATATCCCACAGATTGGTGCAAGTAAAAGTTCCACTACATTTGACTGAGAAGCTCACAAAATATTAAAACATGTAAGACTAAAAGTGTCTAAACATTCTGCATTCCATTTTATGCTTCTGCCAGCATCATACTGGAACGTGGGATATAGAAAAGTCAGGAACAAGTTAACAGGAATGACTTGCACTAGTGATGCAAAATTCAGAAAGACTGCTTCTATTTTGACAAGAAGTTCAATGTGCTCACTCTTCCACAAAAATTGTACCTTTTCCTTCTTTGGTATCTGTGTCTATGGAATTTTTTACCTTTTTTTTTTCTCCCCCTTTTTTTTAAAAAAACCCTTAAGATTTCTCAGCATTGCTGCCATTCATCTGGCTCCAGTGTAGCAGGAACTAACAGAGTGCAGAAGTAGATCAAATGACAGCAGCCATCAGCAATAATTTCTGTGCCATCAATAACAAGAAGCTTTTAAGTTTTCCATTGGTGGGGTTTCCATTATAGATGACACGGAGCCAACCCAAAGGACAACATTCAGAGAGAAAATGACTCTTACTGGATAGACAGCAACAGACAATATTCAGTTTCCGAGAACATAAGGCTTCCAGTGATAACTTGCTTTTCATTGTCAACATATGGATACATAAAGGATAAGGCTCCTGATCAGGTAAGTATAAATTTGATGACAGCTTAATGACAAACAAGAATGGCTCCCCACAGGTTGCCCATAGCTGCAACTGTTTAATTTAGCCAGAAACTATGGCTGTGAATTTGAGACTTATGACAAGTTTAAGCCAAAGACTACCACCAGTTGAGCTGCTATTGCTGTTCGGTCAGGAGGGCAGGGGAAGTCAAACATGCCTGCACATAGTATTTGCCATTGCACTTCTTTTGATGCAGCTGGCTAAAGCAAATAGTCAGGTTTTTGTCCTCTAGACCTTTACTCTCATGGCATCCGTATTCAGAACACAACTTAGATTATTTTTACTACTTCAATATTTTATCCGACACTGATAAATTAGTAAGGGTTCTTCAATATAAGGAGATACTACTTCAGTCAATTTACATTCTATTTTAATGTATGCCCTTTCATTTAAATAAATCAATTTAAATATGAGGAAGAAATACACTGTGCCACTGTTTTGAAAATTCACATTACCTTTTCACAGGCTCTGTCTGCACAAGTGCTGCATCTGTCATGGCTTTCATCCACAACTCCATTTCCTTCCCTGTATCTGTGCAGAAATAATACGTCCTCATGTTTGGATGAGCTGCCTGATTGGAAATGACATGGTCATTGCAATAAAAATGTAAGATTCTGTAAAAAGAAAAGAGGCAAATAATGTTACTGTATACTTGCTCTAATGTTTTCTATAATCAGATTTCTGCAAATAATAGTATCAGAAAAAATATCAGAAGGAATACTTCAATGTTTCTCTGTCACTGCATTCATATTTTCAAAATAACTGCCTATAATTTTCAATTATAGCTGCCTCTTCATTAATACTCTCAATAAAATGCCCTTAAATTTCCTCGATCTATTAAAAACTGTCTTGACTATCCATTAATGTAAATTAATATAATTATTATAAATAAGATTTTGGCATAGATTTTTGCAGTCTGAATGATACGGTAAGTTTTAATTTGTACTTACCATAGTAAAGAAATGATGTGTTGCTTAGGAGGCCAAAAGAAGAGCGAAAAGGAGCTCATAAAACAAACAAAAAAAAAGGTCAAGAGAAAATATTTAGTAGAGTGATTTATATAATGATTAAAAAGATTAGCTGTGAAACACTCCTAACAATGATTCATGTAATATTGTGATTTAAGTGATAATAAACCCTTGTTTTTATTTATATGTAAAGATACTTCATATCTAAATAACTAAAGAACTTTTATTAGTGGGATAAGTCTAGCTGCGGATACAGTTTACAATTCTAAACCACCACACAGTATTTAAGATCCATGAACTAAAAATAAAAGACTAATAATAAGTGATATTCATCCATTTTCTTATTCTAGCAATTATGTCTATATTTACATCAGGCTAAATACTTGAATCCTCTGCTACCGTATCATGCAAAAGTCAGTCTCAGAAGCTGTTTGTCAATCCTGTTTTGCATAACAACTCAGTAAAGAGTTCTGTTCGCTAGGCTATTGTGCTTTCAGATATAAAATTAAACTGAAAATTTGATTCCCTTACCTTAAAGGCATATTTGCGGTTAATATGGTCCTCAGGAGAAAGCACAGATATCTGAAAACTAGGTAGAAGTATGCTACCTAGTATTCCTTCTTCTTTCTCATCTGTGAATGTATAGTCTTTGATTAGAGAAACAAAGTGTTTTGACACATACTTCTTGTATTCAGACCCTTCAGTGAAACTCTGTACTTAACAACACAAGACCAGTAACAAGACATTTACCTCGGAAGCAAATGCATTAGAGAATCAGAAAGCCAGACTGATTTGCTACGTAGGTGCCTGTATACAGTCTCAGAAGTGTGCAGTCCACAAGAGCAGCTGTGCGGTCCTTCTTTGCCAACACATGCCACAGAACCCACACCACACAAGTTTGCGATCCCAAAAACCCGCTAAGCACTGTGAAATCCAGGCCTTTCGAATATGGCCACCCTCAACTTCTTCCCCGAGATGGACAAGCATAAAAAACCCTCCTGAGAGTGCCAGCTCTGCAAGTTAAAGTACATGGTCTACCTTATGGAAAACACCACAAATAGCTTCACCTAGAGTTTTCCGGGGAGCAGTGCTTACCTGCATATGACTTCAGAGCTGAAAAGTAGATGGAAGTCAAGCCTCTAATTCAGTGACAAGAATAATACCTGCTATCTATTGCCTGCTCAGTAAAAATTGCAAATACCCATGAGAGCAGAAGTATTTTAAAATACTGCTTATGACTGTTGGTCTTTGAGAAAATTTGCACGTTCCTCTTCTGGTATTGGGCATATTAAGCTACGAGACTGTTATGATTCCCATGAACAGTTTACACTCAATTAAATTCTATTTGTAAGAATGCATATGTTTCAGATCATTTGTAAAAAGCAAACAAAAATTCCCCAAACCAAACACCCTTTTTGAGAATATTGTTTTTCCGTATAATTTCAGAACAATACATTACAATAATAAATCGACATTTTAATTGGAAGGAACAACCAGCTCTTAAATCCAATTATACTTCAATAAAGGAATAATTGGATGCAATTCACAAAGTCAATCTTAACTGTATGTCAGATACAGAACTTCTGTTTACAACCAGTATCTTTGGAGACTGTCCCCCATAACACTATACTTAGTTGAGGATACTGTGCACAACAAATGACTACGTATCTACGAAAATAAGATGAAAACCTAGATACTCCAAAGTTTCAAGCACAGAAAATTTATACTGTTACAATTAAAATACATGTAAACAGCACAAAAGGACTACCTCTTATATCCAGATTTAAAAACCCTGGTTCTTGTTTACTCACTAAATTCTGAAAAGCCACAACTTTCATTTAAGTTATTCATATGGGGAAAGCTCTGCCCAGCCATATTAGCATTACACAACATGTTAGATGTAAAAATTATGCTTTCTTGAATGGTTATTTAATTGGAGAACTGAGCATAAAATTATTCTGATTAAAAGGTAGAAAAGAAATGAAGAGAGTAGATTTACTTTCAGGTACTCAACTGTACTCATAAGTATGCCTGAAACCATCCCATCTCTCCCTCTCAAATATTCACTCCTTGCTATCCACACACACACACACAGACACACACACTTCTGCCTTTTCCCCTGTGCCAGAATGCATGGCAAATGTTGATGTTTACTTTATTTGGATTGATGTTTTGGGGAAAAATTCCCTTCTGCTAGATTATACTCTGACTTATGACTAAGTCACACCCACTAGTGCATTAAGCATTTTTGTTCCACTGAACAGCTGCATGTCTGGAGGACTTTGGTCTTTGTTAAAGACATACCGCTACATTCCATTTCCAGATTTTTAACAATCTGTTTCCCATCAGACTAGCTTTTATCTACACATTACCCTGCCCCATGCCCATCTTTACTTGTATGCTGTGTATGAATAATACAACAGAAAAATAGCAGATCTTCTGTCCATTTCTAAGATCTTTTATTTGTTGCAACAATAGCCTTCCAATATGAAAGCGGGCAGTCTTTTATCCCTCCGTGAAATAGAAAGAGTATTCTCTAAGCTCTGAAAAAATAAAATGAAATAATTTTTCTTTTCATCTATAAATTAGATTTAAGCATTAGCTGCTACTACTGTAACACAATTGTAAAAGTTCAGTAAGATTTACTAACAAAACCAAAACACAAAACCAAAAAACCCCCAGCAAGCACAGCCGCATAACCAGAAACACTGTTCACGATCTGGGAGTAAGTGCCTGGCTGACCCCTTTCAATTTTTTCAATATCTGAGACAGAATTAACAAAAAAAGAAAAGCACAGGGTTTAGAGTGCAAGTTTTGTGTATTTTAGTAGCCATTTCTAATACCTTTAAGACTATCATTATACACGTTTTATTACAGTTTATCAGCTTTAACTGCTTTCTAGTAAGTGAATGATAGCTAAAAGCTAAGTTTATCATCTAAACAATTCAGACTATTCTGCTTTTATTTCAGCTTATTTGGCACACTAACATGTAGAAAAAATAAGATTATAGAGCTGTTTGGATTTATTTTATTTGTTGTTGGTTTTGCTTATTGCCTTTCTTGTTTTATTTTGAGATACTTCATGTGCAGTGCTTTAAGTCAATTTAATCTGTTCTTAAGGCAGCTAAAAGCAGCACTTTCTTTAGAACCTTTGGAAGAGAGAGCCTGAAGACTTGCTTAAAATAAGAAAATAAGAAAACCCTATAAGAAAGCACAGAGTATATAATGACCACTTAACTAAATACAGTGTAATCGTATCACAATCGATGCCTCCGTGACTGAAATCATAGCCTAATTTTGACTCAGCAGTGATTTATCCAACTATGTACACTTCTTGGGGTAAAGAAACAAAGTCTAATGATTATATTTCAATAATTCAGAATTCGTTAACTAAAACAGTTACAAAGACAAAGCTTTTGTGTTTCATGACCTGATTTGTCTTGATTAGAATAGAATCATGCTGCACTTTAACAGAGCAGCATTTAAATTCATCTGTCACTGCTTTCAACATCACCAGCATCAACACCACTTCTACCAATTCTAAAGTCTTATTCTAAGCTGAAACCCTTTCTTACCCTTCACAAGGCTGCAGATGGCCCTAACTGTTCATTTTCCTCTATTTTGTCATGCTTTACATCCTCTTTGCTCTTAGCCTCCTTTAAACTTTTATGGTTGTACACCTTATTTCAGGATTGAATATGTTTCCATATGCACAAGTCCCATTTGTTTATCCCCTCAGGAGCACTACAGTTAATAATCTGTAATGGTGAAGGAATCAGTTTTCTAACATGCATATCTCCAGACTAGAATTATAAGCAGCTAATTTTTCCCGTGTAAAATAAATCTCATGTAGCTATATAAGGGTGCTAACAGATTTCTTTCTTCCAAATACAGCAGAGACTTCTACTCATATGGAATTGGACAATGTTTCACTTTATACGTATTCATGAACACTGATTAGATTCCCAAAAGGCATATATAACCTCTTTATCATTCCAAAGGCAGAGTTTCAGCTCCCCTGCACTACCCCTTTCCTATCCCCATTTCAGATACTTCATTTGCATGAAAAATCAGATTTAACCTGGCATATTTAGTTCCTAACAACAGAAGCAGTGAGAAAACTGCAATCCAGAATTTAATAAAAGAGGTGGCTGTGAATGGGTTTGCTCTTTGAGCGTACCTTACAGGCAGGAAGCAATTATGCGAAATTGGTAATTAAGAAAGAAGGGAGAAAAAAAAAAAAAAAAATAGAAGTAGCAGGCCTGGATATTGACAGCCATACAACTATTTTACCCGTTAAGTTAAGTAGCAGCTTCATTTTTCTTACATTTGAGTGTCAAAATTTATCTGCTTCCAGTAAAATTAGCAAACAAATCTTTCCTGAGTGGAACTTACCTCTGTAGTAGAAGAGACACAGATCCGAGAGCACAAACCACCGTTTCTTCCACAACTTCATTCCAGTACTATCCTGTATTAATCAAAGTGATCAAGTAAGAACTTTCAGACTGTTAATAGTAACAGTTCATAAAGGAAACCGGGTACCACATAAATGTGGTGGTGTGCTAGCAGTTCATTTTCTTGGCAAAGACAATTTAAGTATCTTTGACTTCTCATCACAGAGCTGACACTGCAAACAAAGATCAGAACCCAGGAAGCCTGAAGCCAACATGATTCAAGAATCAATGAAATGAGAGCCCATTATTTTCGCATGCTAGAGACTACAATCTACAGTTAACTGAAAAAAATGTATACTTTCTTTTAAAAAAAGGAAAAGATAAAGGTAATATTTGGGGTACATCCTCTGTTTTCTGAAGAAACTCTCACTGAACTTTGTCTTCTACTACCACTCATATTTCTTCCCCAAATAAAATTTCTTTCCCAAATAAAGTTTATTCCTAAAGTAATTTCATTTTCTTCTATGCTTATAACTAATTTACACTGCACAACTCAGAATGAAAGACTGCCACCACTACTGCAGTGTAAATAAGCCAGAGCATTGCAGCATGCACATCCTAGTAGAATCAGATTTAATAGATATGTTAATTTGTTCCAAGAAGAAAGGTACGCGTGAATTATCAATATTCTTGTAGTATAAAGGTTTTGTGACAATCAAGAGGAGGGATTCTATAATGAAAAACTGTGGGGTGGTGTGGGTTTTGTTTTGGGGTTGTTTTGGTTTTTTTTTTTGAGAAAAGTCAACATAATTTTTAGCCTCATATTTCAAGCTCTACTCTTTTTTGGGGTGGGGGAAATGAGCTGAAGGAGGCAGAAGAAAGGGTAAAGCAAGCATTAGCTAGGAAATGTTATTCAGAAAAAGTTAAAAAATCCTTTGCCACAAACATTTTCATAAATCAAATAACTAAACACTTCATAGCACTGTCCTTCTGAGGACTTCAAAGTGGTTTAACAAACACTAATGAAGTCTGGAAGCACTGTCCATAGCAGTCAGCTCCTATTTCACAGCTGGAAAGGCAGACACAAGGAGGGGAGACTGCCTTCCTTACCTCACTGACAAGGTCACTGACTCAGTAGCGGATTAGGATGCCAGACCCCTGGCCCAAAGGACACTGGCCATAATAATCAACTGTATGACGTGAAAATACCCAAACTTCTTCAGTATAAAGGATTATCACAAATCCTCAGACAGACTTTCTGAAGAGGCTGTTATGCAACGCCACATTTATTCCATCACTCAAAAACACCAACAGGTTTCTACATGGCCACCTATAAAATTCTGCCAGCAATGAGACATGCTAGGAATGATCTTCCGGCCTTCTTCAGACATAGCAGAGTGGCACACAAAACCATTGTGTGGTTCTCATATTTTAAATTCTTTCCTACTTTAAAGTACATCCTTTTTGTATCAGTGGATTTACTAATTATTGTTCCCTCTTGATTGTGATTATGTCCTAATATGGTAACAGTTATGTTCACAGTAAACACCTTCCAAAAAAAGAGTTGACTCTCGACTTAAAAATTAGTAGAAAAGTGACAGAAGAATGGCATTACATGCAATGAAACAGCACACCGAGTCAAACAAAACTTGCTGTTCTCTGTGATTACATAAACATGTTAAGAAAGTTATCTTACTATCAAAAAGAAACCTGCACAAGCGTTCACTGTAAGTTTCTGAAGATAGCAATCTGTTGGTAAAACTCTTGACTAAATTGGCTTTCAATTACTACTACAACATGGAAACATACAGCAACTCCTTTTCTTACAAAAACCAACCATCACAGCATTTAAATCATTTTACACATAAACCCTGTCTAATGGTATGCACCAACATCATCATTAACAGCATCCAGAAAGCTATGTGGGTCATATCAGTCTATCGGAGTAGGGACACTAAATGACACTATAGATCCAAAATTACATATACACATTTGCCTCAGATGAGTTTAAATGACAGGTTCTTACAGGGTTCTTGGTGGATTTATAAAATATATTCCTAATATGGTGTAATCAGTTTTGCTGTTCAATTTTTTGATCCAATAAGTAGCTAATTAATTAGAACACCATGTGTCAGTTCCTCATGGTTTATAGCTTCACTCTGGTATTGCTATCATTGTATTTTATGCAAATGATTGTCTTTTGTACATTATACACCTTGCCAAAAAAAAAAAAAAACAAACAAACAAACAAGAAGAGGGTGAAAAGGGGCAGAGTACCTGTTTGTAGAGCCAGCCACGTCTGACAACTGGTGCATTAGGATTTCTCTTTATTGAGTTTGATCTCTTTCCGAAATTATGAACTTTCTTTGAAGAGCGTGATGTCTAAATTGAATTGAACAGGTTAAAGAAAACATGACATTATTATCTGTTGAAAAATCATAACACATTTTCTTTTCTTTAAGATCTTTTTCTTATACATGTTCCTCTGGGGGACTGCAGAATACAAACTGTATTCCTTTTTTAGATAGATAATTATTATGATGGTTCTGCTGGCTTCAGCATTTTTTTTTTCCTCTGCAGAAAATTTAAAGACAAATCCCAAGACAAGTACTTAATTATTTTTTTTTTTTTTTAACAAGGAAAAACAACCAAATACATATCTGATCTTCTTATAAGGTATGTAAGAAAGCCTACCAAGCTGGAGAAAGAGAAGTAAAATTAGCAGAACTATCATTAATTATGAAAAATTAAATCACCTGGGCAAGAAAATTCTACTCTTTCCTGCTTCCAACACTGGCCTAATAAATAAAAACGTGTTCAGATTTCAACAAGATATAATTCAAAGGCTTCTCATTGAGTCTCCCCCTTTCCTAACATATATTAACTTTTTAAAATTCCTTCTTCCCCCCTCAAGAGCCCTTTGCTCTGTGATCTCTTGGCTGGTTTGAATATTCATTATTTTACCTGCTTGCACTAAGGCCTACTTTGAATCTTTTGCCCATAAACTCTAGTGCTTATATCTGCTGTTGTTTAAACCTTTTACATCCCTACAGCTATGCAATGATCACAGATGATTACGAGAAGTAGCATAAATAACCGTTTTTAGATCTTATTCTTCTTCTACTTGAGTAACTGAAAGAAATTGGAAAAGGCATAAAGAAACGTGCAGCGCTTTGCCAATTCACGCTTCATTCTTTTCAGCCTACATTTAGAAAGTTTGTTCTGCAACTGAGTTGAACGTTTACTTGTGTTTTAAATTCTGCAAGAATTGGTGCCTCACAGACCACGCGATGTGGTATAGCAAAGTATCCTATTCCGCAAAAGAAGTAGAGTTCAAATTAGTTTTTTTTAAGCTGTGTTCATGGCTCTGCTCCAAATCCACCATTTGAACGGAGACAATATAATCCTGTGCTTCAGCTTCCCCATCTCTACTATTGAGACTAATCATAAGGTTATACAAAGTTCCTAAAGGAGGAAGGCTAACAATTGGTTTTTGTTGCAAATTAGGGTATGGGGTTTCTCCATGGAAATTCTCTCAACACGCATCACAACTGAGTTGGGTTTTATACATGCTTCAGAGAGAATTCCACAGTAGGTTACAAATCATAAACTGAAAATTGCAATTTAAAATAATGTGCAGCTTTTGTCAACGATGCCATTAACTGAAGAATAGAACATAGCTTAGCCAAAAAGAATAACATTACAAGAACTATGTGTGTTTGTCTTAAGCCTACAACACAATGAAACAAGGTCATTTTGTATTTCTTTTTTGAAAGAATCAGAAGGGAATATAAAAACAAACAGAGTGCTTTTAATTTCCCTTAGAGATATGGAAATTTGACTCAACTCTGTTTGGAAAGCAAGATAGAGCAAGCAATTGGAAACCTAATTAAAAATAAAAGTAAAAATCTTTCACATTTTCATCTGAAAAATTTCACCAGTGCAAAATGGGCAAAGGTTTGTAAGAAGGCAAGAGAATGAATGATGACATCCTGCTGTAAAAAAGGAATATAGAGAGAACATGTAACAATCCAGAGCACATTATAAAATTAACTCTACATCTACCTCAGTTAACCTACATGGCTACTATATTGGCATATCACACAAGAGCTGTGCCAAGATTTTGATCAGAAGTAATTTATAACACACATACCTGCTCTAATATTAGGTATTAAAGGTTCAAAACCTCTCAAGAGTGTTCCAGACTTCCTATGCTTGGACAATGTCTAGCACATTAAGGATGCTTCTGAAAACACAACCAACCACAAGTACTACGCTAATGTCAAGTCTATTAACAAATTCAGATAAAATAGAGAGATACCTCTTAGGTTTGATAACAAACCATACTGACTCCAATTTCACAAAGTTTTAATGGGTTAATTATACATGTTACCAACTGTGAATACAAAGGTCCATTAATTAAACAGAGCATCACAAGTGCTTTCTAATTTTAGTTAATACGGAGAACACTTTAGATGACTCGTGATTATTTTACCACACACTGCATAGAAGAGAATAACTCTTCACAACGAATTCTGAGCCTCGAGACAATGAGTATTTTAGGATATTGAAATATCATAGGTGTATATATAAACTAATTATGAGTTCTCAAACTTTTTAGATCACCTCCTCCTCTTGTTATGTCTGGGATCCCTGACTATCCCATGTTCTCTCACACACATATCTAATATCTCAAACTGGGGAAACAGGAAGAAAGGAAAAAAAATAAGAACTGAAGGGTTCAAATACTTTTTACCCCACAGCACTAAAAATACAGGACACATTGCACGGCTCCAGCTTCTGGAGAAAGCAAAGAGAAAAGGAGAATAGTGAATGAAGGGTCCAACTACTAATCACTTGCTGGAAGGTGTAGAAGGTAACAGAGCTGGCAAACTTTTAGCCAAATCTGGTACCACCTGACCCGTTCTAAGGAATGGTCCCAGCAACTGTGATGCCTCTGAAAACAGAACCTATGGGAGGGACCCTTTACAGCTCTGGTACTGAGGAAGAAGCCAGGAAGTCCAGCCAGGGATATTCACTCTTTCCCAAACCTGAAGAAAACAAACACTGCCAGGGTTTTGAACTCTGGGCAACAGATCAGTCAGTAGTTGGGGCTGCACACTTCATCACTCTGCAAGCTGCTCTTCTCTCTGCTTAGCTGGTAGAGGGGACAGAATTTCTGTGAGGCCTCTTCCCCAGTTTCAGAACTAGCACAAAAGTACTTAATTCACACTAAACTTATTGCATCTATATTTGAAAAACATGGGTTGAGAACCTTGCTGATAAGGAAATTTTCTGCATGTGAACTCAAAGAATGGAAACCTAAATCTTTGTTACTTTCAACTTCCGTTTAAAAATATGTTTCCAGTCTTCAAGGCTTACATTATCTTCCAAACCACAAACCAACATGTTGCTGCCTTCTGGATTTTGTAGGCAATTTCAGTGCCTTCCAATGTTGCAGTTTTCCATGAGCTGAGTGGGTTTCTGCCTCAGCATTTTAACTTGGACCAGGAGGTTGCTCTTGAAGTAAATCACCCCAAAGCTCACTCTTACTGTGCTTTGGTTTGCATAGTAGAGCAAATTGGATTTATTTTGGATAAGACTACAATGTAAGATGCACAAGGAACACTGCTGGACTAGTGTGAATATAAATCATGAAAACACAGTACAGATGTTTGGTCATGAGCACCAATACTGCCCTTCACAATGCTCCTCTTTACTATGCTGTCTGCTACTGTATCTCATGACTATTACTCCAAAATTTCTGGCTAACCTGAATCCTGAGAAGACATGCATGGCTACACCTGAACTAGCCATTTAAAGCTGGACTGGCTTAAGCACTGTACCAAATATCTATAAACAAACTGATGAATGTTTATAAACAATTTGATGCATTCTAGCTGTAATGGAAACACGGGAAGCTCTGCAGCAGCTGTCCTGGGCTAACAGTCCATTCCACTTACTGCAAGAAAATTGTTAGCGTTATTCTGCTGATAATCAGGACAGCAATGAAGAGCAGGGGAGATGAACTGTGGAGGGTGACTGGTAATATGACTGATTTTACACACTAAAAAAGCTGATTCCCTGAATGCATTTCAGGACATATAATCATATATATTTGTCTAGGTAGTGATTTTAACATCAGGGGAAAAAAAAAAAAAAACAAACATAAAAAGGAAGACAACTACAAAAACAACTTCTTTATTTTAAAAAGAGAGGTGGAAATATATACCTCTGTAGCAATCTCAAGCCTATGCAGATCTTTTTCACAGTCAGACATCTGTGCTAGTTAGCTTCAAGTTTAGAAATACACTTCAAGCTAATAGGGAAGAATCAGTACTTAACAGAGCTGTAGTGTGTTATTTGTCCAGCATCATACATATAGTGGGAAGGGAGGATTAGAAATAAGACTTTTACTGTGGAGAGATTGATTTTTGCCTCACCTCATATTAGCCTATAGATAGCAGCAGCATTAGACTCCAATGAGTCCTTCTGCCACAAAATAGACTTATCCAAGTTCCATACCTATTTGGGATCAATTAACATTAATGAAAGGGAGAACTTCTTTCTATGCCCCTCAACTGTCTGAAACTTTAGTTGTACCACAAACTTTCCTTCCATTCCTCATTACCTTCCAATATTAGGTGTATTCATGAATTATCTCTGAAAACAGAAACACCTAAAATATAGATGTGGCAACCACATGAAGCATTCTTCTGCTCTGTAATTTACTTTCCTCACCAATATTTTACTTCTCTTTTATTGTGCAGCAATACACAGAGCCTGTACATATTATATCCAAAGGCTGATAAGGCAGCTAAGAATTTCAGGTTCTAATGCTGGGAAATATGAACAATAAAAACATAGAAGAAAGTTAGTTGTTGTTTTATCCAGGTACAATCAGTGGGCGATTTCTATATAGTTACCTTTAAAAACAATTCAACTCATTAGCCTTAAATAACCACCAGAAAATGCTGACTAATGTTAGCTGTGGTTCTACTTTGCGAGCATTCATCTCCCTAAAACACAACTTTTAAAATGGTGTTGCAGCAATTCAGACAAATTTATGTCTGAAAACTGATGGACAGTAATTGCACATACAGTCACATTAATCATATTAATATTTTAAGTGCACTTGAATAACTGGAACAGACAGGAGGAATGAAAAGTAGAAAAGTCTATTTCTTCAAAATATAACAACTTCCACAGGAAGTTAAAGTGTCATTAATCAATAAAAGTAAAGAAATTGCAATAACTGGGCCACAGCAATCTCAATTTCCTTCCAGAACACTATGAAACAATCAGCATAAAGGGCATGAAACTTCTCTTTTGAAAGAGGTGTGTGACAAATATGTTTGTAAAACACATGCCCCTAAATTGTAATTCATTTCCTACATTTAACCTGGGAGCACTTCCTGGCTAGTTCTGTTGTAGCTATTGAAATCTACATCACTATTACAGCTCTAACAATAAGTTATCTTGGGTTTTTTGCTTGCTTGGTTTAGGGCTTAGCTGGTTTGGGGTTTGGGTTTTTCTGGTTGTTGTTGGTGGGGTTGTTTTGTTTTGTTTTAAATTGGCTTTCCTGCATGGACTTAAACATGATCATATGAAAGTTGTAATTATGGATTTTGTTACTGTTTATAATTCATCTGTGACTCCTCTTTTTTTTTCCCCAGCAACACAGATAGATTAAGACACTTTTCTCATTAAATAATAGTTTTCTAATGTAGGTCAAGGATTCTGCCTGTCTAATGAGACATTTAAAACAACAAAAAAAGGTTTCCAAAATGCACTTAAAGAAACCTTACAATGTTTCCTACCACATGGAAAATAAATTATTTCAATCCAAGTTTCTGAAATTAAGGAATTTGCTCAGTTAGAACACATTCCAAAGTTTATTTTTCTCTCACGGGCTGGATTAATCTACCAAAAAGCACTTCTCAGGGTTAAAGTTTTCAATGACTAGCAAACGTATGGTGCTTTTTTTTTTTTTTTACTCGTTTAAATGTTAACTGCTGGGTAGAAGAGATTACAGGGCTCTTGTCTGTCATCATTGATCAAAGTTGTTATCTTGGTGTCCTAGCAAACTTAAGGAAATTTTAAATTTTGTAGCAAGTGCACTTTCCTTTCAAGAAAGCTGTCCAGAATATGGAAAAAAATGCATGCCATAGCCTCATCAGCTTTATCCAATAAATGTAAAGTTGATATAATTGAACCATCACCTTGATAAACATCTGGGCATTTACCTTAACCTTCTGAGAAGCCGGGTGAATGGAGGAAATGGGACACAAATTAAGATGACGTGGAAATCTCCAGGACTTTTCCCAGGAATTTTCCTAGGAAACCAGGACTTCTACTTCTGGTCCAATGACAACAAATCATGTCATCTGCCCTTTAATTTTACCACAGGGTCACGTTCCAGCTCTCTTGTAATTACTTCTTACACATAGTTACAACTCTCTCAGTTTTACCTGGAGAAATACAGTCAGTTGTACGGGATTGAGCAATTTCTATAACAATGCTTACCCAGATGTCTGATCAGTCACTCAAGATTTTGCTAGTTCACACTGATTAGATAGGTCATATTCTGTAAACAATTTAAGTATGTGCAAGTCATAAGATCTGAGATACTTGAAAAAAATTACAGCTTCAGTGATAATTTGTTTCAGACACCTCAGTTTCCAAATTAAACATGAAAGGAGCCAAGCGCCCTGAAAAAGATACGTGCTTTGTTTCTCTTTTTCAATGGAATACTAATATATAGCACTGTCTAGTACCTTGTGGAATAACTGAATGATTTTAATTTTAATTTAATTTGGACATAAAGACTTACTCTGCCCACAGGGCTCATTGGATGAGCAGCATAATCTGATGTCAGATTATAGTTAGTTGCTTCACATATCATGCTTACTGGTCGCTCCTTCTTTTCTTCAGATGTCATTGCTGCAGCAGTCCTGAAAATAGAATATGTAATAGCACTAGAACATGCTGTGTGTGCAGAGTGCTATTAAAAAGCACCCCTAGATGTAACCTAATACAGCCCGTGTCCTACTTCTCCAATTTGAAAGCAATTCACACTTCATTGTAAAGTTACCTGCATTGTGTTTTAAACTTAAATCTCTTATAGATGAATTTTAAGACGTTGTTTTAAAATAGGATTTCTCTATTAGCTTAAGGTGTTGATGGGAGGGAAAAAGACAGGTATGAACATGAGATGGAAATGGGAAGAAATGCTGTCCAAAGACCCCATATGGCTTTGTCCTACTTCAGTGAGAACATGCATGGTTGTGAAATTTCACATATTGCAGTCCTGACGGTTTTCACTTTAGCCACCACATAACGTGTTGCAGCAATGGTGGTAAGTAGGACACCCAATACCCAGCCACATATGAAATCTTGAGGTCAGGTATGACTTCCATGCATACCTTCTCATATTATTGTGTATTCTACAAAACTAATACAAAGATAGCAAAACCAAGTTATTATCCACTGATTCAGATATTGTCTCAACTGCCCAAGAAAATAACCAATTGAGGGGAAACTATCAGGCAAAACATGATAGATTAAATGCACGTGATTGTCCCTAAGTGATTAAAAAACTTATTCCTTTTTGGAAGTTTATTGGATTATTATATAATATATAGGTCATTTGCTGACACTACAGAATAACTCAAGTGACAAGTGGAAATTCACACAGTGCATAAACATGGTGCATTTCTATCATATAGCAAATTTGGGCTATGGTTTTTGTCTTAAAAAGTAGTATTAAATATTTTACTTCAAATAATTTAAACAAGTAAAACATTATACATGCTAACCTGACTTGGAAATAAGAAATTAAACACTGCAATCAGCAAACCCTGAATCTTACTTCAGTATTAACAAGTTTTAAAACACGTATTTTATAGACTGAAACAGATGCCACTTACTGTTCATTCACAACAAAAATACAGTTGTCCTGTGATGGCTGTCCTGTTACTGGATGCTTGCAGGTTACTTTTCGTTCATTATGACTGTAGAAGAGAGATAAGGAAAATTATTAGGCAATAATTTTTTGATTTTCCAACTCAAGTATATAAATCCAGTATATCGAGTATATCAGCCCAATGAAAATGATTATCAATATTTCATTACAACATATAACAAAGTATGTGTATACACACTCATATACATATATATGCAAACAAAAAGAATAATAAGTATTCAAGAATTTTCTTGAATATTCTGGAAATAGATGGAAAACATTTGTACTGGGTTGGTAATGGTTTTGAATTTAACTAGACCGGTAAGAGTGTTACCAGTTCATATATGATCACCAATAATTCACTTCTCATAAGTCTTTATATATTCATAAATAGGATTTCAGCTATACAGGGACAAGTTAAACGTAAGACAAACAACTGTTCCGTAGGGATAAAATAACAATACAGTAAACGCAATTGTCTCCTAGCTTAGAACATGAAGTTACTCGTTTAAAATTTTCTGATAACACATATAAATATTCAGTGATTGAAACCGAGTGATGCGTCACAATCACAGTTCTACTTTTGCTGGTGACTTTTTAATTCAGAGTGCTACTCCCCTGCAGCATTGTTCTTGGGAGGATCTTCAAGTGGCAGGGAGCCTGCCGGCTGAGGGCTTCACCCTCATCAGCACAAAACACTCACTTTGCAGTATCTCATTCCCCTGAACTGCAGGTGTTGCTAGATCATAGCAGCTCCCACAATTTGGAAGAAATTGCCAAAATTTAACAACTATCAGCTGCTGCCACTCAAGGAGGAAATGTTCTGACTTGAGCCCTCCAGCCCTAGAGGGGAAGGAAGAGAAGGGGAGGAATTGCCTTTACTGCCTAGCAGCCATGTCAATCAACTGACAGTTGTAACTTGTGCCTGCTGCAGACTGGGGCTTTTCTACCCCCGGCCTCCATGCAAGCAGCAAGGTCCCAGCCGCAGTTATGCTACGAGCACACCTGAGAGCATGGAGCTGCCAGCTGGCACAGCAGCAAGGCTACGCCACTACGAGAGGCAAGGGCGGCTGAACTGCAATAACCCCCTCTGAACTCTCTGGCCCCAAAATGTAGGAAAGAGAGCAGGAATGGTGCACTGACGAAATTTAAACCTGGGTCAGTGATTAAAAAGCATACAAGCAGAAATTGGACTAAGAATGTTATAAGTATATAATGCAGATGCGTTATTTGGATATAACTCACATGCTTTAAAACAAACTCACCTCTTCTTTTTTTAACACTTTAAATAATATTTATACCCAAAGAAGTATATAATGCAAAAAACCCAGTACCTGAAATCAGCATGGTAAATCACAAAGAAAGTGATTTCATTTGATAGTATTTACTTTTTCAAAGAATATGTGATGCTAATCTTTTTCATGTGAGGTATCTTATGTAATACTATGCCTTTCTTATCACAAGTTCACCCCTGAAACATATTCTTGGACAGAGAACAAACCTGGACAAAAAAGAAGTGCTTGAGTTGCAAGATAGCAGAAGAGGTGCAGAACAACAAAAGCTTTGAATGGCATTTCATCCTTAACACCTACTTCTTTTATTGCCTATTCATTTAGCCTTCTTAGCTTTCAAAACTATGTAGCACAACTCATCTTGCAAATGTTATACTCTCTACCCTTCTTTTCTTAAAACAACCTAGACTTAACAAGCCTATCTTAACATTCCCCAGGTTTCTTGAAAATTCCTTTGGATCATAACATTTTGCAATTATGGAGCATTACTAATTAAAAGCACCTCCAAACAAAAGCCTAATAAAATATTTACACTACTTTCATGGTCAATGGCTAGTTGGATAGATCTGCATAAACCTAAAGCACAAGATTAGAAAGAAAGCCCAATTTTTTGCACTTTCTTTACTGGGATTTTAAAAACCTACTAATACCTAAATGAATAGACATGTTATGGAGCTTAACTAATGAGCTAGCAAACACCGGTACTTTATCTTCACACTAAATTCAGCAGAATTCTAAATTTAGCTGCTAAAGAAGCTTCTGTTGCAGAAATGCATCCATTACAATGAGGGGACAGAAAAGAGATGACCTGAGTATGTCTGTGCCATTCCTAATTGCTATGGTCTACAGCGCGTTTCAAGCGAAAATGGCCCAGATTGAAGAGAATTAAAATTCAAAACATTCCTGCGGAAGCATCCAGGTTTTTTTGAGATTCCTCCTTTTCTTCACTTCCAAAAACTTCCTTTTTGTTCCCTCTGACATTTCAGAAACTCTCACACCAAACCGAAAAAAAAGAATTATGGACATGAGCTGGCAACTCTGCAAGCTTTGCTTGTTGCAGTCTTGGTCATGTTAAACCTTGACAGCTGGCTACCAGCTGATATTCAGAGATGTAGAAATAAATGGATCAGGACTTCTGCTCAAGGACCATCAATACTCAGGACCGCTACAGAGGAGGCACATCCCATGTTTTGTATGAGTGCACCCGGCTCACACTGACACAGGAGGAGGCCACACTCAAAGACTGGAAAGGGGAGGTCATACAAAACCAGGAGGGAAAGCAGGAGAGGGGAGGAAAAGGAAAGAGAGGGGAGAGGAAGCACTGACACAAACCTGTTCAAGAATGTTTTGTTTCAGGCTTGAGTCATATATCAAGCCAGTATTCCAAAAATATCAAAACGTTTTTGGACAAAATACAGTTTTCCTTACTACTCACACTGATGTCGAGATGTATAGAGGTGTAGCTGACATTACATAAAAAGGCAAAAAAAAAAACCTATCGTAGACATGAAACGCTCTCCTGCGAGATATACAATACTTTCTAGCATTTGAGAGACCTTCACAGTCACTTCCTTCTAAGAAGGCAAGGCAAAGGAAGAACCACCTTTTCTTTCTCTTCAGCTTAGATGCAAGTGAAGTCTCATGAGTGAAGACTGGAAATTCAGCTTGTACAACTAAGAAATGTGATGACTGTAAATATGTCTAACTGGATGGATAGATTTTAAATACTTCCATTTGAAAACTTTTTTATTGCTCATCTGAATTATTGCATTTTTGGCATTAATTTAGCTGATATTTTGACAAGACTCCTCAAAATACTTGCGTAAGGTGTAGAGCAGCTTGATAATTATTGTCATAACCCTCCCACATAACAGTAGGTTAAGGCATTTGTTTTAAACTCGATCTTGCAGACTACAGAGAATTTCACCAAACTACAATTTGATATTCACAATCTTCAACATCTGATTTAGGCAATTGTTCAGTTACCCATGAATTTCTGGGTCCACACACATGCTTAATATTTCATAAATTACACTATAATAATACATACCTCAACAATATGGGGAAATAAAGCAAAAATTAGGGTTTTTACTGAGACCTCTAATTTAAATTTTATACAAACTCCAGTGTGTAATCCAGAGTTTCAACTGTGCATATTTATGCGTCTGTACTTCTATTATGTGGTAAAGAGTGATCCACTTTGACACAGGCAGCTAGAAGCCAGTGTGTTAACTTTTTGCTTATGCAGAGACAGCCTCCAAGAGGTATATGGAAACAACACTCCTCTTCCTTCTCTCCAACCAATTTTTCATATCAACATGTTTTGAGGACACAGGGTAACTATACACACACACTGTTGCACTTATACTGAAGGATACAACTGAGCCTAACTTTTTTAGCATCCATAGTTAGGTTGTATTAATGGCATGCTAAACACTAGAGCCAAAGACGGAAAAAATTTCCCATGTATTTCATTAGTATTCATGAGCACACTTTCCAGACTCAGTATGTGGCACAAACTAGTCCTCATGTGGAAGATGTGTTGGGCTACTCAAGCTACGGGGATGTGTTGGGCTCCAGAAATCAACACCGCTGACTAAGATGACATGAGAGAGAAGCATTTCAATGCAAAATAAAGCACAGTTCTTGCAGGTATCAAGATAATATTCTGTTCTTGATTCCAGTAGTGGCATGGGACAATGACCTGCTATAAAAGGATCAAAACCAAACCAAACCAACAGCAAATACATAAAAACCCCACAACACAAAATCCTAACCACACCACAATAGCTCACACAGGGACGAGTTCCATTTTTAGCTATCTCAGTGCAAGAGAACTGATACCAACTTAACAGCACCAACTTAACTTGACCTCTTTTCTCCAGAATTTTTAAATGTCTCCTTCCCGATCCTTTCCTCTGAACACTTCAAGCTTTGGCATCATTTAGCAGGTAGCTTAGCTTTGGCACATGGACAAGCCCTCAGAGCAAAAGGATTTATCTTGCTCAGGTTAGAAGTCGACAGTAACCTTGAATTTGACTCATGTTATTTGCCTTCTTATCTACTCTCTTTCTCCTTTCCATCCCTTGAGACCCTTAATCTCTTTAGAAGACAGGATTATTTCACTTATTTTCTAGACATGTTCAGAAAACTTTGTTGTGTATTTTTAATCTATTCACTAACTGTACAGTCAACAGAAATCTTTTTGACGGCCAAATGTGATCCAAGGACTACTAAAAAAAAAGCCCTCAAATACATCATTCAAATATATTATTCTATTTGTAAGTAGCAACAGAACGCATAATCTCAGGAGCAGGACTTGCCAACAGAAGTCCTACACAAGCAGGATTGTTTGTTTGTTTTCATTCTACCTTGTGTTTTACAGGACTGTTGACCCGAAAATGCTGTGTACCAATATTTTGTTCTAACATGCACCACTGCAAAATCAGCAAATTCAAAATTCTGTCCGTTTTTGCCATTTAAAAATTGCTATCATCTTTAACAGTACCAGGATTTTTTGGATAGGCAATGAACTCAGATAACAGCAGTTAGAATGGAAAAAAGGTATGTAAACCAGTCGTATAGGAGGATGCACACAATTAAAAATGAAGGGTTAGACCACCTTTCCTCTGGAACAGAGCAGTTCGCTCAGAAGTGGCAAGAAAGATCAAAGTATAGGGTGGGGACAGTTGGTTTGGGGTCTCTCAGTTGTATGATTTGGTTAAGTTCCCTGTACTTCCCCCCCCCCCCCCCCCCCCCAAAAAAAAAAAAAAGAGCCGGGCCAGAAGTCCCAAAGACACATCTGGTTTTCTCCCACTAAAATTAAAACTAGATGCCACTTCAAAGCTTCTCTCATGCCCTTTCTTTGTAGACTTTATTTATGTGTTCCTAAATGCTAAGGCCTTCTCATTTGCTCATTCTCAACGTGACCATCAAAGCAAAGGCTGAGTTCTACTTCACTGAAAGAACACAAACAAAATCATAAACCAGGACACAACTTTCAACAGGCCTCCATGTCTTCAATTTAGAAAGACTGTTCCTTTTGACAAGTGAACACCGAAGAACACATTTCAGAGGAATGCTACACCAAGTATCTGCCTCCTAGCATTTATCCTATATCTTAGATAGGGATTAGATTGTCAGACTGTGAATCTTATTATGCAAACATGTAATCCTTATATATCACAAATATACTCAGAGTACATAGAGGTAATTCTTATCAGAAGCAGTTTTATGCCCTTTTCATACCTGCTTCATGACAAAATACAGATAAGGTAAGAAGACCAAAATTACCAGAGCAATAAAGTCATTCTCTCCACATGAATGCTAAATTTTTGCACTGACGTTTAAAGGTAAGGTTCAACTGGAGACAAACATAAGAGAAGTCTAGGCCAGCTTTATTCTGCTTCTGTGAAGCATTTCATTCCTGAAGTAAGGGGCGGGGCGGGGGGGTAAAGGTGGAAATCACATCAGCAATTTTTACCTTGTGTGCTTGCTTCCTAGTGTAAGAATGTCTCATTTCTAATTGAAATAAATGCAGTAACTTACAGTTATCTAACAAAAAGTTGCCTGAATTTGGAAAAAATTTAAGTAAATGCAGTCCCTACAAAACTGTTAGCAAGGATGTGGTCTGTGGCTGTACCAACTCTTCTATTTTACTAAATCTGTAATGCCACATTGTACAGTAAATAGCAAATGCAAGCACTTTTTTGTCAGTGCTATCATACCCTAGAATTACGAGCCTTTTTTCAATTAAGCTTTTTAAACAACTTTGGAAACCAGGCTGCATGGCTCTACTGGAAAACATGTGAGTATGGTAACTTAACATCAGGGAGTCTGAACAAAAGAGGGTGTAAAGAGAGCAAGTTTCAAAGCAAAGTGCTGACAGACCTGTATAACATCACATATGCAGCTAAGAGCAACGTGTTTCCAATCCTTCGTGTGTGCATACGCTTGGGAAGGTGCACACAAAATTCTACTAATTTTCTTGGCAAACAATGCAACACCTAAACTTTAGTTGTTGCTGCCACCATTTTTTGGGTCTACTATGAGTTTATTTTTTCAGGCAACGTGTCAATTCTGTAGACTTTCCTTTTAAGCCCTCCTTAGTTACGGTTATGGGAGTTTTGGCACCCTTGCTGCTGCTGTAATAAAAAAGCACCTGGACATTTCTATACAACTGACTACTCCAGCTTTTCATTTATTGTTGATATTTATTTTCCAAAAGATTAAGCACTACTGCCTTGAAATTGTAAATCTTTCTTTCAATAGGACCATTCTAAAACCAGATTTATATTCCAATGAAAATATTTATGTAAAAACAAAGCCTTTTCTCATTTGAGCAGATATGATTAACATGCTCTCATGACATACTTCCAATGTAAAACCCTAAGTTTATATAATTAAGTGCAAATATTAAAAACTTTCAAAATGCTAGGATCAAATACTCCCTAAAACAGTGTATACTGTATTACGACTGAGAAGCTTCTAATAAGTAACTAACTGTTCTTTCTAATCAAGCACTGCATTTTCAGAAAAAGAAAGAGTTATTGTCTTCAGTTTTCCCAAAACTTTGTGGGAGGCTGTCTTTCACTCTGTAAATAAGATACTTGGGAATTTGTAAGATACTGAGACTTGGGAAAGGCCACAAAAGCCACACACCTTTAAACAGAAGTGTGGCAATTTGTGAGATGTACTTGCCATGTGTCATCAATTTATATAACATTTCACTACATACATTTTAAGCCCTGGGCACAGTGTCTAATATAGTCCCTTGATAATAGCACTGCAGATGAAGAAAATTTTCAATTCTCTAAGTATTAGTCTGTAGTAAAAATGACTAATACATCACTTGCTGTTTGAGAGAAGTTTGAGAAAATAGTGAGGAGGGTGTTAGAAGGCAGAAGTATCCGTAAGCCTCAGATCTGATAGCTGAAATCCAAGCATCCCTTAATGGTTAACTACCTGGAAAGCTTCCAAGAACTAGAGTAACATAACAATTCTGCAGTGAAAACCCACAATCTGTTTTCTAAAGAAAAATGGGATTTGGGGTAGCATGGTTCACCAGGTGGCTTGTGGACCAGAAGCAGCACTGGATGCTCCAAGCTGGCTGCTCCTGTCTCTTCCTGTTGAAGACTGACAGCAGATGTCTGACCAGCTAATGCTGCCCAAAAGCTTTCTTCCCTGATGCAGGAAGGACGCTGCAGCCTCTCCTGAAGAGGTAGAGAGGATGAAAGAAGTAAAAGATAACTTGTTGAGAGGGCAACAAAAAGCCACAGTCAACAGCTGTTCTGATACAAAGAACAAGCTTTCTTTGCTGCTGCTGAAGCTAGACCACTCAGATTAGTAGACTAATAAATTGCTGCGTTTTATTAAGATGAGTTAATTAGAAACCATTAATTGATATTTTCTTACACATATGATGTTAAACGTTTTCAGAACCAGAAACAAACCTGACTTGAATTTGCAATGGCCAAATGCACTTAGGCTGTGTAACTGAATGATCACGATTGTACCACGCTACCTGGAGCAATTCCTCACACCAAGTAAATCAGAGAGAATTCAGTTGTCTTTGTCACCCTCCACAACTCTAAGCATCAATTTCAGTAAAAACTTTTAGCAAATGCTTTGATAGCTGCAAACCAACTTTAAATGTTTTCAAAGCTCACTAGACAGAAAATTATCTCCAACGTATATCACTAAGCTCAGTTCTGCAAGCCTTGGCCTTCGTGATTTATTACAGTGTTAGAAGCGTAAGTGAAATGTGCTCTTAAGCAAGTGTTAGAAACAGAAGCATGAACTCAAAAGTCAATTTTGACTTATGCTTCCATTTCACTGTATGAAATCTAGAGACATTTTGCAAGAGAAACCTACTCTAACAGCCGTTCCTTTTACTGATTTTTACATGTTTGTCAATAATTATGTTTTGAAAAAGAATTGCTAAAGATAATTGTAAGAAAAGTGAATGCAGACAAATTAAGCAGCTTAATACCTACATATGTATATATATATTTTAAAATACATTAATATATGGCCTATGTAAAAAACCAATCTTTGTCAAAAGTATTTCCAACTGAAGTCTGACCCAAGTCAGACTTCTCTGCAAGATCACATGGTTGAGCTCAAGATGTCTCCAATCAGCATACCCTGAAACAAGTCAAAGCTGTGTGCTGCCATGTCTTAATTTCCATTCGGCTTGAAGAGCCTGCATCACTGTCGCTTCTCTGCACCTCTCAAGCACTGACAACCTTGACTATCCTGTCACTCGATCCAGTCCCTTCTCCACTTTAAGTTCAAAAGGGATCTCACTGGATTCGGTAATCAGAGGGCACAGAAAAAAAAAGAAAGAAAACATTGAGTTTCATTCAGAAACAGTTGTGCATTTGCTAACAAGAACAACAAATCCTACAAGCGCTTACTCACCTCAGTTTTTTCAACCAGTCTGGAGCACTTTCTGATACAGAAGCAGCATTTCAGAACAGCCAGCAATTCCCCTTCGCAAAATCTAGGTATTTAGTAAATTGCTATAGTTGGCCCCTATTTATAGTTCTCTTACTAACGGTCTGTTTTGCCCCACATACATTACGTATCAAATTTTTCATCCCAGTTTTCAGCCTATTGTGTGGGGTTTGGGTGTTGTTTTGGTTTTTTTTTGTTTGTTTGTTTGGTTGGTTGGTTTTTTTGTTAAGCTGTAGACAAAAGAGCACACTGTGTGTTCATCATCTACTGCATGACTCTTCCATTGTCAATATTTAGCGCTTAAAAGCCTTGTCTCTGCCTCTCCCTCTCTCAGTTAACAAACCAGAGGACCATGAAATGATTAATTGTGCATGTAGTTCCTTCCTCAACTTTCCACACTTTTTGTGCAACGATTTCAATGCTTTCACTATCATGCCTTCTTCTTCTCCCTACTTTCCACTCTTCAATAATGGCATACAATTACCTATTACTGAAATAACCCCAATTTTGTGGATTCTCCTTCTCTCAAAACTCACATTCCACTTTGCTTCCATTGTTGGTCTCCTTAGATCTCAGCCATCAATTGTCTTCGCTCAAGACTGCTTGGTGGTTTGTTAAAAGACATGACTTGCTTAGTGTTTTTTTTTTTTTTACTCTTGTACCATATAACTCAGAATCTTGTTTAGTTTAGTCTCAAACTACGTACAGCAGTGACAGCCTTTAAAGTATAATTGCAGGAGTTACAGCACGAGTCAATTGTTCAATTGAACTCTTGCTGTAGAACTGCAAAGAAGTAAAGCTACTTAATTTTACTGAGTTACAAATGCAACACATATATAAAAAACATAAAAAAAAAATTTCAATAAATTACTACCTCAAATTCAACAGCAGGCTTTCAAGAGGCATTTGGTGAAATCACACTGTGTTGCTTTGCAAATCTAGCTAAGCACATCAGGATCAAGATCTGATATGCATTAACAGAAGTAGTTAAATACCTTATTTCTCTTAAAAGTTTTCCACCTTCGGCCGGATTTCTAGGGATATCTTTCCCTTATCCCATCTGCTATTATTTATGATTACTCTGGTTTCTTTGTTTGTTTGTTTTTTAAGATTATGTGAATCACAATATTAGCTGTCTATGAAGCAAATCCCTTTTTTATCTTAGCCAAGTTTACACAGAAGCCTAACAACATAACACTGTCTTCAGATAGCTACATGAGTTCCATGATTTCTTGATCACTTTCCCAATGCCTTAGGAGTTGGCATACTTCCACAATCACATCTATAGTAAACAGCCATTTTTATTAAATAACAACACACTTCTATTAATAACCTAGTAGACCTTTTAAAAGAAAGCCATGCTTATCAAGCATTTATATCAGAATATACTAGGTCATAACTAGAGACTTCCTCAGTCTGCTGAGAGAGAAAAATGGTCTGGCAACCTTCTGCAAAGTAAATACATTATCAGCTGGGAAATGCTTAGAAATATTTCTTTTAACAATCTGACAGAAGAAAGCAGCTGAAATGTTGGTGCATCCACTTGTGTACCAGCTTTAATTGTGGTACCAATTCAGACACATCCTGCATTTCAGGCTTTCCCTCACAATAGATCTTATTTTGCAAGAAACAAGGGTAGACACTGAAATTCATAAAAATAATTATTTTCTAAATGAACAGTCATCACCAACGCTTTAATCACTGGCCTTCTTAAAGCCATTGTAAGGATTTAATTGAATAATCTTGGTGGTCCACTGCTAGAGCATATGCAAATATGTGCACCAGACCCCAGAGGATAATTAATTGAAGCTTACACCATGTGTGGGCCTGCATTCATCTCAGACAAAAGAGTACAAACTCTATTAAAAATATTCATTGCTTATGACGTAAAGTTCAAGTACAGAGACACATGGGGTATAAAGCGTGGCACTGAACTGGAACGCTGAACGTGTCAGCTGTCATCTCCAAGGTCCGAGGGCACAGCTCAGCCTCGCTCAGTTCTCTTGTTTCTTTCAGTCCATTCAGGTTCAGCATCAGGAGCCAATCATTTCAGAAAAATAATAATATTGTTGCCTTAGAAGAATAGCAGCAAGTTGTTTTAGAAGGTTCCAAAAGACTGAAACATTAGCAACAAATAAAATTGGTTTGAGATTTACTTGAAATCACAAGTAGATCAGAAATTATCTCAGGCTTTACCCTGCACGCTCACATACTTTAAAAAAACCTACATTGTTTTCTCGAAACGTCCACAGTTAATGTTCATGTTTGCACTTAATGTTCATTTGCTCCTATTTCAGATTAAAAGTCCTGGTGGAGATAAAACATATTTTAATCTAGAGGTGTTGTTGTCTAGAGCCTGTTAATCAGGCTTGTGGGAAACTTTGAGAACTGATCTAACTGCAGAGAGGCCACGTTTCCCCTCTTTTCTCTGGTTTTAAATTCATCGTTCCCTACTATTCATCTTGCTAGCTTCAAGTATTTCTAAAAATTAGGCAGACCTCAACACTTCAGCAAATACTACTTTTCAGAAAAAAACACCATTATAATATTATCCCCCAAAAAAGCACCAAAGAGTATCACACTTTGGCATGGTGTTAATTCCTCTCACACTTTTGTCTTAAACATCGGCACAAGTCCTTACCACGGAAAGGAATGCCAGGCCAGATGGACCCACCGTCTCATCTACGGCGACAGCTCTTATGCTCCTATGGTGAGTTTAACTCTGATTGTCAGAGTTAAGTGACTGTCTGCGCCTAATTGTTGGTGCTAAGAATACTTGTCAGCAATTAGCAAAAACAGCCCTTTACAGCATTGAATCTATCTACCATGCTATTTAATGCTATTAGTCTACAGCATTAATTCCTTGCTTTGATGCATATGATCAAAAAGCAATGGAAGCCCACAGTTTTATGCAACAAGAAAAGGGCTGAGAAATATGCCATGGAAACAGGCAGAGCAAAATTACGGCTGGGAACTGGAGATCGGCGCCCTCCCTCTGGGCGTGTGGGAAGTGTGGGAGCATTTAGAGGCAGTGGTCTAAAGGAAAACGTCCAAAGTTAGGTAACAGGTGGTTAGTCAGATTCATATTAAAAAATGCAAAACAAATGAACCCTCTTTCAAATACAGTTTTGGTTTGCTTTCTCTTGATCTGTTTTATATGCATCATCACAACTGGCAGGAGCCCCAGACACTGGAGTATCTTTGTGTTAGTTCAAAATGCACACAGAAAAAGTTAGTAACATTATGGTAGTGTTATCAAATGTCATCATCTGATACTTAAGATTCCTAGCTGTGCAGAATCTTTTACACCATCCAAACATCTTCCCCCAAATGATCTCAAAAATGCCAACTTAGTTAAAAAAAGAATACTAAGAAAGAAAAAGCAGTTAAAACGATACTTCCATATAAGGATTATTCACAGTAAAAATTATTATGATAAAATCCATTGATTTTAGAACCAGCCTACCTACAAAGAGCAAAAAAAGCATGTCAACCTGAACACAAGATTAAATACTATTTCCTTTACGTAGTGTTTTAGCTACTTTTTCCCACCTCAATGCAAAGTTTCTTACAAAACAAATGACCATCGCAATTTAGACAGACTGCTGAAGTAGTAGCAACAATTTATGACAACTTCAGCAACACTGTTACTCATTGTTAGGTAAGGAAGTGGCACAGATGAAAAGTAACTACAATTCACTTTCTCTGTAGATTAAAGCAATTTGGCCTTTTTAAATAAAGAAAGAAAAATTCTGTATGACGGGTAAACACAGATGAACTATTTAAGGTATTTTCTTTAAGAAAATGGCTGCACTACATAGAAAGAAAGATTTACTTTTTTGAATGTGTTTTAATGCATACAGTCAGGTATTTTAAAAGGTGAATTGGCCAAAATAAGTACCATAAGAACAAGGTCATTTAGGTAGTAGGCTATATCATTATTCAATTTACCAGATGAAATTTTAGCACCCCATCTGATCAAGAGTTTACATCTACCACGCAGTGCTTATACGCAGATTGTCAATCACTTTGATGCCTGTTGGTCTCATATAACCAAACCATTGGCTCTAGAAGTTTGGAAATTTCCATTTGACAAAAGTATTTCTTGGCTGCCTTCCCTTATATTTTCACATCTTCAGTTTCAACACCTACACAGATTGTTCTGCATTATCCATTTCTTTCATAAATGCAAGGAACAACTACATTTTTTTTAGAAAATGAACTGTCAGCAGATTTGATGGCTATGCAGGAAACACACAGCAAAATAATATTATAATTCAGTCTCTTAGTTTTGCATCCTGACCTTCACAACTGTATCCTTATCCCACAATACAACTGAAATAACAATTTTTATTAAAAACTATTGCTGACCAAGCAACACGTACCCCTTCAGAAAACAGCACACCAGGTTGTCTCTTCCAATTACAGTCACAGGTTAACTGCAGCAGTAGAAAAAACTGCAGGACAATACCTCCTCTTGAACAGACATGAAGCCTCTGATGACCTTGCCAGCATTTTCTTGCATTAAATTCATACCTTAGTGAGAGTCAGAAGCTGGCAGCTGTTTTCTTTCACAGGTGTTTTTTTCAAGCTGTTGTGAGACTCCAAGCTGCTGGAATTGTGGCATGGCATTCAAAGTCTACACACAAGCCATCTTTGGCCAAGTCTGGTAGGCTGCTCTCTCACATATTGAGTAATTAAATGCTAACAGCATTGGTGATGACTTCTTGAGTTTGAATCCCAACAGCTAGACTTTTCTGATGTGAAGTGCGCACACTCACACACCTGCCACAGACCACTGAAATTAACGTAATGCAGGGGCAGCTCTAACACTGAAGTATTTTGATGTTGCGTACAAAATACAGCCCACAACCTGCAGCCAGGAGGGAAGCAGCACAGGCTTCAGCTTCAGTGCCACAGTAAGGCAGGTACATACGTGGCTGCTGCATTGGAAGTGCATATGCCCAGCCCACCTGAACAGCTGAGACAGCTGTCCTCTGTGCAGGTATGCTCTGCGTGCAGGTCCACGACTTCTGCTTCAAGCCAGGTCTTGGGGCTACATTCTTACAACTGCTTTGAGAAAATGGCTAGCTGCTCTAGAATGACAAGCCCACTCCACACTTTGCTCTTGTGGTGGCACCAGTGCTCAAGCAGTCACGCAGTGATCCAGTTCACGCAACTGAAAATGTATCGTTTTTCATGGCACTAACCCTCCTGCAGGCTCACAGCACAGGGTGCAGCGAGGGGAGATGGAACCGGCCTTCTTGACAACAGCTGCCTATTGCATTGGTGTAACTACATCCTCAGCCTCAAGCTAGCAAAAATGATGTTTAATGTCAGAGCAGTTCATCTGTACTAGACATTTCTAAGAGTGTAACTACATAGCAATGAAAAAAAGTCCTGGTGAAGGCTCATTTCATAAGGAAACACCCTACGTAAAAATGACAAATCAGTTTGTTTCATTTGCGTGAGAGCGAGAGGTCAGGGACGAAGGGACGCTGGGATGGCAGACATCACACACAATGTCAAAGTAATTTCAATGGAATTTTTAAACGACAAAAAATCCAATACCACTCTTTGTATTGGGTGGGAACACTATCTTCTATCAACTTCTTTAGGAACTTGTTTAAGTTTTTCTTATGTTGAATCTGGCTTTAGAAAGAATTTTAAAGGACTAGTAAAATCATATCCAAGAAGATAAATTAACTGCAGTTTACCATATGGAGTATTACTCATTTCTCCTTTTACCACTAGAAAACATGAACATAAGGAAGAGATTTGTGAGGCAGTGAATTTTCATACGAAACCCAGAAATGAAAACTCCTTCCCTCATTTTTTTTTTTTTTTCTTTCTGGATCACACATTCTATCAGAAAAGCAGATTTTAGGCTACATTTCAAGACTATAAAACAGAGTATTTGTAAAAAAAGATGTTTTTACAGTATCTCTCACCTTATAGAACATTTCCAGAATCAGCAATTTTAGAGATATTCCAGATCTATAAAGTAACTATGCTATGCAGAATTTTTACACATCTCCAGCTACTCAATACTGTGCCACATGTTGTGTACCTTCTGACATTAAATTGTTTCAAAATGGTTTTCTTCTGGTATCCACAATTTCCTAGCATTCTTTATGGGTATCCAGCCTCTATATGGGTGTACCCTCTCGCCTAGCTACAAAGTGCGGGGATTTGGTAATACATTTACAGCCAGCACATTTATAGTAGCACAATACTTTATCATTGTTACAATAGGGGGAAAACAAAACAAAACAAACAAACCACAAAAAAACCAACCTAGATATTCCACTAAAAAAACCCCGGGTCCTTCCCGGTAGAAAAGAGCATCGCTCACCTCTTTCTTTGCTTTAAACCCAGATTCCTGGTGTCCACTAAAGATTCAGCCAGTGTAGATCACAGAACAGGTATCACAGAGCAGCTCTAACTCCTTATCAGCCTTTTACTGTGTATGCCTGCCCTGATCAACATAGTAATGAAATCTCTAAAACAGGCTACTATCTAGAGCTGTATGCACAATAATGTTACTCCTTAATGGTGGACATTGCAATAGAAAAGTCATTTGAAGACACAGCCTTTCAAAACCTTTCTGTATCATCATGTTTAGGACTGACCATTCAGTAAAAACAGAGAAATCACAAAGCATCACCAACTTCAAAGACAGCAACTCCATAACCCAGGTCTTCACTGGGTAGAATTAACTACAATTTGTGAATATTATTAATTCTCCTTCTATCCCACTTGAGTGGATAAAGCAAGGGTCAGGAACTTTAACGGTGGAAGGCTGGGGAAGTGGGGGTGAAGACAATTCACCAGCAATTTCTCATTCCACATGAAAAATGGGCACAAAAGTAAGCCTTGCATGTTGAAAGCAAAATGCCACTTCAATAACTCTTCCAAGGAGTACGAATGTAGGGAGTTTGGCTGTATTATTGCCTTAGGCTGAGAAGTTTCCAGATGTCCACTGACTGCAGGGTGTGCTAACACTCCTGGTCCCTGGCTGCCTTGGGCAGGGAGTCTGAAAATGCTCTGCCAATGACAAGTCAGCAAAAAAGCTTGCCATCGTCTCCTCCCTCTTCATGCCCTTTCCCTGGTGATAACTGAGGCAAAAACATCCAAATGAAACAATTCAACCTACTTTATGCATTTTAAAGGAGCAGAAAATGCACAAGCCAAAATATATATTGGTAGATCAATGTCAAATAAAATTTATTTTCTCTTTTACTTGGATAGTTCCAACCCTGAAAATGATTGGCATTGCTACAAAACTAAGTTTTTAATGATTTAATGCTAAGCTAAAAGCTTGATCCCATAGTATGTCTTTTATAGAAGCAAACACGGTCTTCACAAACTAAGCGTTTTCAGTATTTTGAAAAAAAAGAACATTCTAGAAGATGAAAACAGATCAATGTATGATGATCAAATAAAATGTTAAGGCCAAGAAATAAATTCATCAGCTTCACCAAAAGCAAGTGTGAACAAGTAGTAATGCATTGCCATGAATGTTGTTCATACTTTTCCTCATTAGGCAGAAGGTATTTTGAGGTAAAGAATTTGTTCAAGGATCATTGCTCTAAACTATTTCACTGCTCAGGTGAAATCAGAAATTTGCCCCTTCCTCTCTCCACCCCCCCAAAATAAACACCACACTTTAAGCTTTTGAAAATTTCTGGCAGAATGATAGCTTTCACTCTTTTCATGAAGGAAATTTGTGTCTAAAGCCAGATGAGGGAAAATACAGACCACACTGAATGTTCACAGTTTGTGTTCCTGTAGGGATCATACTATTTAGATAAAATAGGAGTTTCAATACTAGAAGAAACATATTTAATCCCCCTCCCCGCCCTCCTCTCCCCCAGTAAAATAGGCAGACTGATACAACTGGCTCAGCTTAGAAGCAAAGCCACAAGTTTCTTTCAATCACTTGGCTTGGTGATATACACCTTTAAAATACATCAATATATTCCTCTTTTAGCTTCTATTAGGTAGCCACACATTTCAATCAAGATCTACTTTAAGGTTTAAAAAACACTTGCTCATATTTAAACTGTACCCTTTTCTCCTTTAAAAAACCTCATCCTGCAAGAGAATGGGAAACTTAGGAACAAGACTGTTACTCCTATAGGTAGGAAAAAGTAACTGGAAAATTCCAGCCATGACCACACTAACTCAAACTAACTATGGCTCTATTCAGTTAACCAACAAAACCAGAAAGTTTTGTATTAACAATGATGTGATAAAGCTAACTGATGCCTAGGTCTCTAGACCTATAATTAAGAAAGGCCTCTCTCATTCCACGCTTTTTTTTTTTTTCCTGGAAAGGATTTAAGCAAGTTATCCTGATTAATTTAGAAGTATAGTTGCATATTTTCCTTTGGTACAGAAAAGCAGCAAATTGAAAGTTTATGCACAATCCTAAATTCCAGTCAACAGAATAGGAAAAGAGCTGTTTGTGTCATTCAACTTATATGACTCCTAATCTAAAATGCTACCAGCACCTCATTTTTGTGTATGACGTCTCTATTCTTTTCCATTTAATAGTACATTCAATAGGGTTTACATATATCAAAAAGCACAACACACTTTAAACATCTTTGAAGACAGTCTGATATAACCGCCTATAAAAACCTATTTTGGCTAGGCCCAAATTACACTAAAAGAAACAGCAATAAAACTGGTAATAAAATTTAACTTTTCAAGCTTAAAAAAAAACCAAGTAGGTATGATAAACATCTCACTAAAATGAAACATTAAAATTTTTCTAAATTCAACATGAAAATTTATTTGGAAACTATAATGACATAGAAAATAGTTCTATTTGTGACAATATAATTTAAAAAGCACTTCCCACAGCTCATTGCTTTTAGTTCTGGGTTGGAAGCCAACCACCTACATGAAGAGTCAGAGCTACAAAGGAACTTTTATGCTAATAATAATCTGCCAAATCACATAAATCACAAATATGATATCAATTCTGTATCTGCAATATAGCATCATCACACTACTGTATCATAAAAATTGTCAGTTGATACATTAATGAAATTATCTTAAGCACAGGCTTCTGAAAGCTAACATATTACATCCACGTAGCTACCTAGAGCTCTGATTCAGACCATCTAAATTCAGTCTGGAAATGATTTCCTCCTGGAAATCAATATCTAACTTCTATCAAGATGAGTTTCACTACTCCCCAGAATTTTCAAACAGATGAATAAGATATTTTTACATATATTCATCCATCAAGACTTGTCATCCTTAAAGAAAACAACAAAAGAAACCAAAACCAAAGTGACACAGCAAAACCCTGGGCTTCCCTTGCAAAATACCTCAGTGTAGATAGATGTGCTGTAATTTTCTAGCTATAATATGGAAGATTATCAGCATATTAAAATAAAAACCCTTTCAAAATTGGAATATGCCAAGATTTCCGAATGTCATAGTATTGCAGCACTTTTACAATGAGACCTTTAAGTGCTAGGGAGGAGAAAAGAAGGCATATATTTTATATTTCTTCTGCGATGAGAAAACAAGTTACCACGAAGTAGAAACTAAAGCGCATTTCAGTTATTTAAAACTTAAGCTACAACCAGATACAGTTTTGTGATTTTTTTTCCCCCCCTAAATAATTTTTATGCTGACAGATTTTGCAGCTCAATATGTGACATTCATATAGAAATAAACATACAGCTTGGCAGATGATATACATACAGATACATACACTGACTGGAAATGCATCTGGTTTTCCATTTGATCCCCGCCTACCCGCATATACAACCCTCAAAATAACATCTGAAAGATGGTCATCTATTACCATTGCCGTATGAGCTGTATGTTAAAATAAGGTAACTTGTAAGTGTCTACTTGGAGAGTACTTCCCATTCAGTGTTGCAAGCTAATTAAAAAAGCTCAAATTCCTGCTACATTCAATCTATTAGACATGTGATCTAATAGACAAGCATGTCTGAATAAAAATCTTGAAAGTTATACACAGTTACAGTAAGTAATAAATCAGTAAACACTTAATTTCTACCTAAAATTAGGTTTCTATTTGAAATCTTAACTTGAATGCCATAAAAGTCGTGTGCTACTTTGCATATATTGTGAATTATTGAATGCTGGATTAAAAAAAAAAGTGTTTTCCCAAAGAAGGAGGAAATGCTCTACATCTAAAGAAAAACAGTTGTTCAAATGTGTATGTAAGAATTACTCACCAGTCTCCGGGGAAATTCATTCTTTACCAAAAGCTTGACACACAAACAACAGAAAAAGCACATAAGGATGTGAGGTACAACCCTTTTCTCTGGGAAACTGCTCCCCAATGAGTACTGCACAAACCGGACCCAGAGAAAAAGCAACTTAGCTGTCAGGATTGCTAGCCTCCGAGAAAGCTGATACCAGAGTGATGTCACATACTTCTGAAATGCTACTGCAGCTCCAAATTATCGACTCTCTTCTACCAATAAAATCTCTACCTCTAGACGATGGAAGACAAAACATTTAACAATAGGATTACATTTCAACAGGAGCTAATAGTAAAGATTTTTAAGAGCTTATCAGGGGGTTAGATAAAACTTTACAGTCAGGAAGAAGTGAAAAAGAACAGATGCTGACTATATTATCTAGATACCCTCTTCTAATTTACCTTCAACCTGCAAAGTTTTTAGTTGTTGCAGCAATATTCATAAAACACTTCCTGAGCTGGAGGGGAAGAGCAAAGACTAGCACAGACCACCACAGCACTGGGCATCTCTCTACAAGGCTCCAGCTAATCCAGCCGAGAAGTTCTTGACTCCGCATGGCGGCCCTCAGCCGGGCCACCTTTCTCACTCTCTTGACCTCCTTCTGCCCCAGCATTTGCCCCACTACCCTTTCTCTCATCCTGCGTGCCTTGTCCCAGTCGCAGGGAGTACCTGGAAGCACGATGGACTCTAAGATCCTCAGAAAGCACTTGCCTAATTCCCTTGGGAAACAAAAGACTAGGAAAGTGGATGAAAAGAAAAAAAATAATCAGCAAAAATGTAATCCTTGTGTGCTAAGATCAGGAACTCTGATACCGAAATGGATGTATCCAAACTACTAGTGCAGGATGTGAAGCTATACACACTGTAAAGAATACCACAGAAAGGAAAGGGATGATGACAACAGAGGTGCTGAAGGAAATTTCTATACAGGAGAGAAAAAACACGGACTAACGTTCTACTTTAAAAGTGTAAAGCAAAAAGGAGATGAACAGTATGAATAAATTCTGTGGTACGTAAAATTCACTTTTGCAAAAGTAAAAACTAGAGTAGCAGCTGCAGGGACAGCTGGGGTCTTCTACAAATCCCAAAATTTAGACTGCAGTATGGACAGAGGTGTTTCATATTAAAATCATAAACATCAAAGATTATCTTTATGAATATTTTCAAATTAATGTCACACATCTTTAAATATGACAGCCCACAGATTTTCAACAGTCCTGAACCAACATTATGCTAATTTAGAGCTGGTGAGTAATCAACGGGGGCACTGTATGGGAAAGTACTGCCTTCAGTCAACTAGACTGAGGGCAGTGCAAGCCCTTCAGTACAGAAGAGGCCTGAATTTTTTTGATGTTACGATTAGTGAAATTATCTGCAACCTATAAAGAGAAGACTCCTGCAGCAAAAGGTCCCAAATTCACAAGAAAAATCACTGCTTTTAAAAAATGATTCAGCATGAGTAAGATGAGAAATTCTAAGGAAAGGATAAAGGAACAAACCAGAAAGAACACACAGGCCTTCAAAGTAAAGAAATGGCAACGCAAGTTAGACACTAAAAAACACCCTTCTGATAGAAAGAATAAGGACTGGAAAAAAAAAAAAAACACAAAACAAACCAAACTGGTATGCAGTCAGAAATGGGTTAAAATGGGAGTTAGCCAAGATGGCGACAAAAACCTGAGTAATATTCTTCCTCAGTTTTCAATGTGAACAGTATCAACCACGGGAGCTGGGAGGCAGAATGAACTAGCAGAAATAAATGCATGGGAACAGGCTGCCATTGGGGCAGGGAAGAAACTGGTTAAAGAGAAGCAACCAACTGCAAAACCAGGAACCAGCTGATGCACAGAAGACTACTGACAGGATTCAATCCTGTTCAGAGGACTCACTTAAAATTAGCGTTTTCATTAGTAACTAAAAAGAAAGGCATATGTAATGAAGTCTGCTGGTGACAAAGCCAAGGGGCATCATCAGACATGAGAGCTATATTTGACAAAATATGACAAATAGATGAGTTTCATACAGAAAGAAATGGATAACCCAAGAGGAAGGAGCAATGATGGTGGAAAAAAAAATTCAGGAGTACAAATGTAAGGTGATACCCCTAACTAACAAAATATCTGTTAAAAAATAGACAAGAATGTGAATGGCATTCTGTATGCATGCAGATGGTTCCAACCTGAAGATCTCTGCCTCTGCGTCCTGTGGCTCCTTCTATGGTAAAATATGGAGAAGTCTGCACTTCCTACTGACTTTTTTTGTCCTTTTGCTAATGAGTCCATAACCTGAGACAGGCTGAAAGATAGCAGAATCAGAATATGATTAAGTAATGTACCTTTGTCAATTAATTATACCTATTACTTTAAACTAGAACAAAAATAAAAGTTTACCAATATGACCATTCACTCTAAGAGAGAAGATTATAGGAATAAGCCTCACCTGGCCAAGCAGTATGAAGTAGGACAGGATGACACTACATGAAGATGATTCTAAGTTGTATAGATAAAACACTAGGAAAGGTAAATAACGCTAGAACAAGCAGATAAAAGTTGTCCAAGATATGTAAACTGGAAATAAAGACTTTTAAAATGAGGCTTGCCTTGTTAACAGGTGAGATCATGTAACATTTCTGTGAAAGAAAGAGGTTGGCTTCAAAACCCACAAGTGCTAACCCTTAAGGCAAGAGACCTATTTTGAAACAATTTGACCTGTCACACTTAGAATGGCAGAAGTCTGGAGTGCAAAACCTGAGCAGAGGTGCTTGCATAAAGATCTGGAATATGAGACTTGAAGCCAAAAATTAACAATCCAGAAATCAGTTGGAAAATTGAAGAGTTTTACCATCAGTCACGTCTTAAGTGGTCAGTAACTGAGACTATGCTTCCCTTTCTCACTCGCTTGCATGTTTCATGTACAAAATTGATCCACTGCTTGAAATTAAATTGGCAATCTTTTCCTCCTTTTTTGTTAGCATATGATAAGCTTCATAGAAGTAATTAATCTCCTGTTAGTTCCATGACATTAATGCCTCTTTTTGTAAGAGCTGTGCTATTTCCAGAAGAATCTAAGTTTCATTAATAGCCTCCAGTCCTGATTTCAAAGTTAAGATTTGATAAAACATTCGCACATGATGTTTGAAGACAGAGACAAGCAGGACCAAGGCAGCTGGAAGAGAGAAGAATTACCAGGTTCGAGACATGGTAGCTTACCATCAGGGAACTCAGTCTGAATGAGAGAAAAACTTAGTATTAAATCACACCAACTTTCTGCTATTATCCAGTTTTTGATTTCAGTAAAAAACAAAAACAGTTCATAGCAAAAAGCTAACTCCCCACTTCTGAATGGCCTGCAAACTGAGATAGCACCCCGTGCTGAAGCTTTATAGTTTTAAGCAAATAGTTTAATTACATAAAAATGTAAGATAGCAGAGATTAATCCTGAAAATCTAAATCACAGTAGGACAACTGGTCACAATTTGTCACTGTTGAGCGTACTATCCTGGAGAGTTCTGGACTGTTCCAGTAAACCTAATTTGCTGTTTTCAGGTAAGAAGAAAAATTATTTTATTTTTCAGTCAAGCCAATATAAAGACAAAACAATATAGCTGGGTCAAAGGAGCAGGGGAAAATAAAATTGCTCTGGGCACATATGTACAGACAACCACATGGCAACCCTACCTATATTTTCCACAGAATTTAGGCTTTTATGTTCATGTCTAAGATCATTAGACATCTGGTTTAGGGAATGTGCTTCTGATGAATGCAACAGGCTGCCTTATGGACAGTCTCAGGATAAGTGCTATGCTATATAAAAACCTTAAGTCAAAAAGATTTTCCATAGAAATGAGACTCATACAAAAATGTAAGTTGGACAAGATCGCTGGTGGTCATCAAGTTCAACCTCATGCTCAGAGATAAACGTTGCAAAGGCCCTTGTCCAGTTGACTTTCAAAAATCTACAAGAATGATGATTCCATAGTCTCTCTGTGCTCAACAGCTTTGCGGTTTGGTTTTTTACTATTATTATTTATTTTTATTTTAACCTGTTAGAATGTACTTTATTGTAATTTATGACCATTGCCTCCTGCCCTTTCTTTGTGCACTTCTGAAGAGAGTCTGTCTCCTCTATAAAGCTCATGTAGGTAATGAAAGACTGCAATTATGTCCCTGCTTTTGCTTTCTCTTCTTCAGGCTAAACACACCAATCCCCTTCAGCCTCTTCTTGTACATCGTATGTCCTGGCCCCGTAACCATGCCAGTGCTGGACTCACTCATGTTTGTCTCTCTCTCTCCCCCCCATACTGATGTGACCAAAACTGGACATATTATTCCAGAGATGCTTCAAAAGGGATGAACTGAGGGGGATAATCACCACTCTTGCTAAGACAACTCAATATGTGGTTAGCCTTCATCACCCTAACACTAACATTCAGCTTGCTGTCCACCAGGACGCGCAGGCCGGTTTCCGGGATGCTGCTCCCCCACCTGCACATTTGCTTTTGCTGAACTTCAGCATGTTCCAGTCTGCTCACTCCAGTTTGCTGAGGTCCCTGTGAATGACCGCCCTGCCCTCCGGCATACCGATCCCTCCTCCCAAGGGTGGTGTTATCCAGGAACTTGCTGACAGTGCATTCTGCCTCACTGCCCAACTTGCTGATGAGTGTTAAAATAGTTTCAGCCCTAGCATCAACTCCAAGAAAGACTTCTTGTAAACAGCCACTTATTTAAAACTGCAAACTGTTGATTGCTACTCCTTAAGCCCCATGGTGCAATCAGTTTTTCACCCACCTTGCAGTCCATTCATCCAATCCATACCCCCTTGTTTGGATACAAGGGTACTACATGAAACTACATCAAAAGCCTTGCTAAAGGTAAGGGGCATCCACTGTTTTTCCCCCTCACTTGCAGAGGCAGTCATCATAGAAGGTAGTCAGATTGGTCAAGCAAGATTTTTCCTTGATATGTCCATGCTGGTTGTTTCCCATTACCTTCCATGAGCCTAGAAATAGTTTCTATGAGAATTTGCTACATAATATTCCCAGGGAAAGAGGCGAAGCTGACCAGTGTTTAGGTCCCTGGATTCTCTTTCTTGCTTTTGTTTTGAAAACAGTAATGTTTGCCTTTTTCCAGTCATCAAGGCTATCCACGCTTATAAAAACCAGTCTCACCCTGACATCTGCCAGCTCACTCAGTACCCTCAGATGGATATCCCCTGGTTCCACGGGCTTGCCTTCCTTGCAGAGAAAAAAGAAAACCACAAGCTGCTCATCTGCACCAGACCATGAAACTCTTTCAAAAAGAAGGGATTGTAACGATGCCCACCTAACACAGAACAGTCTCTCTACTTACTGAAGGAATTTCTTATAGAAGCAGACTGTTACAATGGATGAGTAACAGATGACATGGATTGCATTGCGCGGATACTAACAGACAAGTGTAAACATGCATGAGAGTTACTTATTATTTTTAAATGACAGTTAAGTTCAGCTGAACAACAGGCTCCCAATGCCTGGTTGTTCACAGCAATATGGGCAAGCTCTATTTAAATCTTGGACCTTCATGAAGTGCAACACTTGTTTTTTCAGTACATATGTGTAAAATAAGTAGAAAAATATTGCGTAGATTACAGGATTCTCAGAATAAAAGGCTAAAAGGCTATATGTTCTATAATAAGAATCTATAGCTATGTCAAACACCAGTCAGAAAATAACTTATATCTGAATGTCTTATTTAAAAAAAAAACACAACAAAACACAAGGGAGAGGGGACCTGAGGTAGCTTATGTCTATCAAAACAAGGAAGAAGAAAATGACCCCATAGAAAAGGCATCACTGGTCCTGGTTGCAACTGAACCCAGGTTGCTGGCGTGCTACAGGACCTACTGGCTGGTTTCTGCTATTTCTGCTACATCCATGAAATTGCTGTAAATCTATGACTGAAAGCACTGATGTGTTGTTCTAGCATTTCTTTAAGCTTGTTCTGCTTAGTTTAAGTTCTATACACCATAAACAACAATATTAATGAATTTTAAAGTAGGAATTTTGACTGCTTGCTGTTGACAGAACAGACAGAACAAGTTTTTCCAAAGGGAAAGCTCAATCTTGTCTTGAACTAGAACATCTTGTTCTGCCCCAAACATCAAACAGGTTAAACATATGTAGCAGAACCTGCATGCAGCATGAACACTACCAGTCCAGCAACCTTAGCAGGGATGGCAAAGCTGGAACAGCCTGTGAGACACTTTTTCTCAATTACAGTGACATATAAACACTGACAGAGAACCTTGAATAAGCTTGGGAATAAACAGTCAGCGTTTAGAGTTGCTAGTCTTTCTGGAGTAACATGTTTATAGTACCCTACATGTATACAGCCTTTGATTCTATGCATTTAACATGAAAGGAAACAGTGAAAATGAAATTGTTTCCTCCTCTCCAATGGTTTTAGAGGAAGGAAACAGTATTTTTAGATTTATCTCTGGAAGACCAGGATTAAAGCAAATGTCTGTTAAAGCAACAGCTATGCGCATATTAATTTTAAAATACATATACACTACTCAGCTACAGCATCTTCTGTTAAATAAAGCAAACTGCACCCCAATCCAAGTGATGCAGTCACTCACATTGCACTCTCATGCTGAGGGTGAGCTTGCCATTAGGCACAGCTGCAACAAAAAGTTTCTGAAAGGAATTTTAGCACTCTACTTAAGCAAACACCAGTCATAATCTACTCTTCATACTAATAATAACGTAGAGGCTATTTTCTGCCCTTCCTTTTCTAAAATATGCTTCATGTTTAATCCAGTCCAAATTCAGAGTGTAACTCTTCAGAAAAAAGCAATCATGAAACCTGATTATCTAGGAATTTTATTCACTGTAAAACAGATTTTCAAGCATGTGCCAGACAGGAAGGACCCACAGTCTCCCACAGCTCAGCACTAAGACCTGAATCTTCTGAAATAGAAGACAAATGCTCTTATTCCATTCCCTGAAGCCTGTGACAGCCTTCTGCTCCCTCCAGCGGCAAAAAAAATTAATCCAGAAGGAGGCTGTTAAAGAAGCATCACTTGCTCATACAATACTGTTCTTGAAGGCTCTTCAAACCAAAAATTTCTAGTACTTAAAGGAGATTTTTGTTCTACAAAAAATAAACAAACAGTCTGTATCAACATTCATCTTGAACCCATATTTATGAAAAAACTTTTAGGAACTGATAAAGTAGTTGATAATGAAAACACATTTTAAATTGATCTATAATCCTAAAGTTGACAGCCATTTTCTCAGGTTACGATAAAGAAAAAAGCCATCCTTAAAAATAAAAATACCTTTGATAGAAGTATTAGTAGTAATCTATTGTTTAAAAAAAAAAAAAAACTCACAGAAAGCTACTGCCACAGATGTCACTTGCCTACTCTTATCAGCATTCTGATGTATCCCTTCTCATAAGCTTAAAAAGGTTTTATTAAAAAGTGAGCATAGTAAGAATAGTATTTTCTGAAAGGTGAACCAAGTGAGTATTTAAAAAAATAATTCTGACATTTAGTGCAACTTTGAGGATATACTTTAGATACAGTAAACACTTATGTAAGTAGCAATCTTCAAAGACTGACTGCAAAATTATGTTATTTCAAATATTTTTGGCTCATATTAGAGGCATCTAATAAGAAATTTAGCCTTGTCTAACAACTAACTGCCCTGTATTTAAAATTTGTACACCACTTATGAAAAGTGACTTTTAATCTAAGAGTCTTAGAAATCTGAATTCAATGTGTGGAAGCCAATAGCCATGGAAAAGCATAATGGGTGTGATGTGTAAAGTCGAGGAACTGTTTAACAGAACTACAAAATTTAGCAATTGTGGAACAGAGAAGTGCAACAGCAGTATCCACTAACATTAACATTATAACATTTCAAAATTTCTGACAGGGATATTGACGTATTACTGAAAAGCTTGATGAAAAGTGTCATGTGTTATTTTCTAACTAAGCAAACATGTCCATGTTATCAGTTGTCAATAAGCAACACTGTAGACACTCTGCTGTGGCAGCCCTTCGACAAACTTCTTTTCAACTTAGTAATGGGGAAGGACTGTTGTTTCGGTCAAGACAGGGCATTGTTCAAACTACACACTCCAGCTCGGCAGCAAGCAAGCAGATGGCACAAACCCAGATAAATCACAGGGAATGACATCGAAGCCAATATCCAATGTGGTAACTAAAGATTTCACTGGAGACTGTGATCTGGCTGGAGTTGGCCAAGTAGTCTAGATGGGTTCAAGTATGCAATAGGTAGAAATCGAAGTTCAAATGGGGAACAGAAAGGAGGACAGGAGCCTTCAAGAAAATGACAAAAGTAGGTGGATTAGACCAAGTCTGCAGATGACACCAATCTGCAGGGTGGGGGCTGCCATCCAGAGGGACCCAGACAGGCTGAGGGAAGGGGCGACCCAGAGCCCAGTGACATTCAGCAGGGACGAAGGCAAAGCCCTGCCCCGGGGAGGACGAGCCCCAGCAGCCACACAGGCTGGGCCTGCCCGCCTGGGGAGCGGCTCTGCCGAAAGGCCCCAGGGCCTGGTGGGCAGCGAGCTGGGCAGGAGCCAGCAGTGCCCCGGCAGCAGAGATGGCCAGCGGCCTCCTGGGCCGTACCAATGGGGACACGGCCAGTAGCTCACGGGAAGGGAGGGATCGTCTCCTCTGCTCAGCACTTGTTAGACCATATCTGGAAGACTGTGTCCAGTTTTGTTGCCCCCCAATAGAAGAAAGAGATTGATAAACTGTCACAAGTTCAGCAGAGGGCCACCAAGACAGAAAGGGGCTTGAGCACCTGCCCTGTGAGGAGACGCTGAGGGAGCTGGGATGGTTCAGCCTGGAGAAGAGATGGCTCTGGGGGTCCTAACAGCAGCCTGCCCGTACCTACAAGGAGGGTTATCAAGAGAGTGAAGCCAAACTCCTCACAGTGAAGCATGGCCAGAGGTCGAGAGACAACAGACATGAGTGGAAACCAGAGAGGTTCAGACTGGACATAAGGAAAAGCTTCTTCATGCAGAACAGTCAGGAGGTGGGACAGGTTGCCCAGAGAGGTTGTGGAGTTTCCATCCTTGGGGGCTCTCAGGACCATACAGGACAAATCCCTCAGCAGCCTGGTCTGAGCTCAGAGTTGACCCTGCTTTGGGCAGGAGGTTGGACAAGTGACATCCCGTGTCACTTTCAAACTGAATAATCCTGTGATTACTTACCAGCCACCTTCAGAAACCTTAAGGAATGATAAGAGAGAACCCCAGGGCTTTTTTATTTCATGCACTGAATGAGGTGCGATACTGAACCCAAATTTGAAGGTCCAAAATATTAACACAAGACTTTAAGCACTGTGTTTAAGAAAATCAACTATCAAATCTCACTGGTCCAAACTGAAGCCATTGCAGGTAAGTACAACTTAAGAAAGTTAACTTAAAACTTAATTCTTAAATTTACCAGAGGTTTTAAGCAATCCAAAAATTCTCTAACATAGGTACTGAAAACTACCTATATGCTGCATTTCTTTTGAATATAATATACTTAAGTGTGCAATGTTTACACAAACTCGAAGCTATCTAGTAGGTTAGAGTAGCCCCAAAGGATGTTACAATAAATATGGTTTAAACTGCATCTAAGGAACTAGGTTGCACTTTTTCCACTTATTTTCAAGGATTCCTGTACCACCCCTTTACTTCTAACACAGAGAAATAATAACCTTCATTATTTTTGCATACTTCAAGGTTCTTATGTGTTATTAAGTCAAAGCCCTTAGACTGTCATAAAGTGGTTCTAGTCAGCCTTCACGTCCCTCATTTATTCTGAGGAGCAAAACAATGAACTGACCAGCCCATCTAGAAAGAGTATGCTCTGTCAGTAAAATGAGTGCTATCCTCACAGAGTAATCATGTCAAACGTTGATATTAGCATTACTACAAGCAGCACTGAAGCCAGCAAGGCAAGGTTTACACAAGGATCAGCATCTTTTGTTACATCTACTGACAACGCTGGAAACGAGTTACAAGCTTACAAAGCAAAAGCTATTGTTCAAGCTTGAAATAAAGGCAACAGTGTTCACCGATTCAGGAAAGCTGAAAACCATCACACTGAGTTGAAATTAGGCATGTTTATCAGACCAGCTGAGAAGAAAAGGAGTTAGAGCCCAGTAGAGGGGAGCGAGATTTGTTAAGAATCTTTTTTTTTTTTTTTTTTTTTTTTAAAGTATTCCTTTTTTTCCTCTCCCCCTAAAGGGAAAGGTACTAAAATGGTGGGACTAGCTGAAGTGGACAAGAAAATTACGTGGTATAAAGCCACTGAGTTAATTAGTTTTAAGATTTAATAGATTTCTGGATTTCGTTCCCATGCTTGTCTTTCAAATGCATTTTTACAGACTTTCCTTGAGGATTAGGACAATGGTGTGAGAAGTAGTTTTGTAAGAATTTTTCTCCCACTCTCTTTTAATAACTTTGAAACTTCATACTGGTGCACTGCAGTTGTTTAGCTTCACTGGCACAGCTTCCACGAGTGCATTCCACTGAAGTACATCAAACAAAATACTGTTAGGTCATTTTGATAGCTCAAAAATAATCAGGACATCAAATATTCAGTACTCAAGACTGAGAAGACACATTTTTTCCAATAATTATACGAAAATTCACATTCCGAACAGTTCAGCTCTTTGCAGAATAAATTCTGATGATCCACATCTATTGGCTACACAAATGAATACTGCCTATCAGAAAACATGAATTTAATGTTTTAACAGAAACAGAATTACTGGTAATTGTCTCCAGAGTCATAAAGGATTTGCCACACTCTGAAAAACTATCTATTTAAAAGTTATAAGCTTCTTTATTCTACATATTTGGGTTCTAACACAGATGACATGCTAGAGTTATTTGTCAATAACTTTAAACCATAACATCTGTAAATTATAATTTCTGCCTCCAGAGTAAGGACTGCTATGTCAACACAATCAGCAAAGGAATCTAGTGTCTTCAACTAATGTACTTTCTAGATCAAGAGCAGCAGGGTCTTACTGATTATTATTACTTGTTACTCTAATTCTTCAATTAAACTTCTATGTTCATTCCGTATGAGAAAGCTGTAAAGAACTGGAAGTATATTCACCTGTCGCAATGCCTAGATTTTTAGCAGCAGGAATACTACTGATGTGTGCAAGAGGTCCCACAAGTCAAAAAAAAGCTGAAGTGTACACTATTTGCAGACAGACTGAAATGCTTTTCACTGAAAAAAGGGTCCAATCTTCTAAATTGTAAACTTTTCCTCAATGCCACAGGGATATTAGAGCTTTCCAGAGAACCAGCTGGAAACATTTTAAAACTATTAAGAATATTTTTCTTCTAATGTCTTTCAAGGAAATGGCTCTACCATTTTCATTTAATCATAGAATGGTTTGGGTTGGAAGGGACCTTAAGCATCATTTGGTTCCATGGGCAGAGCCACCTTCCACTAGACCAGGTTGCTCAAAGCCCCATCCAACCTGGCCTTGAACACTTCCAGGGATGGGGCATCCACAAGTTCCCTGGGCAACCTGTTCCAGTGCCTCACCACCCTCATAGTGGAGAATTTCTTCCTTATATCTAAGGAAGATAATCTATAATCTTATAATCTTTTAAACAATCTATAATAACCTATAAATAAAATAATTAAATAATCTATAATCCTATCATCTTTTAAATAAAACTATGGAGGTAACAAGAGAAAAAAAACTCAGTCTGGGAAGCTAAAGTGCTTTCTGGACCAGAAAGTCTACAAGTGTTAGAGAAATTACAACATGGTGGTGGCTAATGTAAAGTACTGGTTAGATTTACTTATATACACATGTACACACCCCCATGCACTCACACTGCAGTGACTCCGACATTTCTTAGTGTTATTCCCTTGACTGCTGTGTTATTACTTTTTCATATAGTTCTCAGACTTTGTTGCAGCTTTACATAGGTGCAGTAGAAGTTTTCAGAAATGTTTATGTGAAAATGGAGGATGGGACTGCAGGCAGAATCTCTCAACAACACTTCAACACAGTTGTCAGAAGACACATTGCTGCTCTAATAGATGTGTCACTATAACAAAAAAAATGAAGAAATTAAATAAATCTGATTTTGTCGAAGTCCCACACTGATGAATATAATATTTCTGTTTAAACAAAATTTAAACTGTTCTTACTTGATTTCAACACAGACATGTTAATGAAATAAAAAACCGCATACAATGGATCAAATTATCAATCTGAATATATTCTGCAAATGAGAATCATTGCAGGAAACAACAGGGACAAGAATATCTTAGTGCTCAGGGTCCCAAGTTGATGATGTAAGGACCTTAAACTTACCATGTTATAGGGCAGTGCCATGTTAAGATACCCGAATGGGCTGTGAGAGATCTGGCATTTCTAGATGGGATAAGACACAGCTGGTAGCTAAAAATCTCAAAAACAGTCTGGCCTCATGAGCAAAGAATTTTTATGGGGCTGTTTGGCTTTTCTTCCTATGGGGCCAGGTGCAGCTTTGCACTAACATGCATTTCAGTACCTGAGGTATTTCACTGACAGTCACTCAGGGATTATAACATCAAGCCAATTACATCAGGGATATGTCCTTTAGCTTCACTTTCTGCTTCATTAGACTTTCTATGTGACCTTGGTTAAGTAAACCTCTGTTTGCATTTCCAATTTGTACTATCATGATATAAAATACTCCCCATCATTAAAGTAGCTAAATGCAACTGAAACTGTGAGATACTAATGCTGAAATGGAAGGTTGTGGGGAATGTTCTCAGCCTATTCTGATTATTGAAGCAGTTAGAAATTAAATTCCACCTAAACCTATCAAGTACCAGTTTTAAAAATCAAACTCACTAGGTCTAGAAAACATTTCAGAAAGGTCTCAACTGCTTAGCATCAGGAGCGCTCCAAAGGGCTCAAGTAGCTGGTTTTCCTTTTCCTCTTGACCAGTGCCCATCTGTAACCAGCTACATCTTACAGATGTTTCTGTAAGATACATTTTAGGATATAATTGTAAGGATCTGGTGAAATTCCATCACTCTTACAATTATTTCCTTTGATTCACGCCACCTCCTCTTTCCCTCACCCTCTGTGCAAATCCTGCCTCCCACTGGCATTGCTGTGATCCACTGAGCAGCAGTCAGACTTTACCAGACAGGTACCTGAAGCTGCCTCTGCAGGAAACACATGATGGCTGGAACCACGCTGTACTCTGAGATACTTTCAAAGGTGGCACTAAAGTACTTACTTTGACAGCCTCAACGTGAGGGCTACTAAAGATATCCGTCTTTTCTTTGCTCATAGAGAAAACGACTGTACTGGGCAGCGTGGGATGAAACAGATGGCATTACAGAAAGTGGCATTGTTTTAAGTCATGCCTTTTCGTTCTCTGTTAGGGTATGACAACCTTGATGTCTCAGGCTATTTTCTCCAGGAGAAAAAAAAAAAGTTGCATACTATTTCTCAGAACAGTGAAAAACAAAGAAAAGGCCTATTTTAGATTTCCCAGGTAAGATACAATGTCTTATATCAGACAAATTTCTATTTAGTAAAATTGTTCAAAATTGTACTGATCTCCTGTTTTTTAATGACAGTTCTGAAACCCTTTTCGCATTTCTTGATTCTCAGAACATGTTTCCCTCAGAAACCTCCATCATATGCTAAATACATCTTGTCAGAAAGAATTGGCACAATCTAAAAAAGTGCAATACAGCCATTTTGCTTTTTTGTTTTTAACTTAATCATGGGTCACACTTAATATGGCTTAAAAAACAAAAAAAAAAAAAGAGACCTCTGTAAAAAGACTCCATAGCAAATATTGTTCTATCAAAACCTTGAAGGTCATTCCGCTAACAGCATTACTTAGTTTTGTCACCAAATACCATATTTTCACTGATTAAAAAGTCTTTATTTAATTGCCCATACGTTAATTTTCATGTAAATGACAAATTATCTACCAGCATGGTTATGTTATGATGCCTATGTAATTCCCTGGAAAAAAAAACCCTGCACACATTATTATATATAAAGGCAAAAGATGCAAAAGAAGCATCTGAAACACAAATACAGACAGATTTGAGAATAAACTTTAAATACTGAAATACTGATTAAATTAATCATTTCTATATAAATGGGAACCTATAGAACCTGGAAACCTTTTGGTGTTTGAGGTTTTTGGATATGATGGTATCACAAGACAGAGTTGCATACAAGCCCCTTCAAGTGGCCTGAAGTACATAAAAATTAACTTTTCATTCTGTTTTCTCGATGGTCGTGCTTTGGAAGAGCATAAATTTGTGATTGGCCTAGAAACAAATAAGTCACTGTATGACACATATTTCCATTAAATTCCGATTAGTTTTAAGAACGCACAATGGGATTCTAGTTTTCTTAAAGCCACCGACATGTTTAAATATTAAACTGTTGTCTCCCTACCACAGTACTGAAGCGTGCATAAGACTGAAAATCTGAAAATATTACAAATATTAATGTTCTCTGGACCATAAAATAGTATTCCAGATTCTGTTAGAAAATATGGATGCATGTATATACATAAGGCAAGTGATGATGTACTGTGCTGAAAACACATGGAGAAAATCAAAACTTATGTACTATCTTGAGAAACATTTCTGTACTTTTTTTTTTTCTTTTTGTTTTTCCCCTTTTCTCTTCCCTGTGCTTTTTTGGGGGGCTGGAAATTCTGACCAACAAAAGGGAATATTTTACTTTTGGTCATCTTTTAGGAAATGTAAAGCTCCCAACACTCACTTTATACAAAACCGTATTCTAAATTTTTATTGATAGATATTCCCACTAAATACCTATTCATGATTGAATTGCAATGATCTAGTATATTCATGGCTAAAATCTGCCAAAATTCACAGGACTGTATCTAGTACCCATTTTAAAACTCAATGTACTGAAAAAGTAGAGATAATTCTCAGCTCATTCAGCCAGGACTTAGTTAACTCCTTATCATATCCACTCTCTTGGTACAAACATCCCAAAGATTTTTTAAAAATAAAACAATTTAAATAATTTTAGGTTTTTACTTTAGTAAACCTGTTTCTCAACTTATACTACATACATATAGAAAGAACTAATAATGCCTTCCTATTTTTCCATAAAATCTCAGACCCAATGCTGACATTACAGCCAATTATTTTAAATGAGTACTGGTGTGCAGTTTCTATTTCTATTTCATTTGGAAAGTAAACTCAGATCATGCTTGTGAAACACAGCTCCACTCCTAACTCAACTCTATAAAAAGAGAAAGTAAAAAAATGGCATTATTCTCTTGAAAGTATCAGATTGTAGCATTCTGTCTAAAATGGGTCAAGATTTGATGCAGAATGCTGACAAGGTTTTTAGACACAACCTTCAGTCTAAAATTGTCACAGGCTCTCCATCTGGCACATGAACTGAGTATGTGCAATTGTCAGCAGTAGTAAAATCTTTCATTTAGAAGACAATGTGAATGGAAAAAGACTGAGCCTTCACTGTCCGAAAGATTTTAATTGTTCAAAAAATAGTTGGCAGGTAGCTTAAGTGATGTATATACAAGAGGTTCCCCTTCACCCTACATCCCTAACTTCCACGTCCTTTTCTGATTTTTTTTTTCCTTAGTTCTGTACAAACATTTATATTTAAAAAATTCAAGCAGCACAAAGTTTATTTAAACATTATTTCAGCAGTGGTGCTTCCTCAAAATGACTAAAGTCACTACCACATTCTTGCGGGTATACCACTCTCCTAGTGAAAAAGCACCACACAAGTCAGTAACTTTTACTCCTGTGGAAAACAGAATACATTTTTTCATCCTCTTCAAAAAATAACTGAACAAGGTGAATTACATGCCCCTTATTGCCAGTGACATGAATTGGCATCTTGAAGATCCTTCCAGAGACCTACAGTCTCTGATAATCTGAAATGTAGGTCTACATCGAGTCATAAGAACTTAAACCTTACATTCTGGTATTTTATTGCAAGTTACAATATATTCATCCACAATAAAATAAAATAAAATAAAATAAAATAAAATAAAATCCTACTGATGACTGGCACGCGTAAAATGACTGAATCATAACATTCTTTGAAACTGAATAAAACTATCTTTTTTTCATTTTAGTTCTCAATTCAGTGCAATTTAAGTGCATTCTGAATAAGCTTACACAACCAGCAGCCCTTATTCACATTCACCGTCCCTCTCTGCATATTCTGTGTGTGTCTGTATATACACACACACATATAGATATATAAAGAAATTAACAAAACTAACACAGAGTAAAATTACAGCAAAACAATAGGTAATACATGGGTGTCAGGTTCTCTGAGATCTCAAATTCAACTATTTTTGCATAATCATCATTAAGATCATAAACACAAGGCAAATTTTTCTGCATGCTACCCATGACCAAAGGTGGACTGATTCCTAAATAAAATGGGTATAGACAAGAGTAGCACTGCAGAATAGACAGTATCTTGCCTGTAAAACTTCAGTTAACCTTTAAAACTATAAGAACTCCTCTTTTGGAGAGCTAACCAGAGTCAGCATGCACTTACTTCAAAGGAAAGGATAAACACTATTCTGAAAAGTAAAATAGACAAGAGCAAGGTTATAAAAATAACTTGATGTTTAACACTGGCAAATTTCTGCTTTCCTTGAGACTAACAATTGTTCCCTTCCAAAACCTATAACATACAACCTTTTATACTTTTAATCTTAGTTATTTCAAAGGGATATCTCAGTAGAATCATACTAAGTTCAAACTTCTTCAGCAATCCAAACTAGAAATCTCACATTTTTGCATGCTTACAGTGATAAAGGAGCACTGCCAAAACAGCTAAATGCTACTTTCTTTGCACGTTTTTACCTTTTGTAACTCTGTTCCTCTTATATTGCCATTCCCATTGCCTGCTCTACAGCCACTCATGCAAGTCTTTACCCTTCTCATCAATCTGTTCCCTTCCCTAAAAGGTCTTAAGTTTTCTAGGTTTGCTGTTCATCCAGAAACTGTCCTATGGCAAATCTGTACAGCTTTGTAGCATTTTCCAGATCTCTCAGACACACAGCTCATGGTACCCGAAGGCACCACCATTATGAAACGACATATTCTAGTCACAAGAGCAAAAACTTAGTATTAGAAATAACATGCTTTGAAGATAACAAGTCAGTATAGAAATATATTTTGCACAACACAGGTTTGCAGTTACCCCTCTCTGCCTCTCTTTCATCATTTGTCAGAGCTGCACACTAGAATCCTATTTTGGCAGCCAAAGTGCAGGTTTTCCGATGGGTTGTGACAGCCCTTTGCCACAGCAAAGCCTCAATTAAATGCATTATCCTCAGGCTTTAACAGAAATCTTAACTATTACACCCACTTAGATCGTTTTCCCCAAGAACCCTGTATCAGGGGGTCAAGCAAACTAACGTTCAAGTGCTCAAGATTCACACACACCGCTCTCCGTCCTCTCCCTTCTAACCGGGACTGTCAAGGCAATGATGAAGCTTACAGGTTTATTGATTTTTACTCCTGTGAATCAGGTCAATTGGAATCATAACAGGGTTATATTTAGCAAGAATCTCTTTTGTCAGGCTCAGTGGATTCACTGACAAGCAGTTTTTCCCATTGTAATTCAAATCTTTTATCCAGAAGACTATTGAAAGTATACATGCACAATCACAACGGCATAGAGTATCTGCTTGTAAAAACAAACAACCCTTCCAACCCAAAAATATATGTCAACATATTATAATTAAGACCTCCAATCTGAATCCAGTGATGAACTGTATTTTAGCAAGTAACTCTAGTATGTCCTTAAAACACACATGAAGTTCAATCATGATATTAAATCATCTTTATTCACTGGGAGATAAGTGCAATTAGGAACCAACATGGGGGGGGGGGGGGGGCGGAGGTGTCAGAGTTTTTCAGTTCACTCACTGCTTTTTACAACCCCAGTTTAGATGTTTTAAAAAATATATTGTCAACTGACTTTTTGCTACAAGTTAAACGCATTGCATTAATGAATTTAAAAGTCATATTTTGCAGATGCTCTTGGAGGAAAATAAGACTTTAAATCAAGTGCAAGAACTAAGCTTTGATAATAATTTCAATCATAAATCCTGCCTTGCCACAGTTAATTAAAAGTTACTTAAATGCTAAGCTGTATCAAACATTCACTTTAGTTACTATAAAGACTATACATTTGTTCAGAAATTCCTATTATATCCTACCAAAGTGCAAAATCTCAGTCATAACAAAGAACTAGGAGATGCCTTTTTCTATTTCTTAGCTGGTTAAAGAAGGAAATACATGCATAACTATCAGGAAAACTAACAGATGGCAACAGTTAACTTACCCTGTTTAGCAATTTGTGTTGAAATCAAGTACTGTAAATATCCTTCAGCATTGTCTTACATAAATAAAATTCTCTGTTGCAAGACTACTCAAAGTCCCTCTAAAAGATGAGATACACGAAACAACCTAGGTTTTAAAGCAATGTACTAACAACCTAAAGAAAATGAAAAATGACTGAGAAGTGACGGTTGAAGAACTGTTGCTATATTTAGAGTAGTTAGCTAATTTGAAGGCAGAAGAAAAAAGATACATGCTCAGTTTTTGAACTTCTGAGCGAAACAGCCTAGCATTCTTGTTAAAAAAGCAATTCTTCTCCAGTGAAGAAATTAATACATACGTACCAGAATTATTTTACTGAAGTGAGCAACGGCAGAGACATTTCAAATAGATACCATTATTAAAGAACAGAGACAGCTATGAAGCTGAGTTTTATCTGAGGTATCTAAAGGCATTAGAAAGGAAAGAGATGAATATCTACTCACCAAAAACACTGGCGATCTAACAGCAAGGCTTGTCTCACATCTCAAGTTTCCAGTTCCAAGAGAAATCATATGTGCACTGATAGAAAGATGACAAAAGGGCATGCTGTGCTCTCCTCTACTTCAGTTGAATGACAGCTCTACTAACAGGGAACCGAGACACACACTGCAAAATCTAAGAGTGGGTACTTGATATGAGCATGCTCAGGATCTAATTTAAAATGGCCTGATGCTTCATCTCAGCATGAGATGGCCTACTTCCAAACAATTTCAGAACTTTAAGTCAAATCTAAATCATAAATTGGAATATGCAAAACTCAGCCACTAAGCAGTATTGATTTTTTTTTTTTTTTTTAAAGCTGCACTGATGCACAGATAATTATTTGCACTACTTCTCTGAAAGGCATCCTGAGGCTTAAACACTATCATCATGTGCTTGAATGTAATTACATGATGCCACTGTAATAGACTGAAAACCTTTTCAGGATAGCATACGATTTGAACACTAAGCAGCACAATTCATAAATCAAAGACAACAAATCTGTTAAATATTCTCCAAATCAATTTAAGAATTATCCTACCTGGTGATTTCTGGGCAGCTTTTTTTTTTTTTTTAGGGGGTGGGAGGCAAGAAAGAAGGCAAGAGAACTGTCTAACAAGTGATTTATGTTCCAGAGCAGTTTACCTCCACTTAAAATCTGTTTATACATAAAGAAACCATTTAGCTTCTTAATGCAACAATTTCTTTTGATATCAAAAGCCAGGTTATTCACATGCAAAAATCCTATGTCAAAGAAAACAGATATTCAAACCCTTTCTCTTTACAGATTAAGATCTTTTAATTCACCCACAGACAGACACAAGTAGTATAGAAGTCTTCTATGTTTTGATTTGCTCTATCTCACAGGCCTCTTGCCATATTTATTGTATATTCATTTTTTAAATGAAACCACTATGTCTTTCCCCTCCTGTGGAAAGACAAAAGTTATGCCCTAGGCAATTTTGCTTTTTTTAAATGCTTTCCTGCTTATCATTCAAACTGAAAGCAAAGCCAGGCAGGCTACTTCATAAATGCTGTATTTTAAAAGATGCTATATAAAAACCAACATAGCCCACCTTCTGGTCTCTACCACAGCTGGGCATAGATGTCCTTAACTGAATTTGAAATAAACTCTATTACTTGGCAGGCATGTATCAAATCCTCTACTTTTAGTATGGTGGATAAAGGTTAATACAATATTTGATAGAGAAGCAAGACATTATTCTTAAGCTTCACTAATGTCTACAACTAACTTAAAAATGAGATTGTTTTCATATGTATGCAAAAATGCTTGCATTTAGTATGAGAATCTGCAGCTTCAGCCATAGTGATCCGAAGTCTAAGACTCACACACTGCACTCCTATGCTTTGAAAATCCTCTTGGCAAGAAAACAAAATATTTACTAAGGTAATTAATTTAACAAACATCCTTGCCCTTTGCCTTTGAACTCATACAAAACGACAGGAAGCACTTTTACTTCAGAAATTCCTTCTGGGCATAAACCCAGAAATCAAGATGCACAACAGCGCTATGGCACGGTTAAACCTGATTCACATGAACAAACTGAAAAATCCCATTTCATATTCCAAAGATAATACTACATCCCTATAAAAAGAAGTTCACGTAACACTAACTGCATTCATTTGATTTTTAATCACATAATACCTTGGTAGTTAGTTTTCTTACAACAATACATACAAAAAACAATCCTTGCTACAAGATCCGTCCAGGTTGCAAAATTCAAATGAATTCTACAGTCTACCATTAGGTGATGAAAAGTCTGCTTCTTTATAAGAATTTCAGTATTTTCTTGTCAGCTAATGAACTCTTTAAAGAAAAAGGAAATGAGTATTAAATCATATTTCACATTTTAATCTAATCTTATATTCTCTCATCACCTAACTTTTAATCATTTGCTCTGTTACTGTTTTCTGAACTTCTGCAGAGATTCAGACTGGTGAAATGCAACATATTTTTAAAATGCAAGGTATCATTAACATAAGAGTTGCCTCCTGAGTGAGAAACGTTTTCATCCAGGCAGGTTTGATCTAGCTTCATTCTTTTTTAAAAAAAAAAAAAAAAAAAAAAAAAGCCATTGAAGAAAGATCAATTGTACAAATCCATATCTACCTCATCAGTAGTTTGTAGTTTCCACATATAGAAGATAAAGGAGAAAAAAGTCACTAATGAGATCTGTTAAAATTGAAGTAAACACTGTTCTTTTGTTTCAGGTTTATTGGTCTTTGCTTCCCAAAATCCCATCAAGCTGAGCACAAATTATGAGAACTTTCTTTGAACTAGACAACAATTTACAAGTTCAAAAGGGCTGCTCTGAAGTTACATTTTTGTAGGTATGTTCTCCCCTAAAAGACACTTTTTCATGGAAGAAAAACCCTCTGCATTTCTTGGACATCTGCCCAACTTCTTAGAGGAGCTTAAGGAAATTCCAGGACAGTTTTTGTTCCTTCTTTTGATGAATCTGTATTTTATTATCTTAATGACCTACAAATTGTAGCTACAATAATGTAATGCAAAAAGGCTATGAATAGCACATAAAACCCAAGTAGTTTGATTCCACAACTAATGCAAAATGCTAATGGCAAAGAAGTCTCTCACTGAACTTGAAAGGGTTCCTTTACAGTGACATAAATTTGGGTTTCAAGATCTGTACATTTAATAAGAAAGTTTTAGAGCGAGTATAAATTTGCCAATTTGCAATCTAATAAACATCTCTTGAAGAAAAAAAATGAAATTAATACATAAGTAGGAAAATACACCCTGTACATAGGACTTCTAGAAAATAATTATTCTTCTGAACCTGACAAAGCTGGTATTAGATTAAAATCAAACTTCAGACCTGGAAGCTGAAACATTTTTCTAAAGTCTCTGAATTGATATCCAAACCAAAGCCTTGTTATCTCACAGCACACTAAAACTATGCCAGACTACCGTGTATTGCAATAAAGACTGAGTTCAATGAGCCCTAGGAGAGTATTACAGGAATAAGATTCATTTCAGTAAACTCAGAACACAGGTAGAAGACACGATAGAAAATGTTTAATGACTGAGGTGGTGGGGTTTTTTTCTATTAATATATTTATCAGGAAATCAGGTGGTGAATACTTAAGGCATCTTTGTTCCTTTATAACAGCTTCTTAGCAACAGTTCACACATGAACACCTTTGATCACCTGTTCTGACAGCAAAGCAGCTCATTTTAATAAGATTGGTGTTTTGCATTCTGTTTAGGTTCATTTTAAGTCTCATTATCAAACTCACCACTATTTCAGAATGAAGTATGATTCACTTTTAAGCTTATAACCAGGCTTTATATGGATTTTATTAAAAGCTTTGACTTATACAACTGATTTCTTAACTAAACATGATAAATTCTTCAGTAAATTATATACAGCTGAGTTTCACAAGACCTTCTGGCATCCTGAAAAGTATTCCACAATCATATGTCTCATACACAAGCTCTTTCAGCTCTCTTCTTGGCTTTGGCATGATCACACAAGCAGCTTTCCTGGATTTGGTCTACTATAAGTAATATCTCAAAATGCCTCTCTCAAATACTGCATCACAGATATCTAAAATTTCTTCCTTTTCTATATAGTTTAAAGCTACGTTCTCCAGAAACGTGTAGCAATTTAAAATGTTTGCCATTATGTTTTTACATCTTAACTATCAGCTGACTTCTTCAAGTGGAAAGAACATTTTTCAAACAAAACCAAGAAAAACTGTGTATCTGGGTCAGGACAACCATACAAGAAAAGCCACACATGCAAAGTTCAAAAGATGCGTCGTTTTTCTCTTATTTACATAATATCATTTACATTCTTGTTTTTATTAATAGTTTTGCCTGTGTCACACATTTCCCATGTGTCTGTTGTGTACTATTTAAGTCTTCCTATACTAATAAGTATATTTCTCTGGGTTTTTTTTCTTTTGTGATTATTCTTGCATCTAATTTGAAAATATTGTCTCGGTTTACAGCTTTCCTTTCCATCTCATGTGTTATTTTTGCCTTCTTCAACTTTCTTCTTTTATTTTTTCCCATGTTGTTCACCCATCTCCCAATGCCTTCAATACTGAAAGCAAATTAAATAGATGTTGAATATTACTCATAAATAGTAACTTCGAACAATTAGGAACAAAAATAGTTGAGAAAAAGGAACACGCAAATTTTCTGAACATTTATTAATGCACTTATCATATGGCTAAAGGCATCAGGAACCAAAATCAGGACTATGACATAAAAACACCATAGAAAAATAGTGTTTATCATCTGTGGTGTTTGTTTTACTTCTGTCACTATCAATATTTTCACAGTTTATCTGAATAGTTAACTCCAGACATTCAGAAAAACATCTTCTACTCCACCCAAGTTTAGCACTCTCAGTGCACCTGCAGCAAACCTAAAAAGAACAGATAGTCTTCAACTATCTTGTGGGGCTTGCACAACCCACCAAAAGGGCATTACCATTACTGACTTGAAGAACTTCTTTCTCTAAAGGATGTCCTCCTCACCTCATCTCTTCATCTGAAGGCTTCATGATGGAGGACTTGGCAATTACATGACACAGCATGAAAGGGCAAATGAGGCATCAAAGGATCGACAAAATACATTTATTACATCAGCTGAGAAGAGACCTGTATTCTAGTCCTTATTAAGTTATTGCAAGCCCCTAGTGAGTCTGTTTTTTTTGTAGTCTTTCACTCTTCATATGCCCACAATTAGATTGAATAGTAAACTATGAGTTTATGCATTACTATTTATATTGTTATTTCCTTCCTAAGTATAGGTATACTAAATGTTAGAGATAAAATAGTTTGTGCTTGTGCTCTTGAATAAGTATAATGGAAAAATAAGATTTGTATCTGCTGTTCACAGCTTATAAAAGCAAACTGCGGGTTGGTCTTTCATATATGACCATAGATGACTCATCTGGAAAACTGTATCAGACAATGTGCCAGAACATATAAAACTGCCATTGCTGCTCAGATCGTTACTGTTGTTTTCCAAGTTTATATATACATTTATCTTACAGGGTGTCTGAGACTAAGACTGGGTCTGAACCAAGCACCTTTCATAAATACAAGATACATATGTGCCTATCCTCATGACAAGCTCCAGCTACACAGAGACAGACAACCCACTACCTATCCTCAGAGGGACAGAATTCCCCCTCACCCATTATTCTCTTTAACAAATTTGCTTTTCTTTTAAAAATAGTCATTAGCTTTAGAAACACATTCAAGATGGGCAAGAGAACAACGGCCTGACAAAGGAACTGTACTTGGTAAGGCAAATTCTTGACTGTTTCTAAAATTCAACCCATTAGTGCCACTCCTTTTTATTTTGTGTCTATTCCCAGAATTGCCATTAAAAAAATCTAGTGATTCCATATATGAATATGTTTACTTCTGCTCAAACCTGACATTCTTAGGAATCCAATCTTAATACTTAATGTCCAAAGCAATTGATTTTTCTGCAGATGTCCTATAGTGCAAAAATTGTACAAGTCCAAGAAATTTTTTTAGGACAACATCACTACAAAGCTGGTTGGCTGATAACACATCCTTCAATTCTATTTAGCATCAACAAAAGCAGCATAAAATATTTTTCAGTTTGAGATGCAACACAGAACACAGCTGAAACAACCCATCAAATACAAGTTTCTGTGTAAGAAGCATTGAAGCTCAGCAGCCCTTTTGTGCTGCAAGACCTATAGTCATTTTCAAATCCATGTTCAATAACTGTCACATAGCACAAATCCCTTTTATTAACTGATAAAGTCAGAGTTAAAACTGCTGAGATCCCATCTGGAACATACCTGAATTCTCCTCTCAAAATAACTTACTAGCCGGCCAAAGCTCTTTGCAAGGTTCTTAAACTCAGTCTGAATCGCCCATTAACCTCCTTCATTATATTAATGGAAGGAATTCTAAAGTAAAAATATCCTTTTGTAGAGTTATCACCTAGTATTTATAAAACAATCATTTAATGAATTTAAAATTAACTATTTAGAAAAACATGCCACTCTGACAACTTGCTGTGTACCCGATACAGAATTACAGACACAAGCACTGGCTGAACCAATCTGAACGAGCACTAAGATCTCTGCCTCATCTCCCAAGTCTCTCAATATGCAAAAATTAAGTTGACAAAATACCTGCAGTGAAAGAGAAGACGACAAACTCTTCTGCTTTACAGAAAATGTAATATATTGCAAAGAAAATGTGTATCACTTATTTCAAAATTATTTAAAGCAAAAGACAGATCAGCATCACTAAATAGCAAGGTAAAAGAAGCTTACTGAAAGAAAGAAAAACACTGAAAGTGTTCCAATGGGAAAAAGAATACTAGGTTCAATGAAAACTCACAAACAGGCAACTTGAAAAATAAACACGTTGCAGGCTCTGAGGAATGACTTGCAAATGTGTAGAAGGTGAGAGCAGGAGAGACAGACTCTGTATGTCAAGCCTAATACAGCTCCTCTTTCAAACTTCATAATCAGGAGGCCTTTCAACCAAAAAAGAAATTAAAAAAATCAAGAGGAAAAAAACAAAAGGGCTGATAGAAGGTAAGGTCACTGCACAAAGCTCAGCTACATTATTTTTCTATATTTGTTTTCACAGCTGGAGAAGCCTCTATGGCACCCTTGTTCACCTCATTGACTCAAGGCAGATTGTTCAACAAATTAAAGTATTGGTTGAATAGGGTGAAGGAGCCAGATGGTGTTCTGTAACCACAGAGCTTATCTATTGTCCAAGGTATCCAAATTGCCTCAGTTCCACAGAATTGGAAGGTCCCTGACTTTGTCAAGTTTTACAGAGCTTCTAGGGTCAGCTAGAGGACTACAAACCAGGTAAACCCTGTGGTTTCTACCAGGCAAAGCAGTAAAAACTGTTCCAAATAAATGAATTAACAGGTATGAAATCTGTTGCAGCAGGGAAGAGTCACTAAAGCTTTCGAAAAGGAAAGCCATACCTCAGAGATCTATCAGACTTATTAGTAATAAATAAACAAACGAACAAAAACAAAAAAAAAAAACCAAGCAAACAAACAAAAAAAACCCAACAAGAAAAAAAGCAAACAGGCCTTTCAGCTCATAGAGAACCTGATTTTCCTAAAAGCATCCAATAAGGTCACTCATCAAAGCTGCTCAAAGAAACTAAGCTGCCAGAGGGTAAGAGGGAAGGTTGTCACATAGATGGTAACTGGTTCAAAAGAATGAAAGGATACAAATTAATAAGACCTGCAAGGGCTTGAGCTCACACATGCTCTTCATCCCGATTTCAAAAAGGAGATGAATACAGAAGTAAAACACTACCAGAGAGTATCTCCTACCAAGGATACTGTTTAGGATAACAACAACAAGGGCCCAATTGAAGAATTACACAGGAACTATATAAGATTAGGAATGCAAGCAGTAAAAGAGCAAGTGATATTTAATAGTGATAACGTAACATGATGCAAATGAAAAAAAACCACTGTATTTTACATTCAGTAATGGGCTCTGAGCTGACCATTTCTACTATGGAACAAAACCTTAGTATTGTAACAGATACCTTTTCATAGACTGGTCATCTCAGAGAATTCACAGAAAGTTCCGTGTAGATTAATCCTTACACACATACAAACGAAAAAAACCACAGAAGTTCCAAAAAATGGCAACATGGATGACTAAGGGTGTAGAGCACTTTCCACATGTAAGGAACAAAAATAGATTGATAGGCTTCAGACTGGGGATGTGATAAAGATCGCTTTATCACTCAGGCTTTTATGGTAAACAACGCACCACTGCAACTACATGAAAAGCAGGACACACCAAATGAAACTAGATGGTAGCAATTCAAAACTAAAAAGGTGATAGTCCTTCATACATGCAGTTGCAGCACGGAGCTCCATTTAGCCTCCGAAACAACTGCTGGTGGAGAGTTTGTGTGGGTTCAGGAATGAATAAAAAACCCCATCACGTGCAGCTAAATACAAAGATATCCCCTCTGCCTCTGGAAGTCACTGAAGCACAGACTGCTGTTGGCTGGGAATTCTTGTGTAGGTTCTCAAAGAACAAAACACAAATTGTCATCTCTGGCTATCTCAGTTTCTGGCAACGGCTGCAAAAAGTGCAAATACATTCTGTTAGAAACCCTGAAGACAAAAATGTATCAAACTACTAGATACAATTTCTCCTGTATTTGGCTGCTTTTCTCAGCTACTGTAAAGCCCAGTAGGAATGGTTTTATAGTATCAGTTTATTACAAATCTATGGTTTTTTAGTTTTGGTTGGTTTTTTTTTTTGTTTGTTTGTTTGTTTGTTTGTTTTTCCCCTCCCCCCAAAGTTTTTTCTATTCCTCTGGCTTCTCCAACGTCCTTTTCAACAAGACAGGGAACGATCCACCAACTTGTGGCATGACTTTCACTTCAAACTACACTAGCTTGCCAAATATAAAGATCTTCCTCCAGCAGGCCAGAACTTACGGACTGTTCCCTATTTCCCTGGAAATTGATATAAATGTAGCACGGATTATGGAAGGGAGAGGAGAGAAATTCTCAAGCCATAGACATTGAAAGATTATAAAACCAGTGAACAGGACAATTAAGCTCTGAATGATCCACAGCTAATTTGCAGTTGAACTTTACTACACAATACAGGTATGTAATTATAATTTTCAATCAGATACTTGATATAAGAGTCCTTGTTAGGGGGTTCCCACAGACAGATGCCTAAAACAGGGATACCGTTTAATATACTTGGACAACCAATTCACAAGCTAGTGTGTGTCTGTTTAATTTTATTCTCAACTGAATTACCAGATCCAGCACAGTACCGGATTAGCCGCTAATATCATAGGCTTTCCTTCTGTACAAGCTGCCACAAATTCAGCAGAGCTATCCTCACCAAGAACTCTTACTGTCAGATACCAACCACTTAAACCTGCTGAAAGCAAATCTAATCAAAGTGACAGTTAAAATAAAACCATCACAGATGAAAATCATCATATTACGGCTTTCACTTTTGTTAAAGCCAATTTAACTGATCTAATGAGCTTTATATTCCTCAATATGAAAAAGCCTACATGCTCCAATAAAAAACAGAGGGAGCAACACTTTAAATGCTTTTTTAATTGACTTTTGTTTTCAGGCCAACAGCCCGGGGATAAAGTTTCATTATTACTCCGATATTTCAAGTCCTTCAAAAAGTATACAATTTGTACTCAGGATACTATTCAAAGATGATTCACAGGAAATAAGCCAAAAACAAAAACACAAGAAAATCAACAATTAAATTGTGTTTACATGACTAATAAAAATCTCTTCAGTTTTGAATCCTACAGTCACATTTCAGTTAAGATAGCAAACACCAATAATATTTTGCAAGCTATTCATATTTTCTTAAAACACCCATCTTTAAAATTTAGATGTACTCACACTGACATGGGAATAATGTGTATTTACACTATCTTTAAGAACAGGAAGGTAAACACTGGAGATTTGTCTTCCTATAAAGTAAAGCCTCGCTCTCATCCAAAGCACTTAAAAAAAAAAATCACAGGAAATTTGAGTGGTAAAGAGTGTGGTACATTACAGGCTGAAACCAAATGCCAAAACCCAAATTAGTCCTGTGGTGGTTTTGGCTGGGATAGAGTTCATTTTCTTCATAGTAGCTAGTATGGGGCTATGTTTTGGATTTGTGCTCAAAAGTGTTGATAATACAGGGATGTTTTCATTACTGCTGAGCAGCACTTACACAGAGTCAAGGCCTTTTCTGCTTCTCACCCCACCCCAGCAGCGAGCAGGCTGGGGGTGCACAAGAAGCTGGGAGGGGACACAGCCGGGACAGCTGACCCCAACTGACCAAAGGGATATCCCGTACCATATGACGTCATGCTCAGCATACAAAGGTGGGGGAAGAAGGAGGAAAGGGGGGGCGTTCAGAGTGATGGCGTTTGTCTTCCCAAGTAACGGCTACCCGTGATGGAGCCCTGCTTTCCTGGTGATGGCTGAACACCTGCCTGCTGATGGCAAGTAGTGAATGAATTCCTTGTTTTGCTTTGCTTGCATGCGCAGCTTTTGCTGTACTTATTAAACTATCTTTATCTCAACCCACGAGTTTTCTCACTTTTCTCTTCTGATTCTCTCCAGCCTCCCACTGGCAGGGAGTGAGTGAGCGGCTGCGTGGTGCTTAGTTGCCAGCTGGGGTTAAACCACAACAGTCCAAAAAGGAAAAAGAAAAATTAATGGGCAAGATAGCCATGTGTGTGGCTTCAATGCAAGCTAGAGGAAATTCATTCACAGCTTCACATAAACTTTTCTTTCAAGCAGCCTCTGACAGGCTTTTTTTAAGCAACATTACTTAGGAAAAAAAAATACACACACACACACACACATTGATATGCAAACGGTCACAAAGCAGTATTGAACATGAAAATAGAAAAAGATTGCTTTGACACATTCTACCTGAAAAATAGAAAAATAAAAGAAAGGTTAAATGCTTCATTCTCCACAGATTACATGAGAACTTTATTACTTTAATCCACTGTTGAGGAGGTGAGAAGCAGCAGAAATTTGCTTGTGTTTAAAGACTGCTGCTGATTTTGCACCTTTTAAGCCATTTGTGACTCAAGATTTCAAAGCAAACTGCTAAAACAATTGCATAACTTTAAATAAAAAAAAAAAGAGATGACAAACTGTTGTTGGTCTTAACTCAAAATGAAGAAAGAAAAATATCTAAAAAAAGATTGAATTACTACAAGTAATTCAATGTTTGGAAAACAGAAACTTGGCACAGTATAGCGCAAGTCCAGGCACACTATCAGTGTGCAAACAGCATAAATGGACAAAACCTGAAATAGTGTTTATTTCAACTTGTCTACAAGTTTCTCTTCCCACTAGCAGCTCTGTCTACTACAACGTATTATACACAAAGAAGTTTATCATTGCAGTGTGCAGTTTTACAGTAAGTGATTTTGTAGACAAAACTCACAATGTTTGTTTGACCTGCAGAACTCAACCATGCACAGAGCAAACCCTACCAGACCATCCCTACAAAATTCTCAAGAAACCATCAGCAGAAGTTTAAGATTTTTATCACTTCAATTTCTCCATTAAAAAAAAAAAATTGGTGGTCTGAAGTGCTTTCAAAACAATTTACGTAGAGCTACAGATTTCCATACAATATCCTATGCTGTGCTTCAAACAAATTATATTATTTTTTTAAAACCCTTGAAACAATTATCTAGTTTACCCTGTATATACACATGTAATATTGTTACAATAATTATGAAACAACATTAATTATGGATTAATATTCTTTATTGGTAACTCCTTAGCTGCTAAGACTATAATGCTCAGATATTACAGTAGTACAAAAATGCATTACTGTGCTCTCAATTGTAGAGCAACGCCAGCCACACCGCAATAGGTTGGCAGTATTTTGTCACTAGTGAAAAATAAGACACTGTTGTATTTCTTTAGCAAAGAGTGTATTACAGGTGTTTACTTCTCGCAATATCTTGTATCTGCAAGGACTAATGAGACAGCAGTGTGAAATAAACTGCAAATATTAATTGAGGATTATTAATCAAGTATTAATGGCCTTTTAATTTTTCCACCTACAGGAGGGCAGCTCCCGAGGCATATACTTGCAGGTTCCATCTCATTGGGAGTCATAACACAGCTCAAGAAGTTGTTCTGGGATAGACATGATTGCACAGCAGTGCCTAGAGAAGATTCAGTGCCATCTTTCCCCCATTTTGAATAATTCATTCACTGTTAAAACAAACAAAACAACGCACATTCAAAACCCCACACATCTAAACACTCCCCATTCAAAAAAACAGAGTCTGAAATACAGTCACTTGTTTAGAACTTTCACAAAGAAAAAAGTGTTTTTCAAAAAGTAAGTTTCAATTAACGTGGTAACACGCTAAAATCCTGATCTTTGTTGGCAATCCCATCCTTCCCTCCCTCTCTCTGATGCAAGGTGTGTTCAGACTTGTGTTGTTTGTTTTTTTAAAACCTAAACTAGCCCAGGTAAGACACTCCCAGGGTTCCTATCAGACTGAAACATCAAAATATTATATGAGAAGTATTAAAAAAGTTAATTCTGCCATGAGTTTTAAAAAAATTGTTCTTAAATGAATGTATTTAGGACAAACATACATACTACCAATTCTTGAAAGTCAGTTTGTGTTACAGTAAGTATACTTACTGTGTTACTATTTGTGTTATTACTAAAGACTTGCTGTTAACAAAACACAGGAGTTGCAGGATTTGTGTGTGGGTTTGGTTTTTTTTTTTTGTTTAGTTTGTTTGTTTGGTATTTAAATAGCTTGCTATAAGGCTAATATTCAGTGAAATCCGTCACCCACCTGCCCCCAGATTTTAGAATTGCTATTTCCTTTAGGTTTTATAATGGGAGGTAAAAATCAATCTCCTTAACCAATAATCTAGCACTCCACTGCCAACCAATGTAAGTGAGAATCATGCAGAGAGCGCATACAGAAAGAAATGCTATCAAAAAATTGTTAGAAATACAAATATCCGAATTACATGCATACATATATTTTAGTGCCATTATTGTACCATCATTCAAAATTACTATTGCCGCTTCACATTTCAAACATGATATACTGAAGAACATAAACCCAAATTTGTTTTTCTTCAATACAGGCACATTTTGATTCTTTAACATTTCTTTGTGGTATATTACTTTTTTCCTTTTCTTTTTAATCTCTTTTGACAAACTGTTTCAGACTTTTATGAGCTTAAGAAGTGACTTGTGTCAGTTGACTGACAGGCGTTTGAATTTCCTGTTGAGTCTGAAGACAGAAGTTACCTTTGATGATTATCAAATTTATTCCTTCTGGATATGAATTTTAAAATGTCAATATTTATTTTAAAGACAAGATATAGCATCTCTGCTCTTTTTAAGCCTTGTAAGAGATACTGAAAAGTGTCAGCATTTATGTTTGCCTGTAATGTGCATTTACTCCAAAGCTTTTAATTTTATTAACACAAAAGCAGCATTAACCCTCAAATATTTTACCCTAATTTTAAAGTTTAGGAGCAACTTTAGAAAGCTTAACTGACTACTACACTGGTGTCCCTCCTGGCAACTTTCTGCTTTCAAACCATGTACAGATTGTCCATGCATCTTCATGTACGACTGCAGGTCAGTGTGGCAACAGGCCCCAATAACGTTCTAAAAATCACTTCCCAATTCCTCCTCGTTCTTGAAACCATCAAGAAATTCTACTCAGATGTCAACTTCCTTCCCCAGAATCCTTATCAGTAGCCCAGAACAATCCATATTTAAGTGGTTCATATAAGCATAACCTAAAGAGCCAGAAAAACCGACTGTTCACAAGTTTATTCCCAATGGTAAGTGTGACACAATAATTAATTGTAGGAAGTATATCTGAGAATAATTACGCATAAACTAGTCCTTTTCTTTGGCACTGCAGTACTTGGCATGGCTTTTGCAACCTCAAGTCACTTCACCTGGAAAAATCTTATTCCTGTGCCAAGGAGCCAAATATCTCCTCCATTAATATTTTAATGTGGAACATACATAACCTATTCACAGAAGTATCTGATAGAAGTAACTTGATCTGCAGTGTAAATTAATGTACAAATGCCACTTAAACCCCCCCCCCAACTAAATCCCATCCAAACCTTTAGCTTGTCCTGAAAAGACTGCAGTCCGCATTTCCACATACTTACAAACATACCTACATTTATCAATGCAATTGCACACATGATGCAAAATAGCCTACCATGAAGCCATTAAGGATTGAGATCAACTTTCCAGATTAGACAATTAAATACTGTCATCAAAGGAAAAAAAAAGTCACTAAGCATTTAGTCATTCCTAATTTCTGGGTTTCTCAAATCTCAACATATGGGTCCACTACTATAAATAGTCAAACACTGCTCTAACAAATAAAAGCAGCTTTCTAAAAAGCTCAACAAATCAGAGGGATGTATGTGTCAGGAAATAAACCACTTTTGGCAAGAAGATACTTGTTTAATTTAACTAATTAACAGTAGAGTCTAATCATGCATGTCACGTTTATAAAACATCAATACCTATTTCAGTTAATTCCTTGACATTGCTTTTGAAAAGGAATTAAAAGCTAGGAATGCTTTCCATATGTCATTTAAGAAGCTTATATAAGAAACACTGCTGCTGCCACTGCCAATTTGAAATGAGTTCCATCTTTAGCCATAAATTATAAAATAGACTCCAAGGTTCTTATTCACAAATTCTGTTTTGCAACAGGAATGGGAATATGATGATTTAAATCCAAGTAACATATCGTGATTTCTCCAGACTAAGAGTGTTACAATGAATTTGCCCATTACCATGTGCTTCCTGCTGGTCCTATCCTACCTTCTTAGAAAGAAAGTTTAATAGTTACTTCTGAATGTTTTACTCTGTGTCTAGAGCCATAATAAACTATCCAGACCTGTCAGGTGATAGTTTAAAAAAAACAAAAACAAAAACAAAAAACCCCAAAACAACACAACACACACACACACACACACACACAAAAACCCCAGAACAAAACCACCCCACAAAAAAAACCCACACCATTTTTCTTCTTCCCTCTGGTGTATTCTGGTTTGTGTCTTTGGCAATTTTCAGATGTGAAATAAGGGGATATACCCTATTCATGCCATTTTGTTGAGATCAATTTCAAAGACATTAAGAAGGAATAACAAGCATCACATGGTTTGGTTATCACCGAAATTCAACCCAGAATGATTTACCCAGTGACAATATTACAGAAAACAAAGAGACAACTTACTGGCAATAACCAGCTGTCAAAATAAATGATAGGTCATCAGTAAAACAAGTTCACAGTTTGTAAAATGACAGATCACTGCCAATTAAAAAAGTAATTTTAGGAACCAGCTTGACATTTGCTTTTCCATATATGTTCTGATAATTTTAAAGTGTCTTTGATATGATTGGCAAAAAATATCTAAATGTTTTTGTTAACAGGAAGAACATAATGAACATATTTTAATTGTATTTTCGTTACGTTCCTTGAATTGATTCGGAGACAAAAGTCAGCACTTCCATAATGCAATGAACTATTTTCATTCCCTCCCCTAACATTCAATCATTTCAAGGACATAAAAAGCAACAGTCAAAAATATTTTGCCAGTTTTTCCCCCTCATATATACTAACTGGTTTAAAGCATGGCTAGCCAACGAAGACAAGCATGCTTGTTTTTACAGGAAGGATGAAAACACTGAATATTACAATTCTCTTCACCCCTGACATACCTACTTTTCCCATGCCATCCTCATTTGTGTCCCATTAAATTTTACTCCACACCCTACTCCCACATTACTTTTTTGTCCTCATAGCCCACTTCTAAGCTTATACCAAAGTAAAATATTAGACTGGACATCAACTGTGTTCTTGTAACAGGTTTGCAAAGAGGAAAAAATACGGAGAGCTTGGAATAAAGACTGAAAATACCGCCTGCTTTAAACAGTCTGGATAATCTCTGCTATTAAAGCAAGGCAATATTAATGACAGATTTCTTTCTAGAAGAATCCTAGTCTTTATGTTCAAATTCAAGGCCTTGCCTGAGTTTAATTAATCCTAAATACATAGTATTTATACATACTGTATTTACAGTATATGTTTACTGCAGTCAGTATTTAGACTTGTGCAACAGACTACCATCACCTCTTACTCAGAGGCTGAGCTACTCGGTCTTCTCCAAGAGCTACCACCACACAAACCAGGATATGAAAAAGGAATATCACTCCTCTGCCGAGGTGCTCAGAGTAAGTGACGCTAATGCTTCTGAAAAGAGAAAAGCATTATTGCCACAGTCAGTATCGTGCCCCTGGCGGTGCTTGCTCCGAGTTAGAGAGAAAGCTGACAAATATTTCCCCCACCTCTTCCCCCTTGCTTCAACACGTTACTCCTATATGAGGATGTATTAACTGAAGCTAGCCATCCAGCTCCTCCAGCAAAGCACTGGGACAGGCAGGAGAACAGGCAGTAAATGCTGCCATCTACCAGAAAGTCGAGAATTTTCCATTTCAGCTGGCAGTAAGCAAGCGGGGAGGTGGGAGGGGGAGGTGGAGGAGTTGCTGGATAAACACAGCAGCCTAACTCTTATCGAGTTGTAATCTTTAAAATATAAAAGCCATTAAATGAAACCCACAAGAAAAAAGACCTTTCAAAAAGTGGAACTCACATCCAAGTACAGAAAGCAAAAACTTAAAGCTGCAATTTGGCAGGCCAAGAAAAATCACCTCTGGCATGTGGCACAAAAATCGAACAGAAGTTTTCTCCAAACAGACAAAAATCTTCCAGAATCTGAAGAATTGATTTGATCTGAAGATGCAAAAGGAGCACTCAAGACAGACAAAACCACAGCAAAAGAGCTAGCCACATTTTTCTAATTGGAGAAACCAAGTTCCCCTTAAAATTGCCAAAGTATTTCTTTATAGCAAGTTTGCTTTGAGACAAGTTTATAAATGTCAGTACAAGAGATTTATTTTATGGAGCTGATATAAGTGAACTGCAATAAAACTTCCAGGTCACATTAGTATTTACTCAATAATCCTAAGGAAATAAGGAAAAAAAATGAGTAGTATGACATAACAGCATAGCTTTCATAAACTGACTTTTGTATTGGAAGAATGAAGGTGCCAAATGGTGATCCTATGTGCTATAAAGTGCTCCACTTTTTTCAAGTTTAGCTTCTGTATTGGGTGAGTTACCAGGTATTATAATGAAGAACAGAATTAACAGATATTTCAACATATACAGTACACTGCAAAAGAGTCAACATCACCTTCATGGGGAAAGCCTTACCTTGTGCATTTACTGCAATGGAATCATACTAATCAGACCAATATGCTTATCTCAGAAAAATACCATTTTCACCAAGTCCTTCATTCAGACCCCTTAAAGAAGCCTAATTGCAATGAAATTAGCAAAACAAAACAGAATCCTCTCTATGTATGGGTAGGAAGATGCAAAATACAAGAACCCATTATACTCAAGATATTCATAAGCTATCTGAAAAAGCAAGTGAATAACACGGGAATAATTTGCAATTGATAGGAAATTATTCAGGACAGGCAAAATTAGATTGAAGAGAGTTGCCGAAAAAACCCATAATAGCCTGTGCCTGAGATACAAGATAGCAATTGAAACCGAGCGCATTAATTGCAAAGTGATTCTTACAGGAAAGAGAAGAACAGAGACAAAGATCAGGCTTGAATTAGGTGCCACCTCTCAGAAAAGGTCTGGAGGTCTACCCGCTGGTTTCAAGAAGTGTCAGCTCAGTGGCAGTCAAAAAGGCAAACGTGTTAGAGGAATTGACAACAGTAAACAACCATATAACCATGGAAGTCTATGGAGCACGGAGATCCAGTCTTGTCCCCCAACTCCGAACGCATACTGAAGGACTCCATGAGGGACAATCGGAAACACGGTATGGTCTAAAAGAGCAGAAGCTCAACTGAGCAGGACTCGAGCTTAGAGAGCGGGGAGGAGACACATGAAAAGCAGTGCAGATAAACTAGAAAGCTGAATTCACAAACAATACCAAAAAGCGATACTGAAAATTACTTCTACACGGGAAGCATTCATCATTTCAAGATGTAAGAAGCGGTAATGTTACTAGTAACTTTACTGAAAAGCAAGTTTTGTTTAACAAAAGAAACAAATGGAACTTTTAAAAATTCTGGATCTCCTTATTACAATCTATTCTGGAGAGCAAAAAAACCACATGCATATGAAGAATAAAGTACTAACAAATAACACAACACACTTTGGTGCAGTTTTTAGCTGCACCCACGCTCTTTATAGTTATCTGTCATCACACAGAGATCTCTTTAGTCTGCCTAGTACAGCCATTTTGAAGTTACACTCTGGATGACCATTGATTAAATAATAAAAAAAAAAACCAACCCAAAAAAACCAACCCAAACAAAAAACTCCCTCCATTTACTAGACAATTAAGATTGAGCTATAAAATAACACCACTTGGACCAAACGTCCCTAAGGCAGCCTTAATGTTTTTTCCACCATAGGAACATGGGTATCAGTGTAATAATAAAATAGAACATTTAGATTACAATAACATCCTACCCCTGAATATGCATTTAGGGAATGCACTAGCATTGTTTTGAAACTGGTATACAGTTCCTTATGAGAGCAAACTGATGCTTGTGGGGCTTTTCTCCCCTCCACCTATTAAAAAATATGTTAAATCGATACTCATGTCATAGCATAGAAGCTGCACTCCCAATTCACTAGTTTATTAACAAAAAACCAAATTCAAAAAGTCTATTATTCCCAACAGGAATATTTCCACACCCTAGCACAAAGTTTAATTACTAACAGCACTTCAGACTTCAAACCAAACTTTCAAAAAAAGCAAAGTTGTGATGCATCCTACAGAATATGATTTCAAACTGCATGGACTTAAATCCCTATATTACATCACAGCAAGGTTAATATTGTAATTCAGGTGAACTGACTGTGCTTTCCAATTTTGCCAACAACAATCACAGAAAGCAACATTTGGATAGGAAAGAGCACTAAAAGACTCTTTATTGTTTCACAGGCAGTCTAGTCAGTTGTTGCTACACATGTATTCATAAGAAAAACAGCATTAATTCCCAAAAGACTAAAATTAATTTCCCTGCAGAAGGAGCATTTACATATAAAAAACTGTGTAACCAGATGAGCAAAGGAAAATCAGAAATTCAGCTCCCCAAAGAATGCTGAAAACACTTACTCCAGCATGCAAAGCAAAGCAAAGCTGATTCCTAAATATGCCAGACAGTAAGTTACATTATACTAGTTCCAGTCTTTAATAACCACTGAATAGATACCATATAACACAGCTGCTTTCATACCCTGATATCATTACAAATGTATGCAGGCTACCAACTGTATGACAATTTTTACTTAGACGACCTCTTTCTTGCCCCAGAAACCAAGTGGTATTTTGAGTTGTACACTACACACGACACAGGAAAAGAAAGGATCTTAGTCAAGGACTAGTACCTTACCTTTCATATAAGCACAAAATAACACCCCTACTTCAAAGAGATTACATTCAGATACAGAAAGAGGAAAGAGAGACCAAAAATGCAGACAACATGCAACTGAATGCATCTGATGAATTTACTTAAGGAAAACAAACAAAAACCAAAAAAAATCCCTCCTGAAAGAAATATGCATTTATAAAGTCCTTCAAAGTGTAGATAACAACCTAAAACAAACAAACAAAAAACAGCTCAACAAACAATGATGTATTAAGTTTAACACAAGTCTGAAGTGACATATTAATTTGACAGTGGGAGCAATGGTGTTCATGTGCACTGTATTCTTAGCCAATAAATTTAAGATATAGCTAGATATTTTAATGCTTTCATCACGTGTTTAATAAAACAAAACAACAATTTTCAGGTATGTTAGCATCATGAATGTATACAAATAGCAATTGTCATTGTAGGCTGTCACTTCAAGGCTCATGAAACTCTCAGGGACATTCCTCCTTTTAGACCATTTTTCCCCACCTCCAGCTTAAGACCATTATTTCTTGTCTTAACTACCAGAGACACAGAAAACCAATCACTCCCACTTTGCTGTAGCTGTTAATGTATTTCCAGAGTTATGTTCCCTTTCAGCTTTCTCATCTGTAAGCTAAGTAACCTCTTCTTACAGGTTGTGTTTCCCTAACTGACTCTCCAATTGGTTTGCGCTGGTTTTGGTATCCCAGAAAGTCTGCACTCACTGGATGCAATTTCACATGTGCACCTGATTATTCTTGCTTAAATATAATACACACATGAACTTACAATCATTTCACTATTTTCTATAGTACATTTGAGGTGACTGGTGAAGAAAGCAGAAATTTGCATATTCTGAAATCCACTGCTGCCTTTAACAAGGGTCTAATTCACCCTGATCATGTTATGCAGGCTCCTGCTGTAATAAACTGGATTGGGGACAACTGGCTTTCACAATCCAAGATTCCCAGCGCTGATGAAATCACTGGCATGTCTCATCCTCAACAGGAACACTCCATGCTTTTTATATATTAGGGTTTTTTTCCACCACCCTCACACCCCTGCCCTCCCCCAGTTACAAATATACTTAGAAAACAAATCTTAAAGAGTTTTATAAGCCAGGCAAGATTTAAACAGTTATGACCCTCAGATACTACACAACTGACATACAAATACACGCATAAACACAGGTATCTAATAAATTCTGGAAAGAGAAGCTGACTAGCACTCAGGATTAGCTACATACCACAGGACCTACTACATCCTTCAACCAACAATCTTATAGTGGAAACTTCCACCACACATTACTAAATGCAAAGGAATTTTGCTCCATTTTTAGATCATCTCCAACAACAGGCTCTACAGCTGAGGATGCACCTATGCAGCACTCTCACAATAAGACAAATCAATTGTAGAGCAACCTCTAATATTCAGTTACAAGTCCTATCCAGGATGATCAATTCCTGGCAAGAAACAATACTAACAAGATTGTCCTCCAGCAAGGACATAAGAATTAGCAAATTATTATTATAAAACTACTGCACTGCTGACGAGGAAATCAAGAGGCTTTTGAAAGTCAATTAATTACAGATAGGCTTGAAAGTGATCTTGTAACAAGGAAAGCTTACTGGACAGTATAGGGCAGGATACTCTCCTGTTGGTCTTAGAATAATATCAACACTTTCTTTTAAACAAAGCAAACATGTCCATAAAATATATACACAACTGACCAATAAACTTCCCTTTTGTGGAGAAATGCTTACTCTATCCTACAAGCAACAAAAATCTGCTTCAGAGTTTCTTTCCAGAGCAACAACCATTATATGAACATTCAAAACATTTTCTTGATCTGCACCACACAGGTAACCACTCTAATTTTTCCTTGAAAGAGGCAAACAGAGGGTTTTTTGAGGTTCCTTCCTTGCTGTTTTCTGAGAATGAAGAAACCAGCAGTGGTAGGAGAACTGCAAACAAACCACTGTGATGCTAGTGGGAATGGAGGGTTGGGAATGGCCAAAAGACAAACGTGCTTTTAACTTCTAGACTGAAGTATTACTTCATAACTATAGGCATCACAAATCATCACTGGATGTAATATCTGACAATATATGTCTCTTTACTCATCCTGTATATTTTCTTAATAAGAACTTATTTTGATTAAATATTTTATTTAAATACCAAATAACTTCCCCCCTGTAACTACTGGTAATCCCGGACTAAGTAACTCTAACAAGTACTAAATGAATCAAGCTTTTTCAAGATTTAATTTTTACGTACAACATTTTTCCAAAGGAGCAACAGTGATACCGATCCAACTATCCATTTTACCAATACATCAGTACTGAAAAAAGAAAAAAAATTTGTGGAACAAAAAGGAAGAGAACAGTTTGCCCATGGAGAAAGTGCCAATCCAGGATCAATTTATACATTAATACAAATTATTATTAACAAAAGATTGCAATTTCCTTAAATGAAGAGTTATTTCCCTTTTATTATAATATTTTAGAAGTTACCTATGTATACTTGCCTTTTTATGTGAGTGCCTCATCATTCCAGAAAATAGGACAAAAGTAGACATGAAAATCTTACTGGCAGTACCAACCTCCTAGGCATTCAAAGAGCCTTTGCTGCCAAAAGAACTTCAGAGAGGATTCGTTTTAATGGGACTTGAGCATCAGTTGACTAGATATCAACTTCTACAGTAACTGAGGTCGACCAGAGAGGTCAATCTCCAGGACGCTCCTAAGAATGAGAGGAGTGGCTTCAGCAAGGAAGCAGACACAAAAGCCTCCCAAAAGGACAACAGCATGGCCCTACTGAAATTTAAGCAATCCATTGCATCTGCAGTCTTTATTGCCCTTCTCCTGCCTGAGATGTGATGAAGACAGCAAGAAGAGAATAAAATTAATAGAGAAGGAGAAGAACAGGTTGGTTGCAAGACTGTACCAGTTGCAAGCCTGGCTTTACCATTAATTCCAAGTTGAGGGATCAACTCTTGTAAGAATGCATAGAGATCAAAGGAGGAAATCAAAGTAGGAAGACATGTAAGAAATGAGCCAGTATTTATAAAGGAATAAACTGTACATAATGTGGGGAAACCCCAATAAGCTATACAGGCGCAGAATAAAATTCTGCGAATGCCAGTCCTTCCTCTCAAATCACTGTAGTCGATTCTCTAGCTCAAGATTACAAAGCTAAATAGAAACTCTGGAACAAAAATCAAGCTCATAAACTACCAATTAGTTCAGCCTATAGTAGACTATTGAAACATTTTGGGGCTACTCTAGCCAAACTAACCAATTATTTTATTCTTCAAAGACCTTTCCCAGACTTACAGACTCCCTTTTCCGGGTTTCCCCTTCCAATATTACATTAGACATGAGATATTTATTATATATATATATCCTGTAAGGGCCACCACAACAAAAGAATGTCTATTCTTATTTCCTTTCTGTTTTTCTCCACTCTCTCTTATATGCCGACTTCTCACTTTACTTTCCATTTCACACATCTACAACTGTCTTAACTTCTCCAAGTTAGGACATCCCTTTCTGTGTCAGACTTACCTCTTGCATCAATTTGCCTCTTCGTATTTTACTTCCTTTTATAGCAGGTTCAGTCCTCTTGATACCACGCTAATATTAAAAAATTAAGAAACCAGACAATCTCTACAGGTTTCTTGCAAGGAAAATAAAGATTAGAATGAAATATTGCAATTTAAAAGTAGCCTCTTTCTTGGACTACATCCAAAATTGCCACTCATTTCACACAGATTAAGACTATTACTTTTCATACACTACTTCAGAAATCATGATTACTACTGACTTTAGAAATAAATTCTAATTCCTTTCGTAAACACCACCCCCCACCCCTTTTCTGACGTTAAGGAAGCTTTGGCATCTTTCTTTGTGGGACCTCAAAACCAAAACAAAAAATCCGACACCCAGCCTTAAGTCAGTTACAAGGTCTTTCTTCATATGGAATGAATCCAGGATGACAGCCTAAAGGCACTGGCAGCAACTTCCTCAAGGCATCATTTTTATTTCAAAAGCAGTTTGAACACATTTAGGCAATGTGGAAATGGGCTTTTGGTTATACAAAGTTACACAAGAGGGCCACAGGGATCCACAGAGCAGATGCAAACAGAAGCCTGAAGCTGATGGTGATTCTGATGCTGATGTGAAGAGATTCCTCACCTCCTGAACTGAAAGGTTCAGCATATTTTTAAAGCAGCAACACAATCACACACTACACTTAACACTGCAAATCAGTTTAGTAAAGAATACTCAATCTAATGAGGATATTACACACTCAGCTGTTAAGACAATGAGATCTACAGTTTCTAGACAGCTGCTATAGTGAACTCAAGGGACTTAACATCCTAGCTGACATTTCTTTGCGTAAATCTACTGTCTAAGTTGGTGTCACTCTTGTAGCAACTGAAAGTCTTACAGTTTTAGGTTATGCTTCTCATCACTGATACCTGCTGGTGAGCAGGAACAAGAGACAAAATGAGAAATTCTCATCACAAGAAGCTCCTTGAATAACAGCACCTTTTGGAAGCATCTGGTAATACACTAAAACTACATGAATGAGATTATTTAATTTACAGTTCTACCTTGCAAAACACAAAGCAATCTTGTTAAAAAATACAGACACATTTAAAATTGAGCAGGAAGTAATACACAATTACAGAGTGTTAACGAAGAAAAGAAGGAACTGCCAAATGTGCTTCAAGTGATGAGCTTCACCATAACAGCAGCAGCATAGAAGAGCCGCATATCCCCTTTCTGAAAGTTGGCACGATCGAAGGTACTTAAAGTAACACAGGTGAAACTACGAAAACACAGGAATCACTACTGAGGGATTGCAAAGAGAGATTTAAGGTGCAAGAAGAGCTAAGGCATTGTGAAGAAAGCTTCAAAAAGATGTCAAGTGATAGTGCCCCTGCACTCGGCACTGGTGACGCCACATCTTGAATACTGTGTTCAGTTTTGGGCCCCTCACTACAAGAAGGACATCGAGGTGCTGGAGCGTGTCTAGAGGAGGGCAACGAAGCTGGTGAAGGGTCTAGGGCACAAGTCTTATGAGGAGCGGCTGAGGGAGCTGGGGTTGTTTAGCCTGGAGAAGAGGAGGCTGAGGGGAGACCTTATCGCTCTCTACAACTACCTGAAAGGAGGTTGTAGTAAGGTGGGGGTTGGTCTCTTCTCTCAAGTAACAAGGGATAGGACGAGAGGAAACGGCCTCAAGTTGCACCAGGGCAGGTTTAGGTTGCATATTAGGAAAATCTTCACTGAAAGGGTAGTCAGGCACTGGAAGAGGCTGCCCAGGGCAGTGGTTGAGTCTCCATCCCTGGAGGTATTTAGAAGATAGGTAGAAGTAGTGTTTAGGGACATGGTTTAGTGGTGGACTTGGCAGTGTTAGGTTGACAGTTGGACTTGATGATCTTAAAGGTCTTTTCCAACCTTAATGATATTATGATTCTATAAGTTCTATCTTTTGCCATGGTTTAACTGCTTTTGGTGTATAAGCTAACTCTTTAAAAGACAGCCCAGGAATCTCTACACTACAGTGTAGTGTCAGCCCATGTATCCCTTTTGAAATAATTTTTGAGGTGCCTGAAGCTATAAGATGAAATCCCTTAGGAATTCTAACTCAGAACACTATCCCATTTACAATAACAACTTGAGTGTTGTAGATGTGGAGGTTCCAGCAGAATTTGCTGACAGGCAAACCATCTCAAGCTTAACGTACTGCTCAGCTACATCCACCATACTGCTCATTACGTCACCTTAATTGAGTAAAAAGTGACTTAAGCTGGACTGACTGCTGACAGACACAAAGACTAATCTGTAGGCACATTTCAAAAACTCACCTGCTGTCTGAGGTGATGTGATTTATTCTTGGCTCTGAAATCAGGACAGAGCTCCTGAGCTGGTAGAGCAATAGACTGAGAACCAGAACAAACATTATGGTTCTCATCACAACCAATTGCAGCAATATGACAGGGTCAAAAAAGCATTCTTCAGAAGGCAGCTTTCACTACTGTTTTTCTGATTGTTTCTCAAATCATTTCCCAGCTAAATAATCAAACATGGAGGTGTCAAACATGCAAACTTTTAGGAGGTGAAAACATGACAATAAAAGACATTCACCCAGACAGTGGTATACAGCCTATAGCATTCCAGCTATGTGAGTGGTCTCCTGGAGTTTTTGAGAGGAAATTGCATAAAACCTTGCTGGAACACATAGAGCTTTCTAGTAAGAGTAAATAACCACCCATTTCTCTACTGCACCTGGAAGCAGGGATAAAGCTGCGACTTAATTTCAGCTTTGCCCGTTAGGTAACTTTGAACAGTTGTAGGACACTGCTTTGAAGAGGTCATCTTTTAGTGTTAAGAAGATCCCTGTCCTGTTATGCCTTATAGCCTGAAGCCTGAAATAATGGCATTCAAAACACTCATAAGCTATATTTAGTAGTAGATTGTTACGTTTTTAGTGACTAAGTAGAAAAGAAAGGTGATCATTGCTTCCAAGACCAAAACAAAAACCCAAAGCAAACAGCTAAGGCAACTTTTTTTTGCTCCTAGAAATATTAGTAATTTCACTTCTCTACTGATGGTTCACTAATAACCAGAGTGAACACTAACCCTAACTGAACACAAGGGTAAGACTTTTAACCTACAAGCTGCAGTATTTTTTTCTGCAAAGATACCTTGAGTTTCAGCAGCTACATGGTAGCAGTCAAAATATGGAGGTACAAATTAACTCTAAACCCGGTCATTTTGAGTTAATTGCCATGTTTGGTTCACACAGTATTGATCATTTCAATAAACATGATGCAAGCTCTTTAAAGAAGCCAGTGCTGCAATCTTTAGTTTATGTTATGCAACTTGTGTTAATTAGCCTGTTCACTGTACAGAATGACTCCATCAGCTGCAACCTTTGTGTGACTACAGTAAAGGAGTAGATTTTAACTCAGGTTTTTCAAAATCAAATGTTATTGCTTTAAAATAGAAAGTATTTTATGAAAAAACAACTTCCTGAAGTTATTTATTGAGATGCTTTTTGACAATTTTTATATGCCATGAAGCTAAAGTGTCAGAGAGAAATGCTCAGTATTAAAACCCTTTAAATGAAATTCAATACAAATTAATTTACAGCCAGCTTCTAGACTACAATTTTGGGGTTATTACTACTTATGTATCAAAGTCATGCAACACTTCAGAGGCTTTTGCAAGCCCTCATTATTTCCAAGAACAAGATAAAATGGTTAGTAACTGATAGAATTCTTTATTATCTTTATTTTGTTAAAAATCAAAGGTCTTATTCAAGAAGAACATATGGAAGGAGCTCACTTGAAACAAAAAGAGTAAATAAAACTAGCCAAAAAAAGAGTAAATAATAGCAGTTCGTCTGGGAAAGCTGGGAGCCGTAGTGCAGCTCAATTCCACATGGGGGACCCAAGTCTAACACTTAACAGCTCTGACACTGAAAATTATTGAGGCAAGATATCAAAGCTCTGGAAGAAGTCTGAAGTCTTTCTAAAGTGGTATGTCCAGTCAGACAAAGAATCTTTTTGATTATCATACAAGTAAGAATTACAGGTACATTAGCATAACTGATAAAAGGACTGTCAATTCAGAACTGAGGCGAAGAGCAAGCACGTATGAACCAGAGTAGCTGACTGACACACAAGCAAAGGATACAGTGGAGACCAATCCAGACTACTAACTCAGCATTTTGACAAACTCAACTGCATATTTGTTTCTTGAAGAATTGACTCATTACACAGGGCTGGGAAGCAGCCTGCAGTAACCCACCATACTTTAATGTTTTGAAGTTGTTATAAAAGCAGTTACCTATATTGCCAAAATAAATAGGCCCCAAAAATATACTTGAATACTAAGGATTTTTCTTGACACTTCTTCAGTGGTTGTCATATTAGATATTCCAAAATAGTTTCTCATTACCTCTCCCCAGAGCCATTTCTTTCTTAATAGTGACTACTTAAAAGCAAAGACGACACCCAAGAAGTATTTTAATATTGAAGAAAATTACTTCAAGTTGAAGCACCATGGCAACTAGAAGTTGCTATGCATTTTAAGTTTATAATTTCTTCTGAATTTCCATTTATAACAAACCAGAGTTGTTTCTTTAACAGCTAAACACGTTGATAGTCCAGCTCTTCAAACAATGATGTTTTCAAGCATGATTCTCCATCAATCAACAATCAAAACAAGAAAAAAGTTAACAAAAAGTTGAGACTTGTGTTTGTGTTTTATTGGCAAGAATAAATATTGAAATACTGGGGGGCTAGTGGAGGGTGGTATCCCTCATGAATTGCTTATTGCCATTACAACTATTAACATTCTTGCCAGCCTTTTCATATGGAAACATATGGGGCTACAGAGGAGCTAGTGTGCTCACAGAGGAAGGGAAATGTCAGAAAAGCTTAGAACACAAATGGGACACGATAGAAAGATAACTCAGGATATCAAGTAGAGATGAACACCTAGCAGGAATATCCAGACTTAAAGAAATAAAAGTGTTCTACAACTGGTTGCAGAATGTCTTTACATCTCCATTTACAAATATCTTCCAAGTATAAAATGTTAAAATCTGCACAAGGCAAGTGTAGTACATCTTAAAAGTATGATCAGAAGAGAGGTAGAAACTAAAGCTTTTCTTTCTTTTTTAACGGAACAATTTTTCAGGAAAAGTGTAAGTTTATAGAATTTATGAAAATCCATCACTATGGATTCTAAAGTACTTTGCATGTTTTAGGTAAGAAATACTTATTTAAGACATCTGCATGAGTGAGTACATATCCTAACAAACTCTTCACATTTAAGCAGTTTAAGACCTGCTCTAGTTCCTGTGCAGAGAAAACTACAAATATCTCCAGTTAAGAATGCAGCTTAGATTCAGTTCTTGTGATTATGTACCTGAACAAATTCTTCGCAAAACAGATTTTTTTTAAATACACCTGTTTAAGCTTTCATATATGTTTTAGACTTCTGATGAGCATGAAACAGTTCAGAACAGTTACCGAAACCAAATGTTTAAAGGGAAAATTTAAACACAAAATAATTGGTAAGCACACAGGACAAGAATAACTTTGGTGGGCTAATAATGTAGAGGCTTACCTTCCGGATTTATTTCAGTCCAATTTGTGCATTGAGAAAACTGAAACTGGAACTGCTTGCTCATTTACAAAACTGAAAGGCTCGAGTAAATGAATAAATATGTCCTACTGCGAAACAGACATTTCATGTGTTTGCTGCAAGATATAACTGTGTATTCTCCTTGTGTGTAACAGTCTCCCAGTAATATATAACTGGCCAAGGAGTCTGTGTCCAGGGTCTAAAATATATTTCAGTTCAGTCATTCTACTTACTCTGCAAGTAGAATGTTTTACTGCATAAAGTAGATCCTGCAAACTCATATCAATGCCTAACTGTGTGACAGCTGTAACTTAAGCCAGGAGCCCATTTCATACCTGAAGGGACCCCTTTTTCTTTGCGACAATTCAGCTACCCCCTTCTGCTAGTATACAGTACTTTGGGGCTCAGATTATAATCTTTTAAGGAACTGAGTTGCCAGAGTTTGTGTTTGCATCTCTGCTTAAGTGCATCTCCTTTGTTTGAAGTAAGTTCTTCAAAAAAAAGTCAGTTTGTTTTGTGAAAACAGCTCATCTTTAAAACATGACATACTTCAGCAATTTGTTCTATAATGGCACAAAGAAAAATACCATTTTTTTCATATTTTTGTTCTGTGTTTTTACAGCTGAGTGTGCTACAATAGTTATTTTTGCTAAAAAAGCTGTAGTTAAAACTAGTGTTGGCAGTCTTTATGCACTTAAATATATTTAGAACAACGGATTACTTTTCAATTTCTACATTAAGTATTCAACTATGTACATCCAGTTACAGGCTGTGGAGAATTTATAGATTTCTGATAGTAAGTGCTTAATATAATACTTCTGTAACTGTAATACATCCTTTGTAGCCATCTTTGCTGAAAAGGCCTCTAGCATCCACCAACCAAAACTAGGGAAGAGAAAAAAAGTAGGACTTAATAAAAATTCAATAGTCAAGAAGCTAAAATGTTTAAAAAAAAAATTAGAAGTATTATTTTGCTGCCTTAATTGGCACTGACATTTCAAAACGAGGAAATTTCTGAATAGAAAGCAGCAGCAAGGGATCACAAAGAGGGCATAATGGAAGGCTCTCAAAATCTTAGAAGAACTGATTTAGACTATCAGATTTTTGTAAAAGGAAAAAAGTCCAAATTACCTGAAAGGCATGCTAAATTAGATTCACTAGTTAAAAAAAGGCACATAACTTCACAAAATGTTTAAAATACCGAACAGTCGTAATCCAAGAAAACTTTTTAACAGAGGAAAATAAGTAGGGAAATACATCAGAAACTTACTTTATTTCAACCACTGTGTATTTCCTGCTGATAAGTAAGGAACAAGGATATTTTAAAGCCTTCTGTGAAATATAAAGAGCATAAAATGCACATTTAACAGTAACCGACTACAGTAACAAGTAGAGGAAACAAATAGGAGCAGATCTTTAAAGCAAAACCTTTGTTGCCAAGGTCTTGATGTAAACACTACACATTTCAGTTTGGTTTGGTTCTGTTTTCAGATTCACAGTAGCTACAGACTAGTTCCATAGATTAAGCATCTGATACAGAGTAACAGGAGAAGGAAATTTTAAGCCACGAACTACTTCCTTCAGTGGTCCATCCTGGCTGACAACGGGTAGAGCTGAAGGTCTACGTTTCCTGGAAGTAACAATCTGTGCAGGAAACACACCAGGGAAAGAGTGCTCCAGCTTACAGAGACGCTCAGCCCACCACAGAGCAGAAATCTTACAAGTTTCCAACAGAGGGAGCTGGCCAAACTTGCATGGTAGTTTTACTGTTCTCAAAATAAAATTAAGAAGTAAACCAACCACACAGAATAACTTATTCATACTTTTGTAGGAAGCTGAATTTAAACATGCCAGCAGTCAGGCTATTTAAAAATTGGGAAACGTCACATTATTTTACAAAAAGATTTTGAGGCAAGCAAGGGGAAGGATATTTAGTTTTATTTGGGATATTTTAGTTTAATATGATAATCACACTTTAAAAAAGAGTTCTTTGTCTACATCCTCTCTTGTTCTGTTTTTGCCTACAAACCAGTAAAGCACGCTCAAGGTGTCTCTCAAACAGCCTTGCAGATGGTTGTGTTTTGTTCCAACAAACAAATGGTATGGAAGTTAGTGAAAATTTTAAAGGGTCTACAATTCTAATTCTGTAATCTTTTCTAATTAGTAGGTCTGCTTACAGGCCAATAACGGACCATCAGATAGGGCAGCTTTATCACCCAGTGGACAGAGAAGGCAACACTGCGAATTAATGCATGCTCCCAATGATCTGACAATGTAGTCTTTATTAAAAGGGATTCTTAAGGTGTAACCATGGCTGCAAGACCAAAAAAGGAACGAACTTTAGAAGATTGCTTTATTGTTGTAAAAGCCGCTAAAAATTCCAAAGGAGGATGACTACTATATTTTATCTTTTTCTGTAATTCCATAAGAAAACTTGATAACGTTTACTCATTGGCATAAGTGCAAATGTCAAGCAGTGACCATCCTGACTCCGGACAATTTGTGAAAGAACTCTTTGATGTGGATTTACATTAAAAGGGCTCTTCCCTTTGCCCCCAACATGCAATAAAACTCGGATGCTGACTTCAGTATTTTGGCTTCATTTATAAACTACTTTTTGACCGACAGAAGACTTCAAGACTTCTCTTTAATGTAAATGAGAAGATAAGAAGGTGGCTGTTAGTCATATCCATGACATACAATGTGCATATTGCAACTACCAGACAGTCTTAAAATTACCAGGATTTTAAATATATTTTTAGCACTTGAAATTACTGCAGAAGCCAAATTATATCCCTAACATTTCTCAGAAGAAAAAGCGAGACACTTCAGTATTTTCACATGTAAGAGCTACTACCATTAAGGGTTGATAAGGATCTGTAACTAATTAGTTAAGATGACAGATGATATCTATTAAAGATAAAATACAAATGAGCAAAATCCCCTCACATATTATATACCCAATTGATGTCTGTCTACTTTTTTTTCTTAAGTAGTACTTAGAATCATAGAATCGTTAAGGTTGTAAAAGACCCTTAAGATCATCAAGTCCAACCGTTAACCTAGCACTGCCAAGTCCACCACTAAACCGTGTCCCTAAACACTACCTCTACCTATCTTCTAAATACCTCCAGGGATGGAGACTCAACCACTGCCCTGGGCAGCCTCTTCCAGTGCCTGACTACCCTTTCAGTAAAGTTGGTTTTCCTAATATCCAACCTAAACCTCCCCTGGCACAACCTGAGGCCATTTCCTCTTGTCCTATACTCGTTACTTGAGAGAAGAGACCAACCCCCACCTTACTACAACCTCCATTCAGGTAGTTGTAGAGAGCGATAAGGTCTCCCATCAGCCTCCTCTTCTCCAGGCTAAACAACCCCAGCTCCCTCAGCCGCTCCTCATAAGACTTGTGCTCTAGAGCCTTCACCAGCTTCGTTGCCCTTCTTTGGACACGCTCCAGCACCTCGATGTCCTTCTTGTAGTGAGGGGCCCAAAACTGAACACAGTACTCGAGGTGCGGCCTCACCAGTGCCAAGTACAGGGGCACTATCACCTCCCTGGTCCTGCTGACCACACTATTCCTGATACAGCCCAGGGTGCCATTGGCCCTCTTGGCCACCTGAGCACACTGCTGGCTCATGTTCAGGCGGCTGTCAACCAACACCCCCAGGTCCTTTTCTGCCAGGCAGCTCTCCAGCCACTCCTCCCCCAGCCTGTAGCGTTGCATGGGGTTGTTGTGACCCAAGTGCAGGACCCAGCACTTAGCCTTGTTGAATCTCATACAGTTGGAAAAAATGGAAATATTAGTTCCATTAGGTTACTTGAGGTTATGAGAAGACTTCCAAATACACTACTATACAACCACACACAAACACACCACCATGAAGAATATCTAGAAATTTATAACATGACAGCTCAGAGATGCATTCTGGCAATTCAAGACCTAAGACAGGTTAAAAGACAGCTGCCCACCCCACCTCAATCCTATGAGTTTCCATGCCTACAGCAAGGGAGGCAGAATCCTAAATCATAGAATAATTTTGACTGGAATGGACTTCTGGAAATCATTTAGACTAGTTCCTCACTCAGAGCAGAGCCAACATGGATCAAGTTGCTCGAGGTCTTGTCCTGCTGAGTCCTGGATGGAGATCCAACAAACTCTCTGGGGAACCTGTCCCAATATATGACTACCCTCATAGTAATTTTTTTTTTCTTAATACTTAATTCAATTTAACGCCACTACAACTTGTGTTTGTTGTCTACCATCCTATCACTATGCACCTGCAAGAAGAGTATGCTTCCCATCAACTCAGCTATCAATACACATGCTAATTTGTGAACTAGTAAGCCATGGAGTTTCTTTTTGTTGTGCTATAAGTAACAGACACATCTCTTGCTGTGTTGATTTTCCAAAAAGATCTTTAATAAAAGAGTGGGGAGGTAACCTCTTAAAATTAACATTACGTGAGGTAACCTCTTAAATCAAAACACCATGAATTGCTGAAGTCTGCTTGAAGGTAGACTCATTAAGGGATCAACTCGGCTTCCTTTATCTTGCAAGTTTCCAATCTTGTTACTTATTTATGTAACATATTAGTGCAGTCCATTTTCTGTCATATTCAAATTACATTCTTCCTTCAGAAACCTACACAGTGTTTCAGGTTATGTCTGCCACTAAGTGCCTTCTCACACAGAAGACTGACTCAAAAGTATTTCTTAGTTACCTACCACTTTTGATACCTATTTAACTTCATTATTTCAGAAGTTCAAATGTTATTTCACTGATACTGGTGATTTCTAACCACTTCAGGTAAAATACTTTAAGAACAATTAAATGTGGACAGTGGACTGCACACAAAGTGGACTGTCTGGCTCCAGCACAAACATTAAAAATCCTGAAAAGTTGTACGAGTTTCATATGTATCATAGCATGCTGTATACAGTCTCTTATTGTACACCAGTGTCTTAATATTATGGCCTATTAAGGAACAGTAAAATTTTGAAAATTCTTAATTCCCAAATCTTTACCTTTCTCTCTCCTCCTCCCCCTAAAAAAAAAAATAAATAATAGCCTCCTAAATAAAACAAACACTAGGATTTTTTTTAAAGGAACAGTCTAATTACGATGTACACATCTAGACTTTTAGAGAGCTAGAGCACACAGATACATACAAACTATCCGTTCTGTTATGTGCTGGGAGAAAAAGCATTGCATCACCAACATTGTTACTAACAATCATCCAGCTGCAAAGCGCAAGCCAATGCAAAATGTACATCTTCAAAGAGTCATACTCCTGCTTGGAAAAGTTTGACCCTTCCCCCTCGCCCAAAGAATCCAAAATCTCAAAATCCTTTAAGCTGAACAACTTTTATAAGCACTATACTGAGTCAAACATTACTTTTCTTTTTTTGTTGTTGTTTGGTTTTAAATATTGTTGTTGATGTTTTTATTTATTTTAACTTATGAGTTGTCATATTATAAATTCCATTTATCTTCATTTTCCTGGTAGGTACCAACCTAATATACCATTTGCCATGTTAAAAATCAAAATACACATTCATGAAACTACTTCCTGCCTTCAGCGATTTTTCTTGTATCTTTTTGTTGTATCTTCTTCCAAAAAGATTAAACTTTAATCTCACTAAACCAAATTTATTTAAGTATTTTGGTCTGAAATGTTATAAATCCCAGTTATACAAAGCTGTGTTTATGAAGTCATACAATTTTCACTCATTCCTTCTTTTACACCAGCATAATGCATTATTTTTCAAGAAAGCAGAAAAGTCAACACCAGCATTAAAGTCTGTATAATCCCAAATTATTTAAAGAGAGAAGGAAAAAAAGAAAAAAATAAAACCACAAAAGCTACACAGCAGTCATCAGGTACTTGCCTTGAGGCCTAAAACAAGTTTTTCCTGTTGACCACACCAGCCATAAAGTTCATAGTTTAGCAAGGAAGAACACACTCCAATTAAGTAGCGGTGTACAAAAAGGATGTTTACTTTTTCCTTCTGTGCTAGTCCTTGTCCATTTATATATTGAGGTAAGACAATTCACTGCCAAGACTCCTCCACCCCAGCATTACTCATGTGTTTTAAGTGACAAGTGGAACGAAACAGTGAAAAGCTTAAGAGACACTGTGTTTGAATCAAAGCAACACAAACAGCAAAGCTAGCATTTTATTGCTATTACCCATTTAGCTACACATTGCTATACACTTGAAAGACGAGGTCCTAAACTGGTTGTAAATTGCTGTAAACTCTAAGTTCATCACCTGCACCACCACCCAGGTGTACACATGTACATGGCATTGTGCAACATACTAATGAGCTTAAAGCAAATATCACTAAACCTTACATTCACCACAGCTTCATTGCGCAATTTATAATAGTTACAATATTGTTGGTCTTAAAGTAATAAATCCAACTTTGCTGATGAATGTCCTCCATTGTCTGAGTGAGTTCAGGTAAAATGAATCACACAAAAGCAACCAACTATTTTTCTTGCTCCCAAAGATAAGGTTTTTGTATGTGATCCAATATTCATCAAAAGGGAAGCTAACCACCTATGGAAGAAGTTTCACAAGCACTTGTTATTTCACGATGTCAAATGAGAAAGACACTGAAGCTTTGGACACAGGATAGCTAATATTTGATAGGTGTTTAAGAGAAACATTGGGTGGAATTGTTCTTAATTTGGAAAACAAATTAAACATCCAGATACCTTCCAGGCCATAAAAAAAAGTATTAATATCAAAGTAAAAAGAGGAAAATATTACCAGATAGCTCTCTGAAGCTCATAAAATAGACACTTTCACACATGGCCACAACAGACATCATAACAGGACTCTGTCTCCCACAGAAGAAAACAAGCAAGTCTTGCTTTATGCTTTGAAGTATATTATTAGTCTAAAATACAAGCGTTTAATCCACTTTGTCCTAACTTATGTTGTGCCCTGTGAGAGAAAAGGTGAGGGCTACAGTTTAATAGTTGGGTCATTTCAACAAGAAGCTTAAGTTCTTTTTCTCTTCTGCTTCGACTAGTCAAAAAACAGTCCATGTCTTAAATTCTCAAATTAACCTTTCTCAGATTTCTGAACTACTAACCTGGCAATTATTACTCTCTTAAGATATCAAGCTGCAAAGTTAAGATTAATTTCTAGGTAAATAAATCCCAAACAATACATTTAGAACTGGAATGCTCCTTTAGAACAGGGACAGCACTCCTTCCAGGTACAGGTGTGCGTAATCTCATTTTACAAGCTCTGTGACTAGAAGTAAGGTCCTGGGCCTATTAAGCCTCCTCAATAGCCCTGTATCACTTGCAGCCTTTAAGCATAGTATTTGTGGGTCCTTGCCCTCTGCTAAACTCCAGCAGTTTTTTCCTCAATAACATTGCTAATAGCAGAGCACTATTTGAATACTCAGAAATAACCCGACAAAAAAAACCCACCCCAAAACCCCACAACACATGTACACTGATTTTACTTCAAAAACCACCGTCAAAGAAATTAGCATGAGTTAGATTAAAGATCAAAGCCTTTCACATAATGTGACAGAACGGCAGTCATGACTCACATTCATTCCCTTTCTGAAAGAAACAGGTTTGATCAAGTGAAAGTTGCAGACTCAACAGGTAAGGGATTCTCAATATCCTGCTCCATAAATGAGCTGCTTCTAGTATTTTTGTTGTTCTTACAAATAGTTTGCCTTGTCCATATGAAACTATTCCAAGAATCATCCCAACTTCTTTCTCCTTGGAGGCTGTGGGCAGGGAAGGGGTAATTCACTTTTTCCCCCCTACACTATTCAGAGCAGCTACTACCAGCATGGCATAGGCAGCTGAGGTTGCTTGCACCAAAATGTCAAACTTTACCCTGTGCATCCTAAAAATCACTTAGAATTTCCTCCTGTCTACTCTTCATTGTACCACTTTTTCATCTATGCTTCCAAATTGTTTCCAGAAGCATGAACTAGAATTAACTGCAGTGGTGATCTCACCAACAGAAATTCTCTCTAGGAGGGGCCCAAAAGTTCACACTTGCTCTATTTTCTGAATGCTGGTGAACACCACACTTTGGGAGACATCTACTAGACAGCCTTCACTCTGCTCTACTACTGAATGTTAAGAACTTTAGGATATGTTAAAGATGTGAAAGCACAGTAGAAATCTCTAACAGCGATCAAACTGGAAATACTAGCACACAGCACTGAACTATGCGGTAATGAAGCTTTGGTCTGGAACTGGTACAGAAGCATGCCAGAGATTAAAAACAGAGCAAAAACCCAAACAAACAAACATGTCCTCTTTAGGCTCCAGAAAATTCACTCAGGAAGGACTTCTTGATTAAGTAGTGGATTTGCTAACATCTAACACAGGAATTAATTTTTGGTGCTCTCCATAATATTTTTCCCATACAGAATAGATCCTTCTACCTGTTTTCACAAAACTTTGTAGGAATTAATCGTCTTTGGGCTCTAACACACACCGGGCATGCCTGAAATTACTTACGTACTCAAATGTCATTAGATAAGAATTACAGACGCGTATCAATTCCTCTCTCCAGGGTCACATTTGGCCCCTAATAATCTTTTAGCCTGGTTTTCCTTTGGTTGACAATCAAGACAGAGAACAACAACATATAAGTCAACAGCCCTTTAGTTCAAGTCCTTGAGTAACACTCTCACAGTGCACTCAAGCTGACACAGATGGCCTTGTCCAGGTGACAACAGCTGTAACACCAAGTAAGGGGGAACATGCATGAGAGGAAGACTGAGAGAGAGAGCAGAATGAGACAAAAAAGCTGTCAAAGTGTAGCTGTACCTGTACTAGTTGCTCTTCTCCCACATAAAGAGGCAAAGCTATTTTTCTATGAAGTGATCTGCATTTGCCACAGGAAAGTTATACTAAGTGAAGTCTGCAGAGCGAGTATAAAACCCAGTCAACTCAAAAAAGTGAGGTCAACTCAGTTACAAGTCTGTATGTACATCAGTGGGACCAGTTACAACCCCAGCCAGACCTTCTCCCCTCAATTTATCTCAAGAAAAACACACCTATAAGATCAGGAAATTAATCTATTGGCATGAACAGGAAGTAGTTACAAAATATGGTCAAAATGTGAAAAATTAAACTCCCCAAAGTAAGTGCATATGTTATCTAACTTCTGTCAAAGATCCTCTCCAACAAACTGTTTACCAGTACTGTTTAGTATCTCCATCAGTGACATAGAGAGTGAGATCAAGTGCACTCTCAGCAAGTTTGCAGATGACACCACGCTGAGTGGTGCAGTTGCCATGCCTGAGGGACAGGATGCCATCCAGATGGACTTAAAGGGTGCTTATAAGAAAGATGGGGACAAACTTTTTAGCAGGGCCTGTAGTGATAGGACAAGGGGTAATGGTTTTAAACTAAGAAGGTAGATTTGGACTAGATATAAGGAAGAAATTTTTTTTTAATATGAGGGTGGTGAAACACTGGAACAGGTTGCCCAGAGAGGTGGTAGATGCCCCATTCCTGGAAACAGTCAAGGTCAGGTTGGACGGGTCTCTGAGCAACCTGATCTAGTTGGAGATGTCCCTGCTCATTGCCGGGCGGTTGGACTAGATGACCTTTAAAGGTCCCTTCCAAACCAAACTATTCTATGATTCTATGAAACAGCAACAAAAAAGAGATGAGTCCATCAGTACACAGATTTTCTACAAAAGTCCATGTTCCTCTCTTCCCACTTTATACACCACACAACAGAGGGAACTGTTTAATTTTTAAATTATATTTGAAATATAAATTAAACTAGGTTTACTTGTAACGAGCACTGCAACAGACTCAAACCACCAAAAAAAAAATTCACATAGTGCAAGTTCTAACAACAGGATCCCCAAATTTAATGAAGTTCTGACTCTTCTACCATCATTTTACCATATATTACCATTGCCAGGTAATATTTACAGCTACACTATACAAATAAAAACTAAAGGAAACACATAAAATAAGATTGCACTGTTTTCCAGCCTACTTCCAGGTCAGCACAAATGTTTGAAAAAATGTTTCTAAAGAGGAAAAAGAAAAAATGAAAGCACCTCCCTATCACATCAATAAATACATATAATACAATAATGTTATGGAAAGAGATGTTTAGTACCTAATAAAATGATATACACCTGAGACTTCATAACAGTTTGTTTGAATGCATTGTATCAACAAATAGTCAACTCAAATAATAAATACAAGATGATAGCTTACATCTCCACTGGTAACATGTACTTGGAGCACTACTCTTATTTAGCATTGTTTAATGCAACTTATTTCATGTATATTATACTGTTGAGACTCTCAAACCCAGCTGTATTATTAGCTACCTAGGTTAAAAAAAGAAATACAGCACAATTTATCATTCCTTAAATCTGCCTTCTGTGTTTATGTAATAGAATGACAACATTTTAGAGAACACATAGCACATAGCAACCCAGAAACATCTATGCTTATAGTTGTAAGCAAATATTCAACTACTATCAAATTTTAAAAACAAACAAAAACAAAAAACACACAATACACCACAAAACAAACCTTATTTTGTCTGGTTAACACCAATGTGTTTTTATAACGTTCAGAAAAGCTGTCACACTCAATCCTCCTCCAATTCCATTTTAAATGATTTAGTATCAAATGCTTCATGGACATGCATGCACATAGAAAAGCATGAAAACAGATTAAAAGTACAAAAAAATTGCATAAAAATCACAAATTTTAACATTTAAGTTCTTCTGCTATCCATTAAAAAAAAAAAAAGCCAAACCAACAATATGAACCAAACTGAGAAACACTATACCATCATCCATGGTATTGAAAATGTTTAAAAAGCAAGAGAGATTTTCCTGCCTATGCACCTCTCTTGTTCCAACTAACAGTTTACAGGACCAAACCAGAAACGAGGCAACTGTTAATACTGCTCTGCAGCTTCACTGTATGTTTCTATTTTCAAGTGCACCACCAAGCGCTCTCAAGAAGGTAAGCAAAGTGTTGGACTTTTTTTGTTTGGCTATTGTTTTTAAATGATGCATTTAAAGATGCTAACACTATCAAGGTCCCTCTGCTGTTATATTTACTCCTGAGTTGTCAGTTAAAGCACAAGACCAGGAAAAATGCCTTGTCCTAGACAGGTCTGGGTCCTAAAAGAAGAGATAATCTTGATTATTGAGACTTTTTTCAACAAGTTATAAGTTTAAAAGTTCTAAGTTCCAAATTTAATATAGTATGGAGATGTTTTTTATTAATAGTTACTGTAGCACTTAAAAACTCCAAACAAACTATGCAAACTACTATGAAACAGAAATAATCCTTGCCTTCAAAGAAAAAAATCTACGAACATATTAGAAACACAAAAAATACTACACAAAGAAAAAGCACCATAAATTTCTCCTCAACTCACCAGATTGAGAATGAGTTGGTGCCTTAACCCACCTCATTAACTTTAAATTTATGTTTCAACTATTATTCATTGACCCTTCATCACATGCACTCAAATATGAAGGGGTCTTCTCCCCCAAAACACATTTTAAATATTCTCTTAACATCATACAAAAATCCAATACTGCAAACAAACTCAAACTACAGTTTTTTACCAGAAGCCTGGGGATGGTGCTCGCTTATAGTAGTCATTCCAATCCAGACTGCATCCCATCAGTCTACTCTGAACTAAGTTTGAGCCAACCACCTCACTTTAAGCTTCAGTTCCCTCAGGTACACCCAGACAAAACTTTTAATTTCTACATTCGAAGTCTACCTTGATTTTTTAGCTCAGGAGGACTAAACTGAAAATTCACCTCTCCTTGGCACTGGGATCCATGAAGATGCCCAGTTTGCATTGTTACTGAACAAACTGTGAGATTTCAGAGACATTAGCAACTCTTTGTAAACTACAACTGTATTGATAAACACAAAAGCAGCAAAAGACCAATCTCCACTCAACCTGATATCAAGCACTTCTCTGGAAAGAAATCTGTGCATGTAGTTACATTTTCGCTTAGTATTCCTCCTTCCACATTTCAGCCAAAAGCTGATGCCTATGGAGAAAAAGCTACTACAATATTATCTTCTTATGGAAGATCCACTGTTTCACTCACAAAAATCACCCAGTGATTTAGGCTGGAAAGTACCTCTGGAGCTCATTTAGTTCGATGCCCTACTTCAAGCAGGGCCAGCTGCAAACCTAGTTCAGGTTAATTAGAGCCTTGTGCAGTCAAGTTCTGACAACCTTCAAAGACAGAGACCCCACGGCCTTTCTGGGCAAGAATTTAGATGAGGTAAGTCACAGATCATGTACTTCTCAAGGATATTTACATTTTCTTACCATCAAGAGCTGGCAAAAGCCCCTACCATTGCTGACAAAATGATATTGCTATGTCAAACAGCAGTGAAAAAGTTAGCAGCAGCAGCTGTCTATTCTCTATAATAGAGTTTCTGCACTGAAAACTTGTTTCTGACAGTATTTTTCAAGGCAGAACCACTTCCTTAAGTCATCTTGCCAAAACTGACAAAATTCCTGGTATTCAGTCAGAAATACTTCCTTTATTTCCAGGCATATAGGTCCATGTTTTTAATGCTATGCTGTGATAACAGGTGAAGCAAATATGCCATGTGTTCTCTGCCTTTAAAACCAATAGACACATCAAATAATCTGTGGAGAAAAAACAGTGTTTACAAACAAGTCAGATAAATGAATGGTCTTTTCCTTTATTTTATCAATGTGACAAATGACTTGCACTTCTGAAGTCAACTTCTTTTGTTGTTTTTCTGTTTTGTTTTTTAAATTAATTATAGTAATGAGCACAAAGACAACCTAAGGATTCAAATTCCTCCAGGAATTTGTAGCCAAGGTAAACATTCCTTTTGCCATTATTTTATATTTGGTGCTTCCCTCCCCAACCTCTATTCTACCTTCATTGCCCCCTTTACCACAGAAACATTAGCAATGTTAAGTCAATTAATTTCTGGTTTTGCTGGAATTTTAGAGATCTCAAACATGAATCATTTTATCTAAATGATACCTCTACCTTTTCTCATAGTTATTCATGAGAGATCGGTAGTTAAAATAAAACTATTAACCTGGAGATTGAAAAAAAAAAAAATCTTTACCTGCTCAGTCAGCTTGTCATTCATTTTCTTATGTCAACTTCAATAGCCCTCTAGCTGTCATCTAGAAGTCTAAGAGAGGACCTGAATTTTTAACATAGAAACTAGCAGAAAACTATACAAATCTCAAACCTTGTTTCATATGTATACACACACATACATGTGAGTCAGGAAAAAACCATGAAGGGCAAGTAGCCTTCCCCCATCCCCAAAGTCACTTTTAAAAGTTCATAAAAGTTTACACTTGTACCTAGAAGTGTAAAAAAAGGTTTTAAACTCATCTTAAATAGTTCTAGTTATTAAAGATCCCAACACAACTGCTAAACCAGAACAGTTAATTCTACTATTCTAATAAATTCCTGTTAGTACAGTTACATTTTAACTAGACTCATCTACCATTTCAAATACATACTACAGCATTCTTTTTCAAATTTCTGTGAACAGTCAGGCAAGTTGTTCAATTCAATACACAGTATTATCAATTTTGCTGGATTCTAAAGCTTCTGCTGGTTTTGGAGGCAGCCATAAAAGCAGACTTCAAAGAATATTTTTACATCTCTATTTCAATATGCCTTCTATGCTAGAAATAGCACCTACTTACTGTTTTAGCTAATCAAAGAAAACTAAGTATAAATAGAAAGATGAGTGAGTTGCAGGGAAATACTGAGCTGGCATTACTTAAGTACGAACACAAGAACACTACATAAAAACTATAAGCAAATCTACATAGCAGATTTTTCCTCATATAGCAGTACCATGCAGCACGTTATTTAGTGAGAAACATTTCAGCATTAACAAAGCCTCTTAAGACAGATGGAGCTATGCCAACATTAAAGTCTTTTCTCTGAATAGCTGATACTGCCTGATGAACTGATATTTGCAGAAGCACTTCTTGAAAGTGATATAGGTTCAAGTCAGCTCACAGATCTGATGGAAAACTATTCCTACAACAGACAAATTTTCAGTTTGATTAGACTTGCCCTACAACGGCATGATTGCAAAGGCCACTGTAGGAGAGGAAGGACTACATTACTAGAGGGAAAGGAATCTGTGGGACTGATCTTTTATAGATAGTTTCAAAGCAATTTAAGCTAAGATGAAAAAGTGTTCCAAAGGTACACTAAAAAAAAAAAAATTAAAAAACCCTTTCTCCTTGGAGTGAGCCATTAACTTTGGACTTGGCAAACCTACATTCATACTATACAAGTCTTTGACCACAGTTATGAAAAAGTAACTGATTTCATGGGTGCTTCAGAGAATGTACAAAGCATGAAATAATTGTTTCGCACAGCACTCCCGCTCTCTTACAATGGTTATGATTAACAAAAGGTAACTTCCACTGACAATTCCATGCACAGAGATTTTTGTTTCAGAATTCACTTGTCTGGGTTTTTTTTTGTTTACATACTTTATACCATCAGCACTTAAAGCAGCCTCAATTCACCATTACTTTGAGCCCAGTCAAAAAGTATACATCCAACAGCAGCAAAGAGCAAATGCCACTGCAGCAGCCTTTGACATAACTTCTAAGATAATTCCTCGTGTTATTTCCCGTATTCCAATTCCTTCATCTATTACAAAGAGTTTTGCAAGAATTAGGTATTAAAAGAGGTTTTTGTTGGGAATGAAAATTAAAAACAAATGTAGCTGCACCCCAACTATTTATCATTTTTGATGTGGGAGTGCCATCACATGGATTAAAACGTAGGCGTAAGAAATTACAAGAGCTAATTAACCTGTAAAGAAAACAGAATCTATTTTCAGGTAAAAATATTTTTCAAGTGTTATTTTATACAGAAGAATCTTAAAGTAATTGCAAAGAAAGACATAGTCTCTCTAAAGGGGAGTCCATTTTCCATTTAGACTTTCTTTTGGAAGACTAGAGATTTTTTTTTTTTTTTTCAAGGTTCTGTTCATGCTTTTGCTGTCAGCAACCTGGCTTTAAAAGCTGAAGACAGTGCCAAGACACTAGTTGCTGACTTCTCTGCCAAACAATTCTTCTATTGTTTTTCGGGATTTAAACTGACATCTTTTTGGGTAAAGTAGTAGTCACAACACAGTCCAAATTGAAGAGCCTGAAAATTGGGAAAGCATGGCAAGATCTTTATCAACATTTGGAAACTCACTCAGTTATTCTTTGGTTATTTTCTTATTCTCTCTTCAGAAATGGATACGCCATGCAAGAGAGTCGTCAAATGCCTTTAAAAAGCATGGCTGAATTCCTGGTAGGATTAAATTTAGGCAGTGTTGGTAGAACGCTTCACAACCTAACTCCTGGTGATGAGTAGCTTAAATGAACAAATTTGATTTATAAATTACTAGTTTCCAATATTCTTGTTACTCAGTTCTTTTTATTTGTTTACTAGATAAAATGAGAACCCAGATTTCTAGTATTATTATGTACTTGTTCCTAATCTTGTTCCTCCCAACCCAAATGAGAAATAATTAAATGCAAATGAATCCTGGACTAGGAATCCAGGTAGTGATACATTAAGCAACTTTTACCAGCTAAATTCTCTTTATAGCATTCTCTTTATATTTTAAAGATATTCCAGAGGCATATCGAGCAAATTTAGGAATTGATTCCTATCCATTGAGACAGTTTACATGTCTATTCCCACAAATATACTTTAACAGCAAAAAATGTCATTTGTGTCCGCCAGGCAGTCTGTATTGCCACTCTTCAAAATATCTGAAAAGGAACAACAACACAGGCTTTCTCTTTTCTTTAATAACACAAGATAATACTGATTCCAAAAAACTGAACCTTTCACAGAGCCTTCTAATAGAGAGTTCTTGTACTCCAAAGCCTCTTGGAGTTTTGTATATACAACCCACAGTGATTTAGTATTAGCAATAGTAAGGTAAGTCATTGTATTTTAGATTTTATGAATATGCCTGTTACTTTGCAACTCTGAATTCTGACATCAATTATGGGCCGCATGCAGGAAAGCAAAATTTAATTTTCAGAGTTGACCAACATTGAGATCTGTATGTACGAAAGCTTCCAGATTCATTGCTCAAATAAATTCCTACAGTTTCACTAATAAAAAAAAAATCAAATCTATAACTTTAGAAAAAAAAGTTGTATAAATTATGATTATAGCTCTACTATATTTGTATCACACTTGTTATATTTTCTAAAGACTTTATTTCTTAAGAGAGTAATATAGAAAGGTAGTTATTTCCTAAGAATCCAAGTACTGATTTAGAGTTGAAGAAAAATCATTCTTCAAATGTCCATGTGCTTCAGCAGAACAGCCGTGTCTTTTGAGCAGAAAGGGAGAAAAGAGGAGAATTTTTTTTTTTTCAAATAAGTAATCATTCTGTCATTTAGACTGCTGAAAATATCTCACTCTACCCTCCCCAAGCTTGTATCATCTAAGTTAATCTCCAACTATCTCTAAAATGATCTCATAGGATTGCTGAGAGCAGGTACAAATTTAACACTTCAATTCCATTTACAATCTGAAAAACAATTCAGCTTTAAAATCTCTCTGCTGGGTACCATCTCACTCACACAAACCGTGCAAAAAGTTAAGTCAATTACATCAGTCTAAATCAATACTCAGCTAGCAGTCAGTCATCTGATTTCATAAGTATTATGTTCCTCTCATTAAATCTCTGTGTTTAGTAAAGCTTAAGTAGGAAGATCAGTAGCATTTTCATGTTCACATGGCTTATTTTCAAAACAAGTTAAGACCAATACATTACTATAGGGAAAGCATTAGGTCTTCCCATACAGCAGTGTTTTGTGCACACACAGATCCATCAAAGCTTTAGTGATAAGATACTAGTCAGAGATACTCTGTAAGACCATTCCTAAGAATCTGCATAACCATAATTAAAACAACATTCCTCTCATTTACTACTAGTAAATGAATATTTATGACTTGGTGATTAGTGTTGTTCTTAAGAGCAGCTGAACTAGGTCAGATCAAAAGTCCACATAACACAGTGCCCTGTTCCCAGCTGTGATTAGTAGGAAACGTCTTGAAGAGCCCATCAGAAGAGGAGAGACGCACAGCAATACCTTGCTTTGGCAATTATAAACCTCAGAGGTGGGATATTAAATGAAAGCGGTGATCACATATTCTTCTTCCACGAATGCAGACTTTCGGCCCACAGCATCCTGAGCTATACTTTCTAGATGTTTTCAGTCACTTTCCTTAATTACATATGCATTTCTTTCAGAGCTTTTGAACGTTAGCCACAAGGGTCAACTTTCTTGATTCACAACTCCTCTTGCTAGTTCTTTTATTGGAACATATAGCAAACGTGTTCTCTACTCTCCTTTCTACCATTTCTAATTTTATAGGCTTACACTCTCAGCCTCAGCCCTCAGTGAAGTATTTTAGGCATTCTTCAAATGAAGAGCTTCCATCTTTGATCACCTTTGTCAAACTTCTCTGTATCTTCTCTAGTTCTATTATATGATTCTCCTGTTAAACCAGTACTACTTTAGCATAAAACCGTGCTCATATTTCCAGACATGCTTAACTGGAACAATTCTATTTCAGATGTCAAGCCTTTACGGTCACTTAACTTTTTCAACTGGAGTCTGATTTGAAGAAGTCTGTTTTCTCTACACCGTGGATGAAGGCCACAGCTTCCTTTTTTTCCTAAATGAAAGTGATAAGATATAATCTGAATATCAATAAATTTTTTTTTATATGCTGAGGGCACACAATTCTGTCAATTCATACGCCTAACATCATGAAGATGTCAATTAAATTTTAGAAAGTAGTGCTGCCTTTCAAATAGGAAATCTTGTTAAAAAGAGCTAGAAATCCTTGCATGAAAAGGTCAGTCAAAAGCAGTGGCATCATGACAAAAAAAGCACACCCAAGAATCAAAAATAAGTATCTCCTTTTTACTTTCCAAATGAAATGACTTAAACAAATGCTTTCCTGAAAGGCTTAGAATTCTCTTGGCACTGCCAGGAGATCGTGGAAAGTGGTAAAAAGTAGAAACAACCCCTGCTTGTCTCCAATAAACAAGCTATCATTGCATATGTCTGGACAGCACTGGTCACACAGCAGATGACAACAAAATGCAAGTTATGTATAGATGTTCTACTTCCACCTGCCTGCCACTGCAGTGGGAATGCTGATCATCTATTGGTAAGTTCCACTGCTTTCTGGAAATACTAGTAAGACAAAAAATTGATATAGTTGCATGCAAAGTTTTTTTTTTTAAATGCATGTAGAGCTTCCTTGCTAGAACTGCAAGAATATTCATTCTATGAACAGACATTTGCTCTAAGTTTATTTCAACAAAGGGGACATAAAAGTTTCAATTAAGATACTGGCTCAAAAGGAGATATAAAGAAGGAAAACAAACAAGCAAAAAAACCCAAAAACAAAAAAACCCAAACTTAGACAGCTTTAGAAAGACCACTAAAATTTAGGACCCAGTGACTCCACAGACTGAAGTGGTAAAATAGCATCTATCATCTGCAGAGTGCCTGTGTAGATGTCCAAATTACATCAGGGAATAAAAAAATGCTGTTATTTAACCTCTTCTGGGAAACAAGACACATAGCTTAACTTTAGTGCCCACTTCACAAAATCTGTACCACTATTCACAACAATTGGGATTTATATGGAAATCTTTTAAAGACATTCTGAAAGAACATGTAGCTTATACTCTCCTCTGTAATGCATGTTACTGCTGAATTCAGTATTCAACCTGGCACATTTAAAGTGAGACGGCAATTTTCTTCCTAGTTAACTTAAATAAGAAGCAGATTATTACACTTTTTTTTTTTTAAAGAAACCAGTGGTAGAATCTGCAAAGAAAGGGATTTCAATTTTCAAACCGCTACCTAAAGAATGAACACTACAAGTCAGCTAAAAACCTCTTGAATCAGTATTAACACTACACAGATGTGCTTTTTTTGGTTATTATTTTACTTTGGGAAAGTCCCTCTCCCCACGCAAATACCCCCCCCCAAAAAAAAAAAAAAAAAAAAAAAGAAAGAAAAAAGAGAAAAATCAATTAAATAGTCATAATTAACAAGTATATAAAGAGGAAAAAACATTCACTAAAATAAGTTCTCTATAGAATGCCATTACAGACCTCACCATATTTTTTTTTTTTTTAAATGCTGAACTACTTATTCAGGGTAAACAATTGGCCTCTAACTTCATATTCATCCACCTATTAATCTTGTACCACAATGAAAACCTTTAATCTGTTTTTGTAGCAAAAAGATCTCCTCCAAGCAGATGGTTAATTTTGGTTAGATTAAAAAAAAAAAAAAAAAAAATTCTTCGAAAGGGAGAGCTGAGCCATGTGAAATATTTAACATGAACCACTTCAGCTGCCTCAAAACAAGTTACAAATATACATAAACTTTTGATGAATTCACACAATTCAGTTCATCTACTGCCCAGACAGGTCATATCTTGAAAAAATAGCTGTTTCCTTTAAGCTCAAGAGAACAGTAATTGTATCTAAGTTCCTGTCCTGACTTCATCTAGAGTATTAATCATTCTCTCCTCAGCTGCTGGGACTATATGCCAATCCTGTTCCGGAGTACTTGTAGAAACACAGAGCAATCTTCCTTCTAGATTTTTTTTTTCCCCATGAAAAGTTTTTATTCTGAAGAAACGTGTCCATTCAGAAGCATGCTGCCTCTCCCTACTCAGCTCCCTGCCTGTTTACTGGTATAATTCACAAAATACTTCTACCACTCAATAGGTTGCTTACAGTTACTGATGCACATCAACTAACATCCTGATACCATTATCTTTCCTGGGACTCATATCTCCTCAGCTGTCTATGAGTCAGTTTTTCCCAAATTATTATCCTGGCCATTACTACGCTACCATGTGAATCATAATAGCATAAAGTAGTAACTGTGGAAGATGAGTACAGCTAATTACTGAAAATAAAATCACAACTTCAAAGATTGTTCCACACGCAATATTTATATACTCATCTTTATTACACTTTGGGCAAGTAAATATATATTCATTTATTAAATATCTAAGTATGGCTTACAGACTAGTAATGGCCTTGTATAATTTCTGGTGGTCCAAAGAACTATCAGAACACCATGGAAAGATATGAACATATACAGAAATAGCTCAAAGCAGTAGAACAAGCATTTCCATCATATTCTGTGCAGTACAAAACACGGTCTAAAAGCATGAAAAGATGAGCTTCTTTGAAAAATGAAGAAACAAGAACAGTGGTTTTAGATGCAAATTAAAAAAAAAAAAATCAAGTATTTAAACACATAGTTGAAACCCAAGTTGCTAAGTTATGGAAATGTATTATGAAATCAGATTCTTCTCCCTTCCCATCTCTTTTATTTGAGTGCTGAGTGCTAAGTATGTACCATTATATGAAATTAAGTCAAGCAACTTTTTTCGGTTTTACCATTTCAACACATAACTTGGAATGCAACCAATGGAATAACACGATTTATCTCTAAAAATAAGACCAGAGAGTTTAGTGGCTCTTGATTATGTTTTCCTTACAAGGATCCTTTGCAGAAAAGTACATGTTTCAGTTTAGCACAATGATAATTAGTGCCTGTGGGAATAAAACAAACTAATTTTTCCACAGCAATATAATTTCCTGTAACTTCAATTTTTACATGATGATACTCCAGTAGTTGCTTAGATACAACATTTTACTGTCTACAGTGTGATCAGGATTTGAAACAATTAGCTGTTTTCAGCTGAATCCCCCCATTTAAAAAACAAAAAGTTAGTTTTACTCATTTGTTATAAAAAAACTGTATATGAAGAAAGAGAATTTACCAATAAGCTCCATATATCTTTAAGGATGCTGATGAATTCCTCTAACTTTGGATTAAATTACTTACGATGACAAAACGAAACAGATGCAACTTATAAGTACACCTGGAGTACAAGCATTGCAGCCATCCTCTTCTCAGTATTGCAAGAGAACTCATTTTCAGAACTCCAGGAATCCATCTTCACTGACTAGAAAGAGTAATATTTAATCTATATAACAGGGGGCATAGCCAAATCACTTAAATACCGATATAAAACCTGACAGCGGTTTGCAGAAAGACAACGCTACAGAGGCTACACTCCAACATCTAATGTCAGTCCCAGAGTACACTTAATGCACACACAGTTTAGATGCTGAGGAAACTACAGTTGTCCTTAGAGCCCTTGAACATTATTTTTTGTTCAGCAATGGTAAAAAACAGTGTTTTAATAGGAAGGTAGCTGTACAAAAGACAGCAAATGCAACCAAATTTGAGAGAACAGACCTGCATCCTTTCATACCGAAATGAAAAATACTAGCACTTTTTTTTCAAGTTTTAATGATGCACAGGGAATTACATTTAATCATCACACCTCATGAGGAGGACTCATTAAATACTTCAAAAGAAGCTTCTAAAAAAGACCAATATTCTATTTTATAGAAAAAAACCCCTACATTCCCTTGTAGACTTCTCAGCCAACAATATTGGAGCTTGCCCAAAATAAATCCTGAGGTTACAGAATTAGACCAAGAAAAGCACTGATGCAACGATGAGTTGAACAGACATTGTGTCATTCACTCAGGCAGCTCCAGAAGCCAAAACAGAGCCAATCCATACGGTGAGGTTATGCACGTATTAGTATTTACAACATCCTTATTCCCTGACTTTAAGGCTCTAGAAATTCAACAGTGCTCTTGCAAAGCATTGTAAAACAACAAAAATCAAACAAAGCTCACAAATCCTACACAGATAGCCACATACCAGACTTCTTGTAATCCTGCTGATGAAATTCCCATAATTTTCAAATGGAAATTAGAAATTACTACTACATCATTTCATAAACAATGGCAAAAAACCCACATTCTTTTCATTAAGTAACAAAAACAGCTTTCTATTTTATTTTGGAAGAAAGCACAGAACTGGTAGATTAGCTGTTCCTACTACTTCACAGCCATTAATCTGAATTTTTACTTGAATATTTTAAGCATTGTCCTACCACCACACAAGTGTTTATGCTTTTCATTTTTAGAGAGAAATTGTATATAAGTTGATCTCCAAATAAATAATTTCAAGTATAGTAAAAATGCTGCTCAATGGCACAAAACTAAGTATTAATAAAACCGTTCAAGAAATGTATTTGAGTACCATTCTTCAAAGACGGCTTTACATTCCATAATACATTTATCCTTTCTTCAGAATGAGCCATTTCATAATGCATTAATTTGAACTTAACATTACTTCACTTAAGACAGCTACAAATGCTTTCCATTTTAAAATCTGTTTTATTCTCAGTTCAGCACTGTACTTTTTCATCAATACCTCTAACAGTAATTTCAGTATCCACTTCAATCCACAAAGAAAATTGGAGCATAGCATTCAATAATCAAATATTTCTTCATCTGAGTATCATGAAAGCCTCCCACACAAAACCACAGGTGTGTTGGTAAAACTTTACCAGGAACACTACAAAAGCACTGTAAAGCAGTTTGGACTTATCTAACGACGGCAACAGTATTTCTCTCCTCATAACAATAAAACAGCTTTGGTAAAAAGAAAGCAAAAATTCCCTGACCACAAGTCATTTTTCTGTTGTCATTTCACAGTGACATTATCATGACATCTTAGACATCTGGAGATAAAATTGAGAATGTTCTTGTCATGGTGTGGCCAACAGAATACACCAAAGATCAATTCAACCCCTGACTTGTCCATTAACATTCAGAGTTTATTTTCTTCTCTAGTTTCATCAGTTAGATGGATTCCTTCACCAAAACTAATAGGAGCCAATCTTTCGTAGACAACAGTTCAAAAGACAAATATGCCTAAACTAGGCCAATGTACTGACAGCACTACAAAGCAAAAAAACTCAGTTCAATTGTTAATCTATACTTACACTCCATGTAAAACTAGAAGTGCTGCATCAAGTCCTTGGCAGCACATAGATGCAAGTAATCCAAACTACCATATGGCCAATTAAAGAGCATCACTGATCTGAAGGAAACACACTGAGCATTTCTCCCTCAAAAGAATGACTAGCAGGTTTGTATGAAATACAGGAAAAAGTCATAAAAAGCAATTTGGTTTTGCTCTGCTACGTGAATTTACCACAGTCCTCTCTTCCCACCATTCTTTTTCAGGGAGAAAGGGAGGAGGGATGGAGGTGAGGGGAAACATGGAGGAATAGATAGATAGGCTGAAGATTTTATATGCTATCAAAAGCACTTAAGTTCAATGCTTAAGTATCACCATTTTAGATATGCTGCAGGTGAGCATGCACACACATGTAACACTCCCTCCAGCTTACAACCTTAAAGAAATATGTCAAACAATCCATCAGTATATTTAGAGAGGTTTTTAAACATATCTGTTAATTACCACAATTATAGTGAGCTGTCCCTACTGCTCACTCTTTTGCTTTTAGTTTAGGGAAAAAAGAAGTAAGCTTAATTAAAGTAAAAAAAAAAAAAAAATCTGTAAAGCATAACATACAATTTAAAGTCTTGACTTTTCAATATTTAGCACCATATCCTGAGCAGGTCCTAATTTTGACTGAATAGCAGAAGATCCTGCAGGGTTCATTTCAGGCTGCAGGCATTTGATACTGAACTAACCTCACAGGATTTACATTCCCCTTAGGAAAATTTGGCATGCAGTCCAACTGGGGAAGATCATGTCTAACACTACTTGAGCTACCAGTGCTAAAAGCAAGCAGAATAACAGTGAGAAGAGGAGGGTGAACGATAACGGCACATATATAGAAATAAAATAAAAAGGAAGAAGACAAAGAGAAGGTCAAACAGCAGAAGAAAAGAAGAATTGAAGAGACAAGAGTTGGAGACAGTTGTTTTTCTGATATAAGTAAGTCTCTAATAGAGAGACTTAAGGCTTTTCAACTAATAAGACAGGCTTTTCAACTAGTAAAAAGCAAATTACTTCACCTCAAGGAAAATAAACTAATCGGAAGACTTGACATATTTGTCTCTGCTCAAAACAAATTAACAGCTACCAACTACAGCTTTGCCTGCACTGCATTTGATTTGCTGTTGTGGTTGCCATACCTATGTCAAATTTGGACAGGAAAAAAAAACAAACCAGAAAACTCCCCTATAAGCTCTGCTTTTGACCATTCCCACTACAGTTGTAATAGACACACCTCTTGAATCCAGCAGTTAAATCAAATCCAAAATGTATTCACCTCCATTCACTACAATTTAGCTCCCTACTGCTGCAAAGAAATTAGATAGGAATACAAGAGCCAGTGAGCAAATCCTACTCCCATTTTTCCTAGAAGTGCTTATCCCATCTTCAGACAAGTGACAAATTATGTTTGCTCTTTATAGATTCACTCTGCCAGCTAGATAATCTCCTATATACCAGGCCTGGTGAAATTGTACGAGAGAGACAGGTTCTGAACCAACTCAAGATTAATTTCTTCACCTCCTTGAAAAATTAAATAAAAACCTTAAGTTACCATAATTTCTTTGAAAGCCCTATTTCCAATTGCACAAGGCAGTTTTTAAACAAACTAATAAAATAACTCAAATGAGAGAGTTCTCGTACAAATTAATGTTGATTGCAATACCTGTCTAAAATGATTGGTACCTTCAATCGTCATTAAAAGTTTAAGAAGTTTCTGCCTGCTTTAATGACTTACAAATAGCATCACTGAAAGTCAAAAAGAAAAACCAACTCCATTACTGAACAACTGCAAAAGATCCTCTCCCTCTCTTATTTAAAACGAGGATGCTAACAATTCCAACTCCTCAGCCTGATGCAGTCTCTCAGGCAGCCCAAGCTCAAATCATCGAGGGCTGTGAAACACAACCAACCCCACTTGCAAGCTAACAGGGCATCACTGCTTTCATCAATAGATTTTTTTTTTCTACTTACATCTCACTTCACATAGCTCTTTTCCATCTACAAAACTGCAAGTTTTTCACATAACCTAAATATCTGAGCTCAAAAATGTTTTGAAGCAGCAGGCACCCAAACAAAAGATTATAATGAAGAGGATAAAGCATTGGCATTTGAATTGACTGCTGAATTTGATAGCACTTTTTGTTGTTTTCAACCACGAAGTGCGCAATCGGAGGCAACGGAAATCCCGAATTTCTTGTTAGACAGGTTTGGCACTCTCACCTGAAGTTAAATAAAAACCACAACAGAGTAAGCTCTATTCTGAAGCATATTGCAAAATCTCTTTAGTGTTTAGCTTAGGATACAAGAATAAAGAGCACTTCAGGAAAAGGTTCAGATTTTTCCTCATGTCTCGAAATATTTTTATATTTTGAAAGTGAAGCAAAATGCAAGTGTTCCATGTAAGAAATTTAGAGTGAAAGAGGCATAAAGAACAATGTGTCCTATATATGTGTGTGTATATAAAATATGTAACCACTACTGGCAATGAGAGGGCCAAAAGGATACACCTTCATTTAATTTATATTTAAACAGCAGTCACTTTAACCATAATACTAGGTATCACTCATCTAAATAATTCCAAAACTTCACCTTTTATGCTGTTTAATATGTACTGTGCAATGTACTCAGCTAGAAAATTACACAGATTTAATTGTTTTGTTGTCAGTTTATCTGCTTTTAAGAACAAAACTTTTCTTAAACACTTTGTGACAAACACTGCAGAAAAAGTTTTAACCTGGGAAAGTCTTTAATTCAATTTCCAGGAAAAGACCCCATTCATTTAGTAATTGAATTATCAGACAGACAGGAGCTGCAGAAAAAGAAATACAAGGCTCAGTACAAAAGGATATGAGTCAAACCACCTTTTCCAGCAGTGTTACTACAATTTGCACTTTGCTTCCTTCTAGTCTCATCTCCACACTACTTCAAGGCAAGGTTTATTAAGTGGCCTTGCCAATTGTCAGTTCATTTTTATCTGAAGTTGAACAAAAGGAGGGAGAGAAGCAGGAGACAGACTGTATGGCAGAGATCAGAACACATTAGTGTCTCGAGGCTCATCAGCCTGGTGTTGTCCCTAGGTATGCTTGTATAAAGAGATAAGAAACCCTAAGTCAATATTTTTTACTGACCAGAACTACAGGCAGATGGTCCAAGACTCCCAGTGATCAGTAAGTATTTAGGCTTCTAAACTCTTCAAATTCATTGTAGAACGATTTTAATAACTACCTTCTGCCTGATCAAGAATAACTTTAGTGACATACACCCATAAAATTCACTATATTAGGGATATTCTTAGGTGTTCAGTTCAGCCAACTAAAAATTTATTGGTTCACATGTCAAATGCTTTTAACTCTGCCGATACAATAAAGAAGATGGATCAATTAATAAAAGTTAAAATTTTATTAACTGAAAAAAAATTAGTAACATTTGTGTGATTTATTAACTGAAAACATTTCAGTGTTTCAGACCAGGTACGCAACTGATACCCACATCAAGTACAGAAGACAGAGATTGTACCATAAAAGAGATTTAAAATCAGAACAGCTTATATGAATTTCTACTGAGATTTAACTTGCTTCATTATTCTGATTAAAATTAATTGTTAAAATAAACATTTGATATTATGACATTGATTACTCAAACACATATTTTTGTTTGTATTTTTTTTTCCAATCTTCTGTATCACACTTTATCAAAGACTTAACCAAGAAGTTCTAAATTTATCTACAGGACTCTCATCGTACATGAAAAAATACAAAAGAAAGCAGCCTTACTGAAAGGTGTGACCAATGTGTAAAAAACCCAACTAAAACAACCAAAAAAACAAAACCAAAAAGCTCGACCCCAACAGTCTTAGCCAGCTTTACTCTCTCCAAGAAATCAAATCATCATTTTCGACAGTCAATCAGGTGAAAAAGTTTTCTTCTTTCCCATAGGGATTTGAGAGCACCACTTGTTTATTCTTGTTGCTTACAACATTTTATTTCTAAGTGAGCTTTCTGTCCTTTTTACAAAGCAGGTCCATTGAAAAACTTTGATGATGTGCCATCTGTTTTACACATCCCAAAAGATATTCTCAAAAATGATGTTAGACATTGGTCAGAAGCTGCATAATCTGTAGGATTTAATGCAAAATTAGAGAATAAAAAAAAAAAATAAAGTGTCAGAACTTTGCTAGCAGTACAGCTCAGATAAAAGTATCAAAAGCTGTATTTTTTTTCAGGATTTATACAAATGCAGTAGTCCTACTTACTCAGTGAGTAGTAAAGACTATAAAAGTTTCCATTAACTACTGGAATTGAAAGATGGCAAAGACCACATTTTAAATCAAAACCTTCAGCACGTATTTTCCTTTCGAACAGCTTTGTTTACTAGGACTCCTCTTACCTGGTCTGACACACTGAAACGTTTCCAGTTAATAAAGCACAAAATTAGTTCTTTAAGTATTTGTTTCTACCAAACATGATTTTTAATAGATTCTGGAAGAGAAAAAACAGGAAGCTAATTTTAAAGGATATGTTGCTTGGCAATACAACTTTCCTTACAAATACTTGCTCTTACTAAGTCACCATGGAGAAAGCCATGAAGAACTAAGTTTCTGAATCCTCCTGAATATGCAAGTGTTTTTTTTAATTGTTTATATGAAGCTCTATGACCATCACAGGCCACACGAGCAGTCAAAACACTAAAAGCCTTCCCCCCCTCCATCACAGATTTCAAACGAGTATTCAACTCCAGGTTTATAGGTCCAGAGCAGAAAGATGAAACATTACAACCAACTATTTAAGCAGACCCCCCTGTCCTACTCGGTACTGGGGAGCAGGAAACTTTCCCAAAGAGTTTTACCGAAGTGCCTACACTATCAAGTTCCCATCCCCAAACTTCTACTTCTGAAGGTGGCTACTGATGCAACTTCTTCCCCTCCAACACCTCCGTCAGAGAATACCTTCCGTTCAACCAAATGCGAGAGCAAGTGAAGTGAACAGCGAGAAATGGCTGTCTTCCACATTCAAAAGAAAGAAGGCAAGGGAAGGAGAGAGAAGGGGAAGTGTTTAAATTTAGGTATTTACTTACTGAAACACAGTAAAAACACACATACAGGCACCACGTTGGCAGAATTCCCAGCAGTCAGGGCTGTGGAGCTTTGCTTCCAGCCAGCGTTTGCCTCAAGCTTCACAGGAGTTTTCTCCCTCTCTCACATGCACACAGAAGCGTACTGAAGATCGCTCTGAACTGCCAACCAAAGTGTATCTCAGGTTTAATGAAAGTGTAATTCATTATAATAAGAGCCAGTGTAACATAAACATATGCAGGAAAAACAGGCTTAGTGCAGCACCACAACAGACACTAGTTTTGATCCAGTACAACAAAACACTTGCAGACCACAGGAAAAAAGTGTGTGCAATTCCTTTAAGTAAAAGCAAAACATAATGTGCACTAGGTAAAATTTGGAACCATAAAGGTTCTACCAACTAGTGACTACACCAGGTAGACTTCTCTGTTGGAAAAGTTCACAAGGTACCTGTGTGCCACTTCAGGTGGTTTTGGAAGTGTCCCTCAGCTTAATCTGCTATTATTAACCCCATGACCAATTAAGGCCAAAGTTAGGGAAGAAATATTACGACTTCCAAAACCAAGGGTCCAAAACTGGGGAAGTTAACTTACTAATTTGTTAACAGATATCAAAAAGCTTGAGTGTCTTCAAAGTCTTTCTCATGGATTTCAACATTTCATGTAACAACTTACATATAGATATTTTTGGGGTTTTTAAATAATTATCCATTAATTCTTACAAGTGTTTAAAAAAGAAGAAAAAAAATCAGTAAGTTCCCTCTTGGTTTCAAGTCTATCTTAGTAAAACTAAAGCATTCAAGATACTACCCAATTTAGAAACACACTTCAGGAGACAGCTCAAAACATCAGCCACAGGCACCACACTCAAAGTGAGACTTTATAAGCACAGTAATTCCTAGCATTCACATTAGATATTCTACCTGCCAGACTAACTTTGAAACAGGTTCATAAGCCAGGAGTAATAGGGCCTGCCAGACCTGAACACGAGTCAGACAATATGTTTTCGCAGGCTGAACTTTTGCCACCTTCCCCTCTGGGAGAGATTCCATCAAGTCCGATCCTAGGAAATCAGCTCCCACCCCTACTCCTTTTACTGACTTTCCTCTGCCACCACACCTTTCTGCCTGGTCTAGTCTCCACTCCCCCCCCTTCTGCAACTACTCCCACCCTTTTAGCCTTCTCCTTCAGTATGTCACTACCTCCATCCTCTTCTTTCCACATCATCCCCATAAGCTGCTTTTTGGATGCAGTCCCACCTCTCCTCTGCTGCCCCACACCCATTTCTAGAATCCTTCCACCTCCAAGCCTGGCTTTGGCATTGCACCCACTCGACTGTTTCCTCTCCTGCCGCAGCCCCCCCTTGCATAGCTAGTCCCTTTCACAACGCCCCCACAGCAAGATTCCCAGATAAATGCCCTTTTGGTTTCTCTCTACCTCCTCAGATTTTCTCCCCACAGAGCAACACAGTTTCATCCTTCCCAGGGAGAGACCTGCAGCAGAAGCTGTAACACTGTGAGACGCGTTTCGCTGAGTGGCAGCACTGCGAAGCACCAGAGCAAGACACTCCCCACACAAAGTATTTTTGGTTCTTGAAATATTTCAGTGGAATAAAGAAGTAAATGTTAAAATAGATAATAAATTTGCAGGCATTCCTAAAAAGTTCTCCTTTTCTGAACAGCTTTGCTCACTACAATGATAAAAGGCACAGAGTTAGTTCATGGTAATGTTGTGTCCCAGTTCACCCATCTAGCCATATGCCACTATTTGACCTAGAGGTCTTACTGTGAAAGAATGAACCGAATGAAGGCCAAGAATAAACTTTAGTCTTTCCTTAATTTTAGTAAAATAAAGGGTAGAGGTAACAAGAGAAGAACTAAATTTTTCGGAGGTACTCTGTGATTCTTATAGTTGGAAGAAAACAATCTGGTATGCTCTTATTTTTGACAAATCCCATTTTTCCTCTCAAGAAAGGGCTTCTCTGTGAACCTGACTAGCTGTTCTTTGATTTTTCAGTAGAACTTCTCAGCTGAATGGGAGAGGATCTTTATAATGCACATGAAAGACAAAGGTTCAAACAAAAGCTGAATTCTCAATGAGCGCAGGTTTATTTTAGTAAACAACAGAAACTCAAGGCTGAAAAAGATCTTATCCCTTTTAATCACTTAATAAATTTCTCTTACCTTCCCAATTTTCAAGGTACATGCCTACAATAAACAAACCTGCATTGATAAAAAGTCTCTATAAAAGCATACAAAACCTCTGTTTGATGCAATAGTGAACCCACCTCAACTTTGGCCTGGGCTTGCCTATGTCTTGCTGAAGCAAGAGACAGGCAAAAATTGTTCTAATAAATACAGAAAAAGGTAAACTTCAACACAAAACTCTAAAAACGAAACTTTAACCTTCTTAATTCTTTTAAGTTTTTAAGAACTTTTTCCATCAGCTTTTGTACTGTCCCAAAAGTATCGGTCCTACAGCAGAGTTAAGAAGTATCAAATTCTAACACCCACACATCTTATCCAAGAGTGCGTCTGTAGAAGCCAAACTAGTTAAACTGATGCAAAATTCCTCTAATATCACCCTTGGATTGATTTTTAAAACAAATTTATTTGGTAAATTAATAACTTAAACAATATAAATCCGTTTTTAAAAAAAATCAATACAAAAATCCTAACACATGTTCAGAACTACTGAAATGAAAAAGGGAAAAAGGCAAGAAAAGTAAGCAAATGCCTAAGTTTAGATAGTGGGGTGGTTTTAACCAGGAATAAGGGTTTCTTAAACATATGCATATGAATAAATACACACACACACACATATATATACACACACATGGAGAAAGACGTATTTATGTAATTTTATAGCCCTCAAAAACAGTATCTTGGTGCCTAATGACTATGCAGTCACCACAAGGTACTAAAAACATCAAGTTGAAAATTCTCATTGATCTTAATAGGTGAGGAGTCTGAAGCCTGTGACCAGGTATGTCTCCTCTATTGACAAGTATCATACTTGGATTGTCACGTGGGTCCATTTCCTTATGCACTTATAAATAATGTAAGTAACTCAAGCTTCCATACTACTAACCAGCTTAAATTTGTTTTGGGGATAAAGCCCTTCACTTTCCAGAGCTCAATGAGCGCTCAATACACTAAGTGTAAATAAGTAGTCCAGTGAAGTATTCCAAGAAGAACAAAAGGAAATCACAAATTTTTCAGCATGCTGTGCCATCATTTTCAAACTGAGGAATTCTCCCATATCTTGTTTTACTTCATAATACAGAAGATTCAATAGTTGACTGACAACAAGCTATTAAAGGTTATATTTGAATGTGTCGATTCTACAGTCATACAGCCCTATATTCCAGGTGAAAGTTATTATATAAATAAAGACTACACCTAAACCAAGCATTATTTCAGAAAAGTTTACTGATAGAGTTCCCATCAAGGGATGAAGAAGGGCCACCTGCACACATTTCTAACATTAAGTAAACAAAAACAGACTCTCTCACTCCCAAAGAGACAAAACACATTAACAATGTAACCACATCTCATGAGAACATATACAATATATTACACATTGCATATTTTTTTACTCCAAATAACAAACAACACCTTTTGTCATATGCATTTACAAGCGATAGGGAGGATGCGGGGAAAGATTCTGTCATTACCAAGTATTAGAATTCTTCTACTAATCCAAAAACTGCAAAGATCAAAATCCTAGCTAGCATCAACTTACTAATACAACTCTACACAAAACCAAAACCACCTTATGCAATGGAAACAACTCCATATCTACCCCTGTTTAAGAACATCTTTCCTTTTTAAAGCTAGAACAAATTCAATGTCATGGGGGAAAACAAGTGTGTAAAATAGTCACCATTTGGTATTCACTTATTCTGAAAACGAATGTACACATCCCCAAAAAAATACAGTGTCCTTTAAAAATAATCACATTTTAATGCAGTCTGTATCCTGCGTCATTTGTTTGAAATGCCAGTCCAAGGAATGTTAAGATTTAGCTGACGATTATCTCCTCAACATTATCCCAATTTGATTATACAGTGTTTACTACATCAAAGCCAGAAAAAGCACAGTAATAGATTCAGCGACACACCCACTTGGAACAGTGAAGACCTATTATTAAAGAACCATAAGAATAATTTGCAAAAGGTTTTTATTTTCCAACACAGCCTAGCGTAAGATCCTACCATAAAGCAAGGTTGTTAAATATTTTTATTCAACCCACATATTTGAAGCTGTGCCTCAGAAGTTAGGTGAAATTATTTATGTGATCAGGAAACTTGACTATCCTTCTTGTCTAACTCTCTTATTGGACCCATTACAGAAATCCAACAGCCAGGTTTCACATGGCTGAATGCATCAATAGCCTGCCACTACCATTCATTCCCTTGTAACTTGGTAACTCATACCGGAACACAACACAAGGTATTTCTTTCAGCCCTGATCATGAACGAGTTTTCAATATTTTCAGTTTTAACATAGTTTTATTATGCTGTAGTCAACATAATAAACATTAACGTTTAGCAACTCAGCACACTCAAACGAGCAGGTTACAGTTAAAAATCCACACGTGGGGGTGCCCGTACAGCTCAAGGGCACAACAACCTGCACTGTTTCCCCACTCATGCAGGAGAACCACAGAAGTTTAGGTTCAGACAACTAGAATTATTATAATCAACACATCATCTGGAGTTACGTTGCCTAGGATTATAAGATAGCAATTATAATGTTGTCACCCTGTCTATGTTAGCTCTCACATCTTCTCTAGCACCGGTAGGGCTGAATGGTAGACAGCTTTAAAATGAGAAGCTATCATTGGGCAGAAGGCTACACAACAAACACGTATTTAACTAAGGATGCCAAACTGGTCATACCACGTGAACCTTTCAGCAGGCTTGACAGCACTATCACTGCTATCCTCCTACATCTATCAAATCACAGAGAAGTGTTGTTTGTGCAACATGTTTTCAAAGATGCAGCACAACTTTTAGGTATAAACAGAGCTATTTAGTGCTGCCTATCAGCAAAACAATCAGCTTAATGTACATCCTAACAGTTACAATAACACCTTGAACACAAGATCTCGTAAGGACAAGAGTACACAAACAACCTACCACTTGGTAAGTTTGTGCGTAAGCGCATCAGTCACTGCACAATAGCTGTCCGCACACTTTTTTTTTATTCTAAGAAATCTCAAGTTGTTACTTTCCAGTTACTATAGCTAACACATTGTTCATAGGTTTATTCTATGAGAACAAGTTCCATCTGCAAGTCTAGAAGAATTTCTTTTTATATTATATACACACACAAACACAGCTTTCTTTAATTTTCACTCATCTTCCTTTAATAATCTGAACAGAACACCAGAAGTGAAATCCTTAGTACGTTCCCGTCCTCAGTCTGGTGCAGTTCTTCTCAGTTGCTATACAACACTAGTGTAATGTAAATTACAAGAAGGCAGAATAGAACAGTAAAACAAAGATGTTGCCTATTAACAAGAAGACCCCTCCTAGCGAGGCTGGTACCAGTTCTGACCGGATTTTTTGAGCATTATCCTTCAGTATATTTTTTTTTTTTTTTAGGATTAAATCAAACACGTTCCTCTATAAAATAAACCATACAACACATATGTAACACCCATCTCACAATGTCTACAATGCAGCTTATGCAGAGCAGCTACCTTTTGCTCAACACTAAGACACAGAAAACCCTACCCGCAGCCTATAACCTCTATGACTATTAGTAACCTTCGCTCACACAAGTTATCCCACTGATGACACTATTCATTTACAGATGGCAAACCAAACACACAGCATAGCGTGTAAAAACTCCTGAATGAATCGAGAAAAGCCTGCAAATTGTTAAATAACAGAAAAAAAACATATTAACCGGACAAATATACAGAGGTGCCACTTTAAAATTTTCCAGATAAGGATGGTCTGACTATCTGGAGAGGAAAAGCTTGTAAGATGTTTGCATGGATCTGATCAACACGACCTCTGGACTTCTACATAAGAGCTCTACTTCCATGCTTCTCCTTCAAAAAGACAATGCATACAGCAAGTCTACCACAGTGGAAACACCCCTCAAAACATACTAAAACCTGAAGAAAAAAATAATGAAAATCAATGCTAGAAGCAGAAACAGGAGGTCTGCAAAGAAAACAGCCCCGTTAAACCTTCAGAGTGGCTTTAAACAACATAATTACTAGAGAATAGGGCTGAATCAAGACTCTTCTCCCAGTGACGAAGCAAGATCTTGCCCTTCTGAAAGCATTTATGGCATGACAGTGTATACACAGAAGTGTCAAACAAACAGCCAAACTCAAGATATTCTTGACTTGCAAGGACACTTGTTGCTAGACGGTCACACTCACAGCAGGAATTTCATTTGAATCTGCATCCTTAAGCAGCTTTAATTAAAAGTATTAACACAAAAATTCAAGAAATTATTTTAGCTGTGCAGAATTCAGTAAACAAAGGACTACATACACTATGACAAACTTGAATACTCCTTTTAGATGTATAGCATAACATTTAAAATCAGTTTGGAATACATTCAAGATTACAGCAACATTTAGACAAACTAACTGAAAATTACAGTATTGTGACAGATAAGTATTCAACTTACTTTACATAATATCTTGCACCTTCAAAAGTATAAGCTTCCTCCCAACCTGTAGGTAAGTCTGGAAAACAAGTAGCAAAACATTCCAATTAACTTTTGAAATGACGCTAGCCATACTGGTCTACTCCCTAAAACTAAGGTAGTTAAAATATTGTGTGTCTGGTTCCACATGTTGAAAGCTTTAGTCCTATAAACAAATATTTTAGAATTGACTCACATAACTGTCTCAGTTTAAATTCTGTAATTCAAGAGAAACTACATGCAGGAAAATCTGATTTGGATTTCTTGTTCTCAAATAATGACAATAAAGGTTTAAATGTGCCCTTATACGTTCCTTCCTTTTACCCGTAACTAGAACTCACGGTCATCACCAGATCTTTCTGCCTTGAACTTCAGTAGCATCAAGTTACCTGACAGCCAGAGATCTAAACAAAAATCAATTTACTGAGTTTGCGTTACATGCATCTTAACAGGCATGGTATCAACTATACCACAGAGTATCAGCATTATATTAGCATAATTCCACCACTGTTGTGACTAACAAGTGTTCCTGCAGTGTTTACAACTCTATTCAATTTAACATGAAAATAATTTTCAATGCAAATCTAGTGGAGGAAGTGGGTACATCTTTTCTTTCTCTATTATCACTCTTAAGAGTCAGGAGCCCACATATAAAAAAACCCCACCGCTAATGGTCAATTTTTTTTTCAAGTAACAGCTTTCTGATGTAATGGAAGCTCTGAAGATGTTGGGCAACGCTATGCAACTCTAGATACATCACTACCCTTAAAAGTTTGCCTCGGTTAATAAAAAAAATAATTGATATGTAGGACTGGATCATTGAATTATAAAAGCAAGAATGCATTTCCTAATTAAAAGAAAAAAATACTCATTCTGGGTCATGTGATTTTTTTTTTTTTTTGCCAGTTTACTTATTTGTTCTGGCTGGCTTTTTTCTTCACTCTTGTCTTCTCTAGAACAAAAATCAAGGTGTCTTTTGATAACAGCACAGGGCAAAGTACAGCAAACAGGAAGTCTCTCTAGCAGAAGTATTTATGGCTACTATAAGAACTTTGCAAAAAATACCTTTCCAGTACTGAATATCTCAAGGAATAAAAAGCACTTCAATTCATAATGGAGGACAAAGCTTTCCTCATCGTCTAGTAAATATCTCACAGTATTATTTAATAAGGAGCTTTACAATAACATACAATTCCAAAAAAAAAGTGTTATTCACTCAAAAATTGTTTAAGAGAAGACATATTTTGAACATATTTTGACTATGTTTCCAAAACAATGGTCAGGGCAAAACAAGATATAAAACCCAGAATTAATCTGTTTGATGATATCTATGTATGGAGAGATTCATTAACATACACATGAATGAGGAAAACTACAGAAACAGGTTTGTTTTGCAGACACTTCAGTATCTGATTGACAAATCATGGTCAGTATATGCAAGGTCATGCCTCGCTCTTGTGTTCAGAAACAAGTTTCATTTACCCGATAATAACTCTGCTATGTTACATACGATAATCCAGATACTCAAAAGCAAACTGCATTTCCTTTAGAAGGCACTTAATGGCAGAAACAAATGAGACACTTAGAAAATTACTGGGAAATCACCATCAGTCAACAGAGACACTGGTAATAGTTTAAAGAAAGAATTAATACTCAGCTAATGTTAAGTGTCCAACAAGCAAAGCACTTCACATACATCTGCCCCCACGCATATTGCTGTAGATGAAGGCCAGTTTCTCAATTAATCTGAGTACTGAAAGCAGAGAAAAGAGGAGCCTGATAGCAATCAGTAGTTCTATTTCCCAGCATTAAATGACTTCTTACAAATAACAGCCCTTCGCTGCAGATCAAACTGCAGAGTACTAATAGCCAGAAACCTGTGCTTTTTAAACTATTCCCAGCTCAACAAAAAAAAAAAAAAAAAAAGCTGCCCACAGTTTTCTAAAAGGCTGTTTCTGATTTCTTAATGCATAAGTATTAACCACACATAAAAAGCAAATAATCTGATATAGTCCAATTCACTTGCAGATTTTCCTGCGATTATCCAAGCGATTACATACCTAAAACCAAGTGCCCTTATTACTACACTCCACCACCTCCCAGTGGCATATGTAGCCTGTGTGCAATTCCAGCAGTCAGAGTTTGGCTCCGGGTCTCCAGAGCGTCTGCTGTAAATCCTCCTCCTCCAGCACCTCCTGCTGCTACTTCTCCGGAGTGGAACAAACAGCAGTAGCAAAGACGACCGATTCCACCCTCCTCCCTCCAAGTTATTCCTAATGTTTCAGTCGCTTTTCCTCCTACCTATTCCACCTCTCTCAGTCACTTAGAAACCACCCACACTCTCAGCCTAGATGGAAGCGAAGGGAGAAAAAGGGTTTCTAGGTGTCTACATTTAGTGGAATCAGCCTCTACATTTCTAGTAGACCTATCGTGGTTATATCTAGGTACTGCTGGAAACAGAAATAAGATGAGTGGTTTAATGCTGAACTGAGAAAGGATGCTACGCAGGTGAATAACCGGGGTAGCCTGTAAGAAGCATGAGAGGAACAAGGAGGTCCCTAATGGTAACTGTACAATATTATAGGGGTGATACAAGGCAACAGAAAGAAAGCACAGAAAGAGAAATTACACAGACACGGAGGGAAAACACGAGTGCAAAGGAAAGCGTTTTAAGAAAAAGACGAGGAGCACGCTGATGGCAAGCTGGACAGGCAAGGCTGCACTGTAATGTCATTCTTGCTCAAGCTGGGGGCAAACAACTGCGAGAAGTGAGGGGAGCCCCGCGGAAAGCACGGGATGAGGAGTTCTCTGGGCCGGCTGCGGCGGCACCAAGGAGGTTTCCAGGACCGGGCTGCTTGGGGGCAGCGGGGAGAAGCCAGGGGCGCTGCCCGCGCCCGCAGGGGGGCGGGGGCCGCGGGGCTGAGCCCGCCCGGGGGCTGGGGCGGGCGGCGGGAGCCCGGGGGGCGGCCGCGGGAGCCGCGGGGCGACGGGCTCGGCGAGACCCCGGGGAGCGGGGAGGGGAGGAGGAGGGCGGCGCTCGCCGGGCGGCCGGGCGGGGGCGGCCGTGGCGGGGAAGGGCCGGGGGCCCCGGCCGCCCCCGGCCCCCGGGCGGGGCTCCTACCTGCGCTGCGGCGGTGCCCGGTGATCACGGCCTCTCCGGTGAGCGGGTGCAGCCAGGTCGTGCTCTTCGCCTCCTCGCTGCGGGGACGGACACACGGACCGAGTCAGGCAGGCGCAGCCCCGCCGCCGCCTTCCCCCCCGCACGCCCCTCCCGGCCCCCCGCCCGCCCAGCCCAGCCCCGCGCCGCTCCGCTCCCCTCCTCGCCGGCCCCCCGCTCACTTGATGAAGAAGACGCGGCCGCCCTGGCTGATCCCGTAACTCCAGCTGCCGGGCAGCGCCCGCAGCCGCTCCGCGCTCAGCTCCGCCGGGGCCGCCATGGCCGAGCCGCCGCCGCCGCTACCAGCGCAGCCGGGGAGAGCTGAGGGGAGCGGGGAGGGGGGGCGGCGCGGGCACGAGCGAGCGCGTCCCCGCCGCCGCCGCCGCCAACACCTTGGGGAGGGGGAGGGCACGGCGCGAGGGGGAGGGGGGGCAGCGGCACGCCCCGCCCCGCCCCTCCCCGGCCCGCCCCTCCCGCCGCGGGGGCGCGCTCGGCGCCCTGGCTGGCTGCCCGCGGGGGCGCGCCGCCTGCCCCCGCCGCGGCCGTTGGGGAGGGGCGGGGCGGGGCGGGGGCGGGCAGCGGGTTCCGGCGGGCGGGCGGCCCGCGCTGGGGGCGGGGGGGAGCGCCGCGGGGCGGTGTCGCCCCCCGGCCGGGAGGGGACGGCCGGAGAGCTCGGCCCCGCGGGGGGAAAGGAGTGCCCGAGCGGCGGTGAGGGCTGCCCCGCCGGGTGGGGAAAGGCGGGCTGCAGCCGGGGCCCGGCTGTGCGGAGGCCCCGGCTGGCGACGGGCGAGCGGGCGGGGGGAGGGGTCCTCGCCCGGAGGGCGCGGGCGGGCAGAGTCCGGTAACGGTCTGAGGAGCGCGGGGCTGAGGCGCTCCTGTGTCGCAGATGCAGAGCTGAGCCAAACCCAGCGCCTTCCCTCTCGCCGGGGAGCGAGTCCCGCGCTCCTCGGTGTTCTCCCCCCCGGAACTAGAGGCGAGCCGCGCACATCCCAGCGGTGCGAGCTACCGACGGGAGGCACCGCCTCCGGCCGTCTCTCGTCGGGTCTTTAGAGACACGCGTTCCTGCAGGGAACTAAAACTTTTGCCGAATTTCCTCCGGGAGTGTATACGCTCTTCTCATACCCTCAACTTTAAGCTTTCAAGCTTTTTTTGAAGTAAAAAGATGCCATATTTTTTCTTCATGTAAACAACTCTCTCTGAACTGTGTACCTGGCCTCCCCAAGAGATCTCGGATGTGACAGGCATACATGTTTTCAGTATTTAGGGAGGTGGTAGTAATTCAGGTAAAAGCCACGTCTGCAAAAATGAAAGTGTGTGTGTATACTTTTATTCACATGAATAATCTGATTGTGTGTGCATTAATACATAGCTATGCACACCTTTGATTTAAGTTATAAATGACAAATGGAAATTACTAAAACTGTCTTGTGGCCACGATACTTTTAAGAGAATCTTGCCTTACAAAAACACTTTCTGAACGAGGAGTAAAGCTGGGAAGTCTGATGGTATTCCTGTGTCCACAAAAACATTTGAAGTTCACAGCCGACAGTATTCCGCGTAGCAGCTTTGTCCTCTCTCCCATTCTGAACACCTTGGGAAAAATAAAATTTGACGGAACAAGTAGCTGTGTGGTTTGGTCCCCACCACAGCGTGTGGTCAAAGCCTTAAAACCCAGTCGCCCCACACAAGATATTCCAGACCTGAAGAGCAGTGAACGTGTGAGCAGATCTCAAGTTATCTTTAAGTAAGTGGATGTAAGATAAGAATTCCTCCCTGTCCAACAGTAGCCTTCATTTCCACTCACCACTGACAGCATCTGAGATTTATAGTCTACCAGAAAAAAAGATATGCTGGAGAAAACACAAGTTACTCTATAAACAGTTCCCTTCTCTCCTAAGAGCAAGAGCCCTCGGATGATGAGTAAAGGTGAATAATGGCTCTTCCTCTGACGGGCTGTGGAAAGCTGCCTGGCAACGGCATGGGGGAAATCGCATACGTTTTGGGCTCCTGAGGGTGGTGGTGGTTGTATCCTGATGCTTCCTCATGCAGCCTAACTAAAGCAGAGAGCAAGTCTCCAGAACACTGGATACCTGCCACCATGCAGAACCAATTATTTTCTTCTCCAGCAGAGGAGGACATGCAGCACAGCTAGACTTATATTGGCCCAGATCCATAAGTTAGGTATTTAGGTAGGATATAGATGCACAAATCCTGGCCTGCTTTGCATATGTTTAGAATTGCTGCCATCTTGGTAAAACCAAGAGCATGGTACCTAAAATATGTCAGAGCCTGGCTGAATTCTCAGGCAAGACATTCCTCCAAGTGCCACAGAGGCCTGATAAATCAACTGCATTCAGGCCACACCTAAGAAGGACTTACAAGATTAGTTTCTGTATAACTCACAGCAAACAGGTTGGTGGCAGAGTCATCACCATGAATGCTACAGAAAACCTCTTCAGCCTGAAGGACGTAAGAGCATTTAAAACCATGTCACTCACTTCCCAGGAAAATGCTTTTGCTCCAAGCTATAAGCTATTCTGAAGCTGAGACTATTCTATGAGTACACTGAAGGTGCTCCTCCTCCCCCTTTGAAGTCCCATTACTTTGAAAATATAATTATTGGGCTATAGGGTGGTGACATGACTTGCTGGTCTCATGAATAGGAAGCTCATATAGGGAGTGATGGAAGATCTTGGTTCTACTCCATTGTTCAGGGACTCATGTATTTTATGTTAAACAGTCATCAGATAAAATCCAGTATTAGTTCTGGAACACATGGAAAGAACATTATGACTGTATTTACAGAAACTAATCCTGCAAGATGCCACGCACCATGAACTTGCGGTGATTTCTGGGAGCCCGGAGTTTTACCATTTTGTGGAACAGAGCTCATGAACTCCAAAGAGTATGAGGGAAACCACACCTGCATCATTTGTGCAGGCTGGTGCCGGCAGCTTTTCTTTCTGAAGGCTGCTGTTGCTTCCACAGTTAAAACTTTTGCTTCAAACTTAGTGTAAAAGTTTGATAAAAACAAATTACACATCGAGTTTTCACAAAGTTCACTAAAAGTACATCTTTTCTACAGTCAGATAAGTGCTTGAATGCTTTTAAAAGAGGGACTCGAGAATAATATTTTTAAAAAAGCCACATCACTAAGGGGAGTAAAAATGTCTCTTAAAAGCAGTTTATATCACCATAACAACTCCATGCATAATTTAAAATACTACATAGTGTACCTTTCACATCATTCTTTTTTACTGTAAAAATGAGCTAACAATTACAAATGTGAAATTGGTCAATCTGATTTATAAGACTCAGAGAAATCCATCAGGATGCTCCCATCTGGCCAACACTTTTTTTCCCAGAAGAGTTGAAGACAAAGTGTTCAAGTGGTGACCACCACTGACACAACTCTTCTCTGCTTTCTGCGTGTACGGCCTGATCTATCTGCTGCTCCTGTCACCGATGGGAAGTGGGTAGAGGATGCAGAGCAAGTTGTTAATATCTGTGTGTGAGGCAGAGCCCCCCCACCAGTATATTGGCCACCCATCACTGGGAGCTTGGGATAGAGTTAAAAACCCGGCTCCACTGAGCTTTTTCCTGTGGTTCTCCATTCTGACCCCACCTTTTTTCCTTCCTCTTTCACCTCCCCATGACAGTAGCTTTCCTAGCAACTCCCCCAGGGTCAGGGAGTACTAAGGGAGCAGTAAGTTTATTGATGTTTAAAAAAAAAAATCATTTTGGCTCAATCATATATTCATAATCAAAATATTTAAAATTCCTGAGGCAAAAGAACCCTGCCCACAAAACGATGACACCCTTTAAATGGGATTAATTAAAAAACAGCATTGGGAGAACATTCATTGAATAAGTCTCAGAGAAATCCACCCACACCTCTCCCAACAGGTATGAGGTGACAATGAACGTATGATGAGCCAAGAAAAAAAGGACTACATCTAAGTATAGCATCTGACAAAGCCAGTAGCCTCTGAAGCAGGGAGTGGACTGCAGTCCCGACACTCCACCTAAAACCTCTTCACAGAATTGTGTTCGTCAGGGTTGATTCCGTGTATTCTGTTAATATGAATCAAATTGGATGAGGTTATTTCATGGAGTCTGTGACTTTACATTTTTTATGCTGTTTAACTAGCAAGACAATATAACCCTTAACATCGCAAGAAAAGACCATTGCTGGTGCTGCGGTTTTATGTTACACATTCTCATGAGGGAGCTGCTTCCGAAGGGTGGGTTCCTTTTTGCCCCATCCCTAAACATGAGTTTTTCTTGCCTCTGTACCGATATTGCAGCCCATGGTGAATTAGATCAGTTTGCTGATCTGGCAGAAAATAAATCACAAATCCTCTCAAATAATTCGTTTCCCATTAGATCGCTAAGCTGATCCAACCCAGCCTGAGGTCACTTGATAACTAGATCCAACACATGGGGTGGGAAGAGAAGAACCACTCCTTTTAGCCTACATTCCTCAATGACAGAGAGGGGGAAAACCAACAAATACGCTGACTGACGTTCTCTGGAGTCAGAGTATCTCTGTGTAGATGAACAAAACAATTAGCCTAGGTCAGAGGAAATAAGAAAGAGGAAAAAAGCTGTCTAGCACAGCCTCTGCAGATAGCTCTGTTGGTAAAATGGAGCCTCTCCTGTGCTCTAAGTAAAGAGCCTGATAACAGTTCAGGGCTCCCGTCCGGTAGCTCTGAAGGCTGCAGGGTTTTCTAGGGGTCATTGGTACAAGTGGCACAGTAGTCCTCTTCTGGGTTACTGCAAAGCATCAGTCTGACTGAACAAGCATTGGGTCATTAGCCTCCCTGTCATCAGCACGAGATATCCTAGCAGACTGTTTTCACAGGCTGTGAGACACAGAACTAAAGCCTGCACTTAGGCAGTAGAAACAAAGCATTTATTTTACAGTTTAATAAGTTTTGCAATCTATGCCTAACAGCAGAAGCAGTTTTGCTCATTTCAAAACTTTTTTTAACTTCAATTAATGATATACAGCTATGTATGTATGTATGTATGTATAGCTATGTTGTGTGAAAATTTTGTTACCTTTGGGACAGTGAATCCTTATATGAGGCTGATTTCTTTTAAAGATCCTGTCAGACCAATACAAAACAAACTGCAAAGCCAGAGCGTGAGATTTGCTTTTCCCTGGCAGGCAACATCAGAAAAGCAAAAGGGCTTATGTCTCTCCGAACCAGCATCATCTTGTCAGAATCATATTGACCATTCAGTGCAATTTTGAAGAGAGAATACTCTTTTTGTAACAAGTCTCTTTTCAGAGACTTGTTTACCTTACTGTCTGTGTCATGTATACCATGATGAGCTTCTCACCCAGAAATGATAGATGCCATAATCAGGACCTTCAAGTTTCTTTTACTGATGATTGTATAATATTCAATATCTCAAAAAAGATTGAGGCCTCAAGATCAAGAGCTGCTTTGCTGGAACCTTCTTTTCTTCCTTTTCACACCATTTCACAGCCTTCTTGTTTAGGAAGCCCTTGAGACTACTGTAACAATGGTTGTCTGTGACTTTTGCACAACCGTCAAATGACATTTTTTAATCACATTTATTACCAGGATTATTTTAAAATAATATTAGGAAGGAAAGAATTTGTGAGGGAAGTACAGTGATCCCACTTCTCCTTTCACCAGCAGTTGTTAGCCACAGCTGGCTGAAGCCAGGAAATCTCATCTTTCAAATAACCCTCTCATTTGAATAATTCAGAAGAAAATCATATACAGTACAACACAAAGTAAATTCTCTGTCTCTCAGCTGGCTCCTCTGTTTCACAGATCTCTTCAGTATCTGGTAGACTTCAGCATCTGCTTTTCTTCACACAGTTCTCTTCATTGCTGCTGTCCAACTCCTCAAAAACTTGCTCTGTTTCAAACTCTAGGAGATGCAGAAGCTTTCTCTGCTCTGGAAGAAGCAGATGATGACCTGTGTTTCTCCTAAGTATTGTCTTTGTTCAGTAATTGCTTGAAGAAATAAGGAGAAACTTCATGTGGAATATCTGGAAGGGCTTCACCTGTGGTTTGCATTATGTAAGATATACAGAGCCTTATGGCTGCAAGGGCTTTCACTTATGGGATCTTTTCTCATATCTTTTCTCATGCATTCCTCCCCCCCCCCCCCTTTTTTTTTCCTAATGGGGCTAGTAAGAATTGGCAGTATCTTTGTATTTAATACTGCCAACTATATAACGAATTTTAAGCTATCCCCATTAAACTTTCAGCAACTGATAGCCTGTTTTCAGAGGAAGGCAAAATAATAGTGTTTCACCCTTGAGATTTTTGTAGACACCCTTGTGGCAATCTTGATGACATTTTCCTTAAAACCATTACGTTGTGGATACCTTGGCCGTGAAGTGCTGTAGGTGATACTATTTTTGCAAGACATTTAACGTCATAATCAAATCATGGTCCATTTCGGTAATTACCACAGTTGGTGTAATACGTATGCCAGTCTTTATGGACTAGATGTAAGATTACTAGAGTAGCAGCGATATTCTTTAATAGTGTTAAAGCAGAATAACAAGAAAAGTCATCTTTTTTTAGTCTGTAATTTTCCCAGTATCAAAGGCAAATCCAGGCCACCTCAACTTGTTGATCTAAAGTTTCCTTGAGTATATTTAGATACGAGCTAGTATCTGTTCCAACACTTGTTATGTTGTTAACAGCACTCACCTTTTATCATCTTATCACTTTCTTTCTGGCCTGGACTGTTTACTAGAAATTCTATTCTTACTTTACTATATTTTCATGTACTTCAGCTTTCCTATGCACATCTTTTTCATTTTATCTTCATGAGCTCCTGTTCTTCCAGATTTTCAGCTCTTGCAATGAGAGGTAAGATGGAGTTTTGTTCTTTCACATTTGTTTCCTTTACATCTGATTTACATTTTACTCACAGTAAGAATATTTTGCTCACTGCATGACATGAGTTTTACCTACTTGTGCTGGATAGGTATTTAACTGAAAAAAATGTTATTGAAACTTTACTTGCAAAATTGTGTCCAACTCATATGCGTTGTGTTTCAGATACTGGGATTGGATTTTTCTGACACAATGAAGGTGTCTTCCAAGGCCACTTTTATGGCAGCAGTGGGCTAGTCAATATAGTGAATATAGTCTATGGTGCCATTCTTATTCTGCTGTAGGTACCTATATCCTCTCAATTGAATCACACCTTGAACTGCTCTGACTACACTGACTAGCACTCCGTTAACAACAATGGGATTCTTCGCCAGGCAGAAGTAGAGACCTATATCATAAACTGCTGTAGTCAGAGGAGACAAATCCCATCTGAAACATAACTATCATTTGAACAGTTCCCATAAAGAACCCCCCATACAGAATATTTCTTTTAAAGACACTTGTAGTCACTGATGGGAAGCTTTTGCAAAATGTTTTTGCTTCTTATGAATATAGCTGTGTATTTTCTTCCAATCAGTCTCTTCCATTATTTCTTGAAAATTCACTCTGGTTGATTGCATGTTTTAGACTTCAGCTCTGAATCTTCAGATCTGTTCTGCTTCATTTTGTAATGTGGTTCTGTAGCATCAGCTGTCTTCCCTTTCAAAACTTGTAATCAGATCTAGCTCTGTTCTGCAACCAAGCTAATTCTCACAGTCTTTTCTAAGCTAAAACTGTGTTCTTCTAGAAGCCTTTTCCTGAATTTTGGGTCTCTTGATCCCTACAGTATTCTGATCTCAGATCTGATTTTGAAAATTACACGATTGACAGTACTTTGAAACATTACAAGTATCTCGAAAGATTTCCTTTTTGGTTTCAGTTGTATAACTGCTGCGTCTCATATTGTTTGGTCTTTCCAAGAGTGCAATATTTTCTCAAATCTCTATAGCACAGGATTTCTCATTTGCAATCTGGTGCTTCTGGTGTGGTACTACTCAGAGAGTTACCTTAATTCATCCTCCTTTTCATCAGTCCTATCTCCTTTTTAAAGAAAAATTGTGTTATTTGATTGAATCTCTTCCAACCATATCCTCAATTTCTGGAGAATTTAATCTGCTTTGAACTTTTTTAGTTCTTTCTCTATAGTGTTCTCCACCTACCACTTCTTCTAGTCTTTCATTTCACTGTTCCACCTTTTGTTTTTACCTCTGCTAGTGCTCACATGTAAGGCTTTTTAAAGGCAGTGCTAAATTAGTGATAAAAAAGACATCTTTATACAAAAAAGGGTAACATGCATATATGTAGAAGTAATAAAGATAGAAGAGAGGAAGGAATTTGTGAAGGAGAAACTAAAAATGCTCCACTAAGCCAGTTGCTGGCACCAAGTATCACTGACAACAGTTGCTGTATTGGAGAGCGTTCCATCCTCTAAGGCAACAGGTCACTCAGTTATAACCAGAAACCCACTGTCATTTGTCTCGCTAGTTCTTGCATAATCTGAGTTGCTAGTCTGTACGTTAAGTTTTATGCTCATATAGTTCTGTCATACTCTGTATATTCTCATATACTATTGTCATTCAAACATTTTTCAACTTTTTTTTTATTTGTGGAGCTCTGTTTTCCAGGGGAGACAGGAGCCCTGTGGGGCAGGGTTGTATTCACTGAAAACAGGGTTATCTTTCATTAAACACTTAGTAGTTCATGGATCGCACACAGTCTGTAGCTCCCTGGTTAAATATTGCATTAACACATGGCTCTTTTTCCCAGTTATTTCCATTTGTCCCAGCTTGTAGCAAAGGTTGACCCAGCTTGATTTGTAGTAGTTTCTTTTTATCCTTATACTGTCAGTTTCTGAAATCAAATTTTCTTTATTGAGCATATACATCTCTTTTTTTTTTTTTTACATATTTAAAATATCTTGTTTGAAATATTTATTCACTTAGAATTAGCATCCCTGCAGTCCCTGTAGGTTGCCCCCTCCTCCCCCTTCATTATTTGGCATTAAATACCCAAAATCTTCTGGGGATTTTTTGACTTAAGAATTGCTGTTTTCTCCTGCATCAAGTTCCCTAAACTTTTTAATTTGGTTACCTCACCAGTCAATTCCCTTACCACCAGAAGAATCTTACAGAAAAAGAGCACTGTAGTCTGTTTGTTCAGTATTTTAAATACCACTTTTCACTAACACATCAATTTTCTCTCCCTCTGGTTCCTTTCTGCCTCACTGCTCCGCTGCTCCCACTAGCTTTTACTTTCTCATTTTGCCTCCCTTTCTCAACTTCCTTTTTCTACCTCTGAAATGGCTGATGCCCGTTCTGCCTTGAACCCTACTTCCTCATCATCATCTTTGCCTCTCCCAATACTCCCCTTTAACTCAACCACTCTTTCCCACCATTTACACTTCTGCTCCTTCTAAAGAGGACCAGCATAGCACAGAAACAGGTAAAAGCTGTCACAGAATGACTTCTCCTCTGCTCTTCATTTTCCCCAAAGGCTGCATCTTCTCTCCAACACTGGCTGTGCACTTGTCCTCTCGTGATAATTTCTGCAAAACTCTGCACCTCCAGCTGGTCCCCAGAGGAGTCAGACTGGTGCTGTGAATAACGAGGCTTCCCTCCCTCCAGTCTGTTCTGGCTATCACTCCTTTTTTCTACCTGCCCACTTGTTTTCTATGTTTAATGTCCATGTGACACCATCCTTCTCTCTCTCCTGTACTAAGCCTTCCATTACAACTGGCTTCTGGCTTTCCATTTTGCTCTTTCTTTAGCTGATGATTTCATTTTCTACACTGAGATCTGTGCCTCTCTGTAAGTCTAGATCAGCTGCTTTGTTTCTCCAGATAAGGACTCTGGTTTTTTTGCTTTCTTCATGCCACTTCAGCGTGCTCTTATTCCTTCCATCAACCAAGCTACTGAGAACATTAAACTCTACTGTAACTTTTTAATATTTCTGGTTTTGGAGAGGGCAAGAAGGCATATAGCAGACTTGCAAATTGAAGAGATTAACTTCTCGAAGCTTTGCCACCATGCATTATTATTCCTAAGACATCATGAGAAAAAAATGGATACTATTCTCAAATTAGGAAGAACACAAGAAAATCTCAGTGAGATCAGGCTGCTAGGAAAATCTTGAAAGAAAGACAAGAGAACTCTTGGGAAACTGAAAGAAATTAACTAATCCTGAATCTTAGGAAATGACAGAAAAAGAAAATCAGAATTCCTGAGTAAGGGCAGGGGGAAGGGGGTTTAGGTAGATCGTATAACAAAGACAACTGCAGAGGGGATTGCAAAAGCACAGAAAAATGAAGCAACCCCGCTCAACAGAAAACGCAAGTAAGCAGCAGTATGCCAGAGGCCCCGAAGACTGCTGGTGTTTCACAGCAAGCTGCAACAGCAGAGCTCCCTGCCACATGGCCACCGTGCTACAGAAGTTATGTAAACCCTGGTGGGTGTATTAAGCTGCATTCAAAGAAGCCACAAGAGTATCAGATAAATGTCCTAATATTTGTGGTAGGCGATGGGACAATGCAGTTGTTATCATCTGTGTGTCCCTTTACTAATGTCGAAAGGAACGGAGGAAGTTTGCAGAGGAAAGAACATGCTTGATTCCTGCTTGATGATAGACAGATTTTGTTTCTAGCACCACTTGTAAAGATTGCCTGTTGCAACAAAAAAGCAAGCAGAGAAAGAATATGTTTTTTTAACAAGAGTTGTTCAGTGCTGTTTACATGACTGTGAAAAAAAAAAAAAAAAAGGTTTACCAGTTCAGCTATCCCAGGGAACAATTTCTTAAATTTTGTTGACCACTGCTGAAAAGATCATGTAAACCAGCAGCACTGTTTATGCCACCAGGAGAATATGCAACATTTCCAGTAACACAATGAAGTCAAACAAAAGAAATATGAGAGAAATGAGAGAGACAGATATCCAGTATAGTAATATTAATGCCATAGAAATGCTCACACCAGAACACCTTTAGAAAAGAGAATAACAGTAAGCTGCAGAAGAGGCCATGGTTGTAGGCTGCATCCAGCACCGGTGACAAGAAGGAAGAAAGGCAACAGTATGTAACCACATCGCAGCGGCATGCAAATAGCTAAAAATACTGGAAACCACCCCATGAGGACTGACATCAGAAGATGCTTCCACATTCCCCTGGGAGATAACAAAATGGGACAGACAACACCATATTGCACAAAAAATAAATCTAAATGGATGAGAATTCAAATTGATTCTGGAATGGTTGTGCAAGGGACAGTTGTGCCAAAGGAGTACAAGTGTTTCAGCCATATATCTGAAAAGACTATAGATTCTATGTTCACCCAGTAAAGCTATGTTAGATGTTGATTGACAGTTCCTAGGAAACTGCTAGAAACACAATACAGAAGAATGAATATAAGTGGAAGAAAGATAAAATCAGTTTTGGAGTAGTTGTCACAGGAAAAAAACCCACCAAAACCCCAAATCTGTTCAGTTGCAGACCTGAAAGAGACCTGATTCAATTCTGCACACGTGCAGTATTACTATACTGAATATATAGATAAGGTGTTTATAGCCAGTTTCTAAGGAAACTAGAGAAAGGACAGAAAATGTTCCAAGAAAAATAAGAGAAATTATCAGCTACTTTTACTGTGATTGCCAGGAATGAAAAAGTTAGCTGTAGAAGGAGAGCTTGGTTACACTGGTGATAGAGAGGAATCTATAAATAAATCCATTTCACAGGTCTTCACAGGATTAGGAAAAAGGAACAAAATAAGATTGAGATAATTTGCCACTTCCTTTGGTGTCATAGTTCTTCATTGCTTTTCAGTATCCAGGCGCTGTAGTTATTTCCAAGACAGGAAGTCTTGGATAAGTACTTTTTAAGTAAAAACCCAATTACTTCTATAGGCATCACAGAACTTAATACAAGTATGGTTTTGGAATGATACTTGCCTCGTTCAGCACGTCAGATGTTTGTTAGGTTATCCAAAGCTAAAATACTATTAGAAATAAGTGACACAAGAAGCTTTTGGCAAATGCTTTCCTGCGAAAGAATCAATGCTAACTATAGCCCCTGTGTTTATAGTCACATCCCTTAAACATTTCTTCAGTGCTCTGTTAGTCTTCAGAAAGAATCAGCCTTATGGAGACCAGATTACTAGCGTAATATCTGACTGGTAAAGTTGACAGAGAACACAAAGCTGAACAAAATGTATAGCCACATGTAGGTCTAAGAAGACAACCTTGCCTTGCATAGAAGGAAGCATAAAACTCTAGAAAATCTGAAGAGGAAATGAGAAATGTTTCAAGCCTTAGCATACATAACTTTTAAACAGGATCATAAGAATTACTTTTAATTTTTTTTTAGATTTGTTTTTAATAGATTCTGTATGTACCAAAATCCATAGGAAATCTCAGATGAAGGTAATGCATAGAATCTAATTTGCTCACCAAAAAGGTCTATTCACTGTGTGCTTCAGCAACTGTAGAAAACAGTGTGCCTTTGTAGCATTTAACAACTGTGTTTAAGAAGTAAGAACAAATGAAGAGGAAAACCAGAAGCCTGTCACGTATTTCAAGTATTGCAAACATACAAATAAACCCAACCCAGCATTATATCCCAGTGGAAATGAAAGTCTTAGTAATGACACAGACATTTGAACAGTTTACTGAGTATCTGGTATGGTTTGTTTCTGCTGTAAAAATGCCTCTTTAAGCCTTTAGTGGCACGGTTGAATCCAAAATCGTTAAACAAATTTTTACCCAGAATACAAATGCTGTTACTGCAACTTGGCAACTTTCTTTTCGAACTGAGCACTTCGCAGAGAAAGCAGTCTTAGGGACACATGTTTTGTCAAGAGCTCCAGTTACGCAATAACACAACAGGAAAGAGCTTAGAATCAAGGGAAAGAAAAACAACAAACAAAACCCGAGGCCTTTGCTGACCTTACAACAACAGTAATTTCAGCATCAGCCAGCTGACTGGAGTCAGTTAGAGATGCACGGTTAAAAAGCCTGCTGGAAACTTGCGCAAAGCTGGGTGGAGCTGAAGGAATAAGCCTCTGCCAGGTTTGTTCGCATCTTGGCAATGGCCTCCCTATCACTGACAAAGTGTTTCTGAAAGAATAGCATATTTTTACAATTTCAGTGCTTTGAAAATAAGTGCTTTACGATATCCAAAAGGGATGCTGATATAAACAAATGTAGGACAAAGATACAGCAGTCAGGTGGATGGCCTTGACCACACAGACAGACTCATACTCCATCACACAGCTGTAAAATATATAACCTAAAGAGAAAAAAACAACCTCTTTTCCCACCCTGCAGAGTCGCTTAATGGATTTCAGCAGCAAGTAGGCCACAAAGCTGTTTTTCTGGAATGGAAATGTTGTAGTTATTTCCTTCTCTAAACATACAGAGCAGGCAATACTGCTTCGAGAATCTCATCCATAAAGAAACAGAAATCAATATTGCAATACATGATACTCGTGAAGTCCTGATTTGGCTAAAAGCTCTTAATTTCCAGTATAGCACTTCATGGCATTTGCGCTGCTGGTAGGAAGCTGCCCAGCAGTGATTTATCAGCAAGGAAAATAGATATCTGAAGCTGGGCTCCTATGCCCATACTTAGTTACCAAAATAAATTGCCTGATTTTCAAGCTTGCCAAGAACCAGAAGCTCCCAGGAGCACACGTGTGATAGAGAAGGAACAATTACATAGCAGATCAAAGCTAAAGCAGACTAACCACAGTCCGCTAAATTACAGAGGAAACCAGGACTCTAGTGCCAATTGGAACATATTTTATTTCTTTTTGCTTTTCAGTGCCAGGTCTCCAGTCTGTGACCCACCGAGAAAGCTACTAACTCCAGAATCGCCTGTTGGTGACCAAATTCGACAAACTGGAGACCAATTCAGGGAGTTTTCACCTGGCATTTTAGGACAGGTTTCTAAAGCTGTGCTAGATCACTTACATGTCCAAGTATCTTCTAATCCAGGATAATGTAATGAATTTTAAATCACTGTCTCCCGATGTCTAACATAGAATAGTTCAAGAGACCTTAAACTCATTTAGATCAGCTTTCTATGGAAGAGAGCATAACATTTTGATATTCATGCATTATCTGCAATGTTTCCTGCTTGATGCAAGCATAACATTAAAGGTCTGTCTTCAGAAAGTGTCTGATATTGTCAGGGCTCCATGTTACTTCTTATAGCTCAAAGTGGCCAGAAATGAAATCAAACTGCCTTGGGCAGATGCTATTGACCCTAATTGGTGTCACTTAGGCAGAAGAAAATGGCCCCAAAACACCACAATAAATCAGGATATTACAAATAATTTATTCACAAGTAAAGCTTCCAGCTCCTGTGGACTACAAACATTTCATGTTTCAAGACATAAATGAGAAAAAAAGTGGTAATAAATTCAGGCCTGTTTGCTGCAAAAGAAGTTTTTCAATTTAGTTAAAGAAATCCAGTTGGAAATGACTGAGTGAACATCCAGGAAACAAAACCCAAATATTTCATCTTCATCACGTATCACCACTTACATAAATGGACCCAGACTGTAACCATAATGAGATCAGTGAGGGCCCAGTCTCATTAGAGGTTATGGATGCTACTAGAATAAAAATAATCTCAGTAATACTTACCACACTAGAACCAAAAGGCCTCAAAATAATAAATCTAGTGTTCTATGTTTATCCTGGCATATTAGAAAAAAAAAAACACCAAACACAAAACAACCTGTTGCCATTTTCAGCTACATCTGATCCAATATTGCTTTAAAGAAGTCCTAGAATCACACAGATAGCATTTTACAGCAAACTCTGTTCTAGTCAAATAGAATCATGGAAGGTCATTCGTAAGAAAATTACATAGTAAATCTGTTTCGGTAGAAAAGCGAAAAAATTTCTCCTCATTATATCCCATTTTGTTATGTATTAATCTTAGTCCTCCTCTTCCACTATAATTTTTCATCTTGACACAAATATGACTGACTTTAGGAAGATAAAAAGTTAAAATGCTCCATCTCAAATGAGCCTACACTAACCTGCAGCATACAGGTTAAATGCTATCCAACTCATATTACAGGGAAGTGGATTAGACCTGTAGATCTTGTAATACTGACTGTATCTGGCATGACTCGACTATATTTTCAGTTTAAATTAGTGGTGAGGAGCATGTAAGGTTCCTTCAGTGAGAGATTTGCTGTAGTTGAAGAATGACCTAGAATTTTTACATGTAAATCTATTTATTACCATAAGCTTATGATTTTTTTTGTGGTTCTCTTTCAATTTGCATATCTGTATGTAGGGCTCAGGCATAGTCTCATCTGTCTGCTCTCCCATTCCTTGCACACTGGTGACACTCTAAGGTTCTCAGCTCTTGCAAAAACATGACTCATATGGAAAAAAGTTTCCTTTTGGAAAGCTCCACTTCATTAGGTCTTATGGGAGCCAGCCTCTTCTGACCATTCCAGCTCAAATACTAGGACACCTTCGTTCAAAGACTTCAGCTCTCTAATTCTCTGCCAACTCCTTCTCATAAAGGAAACTAGCCTCATAGTTTCTCTAGGAAGCTTCAGCCACAGCCTTCAGCTTCTCTCTCTAATTCCTAGACTCACAACTTTTATTTTGTTTAGAGACTCTGCCGCCACCCTCTTTCATTAGCTTCTTCAGAACATAGGCAGCGTTCTTAAAGCTTATCAGCGCCCAAGTCCTTGTCCATGTCCCCACGGACTGAGTGGATCCACCTGAGCCCCATCTGAATACTCTTCTTGCCCTGAGTGTGTCACTTTTGGACTAACCACCTAATGCCCATTCTCATCTTGTCCAACCACTAAAAAAATCGGTGGTCAAATCCTACACCAAAGGTCTGTGTGTTATTAATACTCCGGAGCTTATCTGAATCCTCAAGAACGTTAGCATTTGCACATCACAGATTTCAGTGTGAAACTTGCAGGCTGCCACTGAAAGTCCTCAAATCCATTCTGCTCCTTTTTTCTTCTTAGAAATCTGTGCTGAACATGCAAAGCATGTATTCTAACATACTTGGAAAAATACACAATGAAACAACCCATTTGAGTCTAAACCCTGATCCTGGAATTATTGCTTGTTTTATTTTAATGAACAACTAAGTTTTAAACATCCTGAAAAACAGAAATCATGAGTTTATTTTGCTATTCGTGCAGTCCCGGTATTTATTGTCCAAATATCTGTGAGCAAGAGTCGAATATTCTTGAAAATAATCACACATCCTAAGGTTCATAGATTTTTTTCCCCCGATTCTTATTCATTAGCACCATTTTCTGATTTTGTTAGATACAAATTCTTTCTTTGCTCTTGTGTCATCCAGTGTTTGTGCAAAAAAAAAAAAAAAAAGTGACCTTATGCATATTCAACTTCGGTGTTTCCAGTTAAGTTAATTCCCACAAGTTAGTTGAAAAACATTTATATTGATTTTAGTATTAACCTAGAGATGCCCAAATAAAAACAGCAGGACTTACTGAGGAATAGTTTGAGACCACAATTTAAAAAAAAAAAACAAAACAAATCACAGAAACAAACAGACAAAACCCCCAGCAACCTTACAGTATAATATTTTGATATAATAAGACAGCAGAGAGAGATGGGTCAGATTTCCCATTTCCTGTGCACATAACTCATGATGATATTTGCTTCTTAGCAATGTTGCTTTAAAGATATACCCTGTAGCATATCAACAACAAATGTACTTGAACAAATCGGGATCAGTTAAGAAATGATTCATGAGCACAAAGAAGGGCTGCATTTGTAACAAATATTCAGCCATCTCTGCACGTTTTCTGTTCTCACCACCTGCTTACCAAGTAGCTTCTGTTTGAGAGTTTGCAGTATTCCCTGTGGAAGTGGAAGTGCTAGTCCAGTCGCCAACCACACCTTTTTATTTTTAAATACATATATTTGCACCAGGTGACTAAGGCTTTTCTTTCCAAGTTAAACAAAATGTTTTCCTATATGATGACTACCCTGTATTTTTGTTTCCTGCTTTAAAGCTTCGTGGAGACAGCAAATTCTTATTTTACTGTGAAACATAGCAGGTGGAGTCACTTACAGGCATATGATGTAGTGTTGACCTCACTTTGCTACCTCAGTAGAAGTATAAGGGTTTCTCACCACTGGGATTTTAAAGCAAGATAACCACCATGACACACTTATCTCCCGGCATAAAATACAGCAGTGGAGAATAAGCTTGAAGTGTGAATTAATTTCTTACTCATCAGCAAGTACGTAGAGCCTCTAGACCTTGTCATATACAGTTGCTGAACATTTGCACAACAGAGCCTCAGTAACTTGTACACCTATCATGAGCGAATCTTGTCTCCCTGAGCGTTTCCACAATGTCATCAGTGTTAGAGCTGAAGAGGAGGTGTCGGAAAAAAAGATTTGAATTTTTTTGTAACAAAACCAGTGAGGGTAGGCAAGTCATAGACTGGGGTAGGAAGTGTGGTTGTGACTTGCTGGGAAGATCAGATCCTTGGAGTGCATTAAGCCTGTGATACAGTAACACTTTATTTCAACAGCAGAAATCACCCTCAAGTTATAATCTAATTAGAGACATTAAGATTCATTTGCATGTTATGGGACATATTTTAGGGACAAGCTGCTTTGATCTTTAAGAAAAGGCCGATAAATGTTTGTCTTTTACTGTATCTAAATCAGGTAACTTGAAGTTAATATGAACTGAGTTTCAGTATGCTAGACTTTACATAGAGATGATTAACATGTCAAAGGGAACAGAGCAAACATTAAATGCAGGCATGTTATGTATTTATGACTGGCAGGAGGGTTGGTTTATTGCTGTCCCAGGAGATGAGCCCTAGGTGACTTCATAATCTTTCAAACAGAGTAGACAATATTCAGTTGGATTCAAGTACCCCAGAAATGGGTTATAAAAAGCACTACGTGCTGGATATAAGTACTTGAGAGAGGGGCAGAGGGAGACAGATTTTACTCTCTAATGGAGACTATTTTCCTGATATACGATCATGGATTTTTATTCAACTCTTTCCCTAGGTTAATATAACCGGGTAATTCTCCTAATCTGTATTCAGGACATTTCAGCCAGTAATAATTTAGGAATGAGAAAAAATATTCAGGTCTCTCTTCACCTTTGCAGAATCTGGAAATTGACTGCAGGCTGTGGGCCCAAATGCCTCATGTTATATCTGGGAACAAGTTGCAATCAATCCTCTGGTTTAGTGCACATGTTTATGTGAGTGAGATTATTAAAGATCGTATATAAAGAGCAGCCTGTTTGTGACTCTCTGTGAAGCACAAGATAAAATAAAGAGGATGTATGGCATACAGCTTTCTGCTCTCCAGCTGCCTTTAAGAGGGGGGAAATTCCCCTTTTTCTCTTTAGCTTGCTGAACAGTTTCCACACTAAGCTCTGCCTCTGTCTTGGCCAGTGCACTGATATTTCTTTTTTCTGTTTCTATACACCTCTCTTTTCCTTCTATACACTGTCAGCAGTCTGGGGTCCTGACTCTTGACATCCTAAGTTATTTCCCTATTAGTCATTTATTTTACAACTCTGCTGTCTGTCTGCCTGCTTCTGATGCCACTACCTGTCACTGCATCTACAGTACGCATAACAGGCTTTTCATACATAAGCCAGTTGCTGCACTAACATAGAAACTGTGCTGTGCTGGAGATACAAGTGCTTTGGGGTAAATATGGGCTCGCTTTTATATGGAAAATCCGCCCCTAGCTGTCATTCATTGCTGCTCACATTTTGTAGTTGCATTCAGAGAGCAGGGTGAGACAGTGCAGAATAATACCAGCATCTTTTCTCATGCATGTTTACTTTCTCCGAAGAAGATTTAATAGAGTCCTTGTGTATTAAGAAAGGCTCTGTGTATAAGCACATAAGGGAGATGGGTAGACAGGCTAGAAAAAATAGAGAGAAAGGGAAGATTATAATAGAAAATATAAGTAAAGTAAAAGCTACCCATAGAATTTTCTTTATAGTACTGTATCATCTATTCAGCATCTAAAGCCCAATGTCACTTACAATTGCTTTGTAAGATTATCATGGTTGAGCAAGACTGTTTCCCTTTGACATTCCACTGTGCCAGTGGCCTTCTCTATTGTTTTGAGTTTTGTACATGGGCAACAAGTCCTTTGAACCTCCCTAGCTTTTTTTGAATTCCTACTGCTATTAATAATTATAGACAAATCATATAGGCCATAACAAGTGGATCATGAAGAGGTGAAAATCAGGTCACTGCTAAGCTTATCTTTTTCTCGAGAATCCACAGATTTAGATTGTGTTGTATGGCTTTGAGAAGGTGTTTAGCTGTATCTTATCTCAACTTGTATCTGTAAACACAATAATGATTAATAACAATACTATATGACTATTGCAAATATTAACTGCTTTGGCAGCCTCGAATGAACAGTGTCAGGTAAGGACACAATATTATTATTAAATACAACAAGTATTGCCTGTAGCACTAAATATGCATTCATTCATTCATGTGCACCCAGAAAACATACTGGGCCAAAGCCTGAGGTCTCCATCTAGGTTTTAACCTGAGTTTTACTCAGACTAGCCCTAGGTAATAAACAAGGTAAGCAAAAATTACCAATAATGCTAACTGAATGAGTCAAGATATGCTTCTTGGCTGTGCTGGCCTGTTGATTGCAAAGGAAAGGCCAGAAAAGGAAAATAAATAGCACCCTCCTCACCCTGTTTCATTCCTCAATAAAAAGTAAGGAGGGTCTGAAACAACTTTTTTTTCTTTCTTTTTCTGCTGTGCTTTTTACATCAGAAATTCAGATTCTTTTTACACTGCCAGACCAGTGAAAAAAATGACAAGTTGATAATAAAAGGCCTAGAACTGGGGGCAAAGGTTTTTATTCAATATTATATTGAAATATTTTTGCCAGATACCATTGTCTATTCCAGACGGTATGCTGTTTAAGTTATCCAAAGGAGCTAAAAAAGTACCTGGCTCTGGCACGGTGGCAATTCTCCTTGTAGATAACTGGTTTCAGCAGTCACAGCATTCCCGTCTCTGTGTCCTGCACTGTCCCCCCTCTTAGCTCCCAAAGGAGGGAGAGCTGAGGCTTACCACTGGAGCCCATATGCCTCTCCCCAGCTGGTTTACTTTCCCTCTGGGAGCATTGCCAGTTGGTGTAGGTTAGAACAGCCTCCGGGCTTCTTATCGGCCGCTTTCCCTTCACTGAACCGACTGAAAAATCTGCCAATGTGTAGTTCCATTTTGAGAACAGGTATGTGTGACAAGCGTGGGGGTGATTCTGGGTGATTTGTAATAGTTTGGAAAAGGCTGTCACTCTCGTGGCGTGTTTGCATTATGAGCAGGATAAATATTTCACTCGGAGAGATCTGTCTAGTTAGCAGAACTACATATCTAGGCAAAAGCAAATTGTCCTCTTATCTGAATACAAGAAGGGTCTTTAAGGTGCAGAGCCAGAGCAAAGAGTGAAAGGAGTGCAGGGGAGGGAGCCACAGCAGGCAGGTGCGTGCAAGCTGGCTGGTGGGATGCGTGCTTGGGTCTGTCCCTGCGCTTTGCTCGGACAGCCAGGTGGGCAGGGTTTGCAGGCAAGTGAAAGACTGGATGAGCCTAAATGTGCTTGAAACGTGGCTGCTAATTTTGAATCTTTCTTTCTCTAGTGCATTATTCTAGCTACTAAATAAAAAATTTTCATCATAATAATGTGTTGGTCAGTACGTGTATGTCTATACCACATTGTACATGCTCCAATGTCGGCTTGAGTTTTGGGAGCCAAGCAGTGTGATCCAATTGCAGCTGTACAGACGGTGAGGCAGAGCATGAACATGAGCTGGTGCCTGTACCTTCCACGGCAGGACAGTAAAACATAACTCGCATCGCTCTGTCCTGTCCCTGAGAACAAAGAAAGGTCCCTTCCTGGGGAAGGGGTGGATTATCAAGTGTGAAAGGTAAGGGCTGATGCAAAACTTTCAGGATAAGACTGGAAGAATGACAGGATTATACCTGGGGAGAAGTGCATGGGTGCCCATAGCCTAAGAAAAGACAGAAGCAGAGCGGAGTAGAGCTGCCTGTTACCATGACAATAGGCAACAGTGTATCTGTGTGCGGAACAAAAAGATTAGCAGTCATCCAGGAAAGATTCTCATCAAAACCCTACCTTCCTACAGTCTAATGAACGGAAATTTAACCTTTTATTTGAAAGATTACCAACTCATTGGAGTCTCACATTCCTAGCCCACCAGCAGCTAATACATCCTGTACCAATTACAAATTTTGTGTATTATAATATTTTTCACATCCATCTGAAGGGATATTAGAATTTGATGATAGCCCTAAGTGTGGTGTGAATGTGAGGAAGAACTTTTCTGGGAAAAAGAGTCTCTCTGTAGTTTAAAATGTTGCTCTGTCACTCTAGTGAATCCTAAATAAATTTGTATTTTTACCCTTGATGCTACTATATCATTGGTCCATTAATTCATTATTGTCTTTCACATATGCAATCATTTGCATAAGTATGAAATGGTTGTAAAATACTATCACACTGATGAGGTGATATTTTACCTCCACTTTGCATTGTTATAGTAATGATTCCTGGTTCAGGGCCCTGCTTAATAAAATTTAATAGCTTTTTCCACTGGAGCTATTTTTGTGATCTTTCAGCTATCTCTGCTCTCACAGGGTAAAGAGAATGATATATCCAAGACTGGCATGCTCTAAGGCCTCAAACTGCCTACCATATTCCTAACAGGAAATGTGAGCTTAAAGTTAAGCAAATGGTAGAGTAACCTGGGTGATGGGTTAAGCTTGATAAGGGGACCAGCTAATTAAAAAAATCTGAAGGCGAAAAAATTACTCTTAAAGAATAATGTTTTACTGGATATTAATGCTATATACTGTAAATTAATTGCTTATTCTTATGTAGTAAGTAATTTTAATTCATGTTTGTCTGGCACACAGGCCTATATGCGTGTTATGAAACAAATAAAAGGAATGAAAATGCACTGATCTAGATGTACAGAGACACACAAAAGAGCAGGTTAATTTGAGTGGCTTTATACAAATACCTAGGAAGGCTTGTTTGGAATATTCATGCTAAGCTATTAGTCATCTTCCCAAATATTCATTTAGATTTTGTTAGGCTTCTAGAGGAGATATAATCAAATATTTGTGGAGCCTGCATGCAGCACTGCTGGTGGAATTGTGTTTTGGATTCCCTAACATGAGGGCAGTTATGTGGGTTGCTGCTGTGCACTCTCTAACAGGCTTTGCAAAGCCTTCTGATTTGAAAGACAGCTATTATTTCCCCAAAGTCTGACACAGTGAGTGTTCATGTCCTGATTTTCATTACTTTCATTTTTGGTGACTGAAAGCCTCAGTCTGTGTGCTGCAGAGGTTTCATTCTAATCAGACTTTTTTTTTTTTAAACTTTACTCAGCTACTGTTTGCATTAGAAGCAAAAGGAAAGCATAAGGATTGTACTTTCCAGTCAGGTTCCTTTTACATACATAGGATGCCCAAGACTCATTACTTTCTCTTCATACATGACATCATTCATAAGAGACATTTGTTGATGACTCTTAGGAAGTTTCCTAGTAGTTTTAGAAAGGTACTGTTTGGCCTCCCTTACAGTCTGTTTTTTTAATCACAATAGGTATAAACAGCCTATTTCTTGAAGTTTAGATGAGGTTTTATTGTAATAAAGGTTGTAAATAGACATTTTATTTCACAGTGCTCTGCTTGCACTGGGTATAATTAATAGAAGAATTACAACCCTATATGTTAGTATATATATTCTGTATAAGAATCTCTAAAACTACATGAATTATCATAAGAAAGAAGTAATCATTCAGTTTCTCAAACATAATAATCTTTAAGTACCAGTGAGAGGACTGTAAGCTACATATAAGGGGCAATTTCTGCAGTGTAAAAATTGGCAGATACAAAATTTCCCTAGAGATACTAATAATTTACCACTTACAATCCATGTAGTGTTCTGCAACTGATTCTTTGTACACTAAAGTGAAGAAAGGTCTTTGTGCAATAATTGTAGTTATTGTACAAGGCTCAAGTATGCATGTAAACATTTTCAAACACTTCTGTATGTCTTGGAAGTTCAAAATGCATTGGCATGAAAATCAACATTGTAGCAAATTCAGAATCCTGACCCAGTCAAACACAAAATAGGATCAATCATTTTGGATTTAAGAACTTAATGTGTTTTTAACGCTACTTGGACTCTACTTGAACTAAGTTTAAAGCTGAGTATTAAGGTGAATACAAAAAAACACATAAAAAAATTTGTCAATGTTTTAGAAACTCTTCTTTCTGACTCTGGCTAAGCCATAATTCAGAATACAGAAACATGGAAGGAGAATTAATAAATCACAAACCCCAACTTCTAAGGCACTGCCTTAACTCCCCTTTACTTAAACAGTCTATGTTGGTTCTGTGGCTCCATGAACATTCCCCATATCTCAGGTCCAGGTGCATATCCAGTCATGTCCGAATTCCTCTTCAGGATGAGACCTGCGTGTGCACCTATGAGACCTGGGAGGATGGGCTAGGAGACGGCTCCAGAGCTCTGGAAAAGTTCAAGGTAACTGGTGGACCAGGAGTGTAAAACATGGCATGAAGTGTTAACTACCCTGTGGTCTAGACAATGTCATTAAGACTTAGGTATTATCTTCTCTAATTCCCCTTGAAATTCCTTTGCTGGTGGCTAGAAGAGGAAACCATAGATCTCAGGGGATTTTTTTAGCTTTGTTTCTGGTGTCATTTGGCTATGTTGTCTTTGCTAGGGATCGTTAAAACTCAGTTTATCTTATTGCAAAAAGGCAATGATGAAACCCATTTGCAAAATTAATATTTAATTTTAAGGTATCTAAATCCCTTTTATCCAAAACATTCAAATATGTAAAACACCACCGCTGTGTGAGCTGCACAGATGTGCCCCATTGGTCAGGGAATGGCTTGTGCTTGTTGTATTGCAACCCTGTTCTAATGAGCTGTTCTCGTAGTTCAAGATAGATAGAAAATGTAAAAAGTAATCAGCTGGGATCCTGATTACCTTTGCCCATGTTATAATAAGACCTTTGTGATAAAACAAAAAGTTCTGAACAATAGTGTCTGCATCATCATCAAAAGCCAAGGTTAAAATAAATGTTCAGTTATGTTTGGGAAAGTCTGATGGCCTGATTTTCCAAAACACTGTGTGTCTGTAAGCGACCTTTGCATTCAAGGTGCAAATGATAGAGAAAGATAAAAGTAAGGTATTTACTTGTAAAGAGTAGTCAAATTGGAAGAAGTTAGAAATCGATATTTACAAAATGAGTCCTTCAATAAGCCATGGTCAATAACAACTTTAGCAGAAGGGAGACTAAATTTACTAGCATATATGGAATGAGTGACTTAATCTGTCGCTGAATGACTGCCAATGCTGGGGTGGAATACAGCAGATGTTTTTCATGGAAACTTTAAACATAATTTTCCAATAGAAAGTGAAGCATAATATTGTCTGTAATTGAAATAGTAAGAAAAACTTCAGTGGATCCAGTAACTACTGTCTTCCTCCTAGTAATATCATTTACAGCCTTCTTTCTCATTTCAATTTTAATCATTTTTCTGCTAAAGAATCAAGATATTTATGAATAAAGTAAACAAACTATCATAGTAAGCTAAAGTGGAATTAATTCTGCAGAGTAGCAACAGAATTAGCTAGTCTGAGGTGAGTAAGCTTGTGTACTATGCAAAGCCTACACATTTAGACCTTGTTACTTATCTCAGCTGGTACATAGATGGGAGAACAAACACTTGAAAAAGCTACTCCACAATTGCAGCACCAGGTATTAGAGGCAAAACAACAGTGCACAATTTAGGTAATTATCAAATATAAGACTCTACATTTGGTAAAGATGCAGAAATGCCAAATGAGGCACTGGAAACTGTGATCTCTGATGCAGCTGTTCTCCTCACTTCTGCAGAGGATCCCTTTGGGGTATACCCAAGATGGGCTCTGTCCCTAGGGCTGTGCAAGGCCAACTCAAATCCTCTGAAATATTCAGTTTTTAACTTAGAAATGTCTATGCTAAGATGCACAATAGGAGAATACAAAGGACCTTGACCCATAAAGGTCTTGTTTTACCTAAAGCTTCCTAGGATTAGACAACATAAGAAATATTTAGTACTATGCAAAGTTATCGGGAAAGCTTTCAACAGATATGTGTGTGCATGGGGAATCCACATCATGAAATGCTTTCAGGAGTGAGCCAAAAGTTTTAAATTAACATTTATATTGTATGATCACAGGAAACAGAAGAAGGACAAACAACAGTACGTTAATCCTGTTGGTAATCTTATTAATTTATTCGGGATAAGTATCTATGCAGGTTTTAAAGTCAAATACATTAATGTGTTGATATGGATTATCCCACAGTTCATGCCACGGAGATATAAGGGGAATGTGCTTGATTAGAAAGAGAGAGAGAGAGGAACCATAAGGCAGTCCACAGCCCCCACACTGTTGCTCACTGTAGAGCTATTCCAACTCATTTAAAATGGCTCAGTGATGAGGTTTTCATGACTTCCTCTGGGAGATTATTCTACAGAATTGCAAATCTCAGAAATGGGAAGTGTAAATATTCCCTCAGTTAATTTAATTAAGCTACTCTCCATTCTTGCCCTTTCAAAACCTGGTAATTTCTCTCTTTTCTTACTTTACATATTCCTCTAAAATTATATGCTTGAATGGCCACTAATCTGACTGGGGATAGGCAGAAATCCTTCCTTCTCTTGTTTCTCTATGTTTGGTCCACTGCTTGACTTGTGCTTGGAAGGAAGGGAGAAAGTCACGCAGGGCATCAGGAGGCCAGAGGAATGCATGCATTCACTGAGGGGCCAGCTCAGCTTGCACCAGCCACAGAAAGATGCAGGTGGAGTTCTACATGGCTTCTTTCACCATGCTGAGTGCTTCAGCAGTATGCGTGACTTTATCCCTATAGCACTCCTGTAAGGAAGCAGAATAACCCCATTTTAAGACACTGGAAGTAGAAACCAAGGCATTCGCCTAAGTTGTTAAGCAAGCGATAATATGTCTCCACCACGCAGTGCAGTACCAAGCTGAGATACTCAAGATACTTCCAACAGATTAGGTAGGGTGCCGGAAGCAGCATCTGCTGGTGTGCTCTGCACAGAATAATTTGCTCTGTAAAGAAGCTAACTTGGGTATCTTTACACTGCACTAAGAAGAGTAAGCATGGTATCTGTGACAGATGTTAAATGAGCTCAGCTCTGTTAGGCAGCTAAGAAAGGAAAGACTAAGGGGCTCTGGTGGAGTCCTGGTGAGAAAGCTGCTGACTGGCGTGAAAATCACAAAAGATGATAGTGATACAGGACCTATCTTGGCAAAAGCCTGCGATAATGTCATCTTAGCTCTGTAAACTTAGGGTAGAAATCAGTGAATATTAAAGCTAAGGTTTTCATACCAATAATGTCTTGCCTCTGTTGCTTGGTTACTTATTAGGCTGCTAATTTTCTACTTTTTTATATTCAATAGGCTACAATCTGCTGCCTTCATAATAACTGGAATCAGATCACCTCCTTGATCCAGTAGAACTATTGAAATTTTACTCCACTTTCACTGAAAGTGGGCTTTAATCATTATCTGTAAAGGGGAATTAGTGTTTACGGGCTCTGTCCACATAAGAATAAGAATAGTTATGCTCAGCTATCTCTGTCACACTAGTGCTGAGAACATGGTATGAAACTAACAGGAGAGGACTACATGAAGGGATTCAACCCTCTCTCTCTCTGTCTTTAGTCAGAGCAATCAAGATTAACAGATGTCTGATAGCTTTTGCCCTAAATACCTTTTTTTATTTTTTTTTTTTTTTGTTAAATGCTCTTTTGCACTTCTTGAATTCCTGCTTATGGCTAAAATCCAATTCAGAATATCAGTAGATCTGATGGTTTGAAATAGGAATCACTGGCTCCATTACAAAAAAAATCAAGGTCAGATGATGAAGGTTGCTGTAGTTAAGTCAGTAGAGTTACATGAATGTTAAGTGATTATAAATGAAAGAAGAACCAAACTCTAAATACACTCTGTAGGATTTGACCTTTAATGCACAGCTGTTAATACTTCAGCTCTACTTTTTGTACTTCCCCTCAGATCTCCACTCATGCCTGTTGTCTCCAGTTCCTTTTTCTACTTGGCCCCAACATGTTCAAATCCTAATGTCTACCCAATGACCTTCTCTATCCACAAGTGTTTTTTCCCTTTTTGCTCTCTATTAACTTTCTCTTAAATTTACTAGATGTCAAAAGCTTGTCAAACATTCTCCTTTCTGTCCTTTACTACCTTCAAACCTCCTCCCCACCTTCTCTAAAACCCTACTGTTCTTCTCTGCCTGTCTCCTGCTGGCACTGGTACATGTACTCAGTATCTTACAGGAGGGAGTTCTGCTTCTTCAAGTTCAGTAAATGGATCAGCTCAGCACAGGTCAGGAGAATAGCAGGGCAGTGACAAGGAGATGCTTTTAAAATTGTCCAGTAAGAAATGGAAGAATGAGCATCTAATGGTCAAGTAAGAGAGGGTAAAATCGGGTGGCAAATCTCTCCTGGTTTTGCTTTATTATGTTAAGAATACATCCCTGTGACAAGTGACGTGCAATATTTTCTAATAAACTACATCTGATGTTCAGCATTTTACCCTTCATGCCTGCAAGGCATGTTTTTTTAAATTGGGCTTGTGACCTTTCTGATTCATGAAATATAAAAATAGAAAGTTCTTATAGAATTTTTTTTTTCTGGTAGTGTTGAATTTTGAAAGCGTATTAATAGTATGAAGATTTTTCTTTGGGAGTTGCAAGCAGCGTTTACTCTGACACTTTGTGAAGGCGTGTTCTATTCTTATGACAGCCGTTTCTCCAAAATGCTAAGTAAGCACAGAAAAAATTACAACTGCCAGCCCTGTGTTTAAGTACACGTTCAGAATTTGGTTTTGCTATGATGCTCACCATTTCATTAATTGTTTGGGGTTCTTTTATATATAGGTCATCTTTACAAAGCACGCAGGTTTGCAAAGAATGACCTTTACTGACACTGTTTTCAGGTTTGTAGAAAATGCCATTTTCCTCTCAAGTGATGTGAGATTCATGTGGGAAAGACTGCTGCTCTGCAACCCTGAAAGCAGTTGAACACTTCTTTCTTCCTAGACAGGATAAGCAGATGCTTTCTTCAGGCCTGCCTAGAAGAAAGTGTGGCTACCCACTCTTAGTCAAGACTACGGTTAGGATGCCAGTTAGTCCTTTTCACAAAGACATACTGCACACTAGAGTAGTGGTATCAAACAAAATGCTCTTACGTACTTACACAGGTTGTAATATTGCCCTCATAATTTTATACTTAACCTCCTGATAGACTTTAATCAGTTTATCTGTACTATGCTTCTAAGGCATAAATCCAAAAGTAAAAACTACAGAAGTTCCCCAGAGGGCCCAGATTCATCCTAACATGTTCAAAACCATCCTGTAACAAAAAGGGGGTACAATCTCATCAAGCCATTGGCCACTCCTCTGTATTCTAAATCTTTTGGAGAAAAGCTCTATCCAAAATGCTGATAAGATGAATAGGAATTTCAAAGAAGAAATTGCCATAAGCCTTCTAACATGTTTGCCATCAGTTCTCTGAGTGAAGTGCAGAGGCTCCGTCACCTCTTCTGCTCGCACCGAGAGTTTTGGCTGCCCATATTCAAAGCCAGTGCTGGTATGGCGCGGTGGTGACTCTGGGTGAGACTGCTGGGCAAAGAGCTGGGTGAGCAAGAGCTGTGAGAAACCTGGCTGGGGGATTCCCCCGTTTGTGCAGGAGCTGCATCTAAGCCCAGGCCCTCCCCCTTGGTCCTCACCTGAGCTACACCACAGCCTTGCCCATCCCAGACACGGGTGAAGAAAGATTACTTAAAGCTACTTTTATTCCTCAAGACATTCTTGAGGTAGGGGGTGGCTTTCATTCATGATATACACACAGCTTCTTCAGAGACATACGAAGACTTTCACCAGCAACTTCTTTTAACCTGATGGCATAGCCTCTGCAATGTGCTCCTTTCTTGAAAAGTATGATGGGTGGCAAGAACCTGGCTGCTACTCAGCATCTGCACTCTGAGAGTGGATGTGGGAAAGGGGGCACAGTATGACAACCATGCTCAGAGAGCACCTAAAAGAGTAAGGTATTGTGAAGTGAGTAATTTCTGTCCTCTGGAGTAAGCAAAAGGATCCCCTTTAGGATATTTAGCTGTCATTTGATTTGCAGGTGGAAGTTTGATTTTACAGATGGAAGTAATTTTGTTCTCTTTAATGAAAAAAGATAAGATCTTAAAGCTGTTCTTCCTAATTCGAACATTTAATTTCAGTGCCACGATAAAAAACTAGAGAATTTCTAATATGTGCATAGAAAACCATGTAGTTAGTTACACATCTCTTATTAGCATAGTTGTGAATAGGTCATTTGTTTCTGAATAACATATTTCACTCATTTGTACATATATGGATCAGTTATTTACAAGGGGTTACAACACTACAAAAATATAGTCTGATTTTATTTGCAAAGTTATTTTTAAATTGTTAGATTACTTCTAATACTTAATAATAGATGTTTTTCCTGTATTTAGTCAGCAGTAACCAGTGCTGATGTAGTCCCTGATCTGTTAGAGATTTAACATATGCTTAAGTCTTTACAATATGAGTATTCCTGTTAGCTTTGATAGGATTAGTGATTGAGCATAAGCATGTGCAAAAGTCTTAGTGAAAGCTGATGCCAAGTCCTTTGCTGTCTAACTCTTGGCAGGAGAATGACCCCAGGCTGGATTGGAATACTAGGAGAAAAAAAAAAAGAAGTATATAGACGCTGTTACTATTCTCCTGAGTCATACAGACTCTAAAAATATTTAAAACCTGTACACTTCAAAATTAAAGAGTGCATTAAAACCTTCAAATTATTTGTTTTAATAGAGTATGTGTAAATATAGACCTCTCACTTTGTTTTTCTATCTTTATTGGAAAGTATTGTTCCTTAAGATAAAGACATTTTTGTGGTTAACCTTAAAGGAGAATATCTGTTTATTAACTAATAGAAAAACTGTAGTGCTTGATGGCAGCAGGAACAGCATCATATTTCAGTTGGAACAGCTGCTATCGCCATGACCAGACCTGGCAATCCTTTTTGAATGTACACTTAGAATAGACCCAAACAAGAAGATGTGATTCAGAAGCGTCCCTAGAAACACTTTTATGTCCTATACTGAAACCACACCTTTTATGGCTACATATTGAGTCAGCAGAGCAGAAATTGAATTTTCAATGTGTTTAGTGAATTCAGCAAGCAAATAGAACTCGTCGTTTCCTGGTAATTCAGCTCCCCGTTGTGTCACTGACCTTGGGCAAGTTATTCAGCTTTCCAATATTTCATCTTCTATGTAAAATGAATTTAACAAGACCTAATCATCACACAGTATTCTGTAGACCTCAGTGGAACTGCAGCCGTACAAATGAAGGCAGAATTTAGCACGCAGCTCTGCCACAGTATTTTGGGGTTCTCAGATGACTTTTGACCAAAATGAAATATAAATTATGCAGGAACTGGCTAACATTTAATTAAGCAAAGCCTCTTGCTATTTCGAGAACAGTTTCTTAACAAGCAGAATTAGCAGAAATATTCTGCTGGTAGAAGCCAATAGCTTCTCCAGGCAGAGCTGGTCTCTTCTCATCTTGATAAGGCTGTAAACTCCTTCTGTGTTTTATGAATCATGTATCTCCCAATTTCTCATATTATGGGTGCAATTTTTCCTTTGCTTAGCACTGAAGAACCAGTGCAGCTAACAGGGTAAGATGATGGCTGTTATTTTTTGTACACACATGAGCAGAATTGCTTAGTAGTTTAAGGCACTTTGCAACTGTACAAACACACTGTGAGCAGTAGGAATGTGCTTATGTCCCCAAGGACCTAATCTGGCTTGCAAAACTACCACTAGTGGCACAGATGTGCAAAAAGCAAAAATCCAGCTTCACTCTCTGGTTGCATGTGCAGAATGTGGATGTAGCTAGAAAATAATATATTAGCATTTCTACACTGGTTTTGATTCATATTCTCAAAGAATTTTATTTACATTGAGTGGGAAGAATCATATCAGTTTATATTTCATATTTGGAAACTGAGCCAAAAAATGACAAATTGATTCCTTCAAAATCATCCAGCAAGCCAGTCTTGGAGAAAAATGTGCCTATTTCACTAGACCGTATTGGTCTGTATGTTTCTTCTTATTTATGAACAGCTCTGACTATTAGAATCTATTATTTATATTTCAACTAAGCTTATTTTCCCCCCTGCAGTAGATATTCTACAAAGGCAGAATTGTTGTCATTTTTCTGCAGGTACTGTGATTCACTGGAGTATTATGGACAATAATGAAGCAGCATTGCAGATACTGTTAAGCAAGAATCTTTGTAAAGCCATTTAAAATTTATTACCTAAAACCGGTGTATCACTTTAAAAAATAATTAAAACAAAAATGCGTGGGTTGTGGATTTTCAGTGATAAAGTAACTCAGAAAAGGTTTGTTCTGTCTGCATCATTGACCCCACACCATCAAACATTTTCAAGCAGTGTCAGTGTTTATGCTTAATGCTAGCAGTTTGATTTACATGCATACACTGTACTAACAACACATACACTGAGAGCTGGTTACAACCTTAAATAGGGAGAATTTGTCACCTGTCCACAATAGTGGCCTGAGGTTTACACTGGTGACAAGCATATTTCAAAAAGCCTAGAGGATTGGCTCCAGGCCCAGAATTTCAAATCATCAGAGGTTGGCACCCCACTAAAGAAAACAATAATAAAATGACAGAAATGGTCACTGCCAAGCTACAGAGCTCCCTAGCACAGAAGAGGTGTGTATAAGGCACTAGTGATGAGGGGAGCTGCGCTGCATGCCCTGTGATCAGTGGTGGAGCTGTGTTTTAGGAGGTTGTGCCTGTGGGGAGATGGTAAAACAGGCTGTGTGAAGTGCATAAACTAACTAGCATTGACTGAAGACGCAGACGTCTGTTTTTAATTTGTGTGAAGCTGCTAATTTTTAAAGGACGAATTAGCATATCTCTAATTTTAACTAGGGGGTTGTAATTAGTATTTTCAGAAAATGTGGTAGTCGCTGCAGGCTTTGCCAGAGCAAAAAACAGGTTCCAGTTCTGCACTGGTCACCTGGAGGAACAAGGCCCTTTGACCAGTAGGAGTAGGCAAGATACAGTGACCATAGCACATTTTGTTCAGTAGGAAAAAACTTTGAAACACAGCCCCCCATTTCCTCCCTCTCTCAGCAAACAACTTGCTTTTCTCTCAGAGAGTGCAGCATTCTGATTTTTCCCCTGAGCGACAGCAGATGGATTTGAAAGAAGTCTCCACTATTACAACAATATTTCAGCCCCTTAATTGTTTCCTCCCCTTTAGAAATCTAGTAGCTGATTTTATCCAAGGCAGTTTCTCCTTCAGAGTCTTTTACAGCTCTAGAATCTATATCCTGCTTACTGAACTCCTGTGGCTTATCTTCCAGGTTTCTCAGCTTCAGGGGTCCTGTATATCACTGTAGAGTCCCTTGACAGCCAGCTTACAGCGGCCATCCTGATCACACACCAAGAGCTGGGGAACTGTCTGACCGTTTCTCTGGTCTCCAGTGGCTGTAGGAGTAGGTTTGGAAGAAAGCGCTTCCTTGTGATGTTGAAACGTGAAATAACAGCAGTGTAGTGCATTATCCGCCCCTGACAAACACTTGGAATACCTTCCTTGGACTCTGGGAACACTCCTCTAGCTTGTCGTGCCAGTAAGACATTTTTTAACTGAATTGGAATTGAAACATTAACTCAGTTCCCAGAGGGGATAGTTTAGTCGTCTAAGCATCATGTTTAAAATACCCAGACACTTTCAGTCTTGCAAGATCCACTGAGCCATTCACTATTGTGAGATACAAGATAGTGAGTTTCATACAATTTACTTGGTACATTTTCTTTTCACATGAGATCTCGAAAACCAAGGAATGTACCTTGTGGTAATTTTTGGGTAAAGATTTCTCCTTTTTAGCTAGATACAAAAGGAACTTTAAAAACTACAATTATCATTTTCTCTGGTCACCTCTGCGTTGTTTATTGGATTACACCATGCAGTGATAAGCGCTTTTTAGATGGCAACCTGTCAGTGTTACATAGAGTAGCAAACTGAACCTTGGTCACTCAAGACATAGCCTCAGTTTTCCACCAGCTACATTTCCTCTGCCAGCTGTTGACACTGGTTGAGCTTGTCCCCATCAGCAATTGCTTTTAAGTGGTTAGGCAGGCTGTGTACATAATTTGTAAAGTAATTAGGAATTCTTTGAAATGAAAAATGTAATATAATGTTATACCATGACCCAGACACTCAGCATACTTCTATTGGCTTGAGACCTATTCCAGATGAGGATTTGAGTGTTAAATATGCTCCTATGACATCCTATGACATGCTCTTCACAACTGAGTTTTCTTAAGTTTGTAATAATTGAGTTCATCCTGATCTACAGGATTTTTTATTTGTGAAGTTTTGCATTCCAAAGCCTCACTCAACTAAATAGGGCAGCCCTTTCTCCCACAGATGACTCTGTCAACACTATGGGATAAACAAGGATGGTACTTCCAAAAGAACACTAGATTCTCGTATCCGCCTAACATCAGATAGATACCAACCTCTCTCTATTCCCATGCCACAATATCTCCATTCATCACACTGTTGTTTAGTTTTAAAGGAATAAAGGCAGCTTAGAAACCAGGACAGTCCTGATGGGAGGAAATGTGTGATTTAAATTTTGATTTAATGGCCAGATTGTGGCTTTTTTGATAAAAAACATGGGAAGAAAAATTCTTAGAAATGCCCTTACTTAAATCCTTGCAGTGAGAGGCCAAGGTCAGAGCTGCGTGCCTAGCTCTGAAAAGCCATGGCCTCCTTCTCTGCCTGCTGGTATCCTGGAGACCTGCTGGAAGGCAGAGCACCTACTGCATTTTCCCACCTTCTGGCAATACGCTTCCTTTAGAGCTATGTGAGTTAGCTAAGGGTCTTTTTCCTGGATATATTGCTGACATGGCGTCTCTATTCTGGTGTAGTCCGTATTAGTTACCAAGCCTTGCTGTACCCTTTCCGCGGTTTCTCCCCTGGAGGATGAATCATAGAATCACAGGGCTGATGGGGAGAAGGAAGAAGAGCTGCACAGAGGTATCTGATATTCTGGCAGAAGAACAACAACTGTTCTCATGGGGATCTCTGTGTACTGAACTTGGACAAAATCTCTGTATTCCATGTTAAACCAAAAACCCCAAACCAAACAAAAAACAATAAAAAATACAGTTTTTCAGCTCAGTTTTGCTTTCACCCACTAGCTTTACTTATGCTTCCCTCCTTCTCTTCATAGCCCCACCTATCATGACCTCCTTTTTGTTAATTTTCTTTTTATAACGTATAACCTGCAATCTACAGATAGAAATTAATAATGTCAGAATCCAGCCGGACTGGTAATGGAAGATGTAATCCACTAAATAATACTGCTTCAAGAGTGTCAGCTGTGTTTTTTAGGAGTAGCCTGGAATTTTCTGTAATTGTTCACTCTCACAAGAGGAAAACTGATCTTGTGTTGCATTTGCTGTGTTTTCTTTTCCTCCAACTTTTTACAGTATTCCTATATGTGTAGGAAGCATGATTTCTTTTTTTTTCTGAATGTCTGTAGCACATCAATTAGGTGAGCAACAGAGTAATACCTTTCAGTATCTTGATTTTAATTGTATGTGTACATATCGTGAAGCAACTAATATGGCTGCTTAAGCTTCCATGACGTCTGGATTTTGCAGTTGGCAATGTTTTTATGTTTGACTGCCTGGCTTCACAGCAGAGTGACAATGAAAATATGTTTAAACAAAAAGAATGAAGAAAAAATATCTGGTTTAAATGTTTCCCCTTTTTTTTTTTTTGTTGTTGTTGTTGTTGTCAGACAATACAAGCATGATAGTTATACAACAATCTCAGAGTATAATGAACTAATTTTCTGAAACCAAAGATCCAAAGGCTCCGTGATTATTTTCAAAATGCCTGCCAAGATCCCAAAGTATCATAATTAATGAACTTTAACATATGTGACAAACATCCTAATTGAAGTAGGAGGGGTGCAGGGATCATTAATGAAATTAAACTGATTTTTTTTAAGTATCAGTTTTGAACCCTTCAATTTTATCTTTAATTATTAGTTTTAGGGGATAGCCTTGAGAAGTTCAGTGACATCCATGGTACAGTCAGAGGCGTCGTGGAGAACTGTGGTGAGAGACAATAAGAGACTCTCCTTAAGAGAGTTTTCAAAGAAGTCGCCAACCTTGCAAGTCTTCTGTATGTTTTTTGCAGACTCAGGGCCTAGGAAAAAAAAAGAAATGGTGAAAAGCATATGGAGATGAAACAGCTTGGGTATACTTCACAAACAAGAGTAGGCAGGAGAGGCAGCAATAGGATACAGCTGTTCTAATGCCTAAGCCCAAGGCACTACCCTTCAGGCCTTACTGACTCTTACCCTTTCAGCACTCCTATTCATATTTGCAATGGAAATGTGATTGCAACAGTGATTAAAACCAAGTTATTTTGGGTGAGTTAGAAAAAGACTAATCACAGAAATAAATGATAAAGAGTAATTCTTTCATGAATGTAGCTGGGTATTTTTTTTCCTTCCCTTCCCTTCCCTTCCCTTCCCTTCCCTTCCCTTCCCTTCCCTTCCCTTCCCTTCCCTTCCCTTCCCTTCCCTTCCCTTCCCTTCCCTTCCCTTCCCTTCCCTTCCCTTCCCTTCCCTTCCCTTCCCTTCCCTTCCCTTCCCTTTAGAATAGGGTCTTATAGAAGAGGAAAACCACTACTGATATGACAAAAGAGAGTAGTTATCTTCTACAAAGCTTTCTTTTTCTGATTAAATTGTCAGTTATGCTGATTTTGCGTACCTGTGTGCTAGCTAGCTGATGAAATTTATGCCGCCTAAGGAAAAAGTGGCTTAGATTGTCTGGCATATGGAGAGAGCACCAGGAGGATGGTGCAGGAGTGAAGTAGGGGCTCAGTGAGGTTGTGGAGTCTCCATCCTTGGAGGCCTTCAAAATTCAGCTGTACGAGGCCTCCAGCAACCTGACTTACTTTCGAAGTTGACCCTGCTTTGAGTGGGAGTGTCAGGGCCTCCTGAGGGAGGGGAGGACCTCCAGAAGGGAGGACCTCCAGAGGTCCCGTCCAACATGTGCTGTTCAGTGGGTTTACTCTGCAGAGCTGGTGCTGCTGTGTGCACCTTCAATCTGGATTCAGTTCCTCCTGAGGGAAGTGGAATCCCTTACGCAGCATTTCCTACTAACGGGAGCAGAACTGGCTGTGTGGTTATGGTTGGGTCAGGAAACTGAAAAGTAAGTTTGAAACAAAACTTTGCAGTTTTCTAATCACCTTTCCCTTTTACTTATTTGCTTAAATAAAACCTGAAGAAAAAAATGACCTTTACTGCTGTTTTTCATTTGCTTTCAATTAGAAAATGCAATACTTCCAGCATGTAGAATTTGCTAATATTTAAAAGGATTCTAGACATAGTCCCTTAACTGAAGAAAAAATATTATCATTTATAAACTAGTCTGGAGCAAATTCCTTTTCTAGTACCCCATATTATTTTAGAAATCCTTAAGACCAGAACGAAGATTTCCTTCAGAACCATTGCATATATTAAAAATGAGAACAATGCAAACATTTTGTTATATGTTCTACCATCTTAGTCCGAAAGTTAAGAATGCTATTTATCTCCAAAAATATAGATTTTAAATTATACCTGAAAACAAAATATTTTTCTTTTCAGGACTAAAGAGTTCCAGGTTCCTTCAGATTATTTTAGAGGATTAGAAAACATGAGAGTGAAAAGAAAAACAAAATTGAAATGATGCACTAATAGTCATATTCCTTGGAAAAGAAGCAAATGCTACTATTAAAGAAATGTTTAAAAGAAAGGCAGAAAACAAGCCGAATTCTTTGGCGTTCTTTGCCTGCCATCACTCACATTTTCTCCAGCAAGAGACTTGAATCCTCAGCGAGTATGCAATTACTACTGCCATTTGTACTTTTCTAGTGCCTGGAGGTCTCAGTCAGGGACTGGGCCCTATTGTGTATGTGCTGTACAAACACATTGAAAAGCTCATTGTAAAACTCTTCTAAAGCAATAGCTAAGCAGAATATGAGAAACAACAGAAGAGCAGACGAGGGGTGGTACACGGTCGGAAGGTGGTGATTATGATCACAGCCGAAGCAGCAGTCAGTGCAGCCATGGACTAATCATTGCTGAAGGGCTTTTTGGCATTTAATCTATGCAGCCATCATCTATTGCAGCCATCATAGCCGCCAGCGCTGCAGTAAGTGAACATCTTTAATATGTTTATCTTCACTCTCCCTCCCTGTGATAGGAAAGCATTATCTCCATTTAACACGGCGTTCACATGCTTAGCTCAGTTGGGGTGCTCCACCCTTCGAGGAGCATCGCAGGCGGATTCCCTCCCTCCTCCCTTTGTCCTGGCCCGGCAGGGCGCCGGGGGTGTCCGGGAGCTCCCAGCCCACCTGCCAGAGGGGGGGCCTCTGCATGACCACACGCACCGACGGGTTTCTCCTCAGACCACCAGCACCTTTTCCCCATGGTGAAGGAGGAGGGACCCTACCAGGCCCTTGGCCGCGGTACTCTGGCTCTGGGCACTGAAAGCTGGCCGTGGCAGGGCTAGGGCAGCCGCAATGCCAGCAGCAGTGCTGATGGCTCAACCAGACTAACCCCATCTATTTACGCATTATCACAATCGTGGTATTTAGATAGCAAAGGCAGTGGTAAAACATATGACTGCCTATATCCTCCCCTTCCCTTGTTCTGTCTCAGACTGCATTTGAGAAAATTAAATATATGTACATTAATATCAACAACTCCAAGTCTTGTGCTTTTTTGTTGGTTTTGGTTTTGTTTTTTTTCTTTTTTTTTTTTTTTTTGTTTTAAATAAATGGCAAAACCCTGGGAAGCTTGAGAAACCATTTATTTACCTGATTTGCAAGGCAGGTAAAACCTGCCAGCATCTCCTCAAGGTCTCTAATAATTTCCAGTGCTTATTATTTTGAAACACAGCTGAATGAAAATCTTGTGAGTATATACTAGATATGGACTCATTTGGTGAAATACTCTTCAGTTTAATTTTGTCTGCCTCCTTTCAATTGGAATAACTGATTATCTTCCTAAATATACAATGCAGATTAATTGACTCTATGGTTTGACTACAGAAAACAGAGGCATAATCAATACCCTTTATCCAATTTATTAGGCCTGCATGACATTTAGGTTATTACAAAGCAAGACATAAGGATCCAAACAGGAGAATAATATATTATTAACAGTAAGAGGGACTCTGTTTTCTTTCCCAAGTGAAGAGGTATTAAAATAGCTCTAAAGAGATAAAAATAGAAAGTTTGGCAGATGCATTTTGCCCTGTGTGCACTGTTGAATCCCTGTGCTTTCAAGGCCATTTCAAAGGTTTAATATCATAATTTAAGGCTCTTATTGCATGCTGAATAGGAAAACAAACAAAAAAAAAAAATGGAAAACTTCATGCTAATAAATAAGACAAAGAATTCTTGCTCCTGCAGTTTGTAGCCAGACAATATTCCCATTGAAACTGAGAGTCCAAGCGTACACATTTGGGGATTTTTGCCTTTCCCCCAAACTCCTAACTGTCCACTTAGAACTATTCTAACACCCGTTTCACACACATGAGTATACTGAAAACCTTCTACTGCCACTGGTTCCTAATGTGCTCCTTTTTCAAAATCCACCACTAACATTTACCGCAAACAAGTACAAAATTGCTGTTGCTGCTGCAGGTGAGTTGATGATTTGTTGCATTGCTCTGACAGCTCCTTGTGTGACTCAGCCGCCCGTGCCTAATGCTGAAATGTAAAATACCACTAAGTGACAAAATAAAGAAAACTGTGCCCCTTAACTGGGCCTCCTTGTTTTTTCCACCTTGTCTTCCCATGCCCCTTTCTCATGTAGCCCACTGTACAGAGGGTTAGTTTGTGCAAAATAGAGCGCAGCAGTCTTATCATATAAAACTATGTGTGACTGTCACCAGCTTTGTCACTGGCATGTAGCACCTTCAAGTCTTTTAATTAGGGTTAGTGCAAACGTAGTGTGCTTCTGCTCTCCAGGAAGACCAGACATTTCACCCAGTTGTTCATGTTCAATCCTTGCACCTGGCACGCCGACCCTCAGTGAACAGCTCCAGAAAGCTGTTATTGCTGCGTGTGGTTATGTGAGTTTCTACGCAGTTTTTGCCTATTAGCACACACAATATTGAGCACTGCATTGTGTTTTATATTCTGGAAGACTACCAAAACTTTCTGCTTTATGTTGGCCAGAGAACTGGAGGCCAAAACACAAGAGTTGCTCTGTTCTACATTGGCTTGATTTCTCGGAGTGATGTTTGTGTAAGGAAATACAGTGAAAATAATAAGTATTTCACTGGAGAAGCATCGAACTACATTTTAGTTTCACTTTCTGCACTCTGTTCAACAAATTGGGAGTTTTGTTTGGACTTGCTCAAAGCAGGAGGAGTAAATAACTCCTCTGCTTGTTGCTCCAGCTTACATTTGCCAGAGAGGAAATATCCCTAACTCCCAACATTTGTGTATGCCAGCCCTCGCATTGGCCCTAATCATCTTGGCAGAGATACTCCCAGCTTATGTCTGTGATATTTCTGCAAACACAGAACCTTCAAAAGTCTCCACATATTCAACTTTATTTGGATTTGCTACCTTCAGGGAGGTGGATTAACCTGGGTTTGCCTGTTTCACCTCACTGCACTTTGCACTCAAAATACTAGGCAAGGGTAGTAGTTAGAATAACTCCGCCCTCACAATCACACAAACACACACATTTACTTTTATTGAGCAAGATTTGATGCCAGGATATCAGCCAGACTACTAAAAGTAGGTAAACAAGCAGAGCAAACATAAGTGCAATCCTAGGTTCGCTTGGTAATTGGATACCTTTCTAATTGCCCGGTGTCTGTTAGCTAGAATACCTAAGGGGCTCTCCAGCCTTTAAAACTGGAGGTTTAGGATATCTGCTAACACTACCCAGAGATTGTGCAATCTGAAAGACTTTCTTTGTGACCTACTGAATGTCTTTGGTGTTTGAATTTCAGGTGTAAATGTGGCTGTTCCTGACAGTTCTCTGAAGAAGGCTTACCAGCCCTCTGGGGTACTGAACAGTGATTTTCTCTCTGACATGATCATTTGGGCAGATGGGAATCGTGCAAATTGTTACTAACGAGTCTGAGAGTGTTAATTGTTACTAAAGAGTCTGAGAGTGTGAACGTTGAAAAGCTTTAGCTCCTTTGGTTTTACCTTGCTGAACCCATGACTGCCTCCCGTCTCCACCTCAGTAGGGCCGTTTGTTCATATGTTCATGGTACGCAGACCAGGCACTGGTTACACAGACTCACTGCAAAGGGTGAGACTGCAGCTAGGCTGCAAATTTTTTTACAAAGAAAACACATGTGACATGAAGAATCCTTGTGACAGACTGAAGCCTAGTATGAGCTTTAGGGGTGCAAAGCCCTGTGTAATATAGAGCCTTTAACATTTTCAGATGTTTTGAAAAATTCTGTTTTGCTTCTCCAGTCTTTTTTTACTTCTGTCACATTGCCACCGGTGGCCAAATGTAGTTGTGTAACTACTGACTCATTTCTGTCAGGTTACTCTTTAATGTCTCTATTTTTTATCTGCTACTATTCTGGGAGTAAAACGCTATCTACTAGTTCAGAAGAAAAAAAATCCCCAAGATTTGCAGGTGAATGACAGATGAATTGACTTTCAAATTCTTGACTTAGAAGTGTAAATGATTTTTAATTAAGTCTAAATACATTTTTCCTCTTCTTCTTTCCATCCACTGTTTCTAGAATCAACCAGTTGCCCACATTATGTTCCTCGTCATTTTTTGTGTCTGCTGTTTACAAAGCTACAAACTTGAGGGCTGGCTGTATTACAAACATCTTAGGCATTACACAGAGCAAAATAAAAATGGCCTGGTGAGCGTGTTTAGTAGAGTTTAGAAGAAGTTTTAATCCCACCTGCCGTAGTTAGCATCCAGAAGCAATATATCTGATCAATTCACTGGTCATACTGAAATCTAACTGTAATTTTGCAGATGTGGATCATTTGATACAACACAGGATTATAGATCTTTCAATGCAGGGCCTTGTCAGTTATATAATCAAGTTGTAGACAGTAGTCAAATTATGGGAGTACCAAGGCACTTCAGCCAATATAACATTAATGTTAGGGGTAAGCAGAATTCTGACAATTCATTATTAAAAAAATATGTAATCAGAGTAAATATTCCTGCTTGTGAGTCACAACCAAGTCTCCTCTTCCCTCAAAGCCTCAAATACAAGGCAGAGGTAATAACATTAACTGATGTACCGTCATGAGGTACTGGTGGCTCTTACGCCTTTTAAAACACCTATCCAAATGTGGTAAGGGCTCCCTACACTACAAAGCAGTTCAAAACTCTTTTCAAGTTAAAGATATTGCCAGCTATTCTGACCAGAAGATGAGTGCCATTTCAGGCTGATGGCACAAGACGCTAAAGCATCGTTTTGGCTGTCCTTGGCGTTAGTGAGTTTCCTGTTGCAGAAAGCAATAGGCTGTGTCAATGTAAGGAGCCTAACCAGGCCTGGCAACCTCAGCTGCTTATTGATGTAACTCTATTGCTAGTCAACAAAGGTTAAACTTGTTTGTGTAACACTGTGGTGTTATTCTCCTAGAGTACCACTGGACTGTAATTCAGGTACTTACCTTCTGAGAAACACAGAACTTTAATATAATCAAGTAAGTCTTCTCTTGTTTGAAAGAAAAACACGTTTTGCTACTTAGCCATTGGAACCAGGCTATACATGCATTCTCCTGCTCAGCTTGACAGTGGCAGTAACTGGTTTTCCAAGACACATAGAAAATTCAGTTAATTTCATTTTAAGCATTAATACAATTTGCTCCTGTTCTTTCTGGATTTTGCAATAGATTCTCTAAGGTTGTCAGTGAAACAAAATGTTCAGGCATGTCATAATGAGACTTTTTTGTTATCTAAGAGGTAGCACGCTCGTAGTCATCTCTTTCATTCAGGTATTTTTTCAAGATTGAATATTTATAAGCTATTGTATATCTCAGCAAAAAGAAAAAGGACAAAAGTACCAGTCACCTGATCTCAATTGAGCCTTAATTACATAGACATCCTTTATGACAGTTATTCCCTACGACAGGTTGCTGCTTAATGTGTGCCAGACACTCAGGATGAAATATCACTGGTATTCATAAAAATGTTTACTCGTCTTTCACAGTTTGCAATGTCCTTTCCACACAGCAGTCATGCAGGAACTTTTACTATGTGTAGACATTTTTGAGGATTGTATTGTTAATGATACCGAGAAAGGAAATGTATTAGGTTATGCTGTGGTCTGCTGATGATCTGTCTTCCAGTTTTTAAACATTGTTTGCAGTGTATCTTGTAAATACATGGCTCAAACATTCTGATAGAAGTTGGTGTTAAAATGTTAGATCCTAATTTTAAAATTAGAAATGCTGAACAAGATAAATCTATTGTACAATCTAAGCACTTCCAGTGGCACACTGAGGTTTAAACTTGAGCTGCTTGTAGTTATCATGATTTTTTCCCTTTATTTGATGTATTTTATTTATTTTTAAGAGTATGTGAATATGCAGAAAACAGTGATTTTATGCTCAGATTTGCTTTTGTTTCTTCAGATATTGGGAAATACACCCCGTGTTTATATATATACACCCTGACTTCAGGTAGAAATTTTATTCTTCCTTATTTTTTGTTTTGATTAAACTAAAAAGCAATTAGTATTTTCAGCTATTCCAAAACATTCCTTTGTTTGAAGATGTGTTATACAGCAGTTTTAACAGTTACAACTTTTCATTTCATAGTCTGGATGACACTGAGTTACTGAAACTGGAGAATCTCTCTGGAATTTTTTCACGGCCTAATCTGGTTTGCTGTTGATTTTACAAGAATTGTTCTGTCCCTTTTTGGAAAGGAAAAAGAAAAAAAAAAACAACCCCAAGTTTTAACTTGAGATGACAAAAATAACATTATGTTCACTTAAATGTATGGGCATCCTGAGATGAAACTTTGAATTTCCCAACCCACACCAAATAGGACTGTCATCTGATTTTGTAATGGTAGGTTTGCTTTGCCTGTACTTTTCAGGCATTCAAAATCTCTGGGTGTTTCACAGAGAGTGTGTGATCCTTGGTAAGCAAAGAAGAAAGGCAGCATTCAAGCTTTGTGGCAGCTTTGGTTTTTCATATGCTTGTAGCTTGTTTTTCTAATAAGTAAATTTTGTTGTTCTTTTGGTTTTGCTTAAAGAAGCACAGTTGGAAAATCCCCTAACTTTATAGACCAGGTTCTCTGCTTTATGGGACTTCCATGTAAACTCTGTAGGAGTATCCTAAATGGTCTCTATCTTCCCCAGTTAAATGTGTTATGGAAGGTCCAAAAGAATTGGATACATACCAACAACTTCCCCTCCACCCCAGTCTGTATTCTCCCACCTTCGTGCAGAATTATGTCTTTTCATTTACAAATGATTAGCAAGTCAGTATCTACAGATGGTGCCTGATGATACACTTGCTGAACAATTTACTTTGTATATGTGATTCTTACAGCCTAATGAAAGTTTCTACTTTTTCTGTTATCTTTTCTTACATCATCTTCCTGCTTTTCTTTCCTTGCTATCATTTGATTTCCTTCTAATCACAAAAATATATTGTCTTCTAGATAGAAGAGATACTTGGTAGGTCAGGTATTTAAGGCAAGCATGCTGAGCAGGGAAATTGTAGTATAAGGGTAGTGTAAGGTGGAGGGTTCCACACAAAGCACAGAAAAGTCTTGCTTTTTAAAGGAAAGGTGTAAGGTCAGCCCTTGCGCCGGACAAAGTCATTGTAGGCTCCTGACCAGGCAACTGCGACTGTGAAATGGTGGCTGGGTGGCCATAGTGCAAACTCTCCGGCCATTTCAGGGGTTACTAGGGAGTTACTAATGGGGAGTAAGAAGCACGTCAAAGTCATAGCACTGGTTTGAAACCACTTTGCCCATTTATCACTCTAGTCTAGTGCCAATCATAGCAAAGGAGGAATAGACCCTACCTCTAACTCTGTTTATCTAGATATTACCAGATGATCTGTCAATCTTCAGAGAAACTAAAGATTTTCTTTTTTACATAAGCTTGTGCATGTGTCCCTAATATGAAGTGATTTAAATGAATTTAGTCATATTTGCCTTCAATTAAAATACCAATTTCTGTAACTTTTTCATTGCAAAAAAAAGCAACTCTTGGTGACTAATGTTGATTGTACTGTGAGGTTCTCAGCAGATAATTATATTTAAACACATGGGTTTAAGAATAAATAATTGTAGCAAATTAATGCAAACAAATAAACTTGTTTCTAGACGGAAGTAATTTCTTGAGGGAAGTACTGTGGCAGTTGTTTCTTTGATTTCTACTGTCTGCCTGAGAACATATTTTAAATTGTGACACTAAGTAAAAGTAAATGATAGAAAATGGGTGTGAAATTAAGACTGAGCTTAGTTTTTGGAATTCAGTCTTCAACAGACTTACTTTAAATGAGTCCAAAAGAAGAACCAGGCCTTTTGTCTTCACATCAAAGCAACTTTTGAACCTGACTTTTCATTTTGCAAAGGAGGTTTTGATATACCATGTGGGACTACAAATAGTAAAGATGAATAGGTGTGCATCTAAGTCGCTATACTTGCTAGCTGTGAACAGATGCATATTCTGGAGCTGTGGCATTTTGGTCAGTGACCATATTAAACTTCTCCCCTCAGATTAGCTCATAGAAGAATATAAATCACAAGTCAGCTATTGTGGAGTGATTAGGGCCATGCAGGACAGGCTCTATGTAAAACATGTATAGTGCTCACCTCGAGACAGTAGTTCTGCTGTTTGCATCAGAGTCTTATGGCAGTTCAACTGTATCTGAAAATGATGCAGAATGAATGTAATGAAGAACAAAAGAAATAGGCTCTCCTTCTTGTACTAAAGAATATCAGCAAGTGGTGGGGAACACTCTGCCTTGCTTTTGCTGACAGCAAAAATGGGCTCCTGATTGATCTTTCTCCAGAGGAAGAAGAGTGAAAAGAATTGTTTAGGAAATTGAGAAAACTTTCCATATACAGTTAATGATTTTTTTTTCTTTTTTTGCATTCTTGGTTATTCTTTGTCCTTCTTGTATATCTAAAGATACTCTAACCAAAACCCAAGGAAATCGTAACAAAGTGCTCATGCTGTTTGGATTTGAAAAATGAGTACAATGTGTGTAAGACATAGACATAACCCATAGAAGCTCACACATTTTAAGCTGTTCAGACTAATTATCTTTTCACAATGTCTCTGCTTCAGTTTAGGCTTTAGCTGAGAAGAGTTTGGTGAACTAAATAAGAATATTTATGATACTAATAAAACAGTGAAGCTGAAAAGAAAAAAACATCCAGAAGCCAATGGAAGAAAGTGCAAGGTAAACTGACAACTCTTTTTATTGTACAATGAACTTGCAAGTATAACACTCTGTGGCCACATTGGAAGAATAAATAAAAAAAAATCACCAACCATTGTTAAAAGTAAAACAAAAGCTTACAGAATTCATGCAATTATGGCCAGAGTTAGGTGAAATCAAAGGCTTAGGCAATCTAGGCTAACACTGAAGAGTTGCGGGTTGAATGTCACTCAGTCATTATGTATTAGTTCCAGTACATCTGTTTCAAGAGATGCATCCATCCAGACACCCTTCAAAAAGTGAGTGAAAATTTAAATTTTTCCATTCTGCAAAGAGAAAGGAAAGTTCTCTTTTTTTCTAAAAGCTTTTTAAGTTTCTAAAGCTTTACAATCATTAACTCTCACAAGATTCAACTGAGGCAGGCAGTATTATACAAAGTGTACAGAAAAATTGTGGCACGCACATACAGGCTAAATTGTGGAATAGTTTGAACTTGTGACAGTCTGCCTGTGTCTATACTAGTCCTGCCAAAGTGCTTCTGGGAGGCTTGCCTTGAAACTTGCCTTTCCCAGGACTCAGGAATCTTATCTGTCTTTGTGGCAGGTGTCATTAGGGCTCTTTTACAAAGAAAACCAGAGTTCAGAGGGTAGATGGGACAGCTTGACATCCAGAGGTCTTCCACACTGCATGCGACTGCTTTATGTTTTTGATATTGCTGAAGAGTGCTCTATATGTCAAGGTTTTCCTTAATAATTACAGGAAATCCTCTCCAGAGCTGGCCCTGGGAGTACCCTAGATCTCATCTCCTGTGGCCAGGTACCAGTTTTGGCTTTGACAGCACTCCTGGGGCATTACCTGCAGCAATGCAGATGTATCTGTAAGGCTAGATCTTCAGAGGGAGTGAGCACAAAATATGTCAGGAACACCCAGAAAATTGAACTGAAAATATACGCTCCTGTCCAAATGGCTAGAAGACATCAAAGATAGAACATAGAAAGCTCTGTTTCAGCACAGTTCTTAGAAAATGTGATAATAAGAAATACAGCTAATAATTTTGCATTAATGGAACTCCAATAGCTTTTCAAAATTTTGGTTGCACCAAAGAGGTTTTCTGTTTTGCTGCCCTTAGCGAACTTAAAGCAGTGAGTAGTATGTAAATGAAGAAGTGAAAAGTTTAATAAAAAGAAAGGTAACCATTATGTTCTACTTGGAAGAGAGGCTCATAATATTTTGTATTCCTCACATTTTTTGCTTATGCTCCTTATGGACATATAATTAACCTCACAGTTTTTTTTTTTATACCTCTTTGAATAGTAAATATTCTCAAATGTGAGCTATGAGACTGAGATGGATATCCTCTGCATAAAAGCACAAACCTGTTAGTGTTGTGTGGTAAAATATTACAGGGCTAACGAGGTTTATTATTCACTTTGGAAGGCAAATACACAGGTGTATCCAGTTTTACTTTTTTTTTTTTTTTAATTTTGCGAGTCTTGTGTTTTTTTACAAATGTTAAAACTTTGATTTTATACAGTTGTCCTAATGGAGCAGGCTCCAGATTGATGACTCAGTTCAGACAGCAGAGAATTTCTTTAACATACCGTAAACAGGCACTAGCTAAACTTTGGGGGGTGAAAAGTTATGGCAAATAACTGGAAAATCTTCAAGCAGGAAATCTTGCCCCTGTCTGAATATTGTGAAAGGTCAAAAGGAGAAGAGATTTTCACTATGTGTAAAATTGGGTATTTAAAGCCTAAAGGAGTTTTTAAATTGCAGTTGGTTGAGTCCAGCATAGGAAATGGCTGGTTTTTTGAAATGTGATTTGTCTGAAATAAGCAGTGCCTGAGAATGTAACTGAGCAATGAAGTCACTGTCTAAAAGCTTTCTTGAGTGATGCTCAGACTACTCTAAGCTTAGTTAAAACTATCCATGGCGAGTGTTTTAAAATGAAAAGCTAAAAAAAATGTGCCTAGCTAGTCCTTGAAAGAGGATTCCTCAAGATTTTGGACAGCCTAAAAGCTTACCAGTCCATCCCCAAACCAAGGCTATCTATAACCATTGGTGAAATAGTCTGAATACTGTTGCCCTCTGATAAACAGGCCATGAAAGCTAAATAATTTTCTCCGCCTACTCTAGCCTACATCCAGTTATGTTCATTTATTTTCCTTTGGACCTTTCTTTCTTTTGCTTGAGTTTCCAACTTCTTTTAATAGCAACAGAAGAGAATGCGAGTGCCCAATATTTAAGATAATGGGGCAATCATAAATGGCTGAACAGTTCTCACAACATATTAGAGAGTTTAGAGAGAAGTCACGTTGCCAGTGTCACTTGCTGGCTTATAATTTTTGGCAGTGCAGCAGGATTCTGTTGTGACACATGAAGTCTGAAACCATCTTGACATATATGTGTTTCCTAATCAAATCTCTGCTGACTTCCAAGTACCTGCATCAGGGGTAGATAAGTCCCAGCTAATGCTCCCTCCTGAGTAAAGGGACGGAAGAGTAAATGTTGGGGGCAAGGCTGGGTATGGATGAATACAGCTTGTACACTTCTGGCTGGACAAGACCTGTGTGTAGCCTTTTCTCAGGTGCAGCAAACACCTTCCTTCAGCTTTGGTTTATATTCTCTGCTGCACCAGATGTAACAGATGTCTCTGGTGACAATGTTTTCTGTCTGACTTAGTCTTCTATCATAGAATAGGATGAATCTGCTGACAGAGTTAACTGCCTTTCTTTCCTCGCTCTTTCTTCATGAACTACGGGAAGACTACAGACAAGAAGCTGTGAGGTGAAGCCTTCCTTGAAAATCTGCAGTAGGATCTGAAAAGTGGACCAAAGCCGCCCCCTTCTTGCAATGTTTCAGAAGAAGAAGAAAAAAAAAAAAAAAGAAAAAGAAAAAAGGTGGTTCTTGAAAGGAAAGAATCTACTTCCCAGCACCTCCAAGGGGCAAGGCTGATAACTACTCTTTTCCTACTGCTTGGCACTAGGTTGTGGCTTGTTAAATGTGCTGGTTTTAGACACGCTACTGATTTTTTGCATACTAGTTGTTCTAAATCTTACTATGAAATACCTCATGTTGTGTATGAAACATATTGGCAACTAGTATGCCTAGCACAGTTTAGGGAGGGGCAGGTGCTTAGAAGTTTACAGATCTTTACTTCTGGATAACCAAGTCCTTTATTTGATAGGGACCCTTAACCTTACTGGACCTCAGTTCCCAACTCTGTAAAGAAAGGATAAAACGAGCATGCTAATACATGCTGACTAATATATGCAAACAATACCTTTTTGAATCCTACTCGAGACAAAGCTCTCTTAGAAAAATCACCACTGGTTTTGGAAGGTTAAATTACAGCCCTCACCGTAAGCATCTATTACTGAGCCAATGATTATGCTAGCAGTAGTCATAACCATTTAGGTATGAAGGCCTGTAGCCAAAACGTTGATGCTACTCTTATTGTTGTATGACCTTTCCTATGTTTCCAAGAAAGCTTTGCTGTGCTGAGAAGAATCTCCTGACCTAAGCTTTTAAAAAGATTGGCAGACTGTTCTAAGTGGGAGGCTGCATGAGAGCAAAGGATAAATATTTGCAATACAATGGAGATAAAGAGGAGGCTGGAAATGTTACTGCAGCATCAAGGCTTTATTTTACTTTTGAATTTGGGTAAGTGCCAAAAGGACTAAATCAGCACACTGGAAAATGCAAGAATGAACTTTCTTAAAAGAAAAAGCTAAGTTACTAGCATCAGGAGTACAGATTTTTTTCTGAATAGGACACTCGGAATTTTTTCTCTTCTGAGCCTGAAGTAATACTAATGGAAAAAAGCATTGTGTTTTTATTTCCAGCCCATATATATCTGCCTTTATAATTTACATAAGTATTGTAGTGGAATATTAACTTCCATTATTTATGAATCTATTGAACTTTGCAAGGATGTGCTGACAGTTGAAGGATTATAATTTTAAAGGTAGTTCAGTTCACATCATAAATATCCTAAAAGGTCACATACTACCTTACAGTAACATCTGAAGGAGAAGGAGCTTAAAGTGAGAGTCACTTCTGTCAATTCAGAAAAGTTTCACCAAAATTACCACAGTAGACATCAACAAGTACAAAATTATCACCCTACGGGAATATTTTTATACATGTTTTTGTGAAGTGCTGTGCTCCCATGGGTATTGTGTTACTACTATGTGGAGTCCCTCCTCTTGGTTCTTACAGGACCTCTTCACCCTGGCGTGACTAAAGAACAGAACTGAGATTGCAGCATTCAGGCTACCGTCACACAACATGTACATTGCAATATCAAAATCCACTGGGTTCATAACATCTTTGTTTCCGATATCTACCCACCCTTGAAGTATCACAAATAAAGTAAGGCACTCAGCGTTTTCTGGCAATCAGGTCAGCTTTACATTGTGGAAGGAGAGGAATCCAAAATATGGAAGCAATGGAACTTACTGTTTACCTGAAAACCTTTTGCTGTGTGAATAATGACAAGCCTGCATAGCAGTTCAGTCTAAGTAGTTTACAAGTGAGTTGTTTCCACTGAATAGAGATCACCACACCAGCGATCATCGCACCATTGTGTCGCTGAAAAAACTTTTACTAGGCCATGGATAAAATATTCAAAGGTAAAACTGGAAATAGTCTGTACAAGTGCACTAACTAGAGTAAGGAATATTACTTCATTTGTAGTAACTGTTCAGGTTTTTTTCTTGATAATCTAATGGCAAATAGTGACTTATTCCCATTTACCTGTTTGCAACAGAGAGGGAAAAGCAAAGCACTTATTAACTTGGTGTATTAAAATGAGTGGATAGATGATACTGAAAAAACTGGAGTATTTCATTGCATTAAAAAGGGTGCCTATAAAATTTCTTGTAATCTCAGTCTTACACATGTTGTGTTATCTTCCATAATAAATAGTACTAGCACAGCTTTATGAGAACTCTTCATTATAAAGATGCGAAGGAGACTGACAAATATAAACTGATGCATTTTTGCCAGACTATTAAGTTTTCCTGAGAGAGTTTAAAAAAGCATGCTACACTCACATTCAGCCAGCAACTAAGAATATGGCCCAATGTCTATACGAGTCATATGCAGACATATTTTTGTTTACCACTGTTGGAATGAAAGTCAGAAACATCCTGTTTTTTATTTAAGCAGTTCCTAAATGTGAGACTCTCACACTGTATCAGTAATTCATATACTTTAAAGGACCTGACTGCTGCTGCAGAACTAAGCAGTAGATCGGTCTTTAGTAGCTGCTTGCAGTCTGTACACTGCTGCGTAATGTGTGCTAACAGAGCAGGCGCCAAGTTGAGAGTCTGGCTTTGAACAAACTGGCCTATTCAAATATAGGGAACTGAAGTATCCCTATTCATGAAAAAAGTTGGCAAAATAATTTTTTAGGAAGGCCAATTCTTTTATTATTTCAGTATTTTCATTCTCATGCTAAAGAGAAATTATTTTTGCATTTTAGCAGCAGAAAGCATGCACATCAGTTGCAAATTGCAAGATTTCTGGTTTGGGGTTAATTAAAATGCTATAAACTTACCAGGAAAAAAAAAAGCCTGTGGTTCTCTTTTTTTCCCTCTCATAATTGAAAATAAGTCCAAGTAACCACTGGGTTCTCAGAGGTGATGGTATAAACTACTTGGACTAAAGGAACAGCAAAGAGAAATACAGGACTGTCCAAGTGAAACTCCAAAGGAATTTAGGTAAATAAACTCAAGAAATCAAGATGGAGACACAACATCAGATTACTATACTTAAACACTTTCTTTCCTTAGGAAACACTGTGTGATATAAACCCACAGTCCTTATTGAAAATGTGTGCTTACTGACTCCTCTTAACTATTTCAGAATCAGGATTACACCCACTAACTTCAGTGGGACTACTTGTTAGATAAAGTATGACAAATCTGGTCCTAAAGTGGTAGACTCTCTTGATGAATGTGCATCCTAATTCTCAATGACATTTAAGTGAGTGAAACATATGTACAGAGAGAATAAAATGCCAAAATGTGTTGCTTTGCCAAGTTGCCACAGTTGGAAGCTTTCAGTAAATTTCCATGTGTTTGTTGATAAATCCTCCATTTTGAATAAAACATTATTTCAGTTTTAGAGTAGATTTAAAGTGACAAGCCCTTAAGGCTAAGCAATACCTTGCTTTTTTTGAAACACCTGTGAAAGAAAGTGATTTCTTCACTTTTGTCTAGATATCTGCAAGAAATCTGAATTTTCTGGTAGCTAACTTACTTTCTATACAAATTTACATTTTTTAAAGCTCAGAGGCAAGTATCACTTCAGAAGTCTTAAATGTTTATTGCTAGAAGTAGAAATGAACTTGGTTAATTGTTAAACAACGGACAATTTCCTGGGTGATTCAGTACATCCCAGGAGACAGGTAACCCTGATTAGGAACTCAGAAATAATTGAACAAGATGTATTACAAAAGCAAGCTTAAAATGCAAGGAACATAAGAGAGGAATTCACTCTAACATAGAGACTCTTATCTTTATATTTCATTATACAGTTTTTTTGGTATCATGCTACAGTGTGTTTCAGAGCTTCCTGAAGTTACTGAAAATACAGTGAGATGGCAGCTAATATTTGAAATTTAAACATTATTATTTAATTATTTAACTTTACAGTAGTCAAGAGAGATCTATACACTCTGATTAAAATTTAATACTGTGAAACAATAACAAACAATTTTAATTAGTCTTTGATTGCTCGATAATACTAGTTGACATAACACCAGCTCCTTCACATCCTGAACAAGTGATTCTGTGATGCAGTTCACATAGCACAACAAGTCCTGAACTAGCAATGCTGTAGCTGTTTCATCTCTCAGAAACCTTGTATAAATCAGGGGGCTCCATAATGGCTACACAAAGAGTCACAATATTTGGAAACCAACACTGTACTTTTGTCAGTTAAAAAATCCATTCCCATGTGCATCTATTAACCTCTCACCCTCTAAATTTGTGTCCTCTATCAACTCAACCTGCAAAATCAATCAGACAAGTAGCTAGGACAGTAAGGAGAGCTACAGCAGCTCTCAGCAAGGGGCTTTGCTCTCTGACCACAGCTACTAGCAGATGCCTGGAGAAGACATAAACACATGGTAAATATACAGTTTATACCTCCAAAATATTCTCTCAGTATCCACCACTGTGACTCAAGAGCTTCTTATTTATTAAAGTAAGCAGAATCCAAATTCATGTCTGGATGTTGGCAGAATCATATAGCAGTTTTTGGAAACATTTCAAACTGTGAGCAGTGGACCTCTCGGTGCTCTGAGGCAAACCCCGTTGCCCCTGTGAAGGGTCACCTTTCCTTTTGTCACTACGCTCTTAAGGTCGCTCCCCTCTTTGCTGTTATGGACCAGTATGCATTGTTTGTGACCATTGGCTTCTAACAGCAGCTTCCTTCTCCTTTTCTCTAGCAATATTTCTAACAATAAGCAGTTGTATTTTCTGTCCAGGAGGTACCTTTATAGTACCTCAGTTCAGACATTGTCTCTGCTACTTGATGAAAAACCTTGAAGTTGCAAGGAAAATTACTGTAAAAAAATTGGAAGGTTAGAATGGTTTGCTTACCAGTTTTTTTATAAAGTTTGAAAATCTGCAGCATCTCAGACCAAGTGAAGGTTCAGTCTGATAGAAAGCTGAGTATTTTTCTGCAGAAGCTTATAGAAATAAATTGTAGGCAATTTAGTTACAGAAAAAAATCAAAGCTTTTGAAATGTCACACTGGCAAAGCTTTTTTTTTTTTTTTTCCTAGTATGGCTACTACAGATAATATGCTATACCTAGATAGGTAGAGATTATAGGTCTATCTATATCTGTATCACCTATTCGTCTCTACTTCCAATATCTATCTGTATGATATCATAGAAAATATTACAAAAGCAAAGAAATTAGGATATAAAAAGTATTTGTGCTGCTCATGATTATTATCTATCAATGAGTATATTAAGAAATCTCATTTACTAAGAAAGGAAGAGGTGCCTGGTCCAAAAATCACGGGTTCTGTAGCGTTATTAGTCTGAGGGCACATATGGTCCTCACCTCCTGCTAAATCCTCTGTGTCTTATCAATCAGCAACAATTACCTGCCCACCCTTCTGACTTATTGTTATCAACCTCCTCACCTGTTCCCTTCCAACATTTCCTCTTTCTCCTTACATTGCAACCACCTTTTTCTCTCAAGTTAGATTCAAGTCCCAGTCTGACTAATAGAGTCACTTTAACTCACAGCAACAGTTCTCAAACTGTACTTAGATTGAGGTCAGTGGCTTCTGAATGAGAACTTGGGTCCCTCGGAGCTGGTGTATCCAGCTATATCACTGTGTATAAAGGTATCACCTTCTCTTCTAAGCCTTTCCATTAATAAATCATTAGGGTAATTATGCAGGGTATTTCAAAAGCTCTTGTAAACTGGAAAACTTCTAAAATGTAAATAGATTAATCACAGTTTCCAATTTGTCCAAATATCTCATTAAAGATGTGTTATTTTAAACAGATGTGACCACTTCTGAGCTCCACATATATTTTTTGATATCTTTGCCAATATCAATCCTATTAGCATTTAACTCGCCAATATGACTGCAAAAAGCTGGATGTTTGCATTACTGAAGGACATGTTAGTAGATGTCATAGATCCAGAAGCTCCTTGTAAAAACTATGTAGCCAATGAGCAGATGAAAGACAATTTTACCAAATACACATTGTCATTAATCAAAATAAAGTTAAAAACACATGCCAACTTTTAATGTACATAATGAGTAAAGAGTGATGGTGTTTTAGAAACTTCTTCTCAAACTATATTATCTTCAATGTACTGATCATATGGTAAACAGTATTACTTGCTTGCATCTTGCTTTTGCTAGTTGGGTCAACATCTAATTTTCACCACATACAGTGATAACCACGCTACCTAACTGTTTGTGCTCATACCAATCTCTCTGCCTTGGGGAAGGGTGACCTATTATCTTGGCTGACAGTCTCATATGGCAACTTGAGCCAAGAAAACAGCAGCACTGGGGATGTTATCTGCAGAGGAACCAGCTAATGTCCCAGAGAGGACACTGCCCTCTCACTGTACAGACTAAGCGCAAACACATGCCCCAGTGGCTACACTTCCTTCAAGAATCCCGGCCCTGGCAACTGACACAAAGCTACACACGCACCCACTGCCCAACGCCCTCCTTTGTCCTGTGGGCCCACACGGGCGCCCTCCTGTCCAGATCTCCTGGAAGCAGCCTTCCTGCAATATGGTCTGCAAGGAAGAGCATTGCTGCCAACGACATGCAAACACAGCTGAACCTTTGCCTGTAGGAAGGATGGCTACAGGCAACAGTTCAGTGTACATGTGTATCTTCAGACATAATACAGGGCCAGTCCTTTTTCTTTGTTGTGTTGCCTTCATGGACACACCCGCGGAGGTGAAGAAGCTGTTGGACCCTCTTGGAGACTGCTCAAGAAGACAAAGGCTAGCAAAGGAGGGTTTGAGGATGTTTGCACTAAAACCACTGTCTCCAATTTCTCCTGGAGAGCTTGGAGATGCTGTGGGCACATGGAAGACCCACACAGGCCCTCATACTGTATATATTCTGGAGACCTACTAATCAACCCTCACTAATTTTTTTGAAAGAGATGTCAACTGTTCCTGGGAGATGGAGTAGCCTGAGCTGGAGAGCAACAAGCAGATCCTTGGGATAGTCTCTCTGCCCCTCCTGCCTGACCTATTTCTGATTACATTCTTTTCGAGTTGGGATTCTGAGAAGAAATCCAAATTTTTTCGCATGACGTTATCTTAATCTAGGCACTGGAGTATTCAAAATGAATATATTCTCCATTTGTAGCCCATGCCTAAATATGCAGATTGTGAGAAGGCTTCTCCTGGGATTGACTGATTAGGGATTAAATATTTAAGAATTTTTTTCTGTTTTGTTCCTGACTAGAGATGGAACTGCTTTGGAATAACCTACTCTGAAATAAAATATATAACAGTGAGCATTTTGTTTTACTCCACAGTAGATTCATTTCTGTGCATTTCATCATAAGATCATGCTAGCATTCAATTAATTTAAGGCTGAATTTGTAAAACATTAACACATGAAGAAACCTTTATAAATTTATTATTTGAAATGATCCCAAGTGGCAGAGAAGTTTTGATTTCAAATATGGACTTTCACAAAGTTCAGGGTTGTCAGAATCAGCAGTGTTGGTTCAAGCCATTCTAATAATGACTATTTACAGAAGAGATGGAGTGACTCACAAAAAGAGCTTTCAAGCCAAACTGTAGCAATATATTTCTAGAAAGTAGCTAGTTTCTTTTCAATTGTCAGCTTCTCACTATGATCAAAAAGGGTTCAACAGCAGTGATTTGTAGCACTCTTCATTTTCATCAATGTTTCACAATTCATCAGTTTCAAACCTAAATAATACTGTATCCCCCTGCAAACGTTCCTCTAATCCTTTCCTCCTCCAGTGACCTGATATGCAGAACTACAGGGAAAAAAACCCCACTGTTCAGCACTAAATATAAATCCTGCATGAAACAGATGTCTTCCCCTTTATCTTTTCCATTGCTTTGTTATTGCATTTAATGATCTGTCCATGATTTCCCTTATTTTATTTCTTTTAATAACCAAGGAAGACCAGACAAATCCACTGTAATACACTCATCTCTTTGAAGTCTCCCACTTGATAATTATAGATGAAATGATGCTAAAGAATACTAAAAAAACAATTTTAAGGGAGCAAACGTGCAATGTATCTATAATATTATACTCCATTGTACCTTGCTGTTTATTATAACCCTTCCTCTTTGAATGTCATACAAGAACTCTGAGACACCAACTGGTGTCAAATTTTATTATTATCATTTAATGGTGTAATTTCTGCATATTGCTGGAGATGTTTTAAATATTGAATATTTTTATTTTAAAAATCTTATTTAAATAAAAAAAGAGATTGATACATCCAGGACATATGTCTCCTTTCCCAGTGCTCATCTCTTTAATACTTGATTGATATACTCTTTAGGTCTGATTTCCAAAAAGAAATGAAAAAGCAAGGCAGGAATTTGAATGTCCTACTTTACTTGAAATCCCTGTTATTGCCTTAGGTTTGTTGAAATTCTCAGCATATCCTACAGAGTCTTTCAAGGTGTTGGCTTCCTTATCAATGTTAGAATTCAGCACATATCTGAGAATTATCCCCTACCTCTCTTTGTTCTATGTGACGATGGGTTCCACAATACTGTATCAGGCTTCATCCTTCGGAAAGGCCCGCAGCATATATTACATCTGGACTTTAAATGTTTTTATTTCCTGCACAGAATTATGGCTAAGAAATAAGCTAGACTCCTCATGTTCTATAAGCAGCAGGTAAGCTGAGAGGGGACTGAATTCAGAGGAGACACGCAAAGCCTGTCTAGAATGGAAATAAATTCCCACAGAAATCCCATGGATTCAGAGGGCACCTCATCACCCTCCCTAATCTCTCCTGTTCAGAGAACAGGGGTGCTGCAGCAAGTCATTTGTAGGTCCTTGAACTTGTGCAACTTATTATAATTTAGATATGAATTCTATATCTATATAACTTAGAGAAGCAAATTTTACTAGAGGAGATCCTTTAGGCATCCCATTGTGTCGTTCTAATAGGCTAAGTCTGTTTTAGTTTGTAACAGAGGCCAGAGTCCACTGCCTGGCCCCGCATCAGGTGATGTGGCCAATTTACATTGCCATGCCCAAGCTTTCTTCTGCCCCAAACAGGATGATTACACCCAAAATCCTGTTCAGAACAATCTCTGGCATATGGTATCCCCTGAAATGTGCCCAGCGTAAGGAAAGAGTGCTGGCAATTAGCATATACTGCCCAAAAGTTAGATATGTAGTGTAAGTTCAGTCACAAGAATTGCATCACCTCTGCTGTAGTTTTCCAGGTGCAGGGCAAATTATGCAGGGATATTTAAAAAGTCTTAAAAATAAGAATTTCTGAAATGTTATCCAATTGGGAGACACATAAATCAAAGGATAGTTCATGTTGGAAGGGACCCCAGGAAGTTGTCTTGTCCAACCTCCTGCTCAAAGCAGGGTCAGCTTTTGGATCAGACCAGCTGCTCAGAGTTGGGTTTTGAGTCCAGCTGCATTTTGACTACCCCCAAGGATGGAGAGTGCACAGCCACAACTCTTGCAACCCTGAAGCCATCTCTTCTCCAGGCTCTCAACCTCTCCCCACAGGGCAGGTGCTCCAGCCCCTGACCCATCATGGCAGCCCTCCACTGAACCCGTGGCAGTTTGTCAATGACTTTCTTGTACTGGGGATCTGAAAATGGACTCAGCATTCTGGGTATGATTTAACAAGTGCTGAGCAGAGGAGACGATCCCTCCCTTCCCGTGAGCTACTGGCCGTGTCCCCGTTGGTACGGCCCAGGAGGCCGCTGGCCATCTCTGCAGCCGGGGCACTGCTGGCTCCTGCCCAGCTCGCTGCCCACCAGGCCCTGGGCCCTTTCGGCAGAGCCGCTCCCCAGGCGGGCAGGCCCAGCCTGTGTGGCTGCCGGGGCTCGTCCTCCCCGGGGCAGGGCTTTGCCTTCAGCCCTGCTGAATGCCACTGGGCTCCGGGTCGCCCCTTTCCTCGGCCTGTCTGGGTCTCTGACCTAGGCGGACAGCCTATGCTCTTCCTCCAGTGTTTCAGTTAATTTTGTTGAAAAAATTTCCTTTTTCTCCTTGAGATTCCTCTACTAATCTTTCTTCTTGTGTCCTTCTTCTCTCTTCTAGGCCTCTGTCATTCGTGATGCAAATCCAATAGATGACTAGTGTACTCCTCCAGATACTTTCCAGCTTTCACTAGGCTTCGTCGCCTGTGAGACTATGTCCCCTGACATCTCCCTGACATGAAGTATTTTCTACTGTTTCAAAATTTTGTCTGAGCTATTTATTACGATATGAGGGGGGATTCTTTGGCATGATTTAATAGTTATTTAGATAAGAGGTAAAAAAAAAGTTTTAAAATCTGTGGAAAACGGCCATCCAACTTCCAAAGGAAATTTTAGAAAGAGTGAATCTGGTCTTTCTATCTAACCTGAACATGCTTTTGCCATAGTACAAGTCCTTCACTGCTACTGGCAATATCTGCTCCTACAAGATTGGAAATAAGCTACATCTTTCAAGCTGGAAAACTGGTAGATTGAATTGGCAGTTTGTGAAAGCTCAACATACAGAAGAAGGCATGAGCTTGATATATTTGCTGACTTTTCATCTTTGTTCTTGTATTTGTTAGGCTGACAAATAACTGTGGAATACAGATGCATAAGGAAACCTTTTTAAAAAGAGCAGTGAATCAGTGTTCAAGACTGATGTTACATATAATGACAATTTCCTGGCTCTCTACGGTATTTCTCCTGCCTGAAACACTCTTCTGTATGTCATTTCCCATAGCTTGTTTTCCTTTACCTCAAGTCCCCTCTCTCCTAGTTTTCTTATATAATAAAGCACTCTAAAATATACTGCTTATATTGTTCTGTTTTCTTACACTGTCACTAGTGTCCTCCCTCCCACACATATGCATCTTTGGAGGTCAACACCAAGCCATTCAGTCTGCTTCCCTAAGGAGAGTCATTGTTAGCTGCACAAATATAGCTGCATGCGAATAAAGACGCTAATGCTTCATTATCACTGCAACAGAATAATTGGTACTCTAATTTACATCCTCCCAACACTATCTATCTATCAAGATGTAATGAGATATTTAGCATGTTGTTACTCTATGTACGCACATGTTTTATACATAACAACCTGTTATCTGTCAGCTTAAACCAGCACCGTACACTACAATTAGATTCTTTCCCCCGTAATTATCCTAACATATGTCTGGGCAACCCCACTAAAGTCAAGTAATATGCACTGGATATAAATCATGACAGAAGAAGGCCATGAACTCTTTTAGTTTGGTATTTTATATTATTTCACTTTCTTGAAACTCCAGATACTCAAGAGAAATCGATTTTTAAAATGAAAAATCTATTCATTCTTCTAAGCAGATGGCATAATACTTATAAGTGCCTTCTTTACATTCTTATTCAAGGGGAATAAAATGAGCCATCCAGCAGGGTAGAATATGGATCAATATATGTTTTCAACGGCTCCTGGTTTTATATCTGCTGAAGTCGGTAGGTGTTTTGCCACTCATTTCCAAGAGTGCAAGATCAGGTCCAAGTAGCCAGAATGCATATCAATCCTGTCTGTCTCCTTTTTAGGTGCACGAATACTCCAGAAATCTTGAAATTCCATTGCCTGTGAGTAAACTGTACTCAGAAATGTGGAGTTCCTCCATAATCTGAAAATTCTGCCATCACGCAAAGTCCTTCAAGTTCTTCCATTCAAATGGCTGCTTTTGCAAATAATCTTTCTCAGTAAAATTAAAGCAGTAGCTTTTTCGTTGTTCTTGATGATTTTATCACCTGTTTTTTTCATAGTCATATACAGTAAGAGGTTTTCTGCCTTCTGTGCCTCTTTTGTACAAAGAACTGCAGTGAACAGAGTATTTGTATACTTAGTAGAGATGATGAATGATAACATCAGGGATGAATTATAACAGGTTATTCTCTCCACCTTTGCTGGCAACTTTTGTGTGAGCAGAAGGTATTCTTTTCCGACATCAGGTAAGCACACCAAGTTTCCAAAATGCTCCGTTACTTCAAATTCAAGAAACAGAAAAATGAAATTATTCAAAGAGAGTGATTAATTAAAAAGAATGAAGAATGTGCACTATTTTGAAAAACATTAGGTAGAAACAACCCCAGCTACACTGAGACTGATGGGACTGTTCTGTTTCATAGGCATGCTGTAATATATTGACAGTCACTTTAAGCCTCACTTCGTTTTTTTTCCTTGAAAAGGAATCCCTCTCCTGAAGAGAATTTCTGATTTTTTTTTTTTTTGGAATTACACCAACTGTAGTTTAACTGGAGTGAAGGGGACCTACTTCATCCAGTTTTTTTGGATCTCTCGGAATATCCTTGTCTGTTAGCTGCTTAGACATCAGCAAGTAGCAAATTGTACAATTTTATTTTCTTAAAGAAAACTCTTACTTTAATAATAAATGTGATCTTCACAGAGATATTACTTTTGGATTTTTAGGGACTTCAGAGATTAAGTAATTTTTTAAATTAGACTTGTTCACAGTTTTCAGCTCGTTTTGCTTTTCAGACAATAGTAGTTGATACAACCTTGGGTGCACTCTCAGCATGGAGCAGCATTGAGATATGATTAGGCAAATGCTCTAGAAATTAGTGCACATCCCTTTGGCATTCCAGATTTACATCTTAATTTCCCCTCCCTTCAGAAAATGTTAAATATATTTCCATGTGTTTTTGCCCAATTAGCATAATGTGCTGGGGTGTATATGTACAGACATTTGGCTGAAATATATCAATCTGTAGCTATTTGCTAAATAACTCTGGACGCTTTCTTGTAAAAACATTTCACTTTTATTTCCAATTTCAGATCACCTTACTGGCACTCTATTTATTCTCCTACAGACAAGAATGTTAAACAGATCAGTCCTTTCTTCTATACAGTAAATAATTTGGAACAGGGACTATCATTTACTCAATATCTGTAACATTCTCAAAATAATGTATTCTCAAATTGATTGACTGCTAGTTGCTACCACAATATGAATGTTAAAACAGGGCTACATTTCATAATAAGGCAGATATTAGCCAGTACTCATGGAAAGCAAATTTAATACTGCCTTGGATGAGTATCTGCACTACACAGTTCAAAGTTTCAGTCATCAAATGTCTGAAAGGAAGTATATCAAATATCTAACTGGGCAGTCAAAACAGGTCAAATTACAGCTATCAGACACTTACAATGAATTGCTCATGAATAAACAGCAGGCTAAGAACTACTGACAGAAGCTATTCAGAGAGGAGTTTTGAACAAATCCGGGAAAAAAAAATCATGCTATTTCAATGACGGTTCACAGAGAGATGACATTTGGCAAACAGATAATTCAACATGAATTACTCACTCAAGACTAGTAGTAATACCTTGAAATTATATAGTGCTTTACACGTTCAGTGGATTGTACACACTCTGACATTAATTAAGTTGAGCTGCCTCTTCTTGTCTACTCTTTGCTTTAAAATTCTCCTTAGTAAAAATCTTAGTTTGGCACACACAGATTTTCACATAGACCAGCTGTGTGACTAGCAAAGTCTCCATCTTTATGCATAAGAGCAAATACATAAAAGAAACAAGGTTAAAGTCCAAGGTAAAAACACAAGGCTAGCTTGTCCGTTTATAGTACACCATAAATTGAGAATGATGCGCTGTTGTTGTGACAAGCCTAGGGATGGACTTGCGATTTCTCAGTTACTGTCCTTATTACCAGGAGGAGGAGAAGGATTTGTCTGCTGAGTTGGTACCAGCTGAAACCCCAACAGCTCACTCAGTGGAGCTGGCTGGTGCAGAGCCCACATGCCCTACAATGCCCATCTCCATTCCTGCACAGGAAGAAGCACCGCCACCATTGCTGGAACAATTTACAAATTATTTAGCACAAGAAGTATGTGTCAAAACACTTCAGAGGGACAGGAGAGAAAAGGCCTTTGCATGGCCTTTTTTCTCCTTCCCTTCTCCCTGCCTCCTTTCCCACTGTATATATAGAAGTTATTCAGAAGAGCATGTGGAAAAACTTCAGAAAGCAGAACTGTACAATTAAGTCCAGAGTAAAAGCCATTGGAAGAAAACAGGAAGACTACTAGGCTTGGATCAGCCTCATAACTAAAGGTAGTATTTTCTATCATTTCTCCTAAAACTTCTATGAAATTAATTCCATAAATATTGTCAAATCATAGACCCTTTCTGTTCAGATAGATGATGAAAGCTTGAAGTTGGATAGTCTGTATGAAATACATATTGAAATAATATAGGGCACCCAAACCTGGTATAATCCAGGTTTTGGAGGATGCCTTGAATAGAACAGAAATTAGAAATTGTTCTTAATACACTTGAAAGACTGCATTTCAATTTATAAAGATGATATATATTCTGAAGAGACAAAGAAAAATAAATTAGCCCCGGTGTTTTTAGTCGATGGGGTTAGAAGGCAAACTCATTAGCACATTCATAAGACATTTGCTTATCTGTACACCAGCCTTCTGTTGCTGAACAGACCTTCAGAGTATCCACTGGTTCATTTCTCTGCCTTTGTCAGTGGTGCCACATGTATAGAGTTCAATATTGTCCTAGTTATTCAGCACTGGTGAGTAATCAATGTGCCCAGTAGCCACTCACTCATGTGTAAGAAAAACAAATGGCTCAGAGTCTTTGATCACATTGCATTTCACTGGTTGTGTAATTTATAGGGCTGATAATTGAAAGTGGTACAGGTTCCCTGAGTTAAATTCTCTGTTCATTTTATAATGTGCTTTGATAAATGAAGTAGGTTCGTAAGCATAATTACAGTTCTGGTTTTTGATATTTTTTTCTCTCTCTTTTTAGGATTATATTTAGATATAGTGGCAGTACAATTTTAAAAACAGCTTTTCTTTAACTACCATATGCTGAGACTCTCCCAAAGCTCAACTCTTTTAGGTACAAACTCTTAGAGAACATGTAAGTTTCTGACAGACAACCACCTGCCATGTATTTGAATGTATGCATTATAAATTGCATGACCCTTTTATGGTTACAGAAAGCAAACACTCATACTAAACATTCAAGGTTCATTAATAATCAATAGCTCCATCTTTTCCTGAAATGTTGGTATTCAGATAGAAGGGAATACATTCATGATGGTGTTCAAGACAAGTGCAAAGTATGTCTGGCTACATCTACATTGCTAAACTCATCTGCCTCAGGAAGCAATTCCTGGCTCTGTGGCCCTCAGACATAATGAGAATATTTTGTGTTTTCAAAGTGATAATAAAGTGAGACAATCTGAAAAAAATGTGAAGTCTGTACTGCAGCCTACCAGAGCAGTGTCTCCAGAGCACAATGCCAAAAGCACGCGTTGCTTGCCCTGCAGCCTGTCCTGAGGGCATGTGCTTGTCTTTGCGGGCACAGGGCCTGCTGGCATCATGTCAGAAGTCTGTCCCAGGCTGAAGGAGCCCATTTTGGCACCATCTATTTCATGTTTTCTGCCTGGAGTGAACCCTGAAGCAAACTACTGTGCCAACTGTGCCTTGGTTTCCTCCTGGAGGAAACAAGTTTACTCATTCAGAAAGGAGGCTGGAAAGGCCCTGGCATACCTGCAGTATGAATAACCGGCAACCAAGGCTGGGGAGCTCACTTGCTTAACAGTGTAGAAGCCCCTTAGAACATCAAGCAGTCTTGCTATACTAAGGGCTATAAGTGCTACCATGGTCAAATAGATAAGGAAATACCATGCACACCACAATTTCCATAACTATATGAGCTTGCAGAGCTTCCTATCCTCATCTGTAAGTTGTAAAGAGCAAGCTTTAGGTCATCTGCCATGTAAGATCCTTGGCTTTATACAATGATTCTTATTGAAGGACATGGTGTTCACATTTCTTCCTATCGCATGATTTTTCCATTGCATATTAAATAAGTTCAGGGGAAAATGGAGAGAAGTGGTGAAGAGCACTGGATCTCCACAAAGTGGCTATCGACATCTAGATGCTCCCTAGAGATCTGCCTTCCAAGCACTAACCAGGCATCATACCCTTTTCCGGGTAGCTCTTTCAACCTGCCGCTTTCACAAATATTAAGAGTAATTAAAACAACAAAAATAAAAACATTGACTCCTACACACCTGTTTTTTACACTGTTGCTTAATATTTACTTAATTTTCATAATAACATTTAGCGCATTCACTTCTTTAGATGGATCCGTAACCATAGCAACAACATCATCTTCTCATAACACGTTCTTTAAAACCACATTCTGGAAACAGCGCATTGTTCCAACTTGCATTGCTTGCTCTGATGCTTTGGATAAAAAATGATTGAGTCTATTCTGCTGTTGCTCCAATAATGATACTCTGCAGTTCAGTAGCCCCTTCCAACCAAAGCGCTTAGTATCACTAAGTGGTCCTCAAAACATTTGTTAAAGCTAGTCTGCATTCCTACCGAGGTGAGAAAACTAAGGCACAAATATATTAGCTGACTTGTCCGCTGTCAGACAGAATGTATGGCAAGAAGAGGCAGTAGCACACATTTTCTACACTTCCAGGAATAACAATCGCTGTTCGTCAATTAAGCAATGAGATGTCCTGTAGATCCTAAGTGGGAAAAAAAAAAAGAAAGAAAGAAAGGAAAAGAAAAAAACTGAGAGGTTTTCCTTTAAAAGTCAGGCTGAAGCAGAATAATTCCAGGGGTCTGAGTGCAATGCAGTTTGGGTAAAAAATTGTTCCAACATCTAGGTCAGTGGCCATAAAACACACTCGGAAAACCAGTGTGGGATTTCTCTTGCTTACACTGCTATTTGTTTACGGTAACTGTTGAATTTCAAATTTATGCTGATTTGAGAGCAGAACTTGACCTCTTGTTTTCATGCAAACATCTACCACATGACAAAAAGAAAGAAGCAGTAAGAAAATCTGAAAGAAGCCAAATAGTTTCTCAACAGCATGATTTTCATAGTTCCTTGTGAGGCCTCTCTGAAGGGTGCAGTTGTGCTGCTTTTTGCGTAAAATGACATATTTTTGCCCTTACCCTTTTATTGCTATTCCCATTAGAATAGAACTGTAAACATTTTTAATGATGATATGTTTTCACCGATTATTCAACAAATATACGCAGTGTCAAGTTAGAGGAAATGAGGCATGAAGTACTGCAGGCAGAATTCATACAATGCACCACAGAGGCTTGAGAGCAGCTGCTGAAATTCATCGTGTTAAAATTTCACTTTGAAAAAGGTACACTTCTGTACAATAGGCTATAATGTTTCTAAAGGAACTGTTCAAAGCCTTTTGTGTAAATCATTTACATTCCTATTGTGTAAATAATTTCATTTTAAAATATCTAGTCCGTTGAAATGCCACAAATATTTGTATGATTGGCGTTTGGGCTTGAAAATGTGAAAATACAATTAAAATATCCATTATAAAGGCTGCAGATTGTCCTTTATTCTCCCTGCTTTGGAAATAGAGCATGTAGGATAAGATACTCAAAAGTTGTCTAGCACAGTAAAACACCTATTTAGTTAGAGCTAGGCATGAAGGCACCTTAGTAAATCTCTTCATGTAATTAATCCTTCTTTAATGCCATTGGTTTTAATGGGACGTAAGGAGGTGTTTATATTTTCATGTTGCCAGATTTAGAAAGTGGCACAATGATGCCATTTTTATACTAATATACCTTCTGGCAATGCTGAGCATGGACTGTCAAATGCCATTTCTGATGACTCATGCACATAACTGTGGTCATTCTTTTGCCTTGCTTTTCCTTTGATGCTCTGGCCTTTCAACTTTTTCATGATTTCTCTGCTTTTCTGAGCCTCTCTGAGTCCCCGTCTGACCCTCACTGACTCCAGCCTCCTTACCTCTCATATTAGGCAACCTGCTTCCGATCACCTTAATTTTTTAATTTCTTTATTTCTGCTTCTATTCAGGCATGGAGCTTATCAGACTTCTTTGGGCCAAGGGGGGAAATTAGTTTGCTTCACTGACAAGAAGCACAATTTTAGAGCTATGGATGCCATGGTATTAATGAATGCTGAATAAAAGAACAAGAATACAAAGGATGATAATATATGAATGAAGGACACTGTACCTAAGTGAGTGCCAAGGAAGGGAAAGGAACATTATGAAACTTTCCCTCCCTCCCTTTTTTTATTTAAATCAACTGAAAAAAGGGAATGCCACTTAATTGAATACTGGCATCACAGTCAGCAAGTAGTAATGCACTCCGACATTTTCCACAGAGCTGCTCTGTAGAAGGATGGGTCACTTTTTGTCTTTGGATTTTACCTGCTGATGGCAGAAAAATGAGAAGACTCAGAAACAGCCCTAATTGGGTCCAGCTCTTTCCCAGCTCTTCCTCCGGGCTCCTTGCCCAGCCAGCCTCCAGTCCATTGCCCCCAGCTTCTTGTCCAGCTTGTTTCTCACTTGTTCCCATGCTCTCCACCCCACACTGTTCCCAGTCACATAGACCCTTTCTTATGGCTTGCTGGGGAGTTTCGTTCCTTGTGCTCTGCCTTATGTCTTTTCTCTTGTCCCTGTTAAATGTTCTCTGGGATCCTGTGCTACATCAAGTCCAGATAACTCACTGCAGCTCCCTTTCCCTGCATCGCTTTTCAGTCTCCTCATCCAGTGAATCTTTCCTCATGGCAGAACTACCCTTCACTGACAGTCACACTGATACATTTTACTTTCCCAATGAGCATAACTTGAAAAAAAAATTTTTTTTCATTATCTTTATTTGGTGATACAGTTGGATCGTGTGGCTCAAGCTGTACTTAGCATTTGGACTGAAGCAGATATCTAGTATGGCAAATTTTAGCCCTTTCAGTAAAAGTTTGCTAGATTAAAAAAACCCCTGTATTATAACAGATAGTGTCTGGCAAGCTTAATAATAAGCATAATAATTTTAACAATAATAGTACCACCAGCAGTCACTCATAATATATATATTTTCCTTGATTGTTATGGAAGATTTCCCTGTAATATTCTTTTGAAACTATATTATCTTTTCTCTCTATGAGTAAATTATAATTGAGACTACATTTTATCATTTGAGAACAGCACCGTGACATTACCTTTTTAAAGGCTGCTTTTATTCAGATCACACAATGGGACAGAATCTACACAATAGAAAAGATCAGGTAGGTGGTCTTTCAAGGTCAGTGAGATTACAATGAAACAAGCAAATCTGGTCTACCGTTGAGAGATTTATTACAGCTGTATGCCATAGCTCTGTTTAAAGATCTTCATTACATTCTTAAATGTCCCTCTGTTTCAACCAACATCTCCTCTCTCTGTCCCTCCCCTCTCCAAGACAAACAGACAGTAGAGGAAAACAGTTTGCAACTGTTACTCACCATCTCAAAGAAAAAAAGTGAAAACAGAACGTAAAATTCAAAAATATATACTGCATTTCATACTGAAATTAAATATAGGTGGATTTTGGCTTTATGTTTATGAGGGACTGACCAGAAAAATGTTAGCGTGCAATCCAGGATATTCATGTAGAGGTAATAATTTTCAATATTTCTTACAATTTAGGAGAGATTTTCCCAGAAATGTGCAGGAATTTAGAGGCTCTGTTTACACTGTGAAGGACCCCATTGCTTAGGTTACTGGAAGGGAAATAAAGACAGATTCAACACTAGTAGTATAATTTAGGTAAATTATTTTTATCTTCAGTTTACCCATGAGGTATAGATATGTTAGCAAAAATATCTACCTCACAGAGGTATTATAAAGCTCTACTAATGTGTGATCAAAACCTTAGAGAATATATACCAAATGCTATAATGATTTTCCTTTCTTTTCTTCAGACATTTTTAGTCATAAAATCTTTTACATAGTTTCCCAAATCAAATTAATACCCCACAGTAATTCTGAGCACGACATATATGTTTTCCCTAAGTAAGTCCAATTTAGCACATAATGTGCAGAAAAGTTTTGCACTCTTCCTATAGGATATTTTGCTGAAATTACTCCACATAAATCAAAGAGCAGGTACCAAAATAACTTCAATGAGTCTCCTGTTTGCTCAATGTTTACATGTTGGGCATAACTGATTCACTCTCTAGTGTGCCCTAGAGAGTTGTAAAATTCAAAAGAGGAAGCATTCTCTGTTGAAACAGTATAGCATTATTCATGAAAATAAAACTGCATTAAAAAAAAAAGAAGCCTACTAATTAACATGGGGCTACTGCAAGCAGATCTATTATTTCCCAATATTAAACAATTAGCATTTTTATTACTGTACCATTATACACATCATTGGCTTATTTATTAAATAGATGTAAGGGTTCTTAAACTTTCATGAATATGGTTTGATGCAGTGGAGAATTGCTTTACTGGAATAAGCTACTCCAATCCTTTTTTCTCATTTTCATCACCCATTCTTAAAGGAATGAAAGGTGATGAGCCCAATAAAGCTGAACTTACTGTATCTTTCCATATGCACATGTATCAGTACCATGACATTGCAGCGTGTTGCTCCTGTAATCTTTTCACATTTATAGTTAATGCAGTGCAAAAATAAGCTAATTCATTAGCTCTATTTCCCTACAAGAGTGTCTGGAGTTCTTGGAGGTTTCATTTGGACACCCATCTTCAAAACATGCTCAGTAGGAATCACGATTTCTCTGGTACCCTCATCCATTGACACAAGACCCATGGTCTGTGAAAATGTTCTAAAAAAGGGTAGATGACAAAGTATACACATATTTCAGTACAGTCTGAGAGAAATACAAAGTTCTTTAGGACCGTGTTTGACTGTCCTGTGGCGCCAAAGAGGAATGTTGCCGTTGTGTATTCTGTTTGTTCCTTGGCAAATATTTGATTGTTTTCAATAACTCTGTGTCAGTTGTCATTGAAAAAAAAAATGGCAGAACAATTGCATGAACTATGGTCAGTGTCCAAATAGCATTTGGCAAGCATCTCTGTATTATGGTATTTTGCCCACAATTGAGTTTGCTGATCAAACTAACAGCTATTTATTTATTAGTGGTGGAAGCAGAATGAAATTCTATTTATAAGCTATGGAATATTTCTGACTTATTGAACTGCACAATCACAATAGCAGCATCTACTAACATCTACATTTGATTTTTATTGTTCTTGGCTTATCTTTGCAAGCCTAATGCAGCAACAAAGTTGAGCTCTTCACTGTTCTGTATAGTTATGTCCAGGCATGCTAAAGCACTCAAATGATTGCCTTCCAGGAGTGTATTTTTCCCCCTTTGCAAGGGGAATGAGTTGAACAGGTTGCCCAGAGAGGCTGTGGACACTCCATCCCTGGCAGTGTTCAAGGCCAGGTTTGACGGGGCCCTGAGCAACCTGGTCTAGTAGGTGGCGTCCCTAACCATGGCAGGGGCGTTGGAGTTAGATGGTCTTTAAGGTCCCTTCCAGCCCAAGCCATTCCATGATTCTATGATTCTATGATTCTGTGATGAGTTGGCAAAGTTTGTTGTAGCTTTAGCTTAACTTATTTAGACATAAATATTCTTGAGAAAGAACATTGGCTTGCAAAATGGAAGTGTAACCCACATCTCACAGATAGAGGATATAATTTCAGAATCCACTCATACGGGACAACCTCTGTTCCAATATTTAAATATTGACCTGATTTCCAAGTCATCATAAAGCTAAAAGTCATCATTATTTACGATCTCAAATAAAATTGAGTCTAAACTGGCTATAGGTACATATCCAGGTCTTTCTGAAGATCCTTATTTAGAATAAAAGTGATAGAGTAGTTTGCAATAATAGAAATTTATAATCAAACTCTGAAATGCGGAGCTATTCATGGCTTTGTCTTCAATATGTACTTAAAACTTATTATTACAGGCATATGGCATAGGGCAGGTTTGATTTTTTGTGACTTGCATAGAACAGAATATGTATGTAATTTTGTATAAAGATTTTTTTTCTCTTCTTTTTTCAGTGTTGTTTTTTAAAATCTCATCTGAAGTTAATGAATAACCACATAAAAATAACAAAGCCAATAACCTAATACAGCTATTAGGTTCTTTTGAATGGAGTACACTACAGTGCCATGAGCTGGGAAAGATTTTAAAGAGATTATGGGCTGAAGATAAGAATCCCTGTCTGACAGATCCCTCTGGAGGTCAGGCAAGGAAAACAAACAAGCAGCCATGTGGCCAAAAGACGATCCCCTAACAAACAATTAAAGGAGATATGGGTCAGAAAAGGGGGAGAGAGGGGAGGCAAAACTGGAAATATTCAGTTCTGCAAGATGATTGAGATGCTGGTAGAAACAAGTATACCTTCATGTTGCTGATATCCCAGCTCTTCAGCTGTTGAAATGCCATGTATGTTTTTAAAGGCAGTTGTACCCTGGTCTGGTTGAACAACTGCCAGTGGTTCCCTCTGTGTGGTGCATTTATAGCTGATGTGCACTAACCATTCCATGCGCTGCATCAGCAATGCCCAGCCCTCCAGGTTAGGCTGCTCAAGCTACTGTAGAGGCAGGGGAAGCACCGTATGCACTAGCTAGCCCTCCCGCTACCTCCCTGTGAGACCCAGCTGGCCACAGGACAGTCCAGCTACATGTGAGCAGCAGCCCTGCTGCTTCCTCACATCGTGGACAGGCTATATGTGCGATGCTGGTCTCCACACACGCACAAGTGGCTCCTGGAAAGATGGTACCTGGCAGGTGCCAGGTATAGATAGGGACCAAATGAGTTGATGGCAACAATGATGGTTGATGGCAACATCCAATTCTGTCTGATTTGTATTTCCAGAAGCCTTGAGGGTCTCTCTTCTTGTATGCCCAGCAAATGCTTTGAATTAGACTGCAGAAATGATCCCTCTGGTACCCAGGGTGTATTGCACATGGCTCAGCCTGAGAGTGGGGGAACTGAGTGGTTTCACTCCAGATCAGATGCTGTGTCACATATGAAGTATGGTACACTCTGGGGTAATTATTCTGGAAACCATGACATCTTTTTTCAAAAAGTTCCAAGCTTATGTTAGTGCTCTGACCACTCTCATGAAGAAGGAACTGCTTCAGGAGGAAAAATGTCATTGGAAGGAGAAGTATCAGCATTATAGCTTCGGGGAGAGGCTGTAGATATGGGAAGGAGTGACTAAGCTTTGCTCAAACAGGGCAGATTTGTATTGTACAGGAAGAAAAAACATTTGCTACTGAAGTAATGAGCTTATAGGAAAAGAAAATAATTTTACAGTCTCCAGCTCTTGAGACTGTAACAAATGTGAATTCTGTCTGAAGACCTCAAATGCACTTAAATTAATTCTGTGAACAACCCCAGCTAAGGCTGGAGAGAATGAAAATGTTTTGGGTTTTTTTTTAACTTGCTGTGAAAGTATACTTGCTGAATCAGAACACTTGAAGTAAGATGGATTCCACAGAATAAATTAGCAGTGTGCTGGATTGAAGGTTGAACCCTGTTTTCTGGCTGAAAGAGACTCAGAAAATAGCAATGTCTATTTACAGAAGAGGAGTTTTCAAACAGAAAAAGAAAACAGTTAAGACAAGGAAAGAATACAACTGGTTTGAAGTGAAGTGATACATCAAAGATGTATTTACTATTTAGGTAACCTATATGCTTTCATAATATGATCTGTTTCTCTGACTTTTTCTTTCTTTGTCACAAATTTTTGGTTTGTTTTGATTTAGAGTTTTTTCCCCCACCCTGCAACACTTTGGTCAGCTGTCCTATAAGTAAATGATGCTTCAGCCATCATTCCTAGCACTACCTTACTCAGAAGAGAACTAGAGAAGTGTTTTCTTTCTATTTTCCAAGTAATCCTACACTAGTCTGTAAGAAAAAAGATATACACTGAAAAGTGAGTTGGGAGTGAAAGCAAAAAAGGAAAAAGACAGGGAAAGAAATACCTAAACTGCTGAGAGCATCGTAGATTTCCTGGTAAATGCACAGGATTTTTGTGCAAATGAAAAGGATCACCGGCTATTCAAGATATAACGACTCATGAGCCACAGGGGATATTGATGAATATCATCAGAAACACAGAATGTCAGTTGTTCATGGCTGTTTTTCTACTCAGAATGATGTTTAAAACCACTGGACTACTTACTAATTTGCCCTTTTACCCACACTTTGTTTCATTTTCATTTGTTGTCATGCTGAGCTCTATTTAGGGTATTTCATGTAAAGCTAAGGATCCCATTGAAGGTAATTTTTTGTGCAAATAAATCATACAGAAAAACTAAAGCCTTATTAATTCTGCTTTTATAAAAGGAAGAGAATTTTAAAAAAAGATATTTTCCTCTTATGTCCAAAATGTTATTCATACTGGGAAATAAGACTTTTCTAACCATAATCCCAAAATTAACTCTGTAAATACTAATGAACTAATTGCACTAAATTTAGATTGAGTATTTCATAAGCTACTGTAGGTTTTCAGAACTGTTATCATTGTTACATGCTAATTATATGAAATATCTCACCAATTTTGCAAAACTTAGTTTGTCTCTTAGTTGTTTCCCTTTTCCAAAGCCTCTGCCAATGCAAGTGTTGTTAAATCACATTTCTAACTCATCATACCTGAGGAAGACTGGCTACAACATCTCAGTGGAATTCAGTGGAGAAAATAATGGATGTATGTAAAAGGGAGGTGGGTATATAACCTGGGCGTTTATACCCACTCAGGATTTAGAACTCTTTTTGCATGACTGTCTTTATTATCAGTCCTGGAAATGAAAGCGGTGTGTTTACACTGTTAGTTGCAAACACCCCGTGTAGCTGTGAATAGCAAGTGGGATAATCAGTCTAAATGTAATTCCATTCTGTCACAGCTGGACTGTTTCTGTTCTGGAGCTAACTTCTTTACAGCTGGCCTGGGCAAAGTCTCCAGGGTAGGCATAATCAAAGGAAAAACAGGAATGTCTTAAATACATCCCTGTGTGGCTAATGAAGGATCTTATTGACCTGAGAATTACAGCATTCGTCACACAGTTTTGTGCCTGAGTTCTTATGCAGAGGAGGCGAGGGTGTCTCCGCCCTGGGAAGTTTCACCAGTGCAATTCACTGGAGCAGCTCCATTTAGCCTACACAGACACATCTTTCTCAACAAAACTTTGTTAATTAGTCTAGGCTTCATAACACAGTTCCTAGTGTGGCATAATTAGAAGGACTGCTGGACAATAGGTATGTGATGTAAATCTCTGAGTCAGGTCCCCAAGCGTGGAAAACTATGAACAACCTGGAAATATAACAAGAAAAGAAAGAGTACTACAAGGAAAATGCATTTGTATTCTGACAGCACAGTCAGGATGCAGTAAGGCGGAGTAGATCAGAAAATGACCATGCAGAAGAAAAGCATCACTCAAGGAAAAAGGAAGGGAGCAGATTGTTGTGATGGAACTGGAAGAGACAGCTCTCTCAAGGGCTGTATGGAATATGTTTGTGAAAGAGCAGGAAGCATAAAAATGCCATGGCATGGAAAAGAACTTAGATGACAAGTGAAGAGACAGTGACAGGACAGATATGAGACTGAAAGTAGCTGTAGATTGAAAGAGAAGGAATAGTAAAGAAAAAGCAAAAAGGTATTAAAAGAAAGAGTAGAACTTGTGACTCAGCTGTTGCACAAACTCTTTGCCTAAACTCGCAGATGCCAGAGAGATGATGAAACCATTTTATGTCAGGCTTTTTTTGGAATCTGAAAAAGAGGATCTGTCTCATGGAAAGGGCAGGAGGTGAAGTACTCCAGTGCTGATCCCTGCTTACTGAAATGACTCATTCAAGCCATAGGCAGCTACACATAATTACAAGTAACTGAGACTGCTCTAATCTGTGACCAGGGAGTGTTCAGCCAGTTTATTGCTACCTCTCCACTTTTTCTTGAGCTGCTCTACATACAGGTCTTGTTTGGCATAGTTATGTTCCTCAGTGGGCATAAGATGCTCTCTGAAAGAGAAAAAATGGAACCACTGTTTAGGGAAATTTGGTTAAGGCAGAAAACACAGAAATGCCTTTTCATCTGATCATTCAGATGCCAGCAAGGTCTTTATGGTAGAACAGGTGGAACCAATTTGCAAAATGCTTTTGAGATTACTTACTGTATGGTAAAATGTTACTGGCGTCAGAACACTTCATTAGAAACCTTGAAGAAAACACCTATTAAAATAATTTCAATCATATGTTATACACACACACATATATATATGAGAATGACAAACAGTATTTTATATGGAATAGTAAAAGGAAGAAAAACAAATCAATCAAGAAAGATCAGGACTCTCTATAAGACATAAAACCCCCAGAGTTTTGCGCTTACTGACTGGAAGGCACTGAGAGGATGGTGTAATGAGGTGCACAGCTAAAGCTCCTCATAATCTAGAAGTTTCAGTAACTAGAGTATGGAAAAGATTGGTTGGATCATGCTGCTATTAAAGTAGCGTTGATGATATATCTTTGCCGCTATCAAGATTCATTCTCTGAAGATTACGTTAGTACGTCTGTACAAATTGCAAGTGCCATGGGTGTCTTCAAATGGAGCAGGAACTGTGCTCTAAGAAATGTTGTGGCTGGAGACAATAAGCACATACGCTAAATGAAAGGGGTTCATTCCTGCCTGTCTGACATTCATTCAGCCAGAAAGAAAATGGTGGGGAAAAAAATCTGGAGAGGATGTAATTTCTCTATTTCTCTGTAATAAGAAATTGTTATCAGTTTCTGAAACATATTACAGGCATTCTCTAAGTTAAAGACTGTCATTTCCACCATCTACCTGGGAAGAAAACAGAAAATTGGACTTCTCGGTGAAGGAGGAATGAGCCTTCCACTGCCATTTTAGGGTATCTGCTCAACAGAGGTGTCCTTTCCACTAACAGCAGACATTGAAAAATTTATTGCTTAAATTCCTGTTGATACAGATATAGCTACAAGCTCAGCGATGGCTTCCCCAGTCAGAAGAATACTCTGGAAAAGTATGTGAGACGACCAGGAATAAGCGATCCAGTTTCCAATAGTATGGGTCAACAGAAAGTGTCCTCACCTTAAGTAAAGGTGAAGGAATGGTGGTTTCTAATGCAGGAATGGCTTGTTTAAGTTTTCACATCATCGCTGTAAAGACAGGCAGTGTAGCCTTGTGGAACTGTAAACCTACAGCTGAATCTCAGACACTAAAAGAAGTGGTACAGATAGAAAATAAAAAAAATCAGCTGCCAGAACTTGATTAGAATTGTGTCTAGCTTGCTTTGTTTGGTTTTTGCTTTAGTAGTTTAAATCACAGTTCTTAGTATTAAAACATATCAGTTTAGGCAGCTATTAATATCCTCTGAGATTTAGAAGCAATTACATTTAAAAATGGAATTGCAGAAGATGTATAAACAGGAATGAGGTTTTAAAGAAATTAAACAAAGACCTTAATTGCAAATCCAGTCATATGGCTGAGAACAGGAATAAACCTTTGTTAAATAAAGTCTCAGTGACATGAAGAAGTAATAATCTGACATTTTATTGCATGAATTAGGTGTTTCTTTCTAACTGCTAAATACTTGCCTGATGATCATTTGCTGTCACATTTAGAACTGTAAGTTTCACTAGAAAAATTGAGTGTGTCCAATGAGATGCGTTACTTACTATCTATCTAGGACAACAGCACCAGGGACTAACATAGACTGTGGTCCTAACACAGACTGTGGCCATATCATGTTAAGTTCCTTTCAGTAATTTCATGGTAATAAATAATGACAATAAACATTTGTAATTCTAAATGAGGCTGAGAGCAGTTTTGGTCTCATTTTTGGCCAGGTATTCTCCCATAGCAAACCATAATAAGAAAGATTATCTCGCCCACTCTAAGTGAAATTGTCCAAGTTTTTTACTTTTATAGTCTAGATAAAAATTGAATGCTGTTCAGTTCTGTTCCACTCTTTCCTTATAAATTCCTAAACAATATGAAACTTACTTGGGTTCAGATTTTGTTACAAGCCCCAAATTAAAACCATGTTCATTTTTGTAAGCTTAGCCAGAATTTTCAAGGAGGTTTGGGTGAAGTGTAGAGCTTGCATTACATTTAGAAAAAATTTGGCTGATTGATTGGGTTGGCATTACAGAATGCTGATTTTGCATCACAACGACAGCTTGGCAGATACTACAATACTTTTTTTTTCAATATTTATCTTAATTTTTTATGAGACTTCTCATCAGTTGTATTTTCCCAATGATTACATCTATGTTTGAGAATCCTGTAGGTCTTATTTAAGATGATGTTATAGTCTGCAGCAAGACACAAGTGCAAAGATCTGCTGAAGCAAATGATGAGGATGATGAGGGAAAAAGACACTAAGAACATGAACAGTTATATCACATGCATATATACTTTCCTGACCTTAATCCTTAAAGAATTACTTCACTTTTTGACATGTTACAGCCATTCCTTAGTCTGTAGTTAGGGAAGGTCATGCAAAACTATGAAGAAGGAGCAGAAGGAGGATCATTCTAGGTAACCTTTGTGTACAGTAACAACCAGAATAGCTCAAATATTAACAACTATGCAGAATAAACATTTGATGACACTGCTGTGAAATGACTTTCAAGAAAAGATAGCTAGCCATATACAATTTCTAATGTGAAAACCGTGGAATTAGACAAAGAAGTCAACCTGATTTGTTTTCTCATCTCTAACTGTAATGCAATATCAAAAGAACAGTATGGCATTTATTTAACTTTGTGGTTGAGTCACATACCTTGGATTCTACATAGTTAAAGTTTAAATCTGAGTAAAAAAAATTGTCTGAATTTATTGAACAAAGAACTAGAATTTTAAAAAGTATTCTTTTTGTTCATCAAAGTTTTCACTCATTAGAAAACAAATCCCTTCAAGATTGTTAAGACTATTTCTTGGTCTTTTTGTAATAGTACATTCTAGGTCTTAAATTTCACTTTTTATAAGAGGACATTTTCAAAATTTTTGAGGTTACTGGTGTATATCTGCTGATTTTTTCAGTTTAGAACTTGATCTTGCATAAATGGATTCAACGAGAGATTTGCTGTTGACTTCTGAGAGATGTGTTGATGTTGTTGTGGTTTATCCCCAGCCAGCAACCAAGCACCACACAGCCGCTCACTCCCCCCCTGCCTTGCGGTGGGATGGGAGAGAGAATCGGAAGAGTAAAAGTGAGAACACCTGTGGGTTGAGATGAGAACAGTTTAATAATTGAAATAAAATATTATAACAGTAATAACAGCAATAACAGCAATAACAGTAACAGTAACAGTAATAGTAATAATAGCAATGAAAAGGAAAATAACAAAAAGAGAGAGAAATAAAAGCAAAGGAAGACAAGTGATGCAAATGAAAAACAATTGCTCACCACCAACCAACCGATGCCCAGCCCATCCCTGAGCAGCAGCTGTGCCCAAGACAATTCCCTCCAGTTTATATACTGTGTCATATGGTACGGAATATCCCTTTGGCCAGTTTGGGTCAGCTGTCCTGGCTGTGCCTCCTCCCAGTTGCTTGTGCACCTCCACCATTCTTGTTGGCAGGCCAGTATAAGAAGCAGAAAAATCTTTGACTGCTTAACAACTAGAACATCAGTGTGTTATCAACATTATTCTCATCTTAAATCCAAACCACAACACTATACCAGCTACTAGAAAGAAAATTAACTCCATCCCAGCTGAAACCAGGACAGATGTCTTAAATGAAAAGTAAACCCCAAATTGTTCTCTTTCTGAGCTGAGCTAGCCAGGAATGGAAGCTGAAATTACAGCTTCAGTGGAGTCATATTTCCAGTCCTGTAAGAAGAGAAAAAGGTGACCAGGAAAATGAAAGCAGCTGTAATCACTGATCTCTGTGTTTAAAGCCACCAGGAAAAAAAGGAATCTTTAAAATTAATGAGTCATCTTTGTCTGTGATAATGATATATGTGCACAAACATCTTTTTACATACTCTGCATTTCACTTCTGAGCAGGTAGAATTGGATCCCCTGCCCCCACTACCCAAGCATAGCTGTACATATTCTGTTGACATTATAGAATCATAGAATTGTTAAGGTTGGAAAAGACCCTTAAGATCATCGAGTCCAACCGTTAACCTAGCACTGCCAAGTCCACCACTAAACCATGTCTTCAAGCATCATGTCTACCCATCTTTTAAATACCTCCAGGGATGGACACTCAACCACTTCCCTGGGCAGCCTGGTCCAGTGCCTGACTACCCTTTCGGTGAAGAAGTTTTTCCTAATATCCAACCTAAACTTCCCCTGGCGCAGTTTGAGGCCGTTTCCTCTCGTCCTATCCCTTGTTACTTCGGAGAATAGACTGACCCCCACTTCGCTACAACCTCCTTTCAGGTAGTTGTAGAGAGCAATAAGGTCTCCCATCAGCCTCCTCTGCTCCAAACTAAACAACCCCAGTTCCCTCAGCCGCTCTTCATATGACTTGTGCTCTAGGCCCTTCACCAACTTTGTTGCCCTTCTCTGGACACGCTCCATCACCTCGATGTCCTTCTTGTAGTGGGGGGCCCAAAACCGAACACAGCACTCGAGGTGCAGCCTCACCAGTGCCGAGTACAGGGGCACTATCACCTTCCTGGTCCTGCTGGCCACACTATTCCTGATACAAGCCAGGATGCCATTGGCCCTCTTGGCCACCTGAGCACACTGCTGGCTCATGTTCAGGCGGCTGTCAACCAACACCCCCAGGTCCTTTTCTGCCAGGCAGCTCTCCAGCCACTCCTCCCCCAGCCTGTAGCGTTGCATGGGGTTGTTGTGACCCAAGTGCAGGACCCGGCACTTAGCCTTGTTGAACCTCATACAGTTGACCCCAGCCCATCAATGCAGCCTGTCCAGGTCCCTCTGCAGGGCCTTCCTATCCTGCAGCAGACCAACACTTTCACCCAGTTTGGTGTCATCTGCAAACTTACTGAGGGTGCACTCAATCCCCTCATCCAGATCGTTGAGAAAGATATTGAACAGGACTGGCCCCAGCACTGAGCCCTGGGGAACACCACTTGTGACCGGCCGCCAACTGGATTTGACTCCATTAACCACCACTCTCTGGGCTCAGCCCTCCAGCCAGTTTTTAACCCAGCGCAGAGTGCACCCGTCCAAGCCATGAGCAGCCAGTTTCTGCAGGAGAATGCTGTGGGAGACAGTGTCAAAGGCCTTACTAAAGTCCAAATAGACCACATCCACAGCCTTCCCCTCATCCACTAAGCGGGTCACCTTGTCATAGAAGGAGACCAGGTTAGTGAAGCAGGACCTCCCTTTCATAAACCCATGCTGGCTGAGCCTGATCCCCCTGTGGTCCCGCACATGCCGCATAATGGCACTCAAGATGATCTGCTCCATGACCTTCCCTGGCACCAAGGTCAGGCTGACAGGCCTGTAGTTCCTCCTTCCGACCCTTCTTGTAGATGGGTGTCACATTTGCTAACTTCCAGTCATCTGGGACCTCCCCGGTTGACCAGGGCTGCTGATAAATGATGGAGAGTGGCTTGGCAAGCTCCTCTGCCAGCTCCCCCAGCATCCTTGGGTGGATAATAATTATGACAATACTTTGGGTATTTTGGAACATTTACTTTTACTGTGAAGCCTGTTTCTTGAATTTACACTATGTAGTATCAGCACAGATGTTTTGTCCCAGCAGCCTTTGAAGACAAATGTTAACGAGGCTTGCGCATGGGCATGAACAGCAGGATCAGAGCTCTAGGAAATACAGGGAAGCACAAAACTGCCTGAGAACTAGGCACAAAATGAGAGTTAATGATTGAGAAGTGACAAGTGCTTGTTGCTTATTGAATACATAGCTCTGGGGTATTTCACAATGCAATTTCATTAAACAAAAGCCTACTAGAAGATAAAGAAAATGTACTAATTTTTGATACCAGTATAGGTACAGACTTCCTTATGAATATACCTGTATGTGTGTGCTTGCTTATTTTATCTGCAAAGGCATATTCATGACCCTGCTTTCTCAGTGGGATGAGCTATATGTCGCAGTATATTCTAGGAAAGGTACACTATAAATGGTACTTGAAAGCTGAATTGTACTCTCATATCATGAATAAAGTTCTGAGCTTGGATGGAACTTTCAGATGGGAGGTCAATATAACTAATAATAAATTTAAAGGATTATCCGCCAGTCCAGTCACAACACAACTAATTCCTGGCACTCTACAAATTGTAATTCTGTTGAAAACAAGTTAAGGTGTAACAGTGTTGTAAGGCAGTAACCTAACATAGCTATATTTGCAATGGAGACGTGTCCTTCCTGGTGAACTAGAAATAATTCATGACTTCTGCACACGGTGTTAGGAATTTCAAAGTTCAAGCATATACTTAAGAGAGTAAGAAGCCTGGCAGATAAGGTGAAAGAATCTGACTATGTTTTTTTTGGTTAAGTGACTGAGAAGTTCTCTTTGATTGAAAGGTGTCTGAACTGTTGTAGAATAGTAAATGGGCAATTGCATTCTTTGTTGTAGATTTTACATTAACATTTAATAAAGGGTAACAAAAGCAGCTAATAGTACTGCACTTCTGCTTTCCTTTATGTCATATATCACATAAAGAAAACCTACAGTGAAAGAAAATAAAGGCTGCAAAATTAACTACAGGAAGAAAATTGAATTAAGATTACCTGTATTTGAAGTTATCCTTCCCTTGTGTATATTAATTATTCTACAGTCTAATTACATGATCACATATTAATTTCTTCTCTAGACTCCAGACTCAGTCATGCACAGAATGGATAGTGCTTGCTGCCTAAGGATTTTTCAACACTTGGTTCAGTGTGCAGCCCCAGGCCTCACATAGATTCAAACTACATTCTGAAAACAAAATTTTTTCATTTCCACGTGGACTTTTCCACTTACATTGCAATATTTAGGTGCCTAACCAATATTAATTACACTAGTTCCTAACACTTTTGTGAGCTAAATGGCCTTATGGCTTCCTATTTACAAAGGGAACGTGAACCACAGCAATATCTGCCTGTGGCAAGTAGTGTAGAAAATGTCAGCCAAAATGGTCACCAAAGTCTGGTGATGAGTTGCTAATTAGATGATCTAGTGATAGAAAGCATCAACACACTCTGTAAGTGAAATTGTGCTCTGTGCTCTCTCTAATGTTTTTCAGTATGGTTTTATAGTTACTTCCAGCATTCTAGGGTATATTAGTAATAATAACACTTTAGCCCAGCATTTAAAGAGTAATCATATAGTGCCTTCTTATAAAGTACTGGAGTAATAGGATCAATGCCTAAAGCTGCTATAGCTTGTTTATTTGTGAGCTGCGATCTCGCAAACAGAACAGGGTTATGTTAGGCAAATACTTCAGATTAACTTCAGGAGGGGTTTCCAAGGAAATTTTAGATGCCACAGGGGATTGTAGGAGTATGCTCATTCTTCAGTGAGTACTGCATAAAGCTATACTTTCAATATGCTGAGTATCTCCACCGTGCTGTGAATTTTGCAAGAGAGGAGATGTTCATATCATGACTTTCATAATGGGCTTGTGGTGACATCTCTATACAGATCTCAAAGACCCCAAATTATTGTGCCACAAACCATGCCATGCATTACAACAACCAAAATAAATGAAAAATGTATTCAGGTGTCTGGCATGCTTTGCCAAATAGAAAGCCATTTTCCTGTATATTTAAGAGTGTGCTAATGTAGGTGTGGAAGAGACATGCTGCTGCATACTGGAGTTGACACAGAAAACGTGGTAATCACAGAGGTTTTTTAGAGAAGCAGAATATGTTTAAAACAATTCAGAATACAGTGAAAAAAACTCACGTTTGAATAGACACTTCCAGAAGTGAGCATGTGCATAAGAGCTGGTGCAAGAAGGTAGGAGTTAGTTGTATTCTGAGTGTGGCACTTGCTCGTTAGGTGTCAGTTACTGTTACCTTTGCATTTCCATTGCCTAGATGAGGATAATATTATTGCACAAGGCTTCTGTGAAACTTAATATAAAGAAAACACTTTGAAATGGCAGAGGGAAAGCTATTATATAAATATCATAAATACTGAAAACTGTGAGATGTTGCTTACTTATTCCTGGGTAAGAATTATGAGTTTGTTCCTTTTCCTTCTATTGTTTATATTTCTCACAATATGTATGAGACACACGTTTTACCCATGGAGGATCTTGGATTTTTATTTATTGTAAGACATTTTATTTCTTTATTTTAAAGGAATGTTGCATGTATTTATCTGCATGCAAATATCTTATTCTATTCAGGTGCCTAAAGCCTTCAGTAATGGAAGCCGTAGTGTAAAATTTACAGTGTTATTTGTAAAGTAACTTACCGGAAAGTAAAACAAAAAAATGTAGTATTCTCTGCCATAAATCTAGAGCAAACAAAATTTAGTTTTCCTGGCTGTTAAACTTAAATCTACCTCCTCGGGTCTTACTATAAATCTCACACACCTTATTAATAACACTGGCCTGAATTAGTAGGATAAAGACAGTTGTAAAGCTTATCTCCTGCTCCACAGTTGTTAAGTTGTCAAATCAGGGCACTTAGGTTAAGATTAATTCTACTAAAATGCCTACTCCAGTTAATTCCCAGAAACATTCTGCAATAGGACATATCAGACCAAACACCATAAATGGTTGTAGCAAAATATGATTTTAAGGTAAGACGTATGTGCTGCTCAGTTTATGGCTGGCTTTATTTGTACCAGGCTAGAAGAACAAGAAATTCATGTCCCTGACACCTCTCCCCAGTGTCTAGGTGTTGCAGTTGTATCGTTTAAAGCATATACACGCTCTCAGCCTGCAAGAGTCATGATTAGCTCCCTACACCTGAAAAAATTACAATTCCTATAATGGCCTAATGACACAGATGGTTTTCTGATGATGCATTAAAACAAAAGTATTTGAGAATTACAAGACGAAAATTAAAGACGTCTAAACTGCCCCTGCAGTCCTTCGCTCTCCCAAGAGAGATTAACCCTATCTCTGAGTTTTTGACTAAAATCACTTCTCAGGGAAATTCCTTGGCATCAAAGATAACTTAAGGAGTTTCTGGCCTCCTGTACCTCTGTCTCCTCTTTGGAAAGGTATATTTAACCCAGAAAATGTCAATGGACGGCTTTGAACTGCCCTTATGAAGAAACATACAAAAATCTTTCCAAGATGAGATGTAATCCTGTCAACAAAGGTTAGAGCATGGAATTAGGGAAGCTGAGTTCTGGCAACTACTGGTGTTATGCAGTTACTGTGCATAATTTAGCTACCTAAAGAGCATTATGAGCTGAGCAGGACCAGCTCTCCTCACACTTAAGTCTTTGGATTAGTCTGAATGTAAGTCAAAGCTTGGTGCTTAGAACATTAAAGCAATCCACTGTACAACATGTACCAAACTATAAGGAGTTGTGTGCGGTTTTAATTTTACTTCAGTTCTATGTTAACTCAGGAATTCCTAGGCACGCATTTTTGCCGATTATTTCATTACCATATGATAGACTAATAGCATGATCTAAGTGCTGAATATGTAGTCCCACAGGTGGATTTGATAATGCTGATGTCAATGACCTGGCGGAGTATTTATGCTAATGGTTTCCAATAATGGATCAGGGCTCAAGTTTTCTGTGTGTGCCAAAGGATCTCAATATCTTATGGCACAGCAAACACAGTCTGTCGCTTTCTTGATCTGTATAGGTCTGATCCCAAGTGTGCAGCTTTTATTTGGAAACTGAACAGTTCTAATTGTTGTGACAATGGAACACCACAAACATTACATTTCAAAAACATTTTGCAATAATGCAAAACAACCCTAACTGCCCCAAATTTCTTTATCAGTCAGAAAACAAGATGTCCCCATCTAGAAAAACCCAGGTGACATTTTAAATGACCAGCAGTTTAGCATTTTTGATTCATATACTATTTCATATGGTATAATTCATGACTACTGGGTTTGAATTCAATTACATCAACTAAAGCAATACGAGGGAATCAAAACCATTATCTGTTTCAAAATACACCATTTTGGGACAGCTCCTGTATTCTGTTTAAGGATTATAAGATATATATAAATGCAGCTGGGTTTTTGGTCTTCCAAGTGATTATATTTTGCATGACTTGCACCTGAACTGATTTATCACAGGTACACTTACCAGCAGCTTTTCAAAGAAGCTTTTGGAGTACTAAATCCTATTTTTCTAGTACTCCAAGGGAGTAGAGTTTCATAGGTGTTCCTTAATTTAATTTTCCTGTTACAATACAAAGGTATCACAGAAGAAGAATCAGTATATATCAGAAAATCTAGAAACAGTGACCTTTCCCTGTCATCTTGATATGAAAACTGAAGTCCGTGACTGAACACATCTCTTTAGTCAGCTGAACAAAAAAAGATGAGATATGAACAAGTGGAAAATAGGAAAGACCAAAATGGATTTCAAGAAAGCAGGAATATGCCCCCAGAAGGCATTGCAGCAAACACGACTGAGTGCAGAACTAATGTGGGCTGTTAGCAGATTTGCAAAACGTGTGTGCAAATCCTATTTTTGGATTAAATGACTCATGTTAACTACACACAAGCCAACTAACTCTCTGAGTACAACAGAAATAACTTAAATGCAAACATGTCCTTCAAAGAATGTTGTGGGGGGTTTTTCGTTATTATTTTTTATTTTTTTAAACAGGCAAATGACCTGTTAGTGGAACTGGCACAAGTCATAGGCAGTTGCTTTGGGAGGCTTTTGACAGGAGATGGTAGACATGTCCTTTGCCTATGCCCATATGTAGCTAGGTCAGGCTTGCTGCCAGCCAGCTCAGTGAGTGCCACAGCAATTCAGAATTTAAACTGCTATCATCTTCCTCCACCAGAAACGAAAGAATGAGGCCATGTTGCCCAAATAATATTAGTCAGCAGAAGATAACTCTCTCCAGGCAGGTAGGTTCCGTGCCGTCTCTCTCAGGAACTAGTCCCCCGTCCTTCACATAAGGAGCTGTTCCCTGTGTCAACCCTTTTCCCATTCTATGCTGAATGAGAAATTATATGAGAGGTGAGAGAAGTTGCAACTGGAGGTTAAGTGTATTCCTCAAGGTTCCTCTCCAGTAGACCCAAAAACTTCTATTAGAAGTTAAGGTGCTTACAATGGAGCTATAATTACTTTCTGATACAAATGTCTCCATTTGTCTCTTGAGCAAAACAATAATTCATCCCATATCAAATGCTTTGATCTCCTACATTCACAAACTTATCTCCCTCTGTCATTATCCTGCTACAGAAAAAGAAATTGGAGGGAAGACAAGCAAGTATGTGTTGTGATGATCAGCATGTGCTTCTGTAGCTAAACTGATGGAGCATAAGGTAGAAACCATCAGCTTCACTTCTCAGAAAGATAGATCTATTCAAATCTGTCCCTATTTTCTTTAAGCACATAACTGGCCCAGTCTTAAACTCTTTATTTCAGATACAGCTGACTAACAGCATTGACTTAGCTTTGTGCTAACAGTCCAACATAAACCAACAGGGACCCTATCAGAATTAACTTTAAGACTTCCTGGCAACAAGAAATTTCAGTTTCCTTACTGCAACAGATGTTGGACTTAGTTGGATTCAGAAACGATCACAAGTCCTCAGCCTCTCAATTTCCTAAACCTACCCCTAATTCCAGTTTTATTCATAACACAGTGAATAATTTTCACTCCAAAACTAATAGAGCCCTGCAGGGTTACAGAGAAGGAGTTACTGAAGTGGTGCAGAGTTCAAAGAAGGCAAGGCAAGCATGAGAACTGGTGCAGGTAAGGGCAAGTGGCTTCTCCTTAGTTCAGTGGGGAACAGATGACTATAGGGCCCTAACTGTCACAATGTAATGTAATGTTCCTGGAGTGTTTGGGGAGGTCCTGGTATGGAGCTGTAGCTAGAGTTAGGATTTCTAGGAGTAGCTTTTGAGAAGGTACAGCAGAGAACATTAAGTACAGCAGTGCTAAATACCTTTACTGTTTAGTTATAGGTCCTGTAAATATCCATGGGCTATGAAGTATGACAAGGGTTAAAATTGGTGTTAGGGGTTAGTACTGTAGCATTTAGAAACTATGTTTAGTGTTAAACATCAGATAAACAATAAGATTAGGGAGGAAGCCATTGCTGGCAGGTATTACCTTATACTTCACGGTAGGAGAGGATCATGTTCTCTGATATGGTATTAGGAATAAAGATAAGGATGAAGTACAGGCTAAAGAAGCTAGGATTTACAAAACCTGCTCCAAAGCATCTATGAGCCAGACTCCTAATGTTACCAACTCTCAACTGTGTGTGCTTTATGGTATCTCATCATTCCGTCTCCAATTATAATCCTGACTTGAACCCTGCTCTTTTCATCATAACTAAGCCTTTCTGAGGACTGTATTGGATCACCACATACAGAACCCACTACACTTCCAGAAACCACAACAGCACAGAGTTTTTTTCTGTGAATTAGTATTGAACCATTATATAGTATCCTTAGTCAACCATTTGCCAGGATACATTGGAAGTTTCCAACAAAAACAGATATTGCTTCTTGCCAATGCTACCACCTCCACATCCCTAATCATGTTTTTAGGATGAAGGGAAAGCTGTTTGTTTGTTCCTTCAAAAGGATTCATAGATTATTTTAATAAAATACAGGTGATGTGTTGTTGGCAAAATTTTAGTAATTACAGTCTGCCTATCTGATATCCCCTGCTGTAGCTGTTCACGTTGCAGTGCAGTGTTGTAGAGTCTTTTCTATCAGAGATCACCAAGGTGTTATATTTTACAGAGAATGATACAATTCTCAATTACTAGTGTGATTTGTGGTAAAATGCACCATGTGTTTCAAAGATTTATATAAGTGAACGGTACCATTCCAATTAGTTGTTGGCTTTGTGGATTTAGGTAAAAGTTTAAAGCTCCATCAGCTTGACCAGCAAGATGCTTTATTCTCTAGCTATTGCTTTGTCATTGAATATTCTTGACTGTATAATCAATCAAGCCTCTCATTTATTAAAGCATTTTTTAGCCTGTGATAGAACATGAGAATACTACAGCAAACAAGAGAAATACACAGATGCTGCCATTACATTTTCAGGCTAAAGCTATTAGAAAATGGAAGCATGAATTACTGGAAAATACATTTTTTTGATAAAATAGAACGATCAGGCAGAAAAAAAGGAATAAGATTAGGCAGAGTTTCATATGTTTCCTATACAGAAGTTAAAATTTTCAGATAGAGTTTTCTCTGCCCAAACCATGGTTAGTAATTTTGTGTTTTGCAAAATATTATAACAGGCGGAATTCATGAGCAGAACTTAGCATTGGTTCTCAAAAGCGTACTCTGTTTAAGAGAAATGACCTGTACACATTTGCTAACTGCTAACGGGAATTTGAAGTTCCCTAAGTAATACCAAGACACAGTACTGTACAATACATATCTTTTTAAAGTACTTTTACTTTTCTGAAACCCAAAAAATCAACTATGCAAAATCCAAACATGGGAAGAATCAAAGCACTTAGACGTAAGTGAACACTTGTGAGAAAACACCTGCATGAGATTTCTGTGTATTTATTATTGCTGATGTGGCCTGCAATCAGAACATCAGTCAAGGACTCATTCTGTCACAACATTTACTGTCAAAAAGATAATGCTTACCTATAGCTAACAGCTAGAGAGATAGCACTGGCATATATAAATGACTTATATGAGAATTGAGGGTAGTAGCTTAAATTTTTTTTACTTTGCACACAGCAAAGGATTGTAATAGATCAACAGTTTAAAGGGGGTTCAACACGTATGCTAAAAGTACCAACTAGGTGCTGCAAAACAAAACAGCAATTTTGTTCATTGTCTTGCCCCTGCTAGTCCTTGACTCAGCTGTGTAATACCTTCCCATTGGTTTATCTTATTCTAAAAAATTCTTTGCATTTAGTTCCCTAGTTTCAGAATCTTCTGAAAAGAAAAAAAAAAAAATCCTTCCCTGAAATGTCTCTTTTTAGTTCTTTATAGGGAACACCTGGTCACTTCCCAGTGGGATCCGATAACAGCCTGTGTAGTTAACAGGCTCCTAGCTTCTTCACACTTAGAGGACTTCTCTTGTAACAAATATAGAACAGTCTCATTTAAAGAAACAAGACTAATTTATTTTTAGTCATAGAAACTGAGTATTTAAGGACATGCTGAACCATATTATTCCAACATGATTCACAACAGCACCACACCGTACCGTTACACACCCACAACTTGGGAATTTTGAAAAGAAAAAAGGAAAAATTAGTATTTCTTATGTAGTCCCTCTCACCCTCCCACAGGGTTTGAAGAACCATTGCTTGTTCTTCCCCCATGTCACCTCCCACATCTCCTCTTACAACACCGCAGCTGCAGCGGCTGAAAATTCCAGGTGGCTGCAGCAATGGGCAGAGGAAAGGGGAAATCATTTGTTGCTGACAGCTAGCAAAGGACTGGAGACCAGACTAGAGTAAAATCTGGGGGTTAAGAGACAAGATGTGTTATAACATGTTTCTGGGCAGCTAAATAATGGTCTGAAGGCAATTGTTGCATTGCATGCTTGTTGTAGTCACCGACTTATCAATATTTAAACTGTGGTTTGCAATTAGAATAGCTACAGGAATATATTCTACCTTTTATTGGAATGACAAACATCAGTTATAAGAGAAGCATTGGGGGGTGGGTGGGGTGTGGGGTGTGTCAGTAACTGCCCTCTGATAGCCCTGAAATGGTCTTACACTCTTCTGCTCCTGAAGAATTTATGAATTTGACCTCAGCAAGACAGAGCACACATTCTTCATCCTATATGACTGAAAGAAGGAGGACATTCAGAAAGAAAAGTACTACCACAGTAATACTGCAGTCCTTGGGCTAGGCTGCCGGCAGCACTGCAGTGGTCAGCAGAGCCAACAGTGGAACTGAATAGAAACGTTAAAAAGGAAGCGTAAGAAAGCTTTAAAAAGCTAACATCTGGATACAGTTACTGGAAAAAATTTACCGCTGTGACTGACATCTGGACTGACAACCTGCCAAAAGCTACCTATTAAGCAGCTAGACTTAACAATTCTGTTGCTTTCCTGGACATCAAGGGATGTCAAATAATCACATAGTCCCATTTGTCAGCTGGAGGAAGATCGCGGCACTGGCTCTGCGTGCGGCAGCCAGCACCTCACGCACCCGGCTGTGAGGGGTTCGCCGAAGGTCATAGCCCTGCTCTCTGCTTGGTGCTATGTTGGAGCACATGCCAGCCTGCTTCCTGCTGCTGCCGGGGGAGGCTGGGGGTAACAGCCATGGCCAGGGCTGGAGGTGGCCCCAGTGGGCAGCAGCAGGACGCCTGATGTCCCAGGCTACTCCTCATCTCAGTTTTGTACTTTCCCCTCACCTATTTTCCCTCCCATGGCAGCAGCAGTGCAACTCCAGCTCTAGCTCCTGGCCTTGTGAGGAAGCAAAGTTCAATAAGCCTGTAGCTCGCTCTGGGAAGATTGCAAAGGGCTCAGAGATGACCATAATTGCTGTAATAGAGAGCTACAGGAGAAAAATAAAGCAGGTTCCATCATTCAAGACGTTATTTTGTGTACAGTTATATGGCGGTTTGCTTCACAGTTTGCTGACACCTGTCCTGTTTGTGCACGCAGATTTTGGGATATTCACATAGCTCACGAGGCATGCAAAACTAGAGGCTGGTTTCAAAATATCCCTTTGAAAATATAGTTGAATATATTTTTTACTATCTCTCTGTACTATCGCCCCAAGCCTGTCAGTGTTTAAGAGGCATTTGGACAATGCCCTTAACAACATGCTTTAACTTTTGGTCAGCCCTGAATTGGTCACAGTTGGACTAGATGATCATTGTAGGTCCCTTCCAACTGAAATAGTCTATTCTGTCTATTAAAGTTTTTAAGAGGCAGTGGTACTAATTCTTTGAAGTCAGTGTGACTTTTGCATATGCACTAGAAGCAAGATGATAGGCTCAGCCATTTTCAAGAAAACATAAGCACGGAGTTCTATAGTAAATTTGATTAATACTGCAGATTTCCATATAAAAATCTGTTTATTTTACTTTGGTTAACAAACAAAGCAAGAAGCCTCTGCTGACACCTGAAATAATTACATCAACAAAACGAGTTCTCTGTCTGAATTTTGCTTGGTGAATGGAAAACAGGAGTTGATTGTATGATGGTCATAATTTTGGCTCGGAGAGACCAATTCAGCCCACATCCTGATGAGTGTACAAGCGGCTAAAATGTATGGTTCGAGGGAAGTTATATAAATGTGGGAAAGGTAATGCATATTATGGTACATGACAGATTTATTACCTTAAATTCCCCTGCATTCCCCAATTTTGAAAGTTAAAAGTCTAGCAATGCTTTTATGAACATAGCACTAAATGATCCATAAAGAAATTGCACTTATATCAGAATGTATGGTCCTTCATGTACATAGCTGAAAGTCAAAGCTGCTCAGCAAACAGGAGGGATGCTTCCTGCTGGGGTGAGAGTCAGGCATTTATTACATTGCTATCGAGTCCCATTAATTCTGGAAAGCAGTTTGCCATCCTTAGCAGCTGCACAGCAAACATATTACCAAGAAATGAGGTGACTGAGAAACAGCAGAAACTGTTAACATTGAAATATGCCCAAAAGAAGAGGCAAGCAACAGAGGGGTGTGACACACTCCATAGTTTGAATGAACATTAGTTCAGAATTTGTTGGGCTTTTTAGGGAAAATGTGTCAAAGTACTTCAAGGTCTAGAACAGTCCTGCAGGTACCCTGCTTCTCTTCTGCTCAAAATACTTAAAACAATGTTCTCTTCTGGTGTAATACATTTTTACTTATGTGAATCAGTTTCCTTGCATTCATAGCTCATCTTGGGACTGACCTTCTGTTCCTCTCTTTTTTGGATGCTTTTTGTGGGCCTGCAATAACTTTTTTTCCTCCCTCTGTCGGCCAAAGTTTCCCCATTCCCTGAAAAGCCATTTTCTGTAGGGTTGTGCTTTCTGGCCCTGTCTGCCATGGCTTGACGATTCTTGGCACTCGTTTGCTTAATTTTTCTACTCTTGACTTTGAGAGCTCTGCAAAAAAGCCCAGCTCTAAGCAGGGCTTGAGACTCCTTTGTACATCATTTGTTCAACTGTCTAATCCCTTCCTTCTTCAGGGCTTTTTTGTTAGGTAGGAGAAAACCTAAGCTCTAATATGAGAAATTGCCATGATTTTCTCGACTTTTCTTCTCCCACAGTCTTCCTGTATATGATTTACTTCTTGAAGTCTCCTTCAAACATTCTGCCTCCCCCATTTCCAGAACTGCGTATATGATTTTTTTTTTAAAAAGGACTCTTCACCACCCCCACTTTTTCCTCGCCTTAGATGCTTAGTATTCATTACAAAAGTCTTGACCAACTTTCCTTGAAGCCAACAGAAATTTTTGTCACCTCAAATAGAAGTCAAATCTTAAAGTAAATCCTGTATATTCTAGTATATTCTTCAGAGAAATATAATTAGGTCACCTTACCCACCATCTTCCCCTTCCACCCCCCCAAATAAGGACAAGGAATTTGGTCACCAGGTTCTTTAGACACCTAAAATGTGGTCTGAATTGCAAAGTATTTATCATCCAGGTAGTTTCATTGCACATAAAATAAAAAATACATGAAGCAAGAGCATGAAAACAGCAAGGGCATGTTTTGAACCTGTTTAACCGCTACTAAACGCAACAGTAAAACCCAACAAAATTGAAGAAGGTAGAGGAGAGCAGACGTCAAAATTTTGTCTCCATTATTCAGTTGGCAAAGGAGTTTTATCTGGTATAATCAAGAGTAGACAATTTTGAGGATGGCAAAGATGTGCTGTAGTCATAGTGAATTAAAATGAATATGTAGTTATGCATCCAGTAGGGATTTAAAAAAAGAACAAACTAATACACTTTACAGATATTTCAGAAGATAAAACCATTAAAGGGGAAAAGTTCAATTCAGTCTCTGAGCTGGTGTGACAGGGGTGGTGAAGTATGCTTACCATGAATAAAAATAGAAAACTTATAAGTATATGAATGAATCAAGAGCTTCTTAAAACACATGCCCTACAGCATTCACTTCCAGCAATTTTGACACATTTGTCCATCAGTATGTGAATCAAAGAGATTAGCTTGAAATTATTTGCCTTGGAGAGAAGGAAAACACAAAACAAGAAAAGAGAGAAAGATTTTCTTTGCAACAACTTCCATTTCTTGCTATCAGAACACTGAATAAACTGTTTTATGTACAAGTTGCCAGGCTGAACAATATTGTTCCCATGTTGAAGTTTCTCCAGTTGTCTGCCGCATTTGACTGCATGCAAATAATAATGCATTTTGTATGCCAGAAATAAAAATCTTCAATGCTTGAGAAGAAACGTGATCAAAAGCTGCTAAAGAAACTTCTTCCTTTAATGAAAGTGTTACCAGAATACTATTTAGGTTTTCAAGACAGCAAACAGATGGGCTCATTTCATAAGACACGTAACTACACGTTACTGACATTGATAAATTACCATGATTTTTTTCACCATATCTGCTTGACCTCTTATCTCATACCGGTAGATAAAGTAAAACTAATAGAGATTATTCTTCTCATGCATCCCAAATAGCAGATGTTTTGAATGCAACAAAAAGTAACAACTCATATAATACGTTACAAAAACCAAAACAAAATGCACCTCCCTAATAGTGTTGTCAAAAAATTACTTCCCTAAAAATAAAAATAGACTTAAGATACAGAAATTCATTATAACAACATTAATAATATTACAGCATTTAGAGTTTTCTGCATTACTAATCTTTCTGGCTCAGTTCAGCTGCGCTTCCATCACACTTCACATGCTCCATTTGGACGTCCATAGGGCATGAAGCATGGGACCTCTCAACTGTAGTACATAGATAATATAAAGAAATTGAAGGCAAAGAGCAAGAGACACAGATGGATGACAGTCACTGCAAATGTATAACAATGTTACAGCGTCGACTTTGTGAACTGTAAAATCCTTTCTAAAAAAAACGCAAACTAATATATCATACTTCTATACATAAAAATATACATACATATACATACACATAAAATATGTTAGTCTCTGATATTTTATGCATTTATTAAACTGCAATAAGTTGTCAAAAATATCTTGTCTCATATCAGGCAAAACATCCCACAGTCTAATAAAAACAATGGCAAAGACATTTGGTCACAGAACTGAAGTGTTTGTCATCTGTGCTTGCCAACAGCAAATCCCACACCAGCTAAAGGCAGACAAACAGCCTTCTCTTCCACTGTGCTCTGGCAGCTGCCAAAAATCAAAATTGGACAGATCATACGTAGAAAAAAAATTGGGGGAGTTCAAGACAAATTTGAGGCATACGATCGCTGTAGTACATGTAGTTATCTATCATTCATTGTTTGACAGGAAAATATTATTTTTCTATCTTTTATGTTCTAGTTTTCCCCTACCAATGCCACTATTGAAATTCTGAGGTCAAATGTGACCATTGCTCGCTGCAGGATGAAGATTTTTTTTAATGATTAGGCCCTAATCCAGCTCCAATTAAAGTCAATGAAAAGACTCTAATAGCTACATTGAACCAGGCACAGTGCCAGTGCTTCCAGACTTTGCAAAAGCCCTAAACAAAGGTGCTTATTGTACAGCAAATCCCACATTCACTAATCCAGCTATCTACATCCAGTAAAGCGGTAGCCAGATTCTTGCAAACTGCCGTAACCTTTTTGACAGGAACTGACTGGCAAGAACAATGGCCAGGTTCACTGGAAAACTACTGAAAACAATATGAAACAAAACATAAAAGCACATTTCAGCCCTTCATGAATATGAATTATGTTATGTGGGTTCTTGGTAAGAAGTGCTTGTGAATCTCCATTTGTAGCAGTGGGTTAAACTGATTTACAGAAGCGGAACATTACTAGGGAGCAGAGATGACAGGGAAACTCAGTAAGACTAACAACTCGGAAAACCAAACAACCCAAAATGTGCAAGACCATCACACCTCAGAATACAGTGAACAAGAGCAAAAGTAACTGGCCATTAGCCATCCTCAGCAGTATCTTATGACTCACTAGTGTCTAGATGTGGATGAAACCAACTCATGAGCAGAAGGATCTGTTCACCCAAGGGCAGGGGGTAGCAGGGATCCAGGTTTGGGAATGCTGCTGTCCACCCCACCCCCAGTGGTCAGCATTCACTAGACAGTGGAAGTGCCAGTGAAGTTGCTGCTCTAGGCTGCTAATCTTGACGGATGTGCTGTCTACTACCACTTTTCCTTGTGAATCCGGTTTGCCATTAGCCATTCCCATTAATCTGCTCTCTGGAGACCATTTCTACTCAAAGCTCTGACCAGAGCTGGTGAGTCAGATCACAGCAAGCCCCTGAAGCATCCCAGTTCTTTTATAAGGAGTGACAGACTCCTTCCCACAAAAACAAACAAACAAACAAACAAACAAACAAACAAAAAACCAATACCAAATGGATCCTTGCTCCCTTCCTTAAAAATACTCTAAAAAAACAGAATACCTCTTACAACTCCTTTTGCCAAGGTTTCTTCACCTAAAACTGCAGCTATAAATACCTGCTTTATATGATTCCTTCACTCTAAAGCACAGAACCCAGCCAGATTGTCCAGGGTTTCTCAAACTTAAAGAAGACCATATTTTCTTCAACTTTACAAAAAGAAGTTCTTGAAAGAGAACTAAAATAAATTTCAAAATACATATTTAAATCAAATTTCTCTGGGTCTGGCCCCTTGTAATCACCTTACTATTCTGGAACTTGTATGAAAGGAGTGCTCGTACCATTGTGGGCAGCTGTGCTTATAGCATTTTCAGGGAGACGCTACTTGCCTTCCTTAGGCCACTATGTTTTCTTCTCATTTCTACCAAATCACTTAATAGGTGTGCTTGATAGAGTCTTCCTGTCAAAGTAGATTAGTGTTAAGTCATTGTCACCTGCAGATGTTATCAAGGATTTGAGGAAAGGTTACGAGAAAATAATCTAGTACTAGTACAAGGATGTGAGAGTGGCCAAGACCAAGTCAGTCACTGAATTCGGTTTGCGTGGCAAGGTTTTGGTAGCAGGAGAGCTTACAGGGGTGGCTTCTGTGAGAAGCTGCTAGAAGGTTTCCCTATGTCCAAAAGAGCCAATGCCTGCCAGCTCCAAGATGGACCCACTGCTGGCCAAGGCCAAGCGTATCAGCAGTGGTGGTAGCATCTCTGTGAGGGCATATTTAAGAAGGGGTGAAAAAAAACATCAAGAACAACAGCAGCGGAGAGAGGAGTGAGAATACGTGAGAGCAACAACTCTGCAGACACCAAGGTCAGTGAAGAAGGAGGGGGAGGAGGTGCTCCAGGTGCCGGAGCAGAGATTCCCCTGCAGCCTGTGGTGAAGACCATGGCAAGGCAGGCTGTCCCCCTGCAGCCCATGGATGTCCACAGTGGAGCAGATATCCACCTGCAGCCCGTGGAGGACCCCATGCTGGAGCAGGTTGATGCCCAAAGGAGGCTGTGACCCCATGGGAAGCCCACGCTGGAGCAGGTTTGCTGGCAGGACCTGTGACCCTGCGGGCGACCCACGCTGGAGTAGTCTGTTCCTGAAGGACTGCACCCTGTGGAAGGGGCCGAAGCTGGAGCAGCCCATGGAAAGGACTCACATTGGAGAAGTTCGTGGATGACTGTGTCCTGTGGGAGGGACCCCACGCTGGAGCAGGGCAAGAGTGTGAAGAGTCCTCCCCCTGACGAGGAAGGAGTGGCAGAGACAACGTCTGATGAACTGACCACAAGCCCCATTCCCCATCCACCTGCACTGCTGAGGGGAGGAGGCAGAGAAATTGGGAGTGAAGTTAAGCCCAGGAAGAAGGGAAGGGTAGGGGGAAGGTGTTTTAAGATTTGTTTTTATTTTCTCACTACCCTGCTCTGATTTGACTGGCAATAAATTAAATTAATTTTTTCCAAGTCGAGTCTGTTTTGCCTGTGACAGTAATTGCTGAGTGATCTCCCTGCCCTTATCTCAACCCACGAGCCTTTTGTTATATTTTCTCTCCCCTGTCCAGCTGAGGAGGGAAGTGATAGAGCGGCTTTGGTGGGCACCTGGCGTCCAGCTGGGGTCAACCCACCACAGTCACTGACAAGAATATTTTTAAAGCTATAAGCTTGAAGTCCCAGAATCACTCAGAGAAGGTATATGTGATACCACCAACACAAAGCAAAGTTAATGATCTCTGTCCTGGTAGACATTGGATTCACCCTGTTGTGGAATGGCTGTGCTGTGGTTGTGGGACCAAATGTTCTGCCCGTGTACAATAGATACATTTCAGAGAAATCAATGAAGCTGTACCAGTTTAAACTGTCAGAGAATCTGATAATCAGAGAACTTTTAAGTTTTGATATATTGAAATGTCATTTATCTTTGAATGTATGCTACAAGAAAATACTAAGTATATTATCAAGAAATATTAACAACCAGTTCAGAAATGCTTGCCCCTTTTAACTGCAGTGATCCAAGAGGCTCAAGAACAAAGACATTACAGTTTTATAAATAGAAAAGTAATAGAAAAAAGGAAAAAAAAATAATTATTTTTGTACAGAATTGACATGATGTAAAAGGTCTCTGCCAGCAGTCCCTTCCATGGTGCTGTCAGTGGTCTCTCTTATGCTGCAAAGAGTGGGTGGTCTTGGGGTGAATACAGTGCTGTAGGACTGAAGAAATTTGGAGAGTAATTCCTGGTTTGGCATCAGGTCAAATGCTTATATGGCTCACATCATCTAGCACTCATGTAATTTTGTCTTTTTGAAATGGCTAATTATAAAGACAGAGGCTGTATCTGGTTGGGTTCGTACAGATCAGTAGAATAGGAACCTGCTCTCGCTCATCTAAGACCTTACTACTGTAACTTTATAATGAAACAAATAATATCATCTACATCTTTCATCTAAGTGTTAGAGTTCCTAAATAACTGCAGGCCCCAAAAGGCTCTTTTGGTTTCTAGTGGTTAATTGAGGTTACATGCAGGGTCATCTCTCCAGAACAGATTGTTCCCAGAGACTCTGTATTTGTTAACAGCCTGAAAAGGGTAAAAAGAAATTTAGTTTGGGTTGTGGGTTTTGGTTTGGTTGGGGTTTTTTCTTTTTTTTTTTTTTCTTTTTTCCCCCAGAAAAAAACACTGAATTTCTTTGTGAATCTCTAGAATAAATTATTGCAGCACTTTAAATGTAGAGAGCAGAACTTTTTGTATGCTATGCCAACTGCACTACGGGCAAAGTTTCAGAAGAGTAGGTGCTACATTAAGTCCACATCACAGTGTTTGTTGTGCGTTTGCCAGGTCCAATTAAGCAAAATTTATCAAGGCTGGCAACAATCAGCTTGTTTCATCTGCTCGCTGAAAGGCCTGATCCATATTTTCTGTGAGAAAATTAATGGTTGGCCTGACTTAGAATACTGATCACCACTTCAGGTAAACAGTAAAAGATAAAGCAAGCTGAAGAGACCAGGACTGTCTGTGCAGTTTATTATCCTATATGCAAAGTATTACAGTTAATAGTCTATTTTTTTTTTTTTTAGTTTTGGACAGGCAAAACATGATTAATTAAAAAGCAACAAAAAGGCCTGGATATAACCATCCTGCATGACATAATATTGGCAAAATATTGCTCTTTTCTGCTAGCTGGAATCTCAGATACTGTTTATCATCTTACTGGAAATCTTTAACAAACTCACCATAACATCAGTTATGTAGCACATACCCGGTCTAATGGATATTTCACTAGCTTTCTATCTAGCCTTTCTATCTGTCAACTGGCTTTTGTTGATGGCTGTAAGAGAATCTTATAAGAGCCCATTGAAAGTTGTGGTGCTAGACCAGTAGAGAATAGATTGGTACAGCAGTGTCAGGAACAATCACAGAATAAGTTACACTTAACGCTAACAATTTTAGTATAGCCCGCTCTACAGAAAACATCGCATGCCAGAGTGTGGAGTAATGGAAAGATATTGTGCTACAAAAAATTTCGTGACAAGCTCTTATCATTCTAACAAATATAAAATTTGTGCTCCATTATTCTAGTCACATAGTCTCCCCAAAATACTGACAGTCTTTTTGCCTGTCTCCTTGCCTCTGGATTATATAGAATGCCACTAATACGGCTCAGTCCTTTAAATGGCAAACTGTAGGTCATTTGTCTGACAGCCTGGAGAGGCTGGTTTCTTCTGCCATTGCTTATGCAGTGGCCATCTAGGAACACTTCACTTGCCATTCTGCCTTTAGGCAGAGCTCACTGATCATCTGAAAGCAGATGGAAGTTTGTTGTCTCTTCCAAAAGACGGTTTTTGTGTTCTTAAACTGCTTGCTAGCCAGCTTCATTTCCAGCATTACTACTGTTCCAAAATAAAGACCACAGATGATGTGACATAGCTAACATTCCTGTAAAGGAATGCAGACTGTACTAAGGGAATTTACCAAGCTTTGTTATTTAAAAATCTAATTATTTTTGGGGGAAAAAAGTTTGACAGCAGTGATTTAGAATATGACAACTTTGTTTATCTCTCTAAAAACAATCTCTGGAAGAAAACAAAGTCTGATGGAGGAAAAAGTTGTACCTATTTGGTCCTTTGAACTCCACTGAAAAAGTTATTTTTTGACTACCATTCCGCAGCTCACATAAAGACTATACTAAAATTACTTGTTGAGCTGAAAGAACACAGCAGAGAATAAGACATCACAAGTGAAATAAATTTCATTAATTTGATATTGTTTTCTTCTTGTGACTCAAAGAAACAGCTCAAGATCATTTTTAATACCAGGCTGTAGCCTCCCTTCTGCACAGTTTATGACAGTAAATAAGAGTGTATCATTCCCTTCCCCATTAGTCCTCCTTTCCAGCTGGAGACTTAATTTTGGAATTTCTATTGAATAGGCATATTCAAAGTAATGGATTGCCAACAACTCAAGAAAGGCCCAGGTCTATTCTTCACTCCCAAATAAATTTGACAGGGGAGAAGTATTGTCTGATTGTTCCTCAATACTCTTGCTCCAGTGGAGTCACTGAAATCCTCACAATGAATCTTAATTCAGACTCTGATGTGACCAAATTTTAGATGCTTGGAATTAGAGACTGCTTAACTAGACTGCTATGTATGACCCACATCCTTTGGATGCTATTTATAAAGACAAAATGGACTTGCCAGGGGCAAGATGGGACTTTCTGTCTCAGGAACATTTGTTTATTAATTTCCCATGGGTTTTCTACTTGGCCATACTAATTTCCAACAAAAGTGTTGCTATAGTTTCTCTCTTTCCTCCTTGTCTTTAACTTAATACACTTTCTGATCTAGGCAATGATTATTTTTCTTTTTTTACTTTACTTTGACCTCTGAGATTACTAGCAAAAAAACAGCATTTGCTAACAGACACCACCATTTCCTATCCACTGAGCCTGTTTAACCACCATATAGTTTGTTCACAGTGGCAAATTGTAGTAAGTGCATGATATTCACTAGCAAATACTGAGGTAACTGCAAAAACGTCATTTTATTAATAAAGCCAGTAATAATGGAGGTCATTTAGTTAGGATGTGCTGTATCTCTGCTAAATAAGCATTTTTATTGCTTCTTCTTCAAATGAACTACATATGAAACGTAAAAGCATCAATTTTTAAGCAGTACACTAGATATGAGTTGGAAATCCTCCTGCTTCCTCTAATCAGGCAGTGAATAGGGCACTCTTGGGTACTATCCTGAAAATATACATCGAAGTTATTAGGCATGTTCACTGTGGGTATCAGTGTTCATTTGTTAAAAACAAAGATAATACATGTTTTGTTAGAGCATAAAATCTGTATGAAGAATACACAGTAGCCATTACTTTCCTAGTAGCTGAAAACAGAGAGCAAGTTATTTGTATTGTTAGTCTATCCAGAAGTATGTTACAGTGTTCTGTGAACAGAGGAAACAAATGGCAGTATGAATGACACATTCACTATTATACATTCGCCATATAATAAACTCCTCTATTCCTATTTTCCAGGACAGCTGGAGGATATCCTATCACTATTACATTGTAGCCTGATACACAACTGAAAGAATAAAGTCCCAACATCTTATCATTTAAGTTCTTGCTCTTTTTGCTGAGCCTGGTCTGTTCTGTGTATTTCTTGCCGTAGAGAAAGACAATATTGGATGACTCTACCTGCTTATTTTGAATTTCATGGTTAATCTTTCTATCATATTCATCTATCAAAACATAAAAATAGTTCAATTCAGTTACAAATGTCAGGAATGCAGAATAAGATTCTCACAACCTACCAGTTACAGTTGCTCAGTTACTTCTACTGTGTGATATGTATTTATCGTAATCACATGCCTGTTAAAAGCAAGGGACTCATTTTGTGTAAATCTAATTCAGCACTATGAAAGTCCAGTTTCAATGTCAACTTCAACAAACCACTTAGGGATGTATTATGATGTCTGCAGGAGCACTCCTGAGCACTCCTGAGCACTCCGAGTTCAGTGTTTAAGTACTACACTGGAACTGACCTCAGGCAAAGTGGTTATAGACTCCCATACACTGGAGAGAAAGGAAGGTGTATTTTGTATAATATTGATTACTTACCTAGATGCCTAGATTTGTGTATAGCTTTATATATGCAGAGTATATACACATTATATGGCATCATACAATTTTTTTCTGGAGAATTTGATGAGGACGCCAAACACCAAACAACAAATATCAAGAAGAACATTTCTGTATGGGTATTCTGTGACTGGTTGGTTTTCGTCTGTTTTTTTCCCTTAACAAAACAACAGTGATCACCTCCTTTAGCCTTTCACAACAGTTATTTAAAGACTCACTAAGATCAAAGCAGTTGTTGTGAAGGACATAGTGTGTTCCTGGGAAAAAAAAAAAATCAAGATTTAGTTGCGAGACAGACGTCTCCTGGGTTCTTGGCTTAATCTGTTGGACGCTCTGGGTAGTTTAAGATTACAGTTTCAGTGTTTCAATTTTGCCACACCTAAAACATGAGCAGCAAGCGTTACGGGTGGTACAATAGCTGAGACACCTCAACACTAATTCAAGTATTCCACAAGGCAGGGATGCTCCTAATACCGTCAGAGGGACACATCCCTGTCTACTGAATGTTTGCATCAGATATTGCATTGCCCTTCCTCAGAGCCTGAAGTGTTAAATGACTGGCTTTGAGCTTTGTCTGCTGCTTATATATATAGAAAAGAAACTGAGATGTATATTGTGTCAGGAAGCTGTTGTTCAAAAGAATTATTATTTACACAGCACTTCTTAGATATCAAGTGTGACACACTATTATTTTAGTCTTCTGTCTTTTATTTTAGTCTTCTGTCTGTTTGGAAAGCACACTACAACACTCTTAACCTGCACTAATTGCAGGTCCTAGTACTCAAAAGGATATTATATTATGACACCACAGGTAATTGCTAAGTCTTTTAACTTATATCATAGAATTATAGAATCATAGAATCGTTTAGGTTGACAAAGACCTTTAAGACCTTTAAGACCTTTAAGATCATCGAGGCCAACTGTTAACCTAGCACTGCTAAGTCCACCACTAAACCGTGTCCCTAAGCATCACATCTACACCTCTTTTAAATACCTCCAGGGATGGGGACTTAACCACTTCCCTGGGCAGCCTGTGCCAGTGCCTGACTGCCCTTTCAGTGAAGAAATTTTTCCTAATACCCAACCTAAACCTGCCCTGGTGCAACTTGAGGCCGTTTCCTCTTGTCCTATCGCTTGTCACTTGGGAGAAAAGACTGACCCCTGCTTTGCTACAACCTCCTTTCAGGCTGGGGTAGAATAGTAGAAAAACTAGGACCTGCAATTAGTGCAGGTTAAGAGTGTTGTAGTGTGCTTTCCAAACCCCTTAAGCTGCCAATGTAGTTATAGCAGTTAATTTTACAATACCCAAATCTCTAATAAAAACATTTCATCTGCAATTTTATTGTCCTTTCGAAAAGACATTTTTGTGGGACTCAGAAGCAAAGGATTTATGTTGTCAAATGGCACATTTAATGGGTAAAAGACCTAAATATATATAATGCATTAGCTTTTCATAGAAGGTCTTCTAAAATATCATTGAGATAATATTATCCTTGCTGGCAGAAGTCAATAAATATTGAACACTATTTATGTTTGTAACTTTTGGCTGCCTTGCTAAAACAAATTTTTGAAAGCAAATATGTGGTCAAGAAATAGTTTTTAAGATCACTTTTTTTTTTTTTTTTTTTTTTACTCTTCACAGCCATTTTGAATTTGAAAGCTTTTAAATATAACAGAGCTACTTGTTCTACTTGTGTTTACAAGACAGGATAGAATGCACAAGGCGTTGTGTAAAACTGGAATTTTAAGTAGCCAAAACAACAATCAATCAGATTAAAAGTTGTCATTCTGCAGAATCACTTATTTACTCTCTGACCTTAGCTTTTTTGGTCCTTCCTGTTTTCATCACTTTTCTTCCTACTGGGTTATTTTTTTCTTTACCTATTTAGCACCTTCTTTTCCCAAAATGCATATTGAAATTAGCTTATTTTTTAGCCTTTTTAAAAAAATGAGTAAAAAAATAATTTATAAAGTTCTAGATTCTTCCACTCTGTCTCACTCTACAAAGATCCTTATTCAATATTCCAGAATAAGACACTTTAATTTCTAGACACTATTTGTTGAGGGCAGCTGGGGACAACAGAACCAGAAAAAAATTTAAACAAAACCAAACCTAGCATTTTATTGCACAGTTTTATCTTCTGTTAAAGTAAATCATGCCCTAAATTGGGTTTGGGTTTTTTATATGTCTTCCCAAAATATCACGATGGCTTTTTTTTTTTTTGCATCTTCGTCTTTTATTGCAAAACTGCATGTTCCAGGCAATTTAAAAAATAAACAGATTGGTGATCTACACACTCTAGATGTCAGCATTTACAGTAGGAAATAAAGTAGTGACACAAATTTGACGACCTTAGTGCATGAAGGCCATAGAAGGATGCAAAAATTAATCTATTTTAGGCTTATCACTACAGTGAACTTAAAAAATAAGCTGGGGAGAGAGAAGTGAGTCTTGATAATGACTGTAGCCTCAGCTAAATAAAATCCAGGTCTGAAAGGCAAGGAGTTCACTAGCCAAAGATATGATTATTACTGAGTTAATGAGTAGGTATGACTGCACAGAAACCTGCTCTTCTTCCCCTTGTTTCTTCAGTGAAAACTGGCTATTAGAAATCTTTCAACCTTTCAGTGATTGACGCTTCTGCAATGTTTAATCTGCTTAATATCTGTCCCTATTCTTTCTGACCCTTGTAATGAATTCAGTCTTGAAGGTTCTCCAATTGAAACGAGGACCTATGCTTTGCAAAGCACAACCTGCTTCCCAAGGGGCTTACAATCTAAACAGATGACAGAAGGTTAAAAGAAAGAGACTATTTCATCCTCATTCAACCCACAGAAAGCTGTGGCCCAGAGTATGTGGGTCACTTCTTCAGGTCTCTAGTGAAGTAGTTATTAAATCACATCTCATACATCTCACTTCAAGAACTCTTAATCATAGTATTTCCTTGTTCAAGATTCCCACTAAACAAGGAAAAAAAAGTTTTGTAAGAAAATTGCATGTAATAGTCAAAGAAATCTAACTGCCAACAACTATATTCTAGTGGGAAAGAGCAGTGTTTGCTGAGGGCAAATCTGCTATGGTTCCTCACTTGAGGATGAGACAGCACCCGGGAGAGGAAGGCTCCTTTCCACAGGGAGAAATCCAGGGAACAGGAATGAAGGCAGCCTCTCCAGAACATGACTCAGACAAATTCAACTGAATCATGGCTTTGCCACTGGGCTCTCTTGAAAGCTATATAAAACCGTTGTAGACACCATTTTTCTGTCCCTAATATTAGGAATGTACTTGCTAAAAAATCTCAATATTGAGCCAAAACAATGTCTGCTACTAGGCAGACTAACGGTTTGGCAGGAGTCAAAAGCTAAGGTAGCAGCAGTACAGAGAACTCTGAGGACTGAGAAGAAAAAATACACATACAAATACATCTGCTTTGATTTGCTAATGATGGCTCTCAGCCAGGCTACCAGTGTTTGAATGCCTGGTAGTCACTGAAAAGTGACAGTAGTTATAAAGCAAATTACAAAGACACAGCTATTTGGAGTGACAATAATTACATAACTGGAAATTATTTGCTTTTATGCATTTAAACTGAAACAACTTAAATAGGCCTCAGATTTGACACTATCATCAGAAACACAGCTCAGAGCAATAAACGACAAAATGTAAAAAAACAACGCAAGAGGTAGGAAAAACAGAGAGGAGAGAGAGCAAACTTAAACAAAACTCTTATATTTACACGTGACAAACTCTCCCCAAATATCTATTCAGAATGATAGTATTTGTAAGATGCTCTGCAGATCCAGTGCTCTGCAGATCCAGTATGCAAGTTTTATATAGCATGATGAGGTTGATTAGTTTAAACATTGTGATCATGTTGATTAAACAGGAATTTTTTTTTATTTTTCAAAACATAAATAATGTCTATAATAATGCTTTGTGCAGCATTAAATACTGCATCAATTGTTGGCTGTTGGGACAAGATTTATCTGTATCGCTTGGAACAATGTATTTTAAATAGTAACTCATGTTTAGGGATTACAGAAAGGTACTAATTTCTAATTTAATATCAATACATGACTTTTTTACAAACTATGTAAGCACCAAACTTGTGGTGCAGAACACAACAAAAAGAAATCAGCAGGTAATTCAGGAAATGTCTGGAAATCCAGACCTTTCATTTATTGTGCTGTCCATGGAGTCCACTTTAAAATACAAACTTGTGTGCTCAATGTACATTAATTCACAGACATAAAAATAATTTTACATACCTTCTCAAAAATTTCAGTACACTCTGTGCCAAATTTGGAAGTCAGTGGGATTTTATATGAGTACTTGAGAGCAGACTATGTTCATCATCAATCAAATTCAAGGACTGACAGGATGCAGTATTCTGCAGAGAAGTCCCGTAGACGTGTAAGTTCCCCACCACACAAATACAGCATTTATGGGACAGCATGTGATTTGAAATCAAGATTTAAATAATTCTCCATGACTACCTTTCAGAAGAGATTGAACTGACAGATATTACCGTAACCTTGACAGTCAGCTATTTTGAAAAGGAATGATTTGTGTCATAGCTGAAATGTATGGAGTTCTTTTTTTTTATTTCACTGGCTGCCATAGGGCTGAAGCTTCTCCCATCTATGAAAAGCTTTAGGTCTCCAAAGTTGAACGCAGATATACCAACTGATAAACAAACCAAGGTGGAACATCACATATATCAATTGCTAGCAAAGTTTTATTATCCACTTTTGGTAATTACTGTGGATTCATACCTAGGTAAATTGATACAGGAAATATTGCCCTTTTGTTAAAAAACAGAAAACTGAGGATTTTTTTTTCCTGATATATAAGCTCCCATTTCCTAATATAATACAGTAGGCTTGTGGTCACCTGTTTAAACTTGTGTATTAGACATAAGACTAAATTTTGGTCTCTTTTATGCCAATGAGATCATTGTAATTACTCTGATCTGCTGTTTGTTAAACTGATGCATAATCTGTCCTATCACCTTTGCAACTCAACCTGAAGTCAGCAACAGCTATTGTTGTTTAAACTTTGATATCTAAAAATTTGATTAGAAACTTTTGGTGGATATAAACCGTATTTCCTTACGTTTTACCATTTTTCATATATGAAGAGAGGCCTACCTGAATTATGATAAATAATGAGTCTGTTGAGCAGAAATGCCAGCTGAATGAGAATGGTTTCAGAGGCAGAGTTTGTGGTTACTTTGTGAGAGTATGCAGCATTGTAAAATAAGTCTGAGGGTCTTACAAATCACAAACAAAACACTTTCTTTTAAAAAATTCTAAACTATATTGACAAGGGAATAGCATATTTTAGTACACATATTCATTATGCAAGTAACTATTGCCAAGCACTTTCTAACAAATTTGAGGCAAACTATTCAGCAAACCAGATTTTTTTGTCAGCCACCTTCAAAAAAGAATCATGTTACCTAATATTAGGCATCAATTTCACTGGTGCTTTACTGCTCTATCAAATACTATACCCAGAATAATTCTGTACAGAACGGCATAGCAGAACTGTTCAGGATACATAGAATATGTCTGCCCACACATCTGTGTTTGCAAATTAGCTTGCCAGCACTCTTCAATCCCAAATCAGTACCAGTTATACCTATTACAAAACCCATAACATTTGTTTCACAGTTCCTGATATAGTGCTGTATTGTAGCTGTCTATCCAAAGACAATTTTCAATATATATATATATATAGTATTTTCATCAGCGAAGTATTACTAGCAGCCCTACAGACAGTAGCCATGAGGCAAAATACATAATCTTCCACATCCCATCTTATCCATCAGCTTACATTAATTTTCTTTGTATCTCAGAAAGTTATGACTGTAAATTTCGTTCCAGGAAAATATTCATTCTTATACTATCTCTGTTAAAACACGTGAAGTATTTCTGTACAAAGTTGCGGAGGTAACAAGGAAAAATAGAATAGCTTTTCATTCCTCAATGTTATATTGAATTTGTGTATGAGAGAGCAATCATATACATCTTCTTCATCTATGTTAAAGATTCAAAAATAAGAAAAAATAGCTTGAAATAGGAAATATTAAAATGTGTGTTACCCTTAACACCCTGTTAAATAGCTTTCTGACAAAAACATGCCTGGCAACAGCCAGGTTTTGAGATGGTTTTAAGAACAGAAGCTTGGACCCTGTGGAGGAGTCTTCTGATTAATCAGATCATAGCACACAGCTCCTGTTAAGGATGGCAGAACTTACTCAAAGAAATCAATTCCGTAAAGTAAGTTGCTTCATCTGGAGAGATGGAGGTAGTAGAATTGGAGAAGAGCTATTGGGACCAAGGAGACTAGCAGGAGCCTATGGGCTACAGCAAAGTAGCTATTAGATGTTGAACTGTTTGTGTTTTGTTGATGAATGTTTGTCCAAATGCAAACGATGTCTGAGGACATTCTGGGTTAGAGGTGTTATTCTTCCTGCTTGGGGAAATCGGCCAGCAGTGCATTCCTGTACTGTCTGTTTTAGAAGTCCTGTGCACTTCTGTCTGCTGATACAAGGGGAGAGACAGACAGGACATTCCTGACGTAAAACTGAGTGAATAATATGATTAATTATAAATTTTAAGATAATGTCCCATTAATTAAGGGAGTGAAAGAGAGAATACAGTACAGCAATTGCATTTAGTACAGTGTAATGTATTATGGGATGAGGGTCGATGATACAAAAGAATCAATGCATACAAACATCCAGCCATATTTCCTTGAAAAACGGAAAGATTCTTATATTAATAAATATGAGACTCCATAAAGAAATTAGAGAAGACAATAAATTTACTAGGAGTAGAAAGACACAGGAAAGAGGACTAGAATACTTCTAAGATGTCTAAGTTCGACATAAATGTGATTTACATCAGAAAAAAATGGAGATAGCTTCTCTCAAGCAGAAATGATCCTTCTGATCATATGAATTATGATCACCTAGGCAGGGACATAAGGGAAACAGAGTACATTCCTCAACAAGTGAGTTCTTGATGACTAATCACAACAAACAAGACTTCAAACAGGTAAATATATCACAACACTACAACACATCTGGGCATCTCTCAACAAAGACTGGAGTAAAGGCAAGTTTTTCAAGAAAACCAAATGAGAATGATCAATTGCTGGGTCATAAATATAATTTGAACTCAAAAGGGATAATTCATATAACTAATTTTGTTTTTCAATTAACTCTGTTTTGGATTTCCTCTGTATTTAGATCTCAAAGTGAAACTGCATTTTGAACTATTGTTGGTGAGCAAAGATCTGCAAACTAAACCTCCTGTGATTCACAACACAGAGATCCTGTAAAAGGAGCCAGGTAGACAAAAATGATGAAGATTAGGGCTCTGCTTCAACCTTCTGTCCAGTGTTCAGAACAACATGATGTCACCTGCCTTATGAATAGCGGAGACTCATTCACCACTTTGACAGCAGTGCTAGATAAAATACTTTGGATAGGAACCCCTGGGAATTGACAAATTGAAAAGTTGATGAAAGACATTCATAAATTTTAGATGGCCTTTGGTAACCTTAAGGACAGGAAATCAATTATTCTTGTTATTATTTGATACGTGACTGTCCATAATAAGTGAGTATACAACATTTTGAAGGCTGTAGTTCAAAAGGTTTGGTGATTGGCTGAAATTCAATAACAAAGGATTGACTTCTGGGGTATCATCTGTTGGAATGATTAAATTTCTTCCTTCCCAATGTTGATCCCAAAATGAGCATGGGTACCAACTTTTCAGCCTTTAGTTTAAAATCATGTTTTAATTATTCAAGTCCTGCTAAAGACAAAAACTCCTGTCTCTCAGATATCGACAAGCAAAAAAAACCTGAGATGACGTTCTGGAGGTTTCTAAGGATTTCCCCACACCCCTCTGTACTTTCTGGCTCACAAGGCCAAAGTAAGTCAAATTGCAATATTCTAGCCCTGAGGGAGAATGAGAATTAATTATGTCAGTTAGTCAACTTCTTATAAGCACTTGTTTGATATTTTAAGGGAAGGTGGCTTTCTGCTTGCACAAACAACAAGAGCATAAGCAATCCTTAATCACAAAAGAGCAGATGAAATAAAGGTCACATACCTTCAGTTTGTGAAGGTAATCGGCAATTATAGCAATTGTTTTTAATATATTCTTACCTTAAAAATTCTGAGCCTTGATTACTACTGGCCTTTCACTAAACACAAGCGGAGTCTTTTCAGCTGTACATCCTATATCACATCAAATCACATCGACAGGTTCTCTTAGCACTCACTATTCCCTGCTTGCTTTCTCAGCAGAGAAATAGCAGCAGAAAGAGATGGTGAGGTTAGAGTTCATGCATTTTCTTCCCCTTTTAGGAGCTGGCAAAGCAGGAGAGGTACGCCGAAGTGAATGTGTCCAGCTTACTGATCAGTTCAGAGTGCGTTTCACAGCAGTGCAGAGAGTAAGGCCTGGTGAGTGACTGTACCCTGGGTTTCTTTGTGACAGTTTTTGCCCAGAGAATGCTATGCTGGACAACGAGTGAAATTTAATCTCTATTTCCTTCCCTCCCTACCCCTAAATGAATATATTTGGAAGTAATAACAAGGAGCATTGTAGTGATTAATTCCTTTTACTTAGCCCACCTGTTTAAAACAGAAGAGTTAAGTTATTGCTCCTCTGCTCTGGTACATGACCTAACAATCTATGAAGTTTATGTGTGCTTTTAACACTATGTAGATTAGACATTTCAGTCTTAGCATGCTTTTTATTTTAATCTCTAGTGGAAATATAGATTTTCCTGGGTTAGCCAAAGCAGCAGTCAGTACAGCAGAAGATTCCTCTTTGTGGTTAGGCCACAATCCTGTGCGCTCTAATGCAGACCCCAGTGGAGATCTGCAGCAACTTTTAGGGATTTGTGTGATAAGACACCAGTGCAAGAGTGAGGCTTTACATTGCAGAGTTTGCCTTCAGGGAATCTAAATTTTCAGGGAACCACATTAGAATTTCTACACCTTTTGTAATAAATCTTTTTGAAGAGAGAGCAGGATATGCAGAAAAAGCGAGGTCCTTCAGCTTACATGAGAACAGACTCTATTTCCTGAAACATAGTCCATCTTCTTGAAACTGGGAACAAACATCCAGTAACTGAAAAGCTAAGAGCGTATGTCACTGAAGGTCTAATGGTTTAACCGCCTCTCTTTTGCATCCAGAATGTTTCATTTAATTGATGACAGAAATGAGAATTTGCAGTGGCCATTCAAGTACTTGTGCAAAGACATAAGGTGAACAGTTAAGTATAGTGAATTGGGGCTGATAGTCTGCTGATGAAGTCAGGGCTACTAAATTGTACTATTCTGTTTTGCGTTCTATACGGCAATAGCGCTCTGTTTCATCTATTTTAAAAATAGCCCACCTCAAAATAAACTTCTTTCTTCTTTTGTCTTAACATGTTTCATGTTGAAATAAGAGAAAATTTAAATTATATCCTCAATTTATCCAAGGGCATGAAACAAGGTAATGAATGAAACAGAACTCTTATGCAAAGCAAAGAACCAACACACCAGCCAAGCAAGCTGAAAATAACTAATGTATGATTGTGCAGTTAAAGTATGTATCAGAAAGTATGAATACTTAAATATCTTAGTGCTTTGCTTTCAATCTATTGTTCTTTAAATAGAAAATTTAAATGTAATTTTCAAAGAGCAAACTGACCAAAACAAGAATTCTGAAATCTGAAACAACGTCTATACTTCTTTCATGCACAAGAGTGGATCATTTAGCTACAGAGTGCAAATGTCTGTCACTTCAGTAAACGAAGCAAAAGGTCATAGCAAATTGACATGCGGAGAGCTACCCATAAGCTAGGAGGTTATAGTTTGGCATTGAATTTCAGAGCTATATGCAAACAGTAGAATAAATTCAAAGTTGAGCTACATGCAAAAACCAGAATAATATTCGGGAGCTATGGGCAAGTCTGCTGACTACAGAATCCATTTGCCTCCAGCCCTTATCCAAGTCCCATTTTTTTAACTCCTTGTCCCTGGTCTTCCCTCTTTTATCCTTCACAAGCTTTTTACCACTCTGCATTGTAATACAGTTAATTCCTGTTTCTCTAGGCTGTGTGGCTTGCTATCACAGGAGCAGCAAAAACAAAGGAGGGATTATCCGCGTGCTTTCAGTGGCATGTAGATGTAATTTCAAGGGAGATTCTTCATAAACTTGGAAGCAATCTGCTCAGTAACGATGGGCTGTCTGAAGACCTCCCTATTGTTTTTCAGGCTGTGCTCTTTCCCAAGTACCCCTCAAGGGAGGCCAGTTAAAGTGCTCTAACAAGGGCAGGCTGCTTTTGGCCGCTGTGTCTCCTGACAGTCAGATGTCTCCTCCTCTGTCATGTGACAGCGCATAGCCGGTCCACGTGATGTGGAACGCATGTCTTGGGGAGCAGCTCTTCTCTGTTGGATGCCAGTGCTCTGCTATTAACTGCACCTTGTCGCTCTGGGCTGGCTTCATTCTCTCTCCAGGGGCTTACTGCTTCTCCCACCTAAGACTGAATTATGACTTGTTACAATTTTATTCCCCTCATGGGTGGAAACTGATTTTTCTGATGCTGTTTGTCCTTGCTCAAGAGGCCAAATTGCATTTTACTTATTAATTTTTATTTTGAGAGGTCTGTGTATGTAATTGCAAGTATTTCTCTATCATTACATTAATTCATTAGGATGTGGCTTCCTATAGGATGGATGCAGGGTAGAAGATGCATGGTGTTGGTACAAGTACAGTTTCTTCCTGGGAATTTATGAGAATATGCAATACTATTATAAGCAGGATAAACATGTCTTTAATAAATATTTATATTCCTTCTGTCTAGGTTTCTAAATGGGCATTGTCATAGCTACAAAAATCATACATAAGCCTTTACTCAGTCTGGAATCTTTTTGGAACAGATACTCACTCTTAGTGATATTTCACACGATTTGTCATGATTGAGGCATTTACATATTCTTTTAATATAAATAACAATTAAAAGTTAAATAAAATATTATTTCTAAGGCTCCTCTTATTTGTATAAGTGATGTCTTTTTATAAACAGATTAAATATGGGAGTATTTTAATGTGGAATAGATTCTTATCATGAGGCATAGTAAGTTTATATATAGTAACTCTGGTGTTAGTGGTATTTACAGTAATCTGTGATCAAAAATGTTTAAGTCCAATGTTTTAAGTGATCAGACAGTATTTTCAAAGGCTGTTATTCTGAAAACATAGTATTGCTGTTTTTTTAAAAAGTATGCAGACACCAAGAAATGCTGCTTGTAAAGCTTCAATGTTCTGTAATTATATTAGATACAGTAGCTAAATCAGTATTTCTAAACTGTGTATTTGTAAATCTATTTGGCAACCAGGGAAAAAGTTTAGCTGTCAACCAATTATTTTCAGATCATTAAATTTTCTTTCAAAGGAAAAGTTTGATTATGCTGAAATGTGTAGAGTGCTATAGATGTACCCAGTGTACTCAGCTTCATCTTGCTTAGATACGTTTATTTTTCAATAATTCCTCAAATATGCCATTCACTGCAACCTTATTTCTCGTGAGGATTATGTGAAATCTGCATAGGATGAATCTTCAATGATATGACATTAAACATTGAATAAGTGACTACAGCTTGCATCTTGTATGTAAATTAAAGCTTAGCCCTTTTATGATTTTTAGCTCTCCTAATTTTATTGGCTCTCTTTCATCTCAAAGTATGTGTGTATATATATATATACACTCTTTATGGTTTTTATATATATATATGCACACATACGCTTTATGTTTTATATATATATATAGCCTTTTTTTCCTCCCCGAAAATATATTTTCTAATGGCAAGTCTGTCCTGTCCTATGGCCACAACGCATTTGCAGTGACCCCTGAGGTAGCAACGTCAATGCCCGTGTAGTTATACTATGCAGCACAGCTGGGGATTCTATCAGAAATACATCAGGAATTCTAAAATCAGTCTAGCTGCAGTAGCTCCATATTGCATGTAATCTCATTAGCCTGGGTCTTAGCTCTTCTGACAGAGCAGTAATGAATCTGTTTCAAGAACTACGCTGGTTGGCATTTTGACATCCCAGTACCAAGATCTATTGTGCAAAGATTTTAGATGGATTTCATACCAAATGGATAGGTGATTCTTACTTGGTAGAAGCTACTGTCCAAAATCCAGACAGCAATCAGTACTTGCCACACTAGTAGTAAAATCCTGAGCCCAGGTTTTCACCTGGTATAAAATGGAGTAGCTGAACCTTGATGAAAATATCCAAAATTGATCTAACTGTAAAACGACATTTTTAATGGACTAATTCTAATACTTAATGCAACAGGGTTGTCTTTTAATGCACTATATTTAGCTAACATGTCTTTTGACATTAGTAAGCCATTGGTCATATAGGTTTTGTTTTAATACTGCAACTATCTGCAGTTGTTCACTCTAAATAATGGCTATATGCTGGATGGGAAATATTGTTCCTTCTTTTTATTTAAAACATGCAGGTAATAGGTGTCATTGAATTATTTTTGTGCATTGTTCTTATTTAAGCACAATACCATCTAGAGGACACCATATTTATTCTAACCATTCTGAAATGTTCTTGTCCTTTAAGGTTTTTTGCTTTCAGGATTCACTAGCCCTTATTTTGACAGTCTAATAGAAGTACATCAGTCTTGCATCTATTGTATTCTCTGTCTTTTTACAGAAACGGGTCAGGCACTACTGTACTCTAAGAACAAGCACTCTTTCCCCCCCGACCCCATACTTAGATTTTTTTGTGTCTTCCTTTTCTTTTTTTGTGTGGGTGCTTGCATTCACTGGACTGCTTGCCAAACCCTCTTTCCTTTCCATGTGCCACTGGAAAACAGGATCTTCATCCTTTCCCCCTAACACACTGAAGGAGAGCTTTTACTGCTTGGTCTGAAGCTCTGCATCCAGAGTTTGCTTTAAAGAGGGGAAGCGGTGGTTGCCCAGAGCTCTGGGTAGTGGGGGAACCACCAAACTGAGCGTGCAGCACAGGTCACGCACTGTGTACTTGGGGGGAGAAAGGCATTAAGACCAACTTCCCAAGGGAAAAGTGGAATCTCCTATTTCATGACAGCTTCCCTGACATCAAAACCAGTAAGTCCTTCTGTCATGTGTGAAGTCTCATGTGTGAAGAAGTCTTTATTCTCCTTTTGACCAGTCAGAGCAAACAGACCATTTAACATTTAGCTTGTGCACCTGAGAAACAGCCTTTGAGGTACTTAGTACTCATGTCACACCAACCTGGAAGCTGACTTTTGGCCTACATGGTCCACAGTCATGAGGCTAATTCAGCTTTTATTTGAATTTTCTTCAGGTATCTAAAGGCAGAAAGGAAAGAGGACAGGCTGAGTTGAGCTCTCCTGTGAAATCATAATTTGGCAGTCAGGGCTGCGCAGCTGAGAAAAGAGAGAAGTGGCAAAAAGTGTAAAAGCAAACAAATGCTGAGCAATATATTTTGGCTTTTGCATTGTTTTCCTGCCTCTGGAGGAGGCAACTAATGTACCCAAGAAAGCATATCTGCTACTGTTGATATGAGACTACAGATCTGTATGGAATACTTGAAAATGCATAAATTCCTCACTAATTACATCTTAAACAAACATTTAATATAATTTCAGATTTTACTTCATCATACTAATGAGCTACACACAGCTGTCCTTTGACCCAAAGCTTACAGCCCCTGGCAATTTCCTTTCTACTTAGCATATCATACCATCTTTAGATGGCATTTTTACAGTATGACATAGTTAATAATTTGGTCTTTTAGAAGAAAATGAAATAGAGAATATTCTTCTAGGGAGTTAAAATTATCAGGATTATGCTGCCTATGAGGGGTTTAATGAAACAGGAACAGAAGCATCAGAGTGACTTTTGAACACAGAATTTTATGATAAATATATTGACTTCTTTTTGTTTCCACTCCAACTTTTTGCTTATAAAAATATTGTGTCAAGATCAAAAGAAGATAGACATTGGAATTACCTATTCGGTTACAGGGGTAAAGTTTCAAATGCTTTGACCTCTTCTGGTATGGTCCTATGTGTTTGCAGAATTGAAAGAAATTCTTGTAATAGTTATAAATATCTCTAGGAAATTCTTAAAATTGATCTTGTTTTTTTTTTTTTAAAAAGTACTGGAAATAACCTCAAAGTCTAAAATAAAGGTGCTAATGGTAGGCAAAAATCCGAGTTTTTTTTCTCCTTCATTCTGCACCTAATCTCTTCCCTCCCTCCTGTTATCTGAAGACACATAAGTAACCCTCACTCTTGCAGAATCTCAGTAGCTCAGTCTTTCATGTATTTACTTTCCAATACACGATGGTCAATTACCTCATCATTAAAAAGAATTATACTCTACTGAATCCACAAAGCAGTATGGAAAGTTTAAAGAATTTGGTTTATACCTTCACAGTACAGAAGAAGTGATCAGGATGCAGTTCTCCAGCTACCTTCCAGCTAAGTCATGAATTATGTTGATCTTGCTCTTTTCATGCCCACAAATTGCTCATTCTGTGGTACACTACAGGTGTAGTGGAGTGTGCTTCCTCTGAGTGCCAGTCCACTACGTAGCTGTAAGGGCACTCCGCTGGAAGAATGAGACACAGAGCTGAACCTCCTTGAATTAAGAAGACATTTAACATTCTTGCAGGGAGTAAGCTTGCTATAGCTCAGAGCCTAAATACCCATGGGCTGCATAGGTGCTTCACTTGACTGTTGTGTATTTGACTAGAGAATAAATAAATGCTTATAATTTAATTTACTGAAGCTTCTAGACTTTTAAATCCATTTTTGGATATAGTGGTATTAATTTAAAGAAAATGAATTGTTTCATAATCAACATGTTTCATAGACTAAGACAACAAAATTGAGCAGGATAATGTAAATTAATTTACAAGATAGATTGGAGCAAAGGGCTGGAAATTGGTCTGTAGGAACTTTCTCCAGGCTGGTCTAAAGTTCACTGTCAAAAGAAAGGAAACTTTCTGCTGCTATCTATCTGTAGCTTCTGTATCAGGTCCTTCAGCTTTGTATGATCCAATTTAACCAGCTGTAGCATCATAGTACCTATATCATACTATTCCTCCCAGTGGAAATAGTCAAATGATTATAATTAATCAAACAATTAAGTACTTTGTTGAACTGGGACTTAAACAGAGGAGCCAGAAAACAGCTGAAGGCAAAATAGAGCCTATGCATTTTAATCTTCTCTTTCTCCCCATGAATACTTCACAGGACAAAACACGTTTTGAAAAAACCTGCATTTTAAGCACAGTTTGTCCCATAATCTGTATCACACATTTGGCAGCCTATGTAACTTTGATAATGGAAAATACATTATTGCACACAGAATACCAAAATGTTAATTATGCTTTTCATTGGCTTCAGCTAAATCCATGTTTTGTAATGGTTTTAGGCATATGGAACTACAGCCCAGAGGCTGAAATTACAGCTTGTTTTTTGCAGGGCTTACAGATCGTAGAAAGCGTGTTGTCGATGTGTCTTCAAAATGACCTTTTGATGGGAAGAGAAAGAATGGAACTATAGATGCTTAGTGAATACATACTGCACACTCGATTATGATTACTAGAGGAACTGGTCTGAGCAAGAATATATTAGCAGATAATGTTAATTATTTAAGAAAGAACAACAGAATAAATTTGCATGTAGATGTTATGTATGGAAAGCAATGGTACTGAATCTATGCAATACAGTACCTGAAACAATCACATTTATTTTATGGACATGCAAAACTGATGAACAAGAAGGTGACTTTTTACTGCAGATGCACTTCAGGCATTAATTCATTAACAATATAAGAATGAATAATAAATACTTGAAATAAGCTGTTCTTCTCATATCTGTCTCTAATGAGGATATAATTAAAAGTAAGTTGCAAATGGGAAGTCTTGTGTGAAATAAAGTTCTTAAGTAAAATTAATATATCTTCAGTGAACTGGCAAAAATGTTTTTCTCAGAAATAATCACAGGGATTTGCAGAAGATATTTACTAATGAACTCATACGCATTAGAAACAAAAAATGCTTTTTCTCATCTGTTGAATGCTAGAAAGCAAGAAAGATAGCATAAGAAAACTTTGTGACTTGGAATATACCTGGTTTTAAAGGTAAGTTGTCTATGGCACTTGTTTCAAGATCAATGGAGTCCTAATTACTTCATGATACAGACAGGACAACACAGCTGTTAAAGGCATATACAAGAGTTTCTGTTTCTCACTCTGTGAGTCTGACTTCTGAGTGGTGAGCTTCTCAGAGGGCATTGTCTTAATGGTATCTTCAGTGCAAGATAAAAAAAAAAACCAAACTCTACAAGGTAAAAAAAAAAACCAAAACCCTAATAATTCATACATCTTCACCTTCCTTTTGATTATCTCATTCCAGACAAAAGGTATTTCTATCTGAAACCAAAGACATTTATTGAAACATAGTTTTTTCCACTGAAACCACTCTCTAGGAGTCTTAGCTGTCAATTCCCCACTCAAAGAGAAGTGGCTTGCAGGGTGAGTATATATTTTTCTTAATCCTTTGAGGAACTCAAGACTCTTTCAGCCAGTGAATTCCCAGATCTGGATACATTCCCCAGTCCTGTCCCAACCCCCTGTCAGCATGGAACCCCAAACTACACGTTCACTTCCAAGGGAAAGAAGTGTGGGCAAAAAATGAGCCATAGGAAATGAGCAGTCCGCCATGTAGTAGTCCACCATGCAGAATGACTGGAGGACTAACGTCAGAATGGGCCACTGTGACAGTCTCCAGTCATGAACATGCATGACTATGAACACAAACTCATATTTTCATCTTCTTTATGTATATAGGACTTAGTATGGCCTGCAGCATGCTTTTTGGTTAAAGTCTAACTCCTCGGTGGACAGACTATGTCTCAGAAGTCAGATAACAATGAAATTACATGAGCAGCACTGTACTCAATGTCTTCTTGTCTTCCCCGGGCCGCTAGACTTCCTGTGTTTAAGAATAAACAATATATGTTTAAGAATAAACAATGAATAATTGAATAAGCAAAGACTTTTGATCCCTTGCTTTACCACCAGTCTGCCCCTGAGGGCTGTTCCTACCTGAAACATGAGCTCCCTGCCAGTGAAGCTTGAGATGAGCATACCTAAGTAGCGGTAGGCTTGCAAGGGCTGGTGCACTGATCTGTGATCTGTGTAGGTAGATTGTGAAGCTTTGCTGGTAAAGAAAGGTGTCATACATGAGAACACAGCAGTGTGCTTGAGGATGTAGGTTTGTAATTCTAAATTTCAATCAGGATAGAAAATTTCCTGTTTCTTAATGCTTTTTCGTTTTGTGAAACCAACTTGTATTAACTATGAGAGTTTCATTTGGGATCATGGTTACTTTGCACACATATCACATATAACTAAATTATTCCCTATCTTAGTTATTAAGAGCCAACTATTGTATTATTTATTCATCATTTTAATGCATTCTCATAGGATGCCTATGAGACCAGGAAGAACTGTTAGCTTTCCTGGGCACAGAAAGACTCAAGATCGCATGTACCAGAATACTGATTTGAAATCTCTGTGAATCTAGATCCATGTGACTTCCCCCAAAGTTAAGGAAGAAAAGGCAGTGGGGGGAGCTGAGATTTCAGTCCTACTCTTCTGGACAGTCTCCTCAAGTTCCAGAACAGTGGAATTATAATACTGGTCTCTTTTTTCTTCCTTTCTCCAATTGTGAATGTGCCTTATTCACATTTTTCTTCAACATGCCCCCACTTATGCACTTTCCCTTATCCCTTCTGTTCCAGGTTGCTAGTTCTCCTCTAATGTCATAGTAGACACTGGGCTTCCATTCCCCTAAGGAGAGACATCTGTCTCAAGCAATTCTGGTGGGATACATAGGTAGAGCCCTTATAAAGGTCTGTTTTAAAAATCGAGTATTTTATCACTGTCAGCATACTTTGAAAAGATGGTTATGATTATTGCCATACAGACTTTAAATTTTTAGCCTTCTGGTTCTGGAAGAATATTTAGAAAGGCTCTCAGCTGCTCTTGTTACCAACACAGCAGTTATGAATGCTATTTAAGAAGCATTGGATATAAGAGTTGATATGTTCCTTAGTATGCAAATAAGAAATACAAACCTTCAATTATGTATAAGGATTCAGGACTGAAAGGCCTATACCTACACCTAGAATAAAACTGAGACCCACAGTCCCTTTTCTTCCAAATGTGTTATATGAACAATGATATAAAAAAAACCCCACCAAAACCAAACAGATCCTATTATTAGGATCCCACAATCTCAGGATATTTTCTGGGTATTAATTTAAGGATGCGTAGTAGTTCCTGTTCCTTTCAAAGATAATCTGCTGCATAAATGACTTAATATAACATGGGTCATCTGTTTTAACTATTATTAAGTCTCTTATTCCCTCAGTTTTGTATGGTGGCAATTCCTAAGTTTTACTATAACAAATACCTCTTGTAACTTTGGAGAATCCCAGGATACTATGCTTTGAATAGTTCATAATAGTTAATTTTTGAAATAGTGACTTTTTGCAACCGCTCCACATTTTTAGCAACTCCAAAGCTTTCATGAAAAAGGATTACAAAATCCACTATTTGTGTAAGAGTGGCATACTGACATACACACTTGGAAAATATCTCGCACTTGGAATGTAATAAATCCACTTTTTCAGATTTGTTGAACATATTAAACCATTCTTACTGTAGAAGGGAAAATAATCCTTGAATTTGGTCTTACTATAACTGGAGCATTAATGCATTGATTATTTGAAATCAGTGAGAGACAATACGCTTGACAGAATTTCTTTGTTATTTCCTTCACTTTTATTTCCTCTGTTTCAAAATCCTGTTTTCCTTTCTTCTCCACAACTTGATAAGGAGTAGGGAGTAAGGAATACAGTGGAGATTTTCATACAAACTACAGCCTGGAAAACATACAAGTAGAGGTGTTTTACAATATTGTCTTTTTCATTCCGTGAATGAAGCAAAGAAAGAATTAGTACCACTTTCAGAGAATGTAAGGGGCAAACCATGATTTCTTCCAATGACAAGGAGTATTGATAGACCTTGCTTTCTGCCAGCAGATAACTTGAGTCTTTAGTGCCTGTTAAAGATTTGTCTATCTATTCTGAAAGTACAAAGAAAGTTGCTTTTAATTCAACACATAGATTTGAAAATGAAATGATGAAACTTTTTTTGCTGTGTTCTCATTTTGATAGGTTTTCCACCTGCTGCAATACTAGCAAAACATGAAGAAAACATTATAATGTGAACATCAAATATTCAATCCAAATACTAATATCAAGTGTTGATTTTCTTCCAATTTTAATGCAGCTGGAAGCTGACAATAAAGTCCAAGCTAAGCTCTAATGTTACTGGTGTAATAAAAATTATAATTTTCTTTGCAGTAACAATTAATGGTAGATACAAAATTATTTTCAGAAACCAAACATTTGAGCCAATTTGGCTGAGGTACATTTGTACCACCTTTATGATTCCAGTAAGTCTGCGAGCCTGTAGAAGGAGGAGCAGAGTTTCAACAAAATTCACATTTTATTTTGAAAGAAAATTACATCTCATCGTGTAAATGTTCTGAACTGATAGAGTAGGTGATCTTCTCCTTGAGATAAATAACCATGGCCACTCAGTAACAACCAAAGATAAGAAGAAGGAGAAAGCAGTATTGGAAGCATATTGCAGAAAGATACTTGATGATAATGTATTTTTGTGGGCACAAAGCAAGTCTTTAACAGTAGACAGTTGTGATTGTAAATAGGTAGATATAGCTTCAATTCTAGATATGCTATACTCCTGGCTGCAGTAGAAACCTATTGTAAGACACAGTTTGACAACTTATTTTTTTGTTTGAGTTATATATGCCTGTTCTTCATTTCTTTTCTTAAAATATGGGGTACTCATGCCAATAAAAAGAGATGGATTCACTGGCAGCTATAAGAATGTGAATGACTTTCAAAGCAGTAGACAGAAAAGGAGGGAGATTTTAGGAATAAAGATAATGTGAGTTGGAATGTATTCCCTATACAACAAAAAATTTCTGGTATAGGAAAAAGAGTAAGAAGTTGCAACTAAATCTCAAACATATTCAGATGACAGTCACAAAACTGTATGTCTAAAAGTTCAGTAAAGTTTTCAGTGGAGTTGTAAACCTTCACTTTCTTCTCATAATGTTTATTCCTCCCCATGTTTCAACTTTCAAAAAGAAAAAAAAAATCCAAGTCCATCATAGAGAATGTAGAGGGAAAATTGACAAAGCCTGTATTGTAATTACCTTTTCCAGATTAATTTCATAGGCCTTGCAAAAAATGAGGAAGCATTTTCAGCCAGATCAGAACATTTACTCTGCCAAAACTTCATCCCTCTGAGCAGCTTTTGTTGCAGATTCTGGTATCACAGATTCCCTCTTTTATAGAAAGGAAATTGAAGGAAAATGGGAAGTTCATAAAGGTAGACTGATAGGGAAGACAGGAGAATTACCTAATCCTACAATATTAAATGTTTTTATTATTGCCCTCCTTGTCACAGTTTTGCCATATAGAAACTGCATTTTAAATAACAGAGAATTTAATTCTACAGAACAGAACAGTATATTGCAAAATGTCATATATTTGCGTCTCATAAGGGATTGATCTGGTGGAATAAATATTGAAACTGAAAGTCATATAACTGCTTAGTCTTTTCCATTGTTCCCTACTGTTCCTTATTGTTAGTTCATATTCAATATTTGTGTTTGAATAAAGTGCTTTTTTCACAATCCAGAATTTCTAGTGCTATGTCCCTGTTTCTGTTAGCTGTTAAATTTATGTCCAAAATTTCATCTATTATTCTGTACTGCAGACATGAACTACACTCACAACAGGCCATCTTCATTATAGCAGCCCCGGGTTGCATAACATTTTAAATAAAATTACTCTTATTTTCAATGAAGAAATAATCACATATTCAAATAAATACCATGTAGACAGCTGCTTGCTCATTGAATAGTCTCCAGAAGCAACATAGGCACGAAAAGGGCTGGATTGGTGTTGGACGGATCTCGGTAGCAGCTGTGGGGTGAAAAGAGAATGACCCATAGGTAATGCAGCTTTCTGTGAAGAACTGAAAGAGAGCACAGAAAATGCTCTCCATGCTCCATCCTTCTCCCTCTTCAAGTGCATGGTGCAGATTCTCTAACAAATGGGCATCTGTAAAAGGCATTGTCAAGGGACATTGTTACAATGGCAGCAGTCTGCTTTCTGCTTGCAGGAAGGAAACCCTGTGTGATGAGCACCTTTCTGCACATAAATTAGTACAACACTCCCGTAATCTTTGTGCTGAGTGACCATAAAGATGAACAACCAGATGAAAAATGTGCTCTAGTCAATGCAAATCTGAAGAAATTCAGTATATATCAAATGAACTATTTATTTCATTTATTTCAGTTTCATTCAAATATTGGCAACACTACAACCTTGTCTTCTGCAATAAGGCTTTGTAAATTAGTATGCTTATAAATAAAAATTGAGCATATGACATTGTCATCAACAAAATACAATGATGTAGAATGATGGGTTTTATACTAGACACCTTCTCATTATTGGTTTCTCTGTGTAATTAATTATCATATCCAGATGTATAGGGTAAGGAACCTCCCAAATCAGGTGTGAGTATAAATGCAAAATCTTCATTTTGCATCAGAAGAGTAATCTGAAGATGGCATTTTCACACAATGTTGATTATCCCCAAAACCATAAACATGCATAGTTCTTTACCACATTTTAAAACAAAGACAATGAAAGCAATCATGGCTAGTCTGAGCACTGAAGCTATAAAGGCACTGGTCAGTATTTACAAAAGGGCATGTTCAACCCATGTGACAATGTAATTGCCACCAGCAGTGATGAACAAAACCAAAATCTTATGCTTACATTAAAACCATCTAGTATTTATAAGAATAATGTTTAAATGTTTACATCAATATTTTTAGAAAGTTTAGTGTTTGCATTACTGCTTGAAATTAAACTTTGTTTCTAATAAAACTCTAATTAAAAGGTATGTTAACAGAAAACAGCAAGTGTGGTAGGCATTTCATTTATTGCAATAAACATGTTAGGAAAGCATCACTGTTATTGTTTGAAAGTAAAGCAAAATCACATACATTCCTTTGGCATTTGTAATAAGCAGTGGGAGAAGGGAAGTAGCATTGCTTTATTCTGCAACACCCAGCATACATCCCTGGTCAGTCTGAAATATCTTCTGCACTAGCTATAAGAAATTTATTCCTTCTGTGTACTGATCTCCCTTTGTTCATGTGACTCTGTTAGGGATGTCTCTTGTGCATACAGAGAGGTATGCACAAGTAAAGCCTGAAGGCTGAATTTCCTGGCTTTCAGTATCAATGAAAAAATCTAGAAATAATGCCTCAATATCTTTGCTAACCTACCTTACCAATTTCCTTATAACCAATGCTACATATAGTATGAAGTTACATAAGTAAATGTAATATTGGGTAAAATTACAAAGGAAAGTAAGAGTTTGCTTGCTGGTTCACCTGTAGCACTGTACTGCCTTTGACAGTGACCATTACAGTTGAAAAGTACATGAAGAAAATAAAAAAACACAGCAAATTATTTTCAGTCACTACAGACCTGAATTATTTTCAAAGTGGTGATTGACTGATGACAGTTTCTGCACTCTTCTGAGTAATCCAGAAATAAATCAATGAAACACCCCTGTTTTGTCTTTTTCTTCCCTCTTTTTTTTTTTTTTTTTATTTAGGCCACCATATCAAATAGTGTGTTTCAGTAAGCATGGAGGCATTTCTGTATTGGAGACATTGGTGTTCAGATGCTGATCATTCAATAGTTTATTCCAGTTCATAAAAGTGCGAGTAACAGGGAGTCTCCTCCGCAGATTTTTTCCCCATATATCGTCTGACAAAGTCTGAATGTTTTCCAGAATGGCAATATGAAACTTGGTGTCCTCAGCTTTCACAAATTTCACAAAATCTGTGGCAAACTGTCTTTGGTCTATCACGTTTAGAGTCTCACTCACAGACTTGCTGACAGTTACATGGAGGTTGGAATCTTTGAAGTAGTGTATCTGGAGGAGAAAGATCCCTGTAACTTGAGTGGTGAATGGAGTCAGGGCAAAAGTCCAGTCTGACTTCCAAAGGCTGTTCCAATGATTTGAAGGCTGGTACTGATGAGCCTCAATGCAGGCCACAAACATCTGCCTCTTCCCCAGGCTTTTTTTGAACACACAGCAGTTCCCTACAGGGAAGTGGCAGCTCATGTAGGCCTTCAAGCCCTTGTGGAGGGCCTCTCGCCACAGCTCCCCCTCATCTAGCATCACACCATGCAGCTGGGGTTTGCTGGTGACCCCACGCAGGTGGTCAAACTCAAAAGAGAATTTGTCCTGAGGGTCAAAGAAGCGGTTTCCCCCTAGGTCATTGTAGTGGGTCAGTAGCACAGTGCGCCCGTTTATTTGGACGGGGGTGAAGTTGTTCTTGTTGTGACAGGCCCCTACACGGGCAGCCTCCTGCCTCACCAGCTTGTCATCTTGGACCAGAGCAGAGAGATCTCGGACAACCTGGCCAAACTCCCCAGGAGGGGACTGGCGCAGCAGGCCACAAAGGAGAGGCACCTTCTCTGGCTCGTGCAGCTCCTGCCTCGCACACATGCTGGGGATGAGGGCTATCCAAAGGGCGGGAGACTGCAGGTGAGGGGAGGGCACGTGGGCCGCTTCGTGCTGGAGGGAAAAGGCACAAGATGGCAGCACGGGTGGGGGCGAGCGGTGGCGGGAAGGGGCCTGCGCTGGGGGCCCGCAGTTTGTGACCTCACAGTGGCACCCGGGGCAGCGCTGGTGGGGGGCCAAGCGCGGGGGCTGTGCCCTCCCGGCAGGGGCACGGGGGTGCGAGGGTAGGGGAAGGGCCCTGCCGGGAACTGGAGCAAGCTGAGGTGATGTCCTGCCGAACACTGCCAATGCCACCGCAGTGAAGAGACCAGAGCAGGCGATGCAGAGCCGCCATGGAGGAGAACAGATATCCTCCTTCTGCTCTACCTCCTCCTCCTTTTGCTGCTCTACCTCCTCCTCTTCTCACCCTGCCCTGAGACAACTGCCCCTGTGTGACCTCCCCCTGTGTGCCCCTTTCCCCCCAGGTCTGGGCCTGACCTGTGCATGGATGCAGCTGGGTGGCAGGGGAGGGGTGGAGCAGCCAGTCCAGTCTGGTCTGGCCTGGTCCAGCTGGGGCTGGTTGAGACTGGTTCAGTGGGCACAGTGCTGGGCGCCCTCACCTCATTGCTGCTTGTTGTTGGCACTCCTCTTCCCGCCATTCCCCACAGCTGCTGAATCCCCTCGGCCTCCCCACATTTCCCTCCTCTCACTGTGCCTCTTTCTTCACCCTGACCACCTCTTGTTTTCCTTCACACCCTCCCCTTCTCTTTCTCTGGCCCCTTTTGTCACCTTTGCCCTCAGAGTCTCTGGGCGCAGAGCAAAAATGTCTTCCTGCGTGCGTAAGAGCCTGCTGCATTATCAGAAATCAGAAGACAAGGATGTTCTAGATTATGAGAAAAGCAAAGTGCAAGCTTTTTAGGTTTAAAAAAATTGAACTGCTTCCCCTCTTCCCCCTATTAAAAGGCAATGGCATGGGCCAGAAGTTTCCTTAACCTGATCTCTCGTACGTGGTTTTTGTCCATCATTCAGAATGAGTTCAGGACTGGGAAGATTGATTTAGACAGCACAATGAAGCTGCTTGAAAAACTGCAAATGCCTTTTGATTTCGCACACGTAAAACATGTTTTCAAGGTGAGGAATATGTATGTTAAGCAATTAAATACATTTAGAAGTCCAGTTACAGAAGTGCCTTATATTTGCTGACTTTTTAAAATTTTTGAGAAGTGAACGTCATGCTAATAGGGTCTGCTAAATCAGCAATTTATTTGCCTTGTTCAGGTCTTTTGTTTCTGTTTAAAATAGATGACTGAGTGGTTGCATTACCATCATCTCTTCACCAAACCAAAATAGTGTAGGGTAATGGAAAATATGTAGGTCTTGATTCCCAAATTTTTTTTCTAACAAGGCCTAACTTGGGAAAAATTAAAGTATTCTGGTTTCATCCCATGCAGTTGCTTCTGTGATCAAGCTAATGTGCCCAGACATACCTGTTTGATGCTGGGCACAGCCATTACAGTGACTTCCTAAAAATCTTTTTGCCAGGAGGACAATATGGAGTTGTCTGATCTGCTTAGGCTTCAGGTCAACATAGATTCAGCACACTTGTTCATTCAATTTTCCGCTACACCTCTCGTTTGAAGTATTTAAGACGTGTGCCTGAATGGATATGAATTGCACTATAACCCCTGGGGAAGGATGTGGCCTTGAGATATGGCAACATTTAAGAGATTTCTATGAAGGTTACATGATGCAGCTAGAAATTGAACTTACTAATAAGTGAATTTAATGTAGGTAAGCAAACTACCATCAAGTGGCTGCAGTCCCAGTGAGCAAATACTGCAAAACTGAGTGCCTTTGGACATATTGGGATTTCATGTTCTTCAGGTCCCCTCTAGTAATTACTCAAAAGATGTATGATTTTTCCTTTTAGCTCATTTTTTTTTACAAAAAATAGTTGTTCGGTAAAGCTGTTTTCCTAAGGGAATGAAGCCAAGTGGCTACATATATATATATATGTATATGATTTCTTTGAGAATTTTGTAACCAGCTGGCTGATTCTGTCCAGATTCAATGGAGGAGAATTAACTATGGCAAGTCAGAAACTTTTAGGCCATGTCATGCTGACAGGCAGGCAGGCAGGCAGGCAGAGGGAAGGCATTAGGATTTCCTCTGTCTTGTTCCTCTCTCATTGTTCTCTGCCTTATCAAGCCAAGGTAAAACCGGCAGCATGAACTCAACCCATGTTAAAGAGGCTGCCTGTGGTTTTTGAACTTGCACTGCGTTGAGAGAATTGCCAACCTTGAGAATCTCATGAGAACTTGAAACTATTTCTCATTGTTTCCTGTATTTTCCACCTACCTTTCTTTCTGACAGAAATTTGAGAGAGATGATCAGTTGTCGGAAGAGAAGAGAATAATTATTTGAGGAAGTGACCTGCATAGAACAAGTCTGATCTAGTTGTATTTAACAATATAATATACTCAACAGTCTGATCTAGTTATTTGTAGCAGGCTGTTAGATATTCTTTGCTATTTGAGAGAGATTTGAGTCTTTTCAATAGTTTTGGGGCTCAAATTGTTCATCATTATAATAGTGCATAAAAATGCAAAGCAGCCCGGAAGGAAATCTTCCTGGCATCATTGTAAGTAACTATACATCAACAGTTAACCGAATGGTTATATATGACAAAATCAATTTTATAGAAAACATAGTTTTTAAAGAATAATCTGCTTTTTTCTTGTCTATTCTCTTTGAATTTATTTTATTGTAATGCTCCTTTGAGTAATATCAGAATTATGAACATTAAGATTTTTAAGGAATAATACATTCTCGTGTAATTCCTCTGAAGACTAAGTCTTTGTCAAGATTCTTCTTTTCTGAATAGCAAAGATTGATATGCATTAATAAAAATCACAATAATAAAAATCTACTAACAAAAATTTTACAACAATCTTTTTTTTTTTATATCGACATGATTTTCATAACTTTAATTTGAGAAGTTCTCCTGTGTAGTGTTATCGCCTGTATTTCATCAAGAGGCAACTGAGATGATAGATAGAAAAATTATTTTTTTTGCCCAGCTTCACTTTGTGCCAATACCTAAGTGAACGACTCCCGAATCCTGATAGATTGTTTAATTCCAAAATAACTTGGTATTTTCTTTTTCTATTTATCACTTATGAGTAAATTTGCAGTTTTCTTAAAGATGTTAAAGATTGGATTGAGGATGTCAACCTTAGATGTGGGATGTCTCAAGCAGTAATGAAATACATATTATTAGCATTTGCACTGAATTACTTTCTTGCTGGTGATTTTTGTTAAAAATGATCATTACAATTTTCTTGCACAAACTCAAAGGAAATATACTTAAGTACTGATTTGTAAAATTTTTGGCTAGAACTCCTCATGAAATTTACTTTTGTACTTGTTTTGGTTATCTAATGTATTTTTACTTTTGTTGTTGTGCTTAGTCAGACATCTCTTAGTAGGAAATGTACTCCATAGGAAGAAGCTTGTAATGTACCATTAGGCTTTTAGTTTTTATGGTGTCAAACTAATCTAATTTAGAAGTAACCAAAAGTATTTATCAAAGAGCAGCCAAAGCTCAAGTAAGCCATTTTATGTTTCTGGACACTTTTGGGGAAGCTTTAATAACCACAGTAGGTGCCATGTTATTAGATGCTGAAATTTAACCTCTTTTGTAGTCTCAGTTTAAGGAGCCAACAATTATGAATTTCGGTCAGCTTACAGTGATAACCAATGAGGCAATGAATTGCCATTTATTTATTATTTTTGTGAGTAATTTTGTCAGTAAATTTCCAAAGTTTCTCTTAATTTGGTAACTTTTAAGAATAATACAAGCTAAACTGTTAGAATCATCTATATTTCATAAGCACAATTACATATTTCGTGTAGAAACTTTTAAAGGATAAATAAAATTGTTAAGCCTGAGAAAAATGTAAATGACAGAAATGGTAAAAAAAGTGTTATTCTACTCAAATTCTTTTGCCCTTCTGATTTTTCTAGTGGCTTTTATACTGAAACACTGAAATTTAATTAATGTGTTAACATTTTGTAAGCTCTATGAAAACAAGCTTACAGTTTAAGAATTCTGAAAGTGTGAATAATTAATCTGAGTTAAACATTCTGGCTTGTTAAGAATAGAACACGATGTCATAGGTTATTATAAAGTATCTTGTCTCCAAACTTTAATAGTGTTTCTTATTTGATATATTGAAAGTCTTGGATTTGGTCATCCTTATTTCATTTTTTAGATTACTCTTTGCTGTATGTTGTATGTAGATTTAACTTACGGTATTTACAACATGGTTTAAATCACTGTTGGAGAGGTATTATATTAAATGTATTTCCCACTTGATAATGTTTATGCTGCAGATTTATTTTACTGCATAACATTTTAGAGGTTTTATAGAATGTGTTTTAATATTGGATATGTGTTATATAGAAATTTATTGTAATTACTTAGATGCTAATTATGTCATATGATACATTTTAATCTGTATAAAATATTTTTAACACAGAAAGTCAAATCTAAAAGTTACATATAGAAGAAGAAAAATGTAATTTGATAATACATTGCAGTCACTGTTGTCTGAGGTTTTCTCTGTCGTTCTCGCTCTTATGATCTGTTATAATAGAGTGTTTTGTGTCTATCTTTGTATCATTGCATATCTTTGTATTGACTGTTTTGATTTTTTTTTTTCAGAAAACAGTTGACAAACGGAAGGTACATACAATTAACATAGAAGACTTCAGGGCAATTTATCGAACTATTGTACACAGAGCTGAATTTCATGAACTTTTCCGTACTTACTCTCCAAACTGCAAAATTCTAGCTGACACCGAGCTCATTGAATTTCTCAGAACAGAACAATATGAAACTGAAGCTTGTGAAATGACTGCCTTAGAAATTATTTTGAAGTACGAACCCATTGAAGAAGGTATGCATAGTTTAAGTGTTTGATTTCTAGCTCTTATTTCTTGTGCTTCTCTCAGTGACTGTTTATATTTTTGAATACTCATCTGACTATGCAAATTGAACATTTTAAAGAAAACTAATGTAAGCGATTATAATTATATATGTTGTATAATATCTTTTGTAAGCACTTGTACAAAATGTTGATTTTTTAAAATTCGGATCTTTAAACACTGTGAATGTAATAATACAAGAAACTATTAATAAAGCACAATAAATTTACACAGCATATTGCTCAGTGATATCATATTACATTACTTACCAGATCCATCATTCTTACTCCTTGTTGCAACAGACTGGTCCAAAACCTACATGTAGATTGCTTCAAACAAAATACGATTTTTGTACAGTGGATGAGCTAATATAAGCTGCACTAAATCTTTTTAATGCCCACTGAAATATGTGAATTATTAGGAAGCCAGACTGATTTTTTTTGCTTAGCTAAGTGTTCAAAAATTATTTTGCTTAATTAATCAGAGGAATATAGATATTGGATTACAAAGATACAAAACCAGAAATTATGTTTTGTTAACAACTGGTCTTTTCAGCACAGGATATTTCTTAGAGGAAATCAATGATAATTAAATCAGTAATGATGGATGATTTTTTTTTTTTTAATATATTTTCAGTATTAAAATCTGAAGACTGAGGACAGCATTTTTGAAGAGTAGAAAATGTCAGAATTTAATGTTATGTAATTTAGTTTGGTTTAACTCCTCACTACTGTGATCCACAATCACAATAAAGAGAAAAGAAGTTTAGTTAAACCCATTGCATTTCAAAGCATATTTTACAACAAAGGTTGTTCTAATCCTACTCGGTGGGTCATGTTAATTGTTACAGCATTGTTGATATAGTAGAGCTTTTTGCTTAAAGTTTGTCTTACAAATGGAAAGAATACATGCTACTAGAGTTTGGTATAGCACTTCCATTTTGTACTATTTAAACCTACAATTTGTTTTAATAGAATGCTCTCCATGAATCATACCTTTTGCACTTGCTATGTCTATATTTAAGTGTCATATGACAGAAAGTTTAAACGTAGAAGTAATCTAATAACAGAGATTTCACAGAAGAAAACAACTTCTAAGGATGTATCTACTGAGAAGGTTACATCTCTTTTTCTTTACTGAGAAAGACTGAAACTTTAAACAGTTAAGGCAAACTCTGGTTTGCCCTCAGTTGGATATGATTGGTAATGATATCAGGGATGCATTGAAGCAGTCCTGCAAATGTAGTGGATCCTGAGCATCTTCAGCAGGCATGGAGTCTAGTTATTAATCTGTCCCATCATGTGTCTACTGGTGTCATTATCCATGTTATTGGGGTTAAGGCTATAATTAATTATTTATTCTCTCCCAACCTGAAATGCCATTTCCATTATGTTCTCTGATCAGCTTCTAAGAGTAGGACTTTAAACATAGACTTCTACTATCACAGAATCATGGAACTGTTCAGATGGAAAGGGACCTCAAGAGGGCAGCTACTCCAGCCTTCTGCTCAAAGCAAGGTTAACCCTGAATTCAGAAGAGGTTTCTCAGGGCTTTTTTTTTCAGTCAAAACTTGAAAACCCCTGGGGACAGAGATCCACAGCCTCCTTCATGTGCCCAGAGATGTCTTCCAAGAGTTCTTGCACCGTGATTTTCCCAGGGATGAAAGTGAGCCTGGCCAACCTGCAGTTCCCTGAATTGGATCATAGAATCACAGAATCATAGAATCATAGAATAGTTTGGGTCGGAAGGGACCTTTAAAGGTCATCTAGTCCAACCCCCCTCCAATGAGCAGGGGCATCTTTAACTAGATCAGGTTGCTCAGAGACCCGTCCAACCTGACCTTGACTGTTTCCAGGAATGGGGCATCTACCACCTCTCTGGGCAACCTGTTCCAGTGTTTCACCACACTCATCGTAAAAAATTTCTTCCTTATATCTAGTCCAAATCTACCTTCTTATTTTAAAACCATTACCCCTTGTCCTGTCACTACAGGCCCTGCTAAAAAGTTTGTCCCCATCTTTCTTATAAGTCCCCTTTAAGTACTGAAAGGCTGCAATAAGTTCTGCCCAGAGCCTTCTCTTCTCCAGGCTGAACAACCCCAACTCTCTCAGCCTTTCCTCATAGGAGAAGTGTTCCATCCCTCTGATAATTGTTGTGGCCCTCCTCTGGACCTGCCTCAACAGGTCCATGTCTTTCCTGTACTGAGGACTTGAGCATTGGATGCAGTACTCCGGGTGGGGTCTCACCATAGCAGAGTAGAGAGGCAGAATCCCCTCCCTCGACCTGCTGGCCACACTTTGTTTTATGCAGCTCAGGATACGGTTGGCTTTCTGGGCTGCAAGCGCACAAAGTCCTTGCCCTTTTCAAAAATGAGTGCAACATTTGTTCTTCTCCAGTCATGGGGGTCTCCCCTGATCTCTATGGCCTTTCAAAGATGATAGAGAATGGCTTTGCAGTGATATCAGCCAACAGTCTTAACACTCTCAAATGCACCTTATTGGTCCCATGGCCTTTTATGTGTTGAATTCTCTCCAGTAATCTATTTTATCTTAACTCCTGTCTGCTGGTAGTTTCTTTTCTCCTTGGACCCTGTCTGCAGGCACAAAGCGTACACCTTGTTGATGAAGACTGATAAAAAGACAGCACTGAGTACTTTAGCATTATCTGTGTTTGCTGTCACTAAACCACCTGCCCTATTCAAACAGCAGGCCCACTTACTCCGTTTTAAAAACATAGCCAATGAAGCAGTAAAAGTGCTCCATGTTGCCACTGATGTCCCTTGCCAATTTCAATTCTGGTTGAGCTTTGGCTTTCTGAACACCATTTCATCATGCCTGAGTAGTGTTTCTATATTCCTCCCTTCCAGCCTGCCCAAACTTTGACTTGCAGTTTTATAGTTTCCTTTTTATGCTATTTCACTTTTACTCTGTCTCGGTGAATCCATGACATTTTTCTTGTTGCAGTAGAAGGAAGCTATCTAAGCAGCTAGCACTGGTAATTCAGCCTGGTATCTGGAGCTCAAGCTGCGTTCTTCCAGATGTCAGTAATATTTTGCAGACAAAATATTTTTCTACCCAATGAGTTCTTCTTCCTATTGAGTCAGGCATACCTGTAGAACTCGTAATTTCTTATTTGTTTAGCTACCATGGAAAGGTCTGTGTGTGGTTGCCACTGTTTTTTTAAGGAAAAGGTCCAGTTATATTTTGATGAGTGTTTAAAGTCACCAAAATAATATTCTGAAACCATTACGCAAAAACCTCACACATTTATTACTTTAAAAGCCTTGTCTTATTTTTTATATTTTTTTTTGTTTGTTTCTGTGTTTTAATTTCTTTCTTTTCATGGTGCTCTCCTTTATCTGCTCTCTTCTCTGTCATTTATGTATCTTTTTCCCTTGTCCTTCAATGTATTGTGTTCTTCAACTCTCTGTTCGTCATTACAAACCATTTTTAACTTTATTTTTCTTAGGATTCTTATCTGCCATTTTGCTTGTCTGCTCATTATACTGTCTTCTCTCACTTGAGTCATTTAGTGATAATGCACACTCCCTCCCCCTCAAACCTGAAGACTTATATGTCCCCTTGCAGAAGAAGCACTGTGTAAGAAAGATCTTATAGGTGCCGGATCACCCTTTCTGAACCATGAGAACTCTGAGATGAGTGGAGGGTTGTTAAAGCTGTAATATGCACATCCTTCAGCTATTGAAGGCTGCTTCAAGTTGGGGTGTTACATTTCCACTGTGTTTCACTGGATATAACTTGAGGCGAAATTTGCAACTAAGCTAATAAAAGGAAATCAGAGCTAACTGAATTTTATTACAAGCTGTTACTTTGTTCAGTGGAAGATGAATCTTGGATGTTTAACTTTGTTAGTTTCCTTTGGTTCCCCGTCCTTGATAATGGATGGAATTGATAACTGGTTAAGAAAAATAAACCCAAGAAGGAGAAAATCTTCCTTTTGGGATAATAACCCTGGAATATCTATGTTGATCATTCCCACTGTGGTGGAAAGAAGAAACTGGATCGCTTTCAACGAGAAACAGAAGACATTTGGTATTTCATTAAGAGTCACTCACTGTTCAATAATAGCTAAAAAACCTTTGATTCCTTATGCCTTTGCTTTCTGAGTTTGCCTTTTAAATTAGAACATATTTTATTGAATATATTCTACTTTTTCTGAGAACAAATGTGTTTCCTAATTAGTTATATAATAAGTTACCAGTTTAAAAGGTTCCTTTTTTTTGAGTTATCTATTTTTGGGGAAAAGTTAATAGCTATAAAGCGGTTAAACAATGAAGAATCTTTAGTCAGTTAGAAAACACATTTGTAAATATCAACTGAAGCTTCTATATTTTTAATTTAATGTCTGGTTTAAATTTCAGATGCTGAGCCAAATTCTTTTTTGTTTCTTCATCTGTGATAAAATTGTTTGTCTTGTAATTGGAAATAATCTTACTGAATGAAATAATAGCTGTATTGTTCATGCTCCTTTGAGTGAACTAATACTCCCACTCAAACATATTTATTGGAAAGTTCCAGATATGATTGACATGATAGTTGATTCATATGGTGTTCTGATGATAGACCATTTTGTGTAACTGTCATTCTGAATTTGGTATAGAATATTCTTCATCAGGATGATCTGTTGGACTCATCTGCCATCCTTGTCCTGTGTATTGCAGAAAGGGAAAAGGGCAGAATTTGACACTTGATTGACTGGTTTGCTAATAGTAACAACCATTATCTGATAAACCTGATAGCACTAGTATGTCAAGATTAAGATGAAAACAATGACTAGATTTTATATACAATGTTGATAAGTCCATCTATAACATTTAGTGCATCCCTAACTTTTGTGTACAGAAAGACACCTCAATGCTATTGAGACAGATAACTCTGAATTAACTCTCTGAGGGAGCTGTAGTTAGTTCAGGAGCGGTATGGAATACATTACTCTTCCATTTTTATTGTACAATTTAAATTTCTAATGGCAAAATGCTGCAGTAACAGATTTTGTGTGTGTGTGTACTAAAGCTTGCATTTTTGGCTGAAGGAACCATTTTATGGAATTGATTGTAAAAGTGGTGAATATGTGATTCATACCTGACAGTTTTGTCCCACTAATATCCAAATGTCAGTTTTGTTCTACACAAACATTTGATTATCTCTCAATTTTATTATTAATTTCAAATAGAAGTCTTGAGTCATTAAATGAGATTAAAGAAAACATTTTATGCCAACCAAATGCACTTTATTTTTTAAGCTTGGTATATATCTCTTTTTAAAAAAAATTATTGTTCATTATTCAGTATTTGCATGGATAGGATTAGAGGCACAGTGAGGATAAGAATGTACATCCCACTATTATTTACAGTGTAGTGCCATTCAACGACTCTGCTCCTGTATCTTCCTGCTAGGCAGTACAAAAACAGGTCAAAAATAGAATCCTGTTTTGAAAAACTTACTTACTTTGTAAATAACAATATAAGGTTGGTGCATCTGTCAGATAAAGAATTTGAGTAATCCAGAATCTATTTGTGAATCAAAAAAAAATTCATCAATTAATTCCTAGGATATGTGTTCTTTTAAACTTTTGTGTGTGTGCATGTGTGTGTGAGAGAGAAAGCAAGAGGGAGCACATGCATTTGCAGGAGAGAAATTTAGATCCCATTGGCCAATGTAAACCAAGTTTAACAGACTAGTGACCTCAGTCAAATTCCTACAGATTTCATAAAAAAATCATGTGAAACAAGAAAGATGACTTAAAAATCTCAACTAAGACAATGGCTGAAGCTGGATTTATGAGACAGAAAAATTCAGATGTGTGAAAGAGCGTGTAAATACCCAGTTTTAGGAAAAGCTTTCACCAGAAGAAGACAATCACTTATGAGATACAAGCCCTTAGAAAACTAAACTGCAGGTCAGACAGCTACTTTATTCCTGTATGCACCAGTATTAGTTACAAGTGTGTGTCTGGTGGAAAATAGACTCCCTAGAATGTAAACTCAGAGTAGAAAAGGAATAACTGTATTTTACTTTAGACAGGGAAATATTTCTGTCTTTATTGTTCACTTAGAATATAAATATTTTAGCCTGACATTATGTAGCCAAATTTCATAGTATGCAATCCCATCTGATAGTGTTTCTGCCTTGAGGCTGTTACTATTTGATACTTTTAACAATTATTGAAAGCTTCCTTCTTCCAATATAGCAAACACCTTTGTCTCTGATTGATTGCAAGTATTTCTCATGAGTTCACCCCTAAAATTCCCAGCATACATATTTGTACCCATTTCAATATCTCTGTTGGCCAATTAACATAAACATTTAATTACTAATTTGGCTATTAGGAAACAAAGAACACAAACTTTTAAACACAGGGAAAACACCTTTCTCCCCATTTCCCAGGCTCAACATCCGTTCAGGCTCCTCTCCTCCCCACTTCCTAGTCTCCACTTCAGTCCAGACACCTCTCCTCCTGCCTTGTCATTGCCGCAGGTTGTACTCAGTCCCTTCAGTGAGGAAACAGGCATTGCAGGAGGCTGTAGTCCAGGCACAGTGATTTCTTTCTGCCACTCCACCTTTCTCACACTTCTTTGCTCCTGCTTCCTTCTTACTTGATCATCTGCTTCAGCGTGGATCCTCCACAGGCCTCAGTCCCTTCAGGGCAGCAAGCATCTTGTGAAAGCTTTAATTTTTTCTTTCCATAAACAAAGAAAAATACTTTCAAATAAGTTCCAAGATAAATAACAAAACAGAATGTAATAAACTCTAAAAAGCATAGGCATAAAATGTAATCCAAGTCTTTCAAATACTCTGGTTATATCCATAATTACTCACTGATATGGCAGTATTTGTATATATGGCAGAGCTGGAATTTACCTTAATTGGAGGAATGGGGAAAAACATTTTTTTTCTAATTATGTTTGGAAAAAAAGAATATTATTAATAAATTGTATCCAAAAGAGGAGGGCAAGAAAAAAGCATTGAACTTTGTAAACAGGAAGAAGCTACAAGAAGACAGAAATCTTTTCTTGCTTTCTCTTTTTCTTTCTACACCAAATGGGCGTATGTGCACACTAACTATTGCTAAAGAATACTAATGGAGAAAGAGACTGAGGTTCCTCTAGGGAAGAAATGTGAGGTCTTGATGATGAAAGTACCTTTTCACTGTGGAATAGTTATGGACATGAATTCCCATTTCTTTTAATGTAGAAGCAGAAAATGTCTGTAAATGGTCAGAAAATAGTATGACTGTGCTATTCCTCAGAACTTAAAAAACACCCTCTTCCATTTCTAACTAGTTTTGGTATCTTCATCAGACAAAGATAGGAGAGAGTTCTAAAGAAACCCAATAGGTTTCCTCCACTGGTAAGAGAAGGGTGAGCGAATAGTAGCAATAATAAAAATGTAACCCTACCTTTATCTTAAAGTCTAAAAACTATAATATCTTCTACCAAACATCAGGTCTCTGAAAATTTATTTTAGCAGATGGTATGCCATTTATGTTCACGTGATGCTCTTTTGCATATCTCAGTTCACAGAACTGCATATGCTGCCAGAGCTGTTAGTGCAAAGGCAATCTCTTCCTGCTTACAGATATGTCTTATAATTTTACAGACTTGCTTGGAGTTTTGGTAGTTCTCCAGAAACATGATGGTGACTTCAGTTGTGTGCAACTACAAGGACAGCAACCACAGATCCCCGAGAAAAAAACTTATAAGCCAATGTAATGCAAGGGCCTGTAATAAACTGTAATAAAAAGTTACTGGCCCAACTTGTAATTACACAGAGAAATATATAGGGCATGAAAAATAAATTAATCAGAAATGAAAACCAGATACTATTAATGAAAAGCCTTCTCTTTGAAGGAATTAGGTCTACAATTCATGTAATTCATTATAGATAAAGCGTACAGGATGAATGTATTCTGTTTTGAGCAACATGTAAAAAAATTCAGAACATTTTTTAAAGACCCAGAAAGTAGAAACTTAATCATGTTGCTACAAGTATAAAACAATGTAACATGTGCATATGGATAAATCAAAAAAATCAAGATACTAAATATGATACAACTGTCAAGAGTCGTCAGGGTAGCAATAAGTCATTCTGCAAATATGTTAGTTAAAAGAAAGACCAAGGAAATTCTTGATCCACTACCTAAGTACAATCAGGTGGCTAATATTAGACCAGAGTTAGATGGCAGTCAAAAATACGGAACAAACCAGGGTAGAACGTGCTTAAATGACTTAATCAGATCAATGAAACAGGTTGATAAATCCATAAGTTCCTAGAAAATTGACTGTAAGAAGCTTGGCTAATACAGGTTACCTTTGAAAACACATGGAGAATGGATGATGAATTGAAAGCCTGGGGAAGATCAAATGTAATATCTATTTTAGAAAGGGAACATCCCAGTAACTAGACACCAGTCATTCACCAGAAAAAACTGGAACAAATAATGAATATGTAATCACCTGTAAGATAGCAAGGATGAGTAAGAGTTCTATGAAGAAATAAAATCCAGTTTTCTTCTATGAGAGAGTAATAGCACTGGTGGATAGAAGAAAAATCATACTTTTTAGCACTGTCTTGCATTCTAAAAAACAAGTTGAGGAAGAAGGCAAAATAACTACATGGTATATAAGCAACTCATTAGAAAATTACTCTGAGAAGTTAGTCATCAATGACTTAGAGTCAAAAAGAAAGAGTACATCAGTCTACAGTTTCACTGAGCATTGTGTTGGCATCCAGATTTTAATTATGTCATTGATAAGCTGGATGATGGAATCAAAATTAATTTTATTAAATTTAGATTTAATGCCAGAACTTCAAGTATAAAAGGGAACAAGATTAGAAGTCAAAGTGACCTTGGCAAATTGATGATATAGAAAAGAAGGAGGGAGTTCAATAAGGAGAAGCACTACGTTCCACTTAGGGCATCAAATATAAAGAAGGAAGTTCACCAGATGGAAAGAGTTGTAGAAAAACAATGAAAATTATCAGAAGTCTAAGAAAACCTAACCTAAACAGAAAGATGCAGTGAATTGAACTTGTTTCTTCTGGAAAGCAGTAGAATGAGGGGAAGTGTAATAGCAGTCTTCATATGTGTACAAGACTGTGAAAGAAAAGGAGAGGAATAGTACAAAAGAGAACAAATATTTTGGACAGCAAAGAATTTTAAGGGTAAACATTACGGAAAACTTTCTAACAATAAGGTTACCTGTTGCTGAAACGGGACTACTAGGATATCTGTGGATTCTTCATCAACGGAAATCTTTAATAACTTCAACAGCCTTTTGTTAGGAGTAACATTTGGATGGTTAAGGACAACAGTGTATGTATGTATGTATGATCTCTGGAGGGTCTTCATCCTTATTTTCCATTTCTGTTTAGTATTTTAAAACATTGTGAAGTTTTCTAGTTCAAAAAACTGTATAAATTAGAAAGAATTATTTTCTTTGTGTTACTGTCATTAGAATGATTTTAATAAATCCTTATTTAGATATAAAACTTTCAGTCTGTACACATACTGAAGACTGATGATTGCAACTCTAACCTATAAATCGTGATTCTTATAGCTGTATTGTGAATTAACAGGTCAGATAATTGTTTTAGGCTTGTTTTTTTTTTTCTTTTTTGCCAAAAGTTTTTGTACATTGACTTCTTTAAGTTATCATTAACAGAAAGTAATCTTGGATTACTTACTGCTTAATTATCACTAGCCAACTATGATGACAAAAGTAAGGTTATTTTGCAGCCAGAACTGGGCGAAATCCCTGACTAATTCAAACTAGGTTATGTTTTGAAGCAAAGCTGACTTCTGAGATTATGTCATGTGCAAAATTATTACATTTGAAGCATGACATTGGAGCAGCAGTTGGCAGTATAATGGTTCTGTTTGTCATTAAATCAGTTAAAAACAAACCGAATAGGATGACTATCACTGGTATCGAGGCAATTAGCACCTTTTGTTATAGATGAAGCAATATAATAAGCTTGATTTGCAATTCATCTTTGTGGGCAGTGATTTATTTTGTTGAGATGTTATTTTTATTTCAAATACTTCTAATTTAAACATTATTTAATCACTATTTATTTGGAATTTTCCACCACTGAGGAAGATATTTGGTGCTAGGAACTGTAGTTTCTGCAAGATTATTTTGACAGTCTCCGATTGACATTTTGGAGAACAATTCGTGTCCTTTCTACAGAGAAATATGCCTTGACTGGCATATTACTTTCCATAACTGAACAACAACAAATATTTTCCTTTGTATTTAATTAGGACTACTGCAAACTCTTCTTACTGGTGTCCATAGAAGAATAAAAATGTCTCATAATTTTGAACCACAGCAATTCATCTCCAGAATTGCACACATCTGATGTTTGTGTTTATATTGTTTGTTATGAATTTTAAAATTGCAGGAAAGTGTTATGCTGTATAACCTTTAGCAATGTTCGGAAATGGCTATTAAAAATTATGGAAATACACAGATATAAGCATCAGTTTAGCTTCACACCAGAAATTTTTTGCTTTCTTTTTTGTTTAGTGAGGAAAAGAAGGCAGATGTCATTTGAAGGATTTATAAGGTACATGAGCTCCGAAGACTGTTCAATATTTAAAAAAGATCACAGGACCATCTACCAAGATATGAACCACCCATTATGTGACTATTTTATTTCATCTTCTCACAACACCTACTTGATATCTGACCAACTAATAGGACCCAGTCATTTATGGGGATATACCAGGTATTTAGATACTGTTTTTTAATATTTTAAACATTCTTTGGCTTTTTTAAATTAATACTAAGTCACATATAATGCTGCTTGGCAATAAGGAACAAAACCATCACAGATACAAGTAGAAAATGTGAGAGTGGTATTTTATTTTGTGTATACACTTTTCAATACATTTGCCAAATCATCTGTTCATATCAACAATCTATTGTTTCACTTACATCTCAAAAAATCTACCTTGCAGCAAATGAAATCTATAGTATGCTGCACAGTGTATGATTAAATTAGTTTTTAATCTCAACATGCCATGCTAAAATAAATAACTCCTTGAAATGTAAAATTCCTGGGCAAACTCTAATCTGATCAATATACAGGACGTAAGGGCACAGTGTGGTGGAGTACATCAAGGATATCTCTGATCAGTGTATGTTGCAGTGTATGGCAGTTTAGAAACAACAACAAAAGTGGGCACTGCAGTAGCCAGGAGGGAGAAGAAAGTTTGTCATTGAATGTGCAGCCTATGACTCCAAGAGGAGGAAACCAGGATGCCTTATTGCCGAGATGCATTTAGAAAAAATGATCAGGGAAGGAGAAAATGGATTACGTTATAAAGGCAATACAGAGGGGGACAGAAAGTATGAAGAATTTGGAAGACAGGCGTCCAGCATTCTTATTACTTTGTACTACTTTAGTGAAGTGAAAGCAGTTGGAACCATCATCTATCTGAACTTTTTTGTTTTGGTTGTTCTCTGGATGTTCTATAATGGCTTGCAATCCTCAGAAACACTAGTGAATTTATTTCTAACAGTATTTAAAATCATACGACATTAATACTGCATTGCTTAAAGTAACTGCAAAGGGGGTATAAACACCCTTCTCTTCCTCTTTGTCTATTATTTGTGTAAGGAAAATGTAAAATGAAAAAGCTAGAAGCATCTTTGAAATATCGTTAGCATGTAAAGGGCAGCATGTGAAAGACAGATTGGTAATTAGGTAAAATAGTCTACAAGAAATGTTTAAATTACTAACAAGGCAAATATTAGAAACCTAAGATCTTTAAGGGGTGCCATTAACATATTAAAAATTAAAACAGAATAAATTTAAGGCATCTGAGAAACTTTAGCACTCCCTCTTAGAAATAAGGTGGGGGGAGACCAAGCACAACCTAATTCTGTAAGTGAAATGCTGTTATTTTTAAGTATAATGATTCTCAAACTTGCAGACAAATCCTGGAACAGTAATAAAAAAGGCCCTTTCAAACATTTCTTCTTCTATTTTAAGAAACAATTTGCCATCATTCCAAAATTCTTTTATTTAAATCTTTGACCCTCATTTTTAGTCTCTTAATGAAGGTTATTCAGCTGATCCATGTTACTCCTTAATACTCTAGTAAAGTTTATGACCTAACATGCCTGAGATAAACAACAGAAAATATAGCTCTGCCTCATATCTGTATAATTCTATAGGATTTATTTTCTTTTGTGGTGAAAAAGTAGGGGTTTCTTGTAGTTATTCAATGTGCTTGTAATCAGAAATACAGTGACTTGTATAAGAAAGCGTGGTATCTTTCTTTTGACTGTAAAATTGTTTCTCTTGTTCTTTTGAAGTGCTCTCTTAAAAGGATGTCGTTGCCTGGAAATTGACTGCTGGGATGGCTCAAACAATGAACCTGTTGTGTATCATGGTCACACTTTAACGAGCAAAATTCCATTTCGTTCTGTAATTCAAGTGATAGACAAGTATGCATTTGTGGTATGTATACATATATGTGTTGGTTAAAATGTGATGGTGGCTTTAACAAAGCCCATGGACATGGTTGTTGCCAGTGATTCTCCAGGGTACCAAAAATATGAAACAGAGACAGTGCTTGTACCAGTGGGCACTGTTGAAATAAATTATGGGAAAATCGTGCTATCTGTTCTTAATATTTTTTTTTATATATTTAAGGAACGGTAAACATATTTTGCCAATAATGATTGTAAACCAAACCTAGTGCAAGGAATTCAGAAGATCTTACTGAGTTTTATAGGTGGAATTCTCACCCGTGGTCATTTAAACAAGGACTGAATATAAAGTGAAAACTACTTCAGAATCAGTCTGATGTTTTACTCCTTCTTTATACCTTTGCATTTTTTTCCTTCACTTATTATTCTGTTGCTATCAGTCTGTTTTATATCTTATGCTTGAATTTACGAAATAGAGAAAAGTGTTAGATTATAGCTGAGTTTGACACTGTGTTTTCCATTTCCTCTCTTTTTATTTTGAATTCAAGGCCTGGTAAAAGTTACCATCTACTGCTGTCTTTTTGTCAGATGACTCGTTAGGGCAATGTCCCTTCTGCCTATCTCTGGCAAAGCAGCAAAAACTGGAGAGCTGTTGGCAGTGTCTCAGTCTTTTGTATAGGTTTCTGGCAAAACTCCTGCTCAAATGAAGTCCTGAATGACTATTAAGATAACTCTTGTATTCAGACCAGCATTATGTGTGTGAATATATACACCTATGATCATATATTTATATGGATTTTTATGCATATATTTTTATAGCCTACTCAGAGTGAAGCAAAGCTATGTTTTTTTCTGTTCTGATTTCTGTATAAATTTTAATAAGTTTCTGATTTTAAAAGATAGTGAAAATAAAAATACAATTTTATTTCACTGTTCTTCACAACACATTAGAGATAACTCACCTGTTTTTGCTAATACACAGCATATTGTACATAACTATAATACAAACTTCATTTAACAGGCACAAGTTACAATAAGATGATAAAATCACAACAGTAGATAATGGTTCATACCAGCTGTCTACCCAGGTTAAAGTGTGCTTCTATTAGTGGTCAATGGGAAATGCTGAGGGGAAAAGTATAAAAAACAGGGTAAACATAAAATGGTACTTCCATTAGAAATTGACAGTTTAGGTCCTGTCCAAGCAAAGATTTTATTCAGAGTATTTGTTTTTAGTAGCCACCAGTATTAGTGGCAACTTATGAGATTTATTTACACAGTCTAAATAGACATGTCTCATTTGAGGTATTCTCTAATTTTTACTCAATTTTTCATGTTTCACCTGTCTTGCTTGAGTACTGTGATGAGTAAGGTGTAAAGAGTTCCAAGAAAAGTTTTTGATATTCTAAAAAAATTTGCATAGCTCGTTCATGTGAAGGAAATTATTTTTGAGCAAATTTTAAGGATACTCTCAACTTGAAATGTAGTCAATTAAAACCTGTCATAAATTAAAGCAAAAGATATTTAATCCTAGTTTACTTTGTCAATTGCAATTTTAGAATCTGATTTTACCTTTTAAAAACAAAACAAAACAATTATCGCTTTTCATAACAAATCTGTGTAAACAATGCAGGAAATTCTGTACACAAAAATAAACACTCTCCCTCGCAAAACAGAGAAATATTTTAAATCTGTGTCACTTACAGTAAACTGGTGGCTACAATTAATATTTAGCTGAAAGCTAATTTTGCCTTGTTTATCACTGTTTTTTCATTGTCATTTAAAGTAGATGCCAGCCACTAAAGGAGCTACCATTAAAATATGTCAGATGTAAATTTAAAGGTATATGATTATGTCAAAGCTTCCAAGTTCTTCCTATAGGTACATGAAAATTGCAATAATTTTGTTTTCTATTTTTCTTTTCCCTTATTTCCCCTTATTGAAATTGTTTTCCACAAAACTTAGTCATTATTTCTAAAAAAGTTCATCTACCCAGTGTGATAATTCCCTGTTGGGATGACTTAGTCAACAGAATTTCAAAGCAGTTGTGATATAACCTTTAGGTGCAAAAGAAAGATCTTCCTGGGAATAGCAGATATTAAGCCTAAAGAGATGAAGATTTCTTTAATTTTGAAAAACACCAATGGTCAACATTGATGTTTTTAGAATTCAGAATGTTTTAAGACTCCTTTGAAATCAAGCTAAATAATTTTTTATGCTTTAGTGTGTCTGGGAGGTTTTACCCCATCCCCTTTTTTTGGCAGATGACATTATAATTCTTATTACAATGTCAAATTATGATTTGTAAGTTCATTTGTTGTGAAATGCTGTTTCAGACACACAGTAGCCAATGCATCATTCTTCAGAAACTCTGTGTATTAGCTAAGCTACTAACTGTGTGAGAAATTCTGCTTTTTGCTTCCAGGTTGTACTCTGCCCTGTGCAATTGAATCAGCCTGATTTTTGCCTGATTTAACACTTATGTTCTCTCTATTTTCTTTACATCCAACATTATGTTAAACATTATGTCCAACAGTTTGTTAAATGTCTCTGATAAATTATTTTCTATGGATTATTGGACAAATACACTTCAATATGCGCTTTCCAAAGATCAGCATAGATATTACCTGGTTTCTCTAATGAAGTATTGTGTCCTTCTTAACTGATCTTCATTTGATTTCCTTAGCTGTTTTTTTTTCATCTCTGTATATGTCTAGCCCTGTTTTAACCCCCCTTAACTTCCTGAGAATGCATTTCTTTCTCTTCTTCAGTTGTGTTTTCTCTTTTCTGTAAATATTGTGAGCTTTTTTATTGTGTTACTAACCTGAAACAAGTGACCTATATTGTGAAAGTTTTGAAAATAAAGGAAAGTACAGATTACCAAGGGGACTTTTGCAAGATACCTGGGGAAATCAAGTAGTCCTTTTTATATTTATAAATAATAAAAACCTTTAAATTATATTTCCAGGTATCTGATTATCCAGTTGTACTGTCTTTGGAGAACCACTGCAGCCCTAAGCAACAGCAAGTAATGGCAGACTGTTTAGAAAGTATTCTAGGTGACAAACTTCTTACATCAACAGTTGGTGATACAGCGGTGACTCAACTACCTTCTCCTGAGGTAATAACATTGCATTTTTCTCTGTGAAAGATAGGGAAAAAAAACTGCTTTGGTTTTTCTTTTTAGTCTTCTGAAGATGAATTTATGAAACTGCTCATCTGGTGTCTGAAATAGACTTCAAGTGGTAACAAAAAATAATTAAACAACACAAAAAAAACACATGAAAAGATAAAGAAAACAGAAAAAATGAATCATGTGGGTTGATATGAAAGTTTTCGTTTAAAGGAAAACCCTTTTCAATACAATGCTGAAGCATGTATTTTTGAAAAGCTAATATACTAACATTTTTGCAAAGCCTTACATCTTGCAGTTCACATCAATCCAACTTCTGGTGCTTTGGATGCATTAAAAGTTTTATTTTATTTTATATGCAAATACAGTGAAGTGAAATTTGTGGGTTGCAGTTTATTTTATATGGAAACATGGCAGCTGTACTAATGTGTCTTGTTCTTTTGAACTGTACTTCCTAACACTGGATAAACCTGCGTATCAAAAACTGAGTAGTGAAACTGAAATTACTCTGATTTTTTTGAAGTAAACTATTACTTAATATGAATTAAGTTATCAGTGTGGTTCATCTACAGTAGTCCTATGTTGGAGATGTGGTAGTCTAAATGCAGAAAAGAGCATCTGCTTCTAAAGAGGGCAGATTTATATAGAGGGAATGACTTGCCAAAATTGTAGAAGTACTACTGAATCTGAACTCTGAACCTGAGAGCTATGCAAATGCCTGATTAATTTAATTTTGAAATGTCAAGTTATTGAAACATTGTGTAATAATGAACAACTTTGAAGTTTCTGTTGACCTGTGAAATCAATATTTTGAGGTTAAACTGAACAATTTTCTCCTCTCCTCTCCTCTCCTCTCCTCTCCTCTCCTCTCCTCTCCTCTCCTCTCCTCTCCTCTCCTCTCCTCTCCTCTCCTCTCCTCTCCTCTCCTCTCCTCTCCTCTCCTCTCCTCTCCTCTCCTCTCCTCTCCTCTCCTCTCCTCTCCTCTCCTCTCCTCTCCTCTCCTCTCCTCTCCTCTCCTCTCTTCCTCTTGCTTTTCTCTGAAAGAAGGCTTCCAGCATCTTAGTTTTAAAAGAGGAAACAAAGTACAAATTTTTAAAAAACATTATGTTTTGAACCAAAATTTTAAAATCTTCACTTTAAGAAGTATCTGTTTTCTGCTAATTTATTTTTTGCTCCTTAGATTGAAAGAATTTCCTGAAATTTAAACATGTTATTGAAATGGAAAAATGAATCTACATTTTTTGTCAATAACAGTGTTGATGGAACTATTTCATCTCGTTCTGTTACTGCAAAAACATTCTCTCTTTGTCAGTGTGTTTCTCCCTAAGGCAATGTTTCTCAGCTGGTGGCTTGAGACCCCTGGGATATGAAGTCAGAAAAGGCAATTAGATGGGTGTTGAAAATTTTATTGCAAACTAAAACAAATAAATTCCCATTGTTCCAGCCTTTGCACATAATTTTCTTTCAAGGACAAAAGATATTTCTTAATCACTTGTAACACCAATACATGCATACATACAAAATAGTTACTTAGACTTGTCACTGTTATCAGTGATATATCAGATATATAGTGATATATCAGATATATTTTATACCTTTTTTTTTTACAGTAACTGAAAAAGGAACAATGCAAATAAAAATGTGGGGAGGAAACACTGTCATAAGGAAAGACAACACACACAGAGATGCATTTTTGTAAAGGATTTGTCACAGAAAAAACATTTTTGAAGTGGTGTGTCCAAAAGACTTGCTAAAGTATTACCGTACTGTTATATTTTCATAACAATGTTGTGGTAAATATATTTAATATATCTTAATAAATTTCTCAGTAAGAAAACATCTTTTTTTAGATTGTAGCATTATATATTTTTATATCACAGTGTCCAATATCACTTTGCAACCTTGAAAACTGTTCTGTAAATTAGAAAAAAATATAAACTGTATTAAACACAAGGGTTTGTTTTAAAGCTTCTCAAAGCATAGCTGTATTCAGTCTAACAGGTGTCCAAGGATTGTATGTCCTCTGTAGCACATACAAAATCAGTGTACTGCATCTGAATCGTGGAGTCACCGAATCACATACTTAAAAATACTTTCTGTATGTCCTTTACCGTATTTTTATTGTGATACAGGGAATTCATACTTCATATTTACATAGCTTAGAGATTTCATAAGTCAGCTCTGTAGAATTTTTGCCTGAAAATGCATTGCTGGGTTCCATACTTATTCCTCACTTAAATGTACGCTGTTCAGGTGAGATTACTTCTATTGAACTTTTAATCTTTTAAAGTTATGTGAGATGTATTCCGCATCTATGTAAGATGTAAGAGTTACCTGAATAATACCACTGCCCTCAGCTGATTTACAAAAGTCTGAATTTAATAAATGATTATGTTGAGAATGAACAAGGATTAGGATCATCTCCATTTCTCTTAGCTGCTCTGATCAAGCACTTAAGAAAAATCTTTAGGATTTTATTTTGCAATGAAAACATGTAGTTATGACTGAATTTGCAAATAGAGTAGTAAGTTTGACTTTTGGCTAGCATCTTTTTGAAGAACCACTTTTGGTCCATGATCAAAAAGTGTTTAGTGGCATCACATCCTTAAAGCTTGGGACTTAGTGCATATTCAAGGCCTGGGTAAATTCATTCCCATTTGAGTGAGCCAGATGCTGAACTTAGTCTTAAGCCTGCTTTACTTAAGCAGTGCAAAAGAGATGTTACAGAACCATAAATGATGAATTTAAAATGCTGTCCGTGATAAGGATTCTTGGTTAGTGTAAAAAAAAATAGTTGTCAGCTATAGCATTTACTATTCCACTTTTTCCAAGATGGAGCGCTAGCAAGAATAGGGAAGGAGCTATTGCATCTGGTATGATTCTATAGGAACCCAACTGGTAAAGCCATCCCAGGAAAAAAATTGTATCAGAAGTGTTAACACCAGTAACAGAGTAAAGGCATTTTTCTTTAAACATGACAGTTTTCTGATTTCTAATGTAAGTCTAATAAAATATAGTAAGTGTCAGGGTGATTAAAGTTCATTGTAATTGCTCAGATATGAGATTGGTTCAACAGAATGATAAGTGTTATTTGGCATGGCTCAAGCATACTAAATACATTTGTTTAGAGGCTGATACAACCAATAGCCTGATAACTCATTTTGAAAAAAACTACTATGAATAATTCACTCAAGGGAATTGGTGTACCTGCCTACATGAGTACTTTTACTAACAGAATTCTTATCAGATAACTGTATCTGTCTGTGTTATATTCATATGCAACAAAAAGGGAAAGCTTTGAAATCAGTTTCCTCTTTTGAAACTTTCCTATGCAACTCATCTGTATTTATATGTGAACCTGTATCTTTCACTGAATATTGAAATAAAAAAAAGAAATAGAAAATATAGCAAAAAGGATATTTTTTAAAAAGAAATTGTTATACACTCTAATTTAGCCTACCAACAGGTCTTAAGTTTTCTTTGTAGAGTCCTGTTCAGCGTGTTCTGTGGCCAACATACATTCGTTTCACCTAGATGATTAGCTTTTTCCTTAGAATGTTTTATTGAATATGCTCTTAAAGTCTGTTCTATATATTAATTTAAAATGATGATTTCTTCAGTGCTGCTTCTTTTTTTAGACTGTTACACTGTCTTGTATTAAAGCAAAATAAAAATAGGTGGTAAATTGCTTATATGCTAAAATATTTACTTATCTTGATTATAAATGAATATGTATGTCACAATAAAGTAGCTCAGTATTAAGGTGAATATACTTCCAGTCACTTTACTATGTCTGTGTGTATATATGTGTGTATATATATATATGAATTGAATTACTCTGAGTTTAAAAATTAAGGTATTTGGATTAGAGTTACAGTGCTTTACCTCCACTTTCCCTACAATCTTGTTTCCCTTCTTTTGTCCTCTTCACCTACCTTGAGTTGAGCCCCACCCTTCTCCCTTCTAGTTGGATCTTATCAGGGAAGATGGGAGGGATGGAAAGGGTAGGGAGTCTTTTCACTCTTCATTAAAAGTAATAATAACCACAGAGACAGTTTTTATAATATGCTCTGTTAGAGAATATTCCAATCTAATAATATCCCTAGGGACACAGCACAAACCTCTTTACTTCCACATGTGCCTCACATGACTATAAATGCAATGGGCATACTTCTGTCCCTCAAGTCCTCTGATTGTCTGAGTCACAACAAGTTATTGATCACTTAGTTGTCACCTCTTGTGTTCACGACCTGTGCTATTGCCTTCTTTGCTAGGCTTTTTTTAACAACTTGCTTATAGGATCCCTCAAAGATTTGGCTCTGGACTAACCAGTTCAGCCATCCATCCCTTTTCTCTCAAATTTCTTTGGCAAGGACCTTCAACATCCAGCTTACCCCTGTCACATAAGACTGAGACATTATGTTTCTGGGGTGGGAAATCTTCCTCATCTGACAGCTACTGTTGTTCCTAGTTTTCTCCTCCTATGAAGGGGTGCATGCAGCTCATGCAAGACTTCCTTTCAATACCCACTTCTCAATGTTCTTCAAGATCTGAATCAAATGGTGCCCTTGTCTGAACATGAAGTGGAATGCCACATAATTTCTCCAAACACTTCATAGAAACATTTGCCAATTACAGGTTCTTATTTAGATCTTGGAGATTTGGAGATCTCCATGGAAACTATTTTCTCCTCTGTTGTCTGATCAATCTCCTCCTTCCTTTTCTAAGTATGTTTTGAGTTACACCTTTTTCAGATGAGATGATTGTGTGTGTCTGAAAGAAGTGTTAAAATGCAGAGCAAACCCAGTCTTAGGTGCTTCCTTGGACCACAGCTCATGCATGATGTCTCCTACCATTGTAAGTCTAAATGAAAATCACAAGGAGGTCCAGAAAAGAAAATCGGATGGTCACCGAAAGCTATCATTTTCTGCTCTTCCTCAACACCCACTTGCCCTGAAACACAAAACCCAGAAAATTTCAGGAAAAGAGTTTATTTAATTCGTTGGCCTCAGTCATATGTTCACCAGGCAGCTGAATATACTAGTGCTGTTAATTCCCTGGGATGTAACTGTATTCTGTAGCATCTCAGCAGACAATCCTTCCTCTAAATGTGGAGTAGAGGAAAGAGAAAGCTTTTACACTGTTTCATGTTTTCACACACCCCTTATCCAGGGAGATAAACTGAGGCCACCCTTGAGCTTCACCAATCTCTCCTACCCTACCTATCCTCTTACATTCTTCCCATGCAGATATTTTGCCACCCAAAGCAACAGACCCACTACAACCTTCTCCTTGCAGTCTTGCCCCCTATGATGCTTCTAAAGAGACTTCATGAACTTCCTTTAATATTCACTGGAATATCAGGTCCTTTTAGTCAGTTCCCACATTAAATTATATTTGTCATTACTGCCTGGCACCAGAGACCTCTGCCAATTGCACCAGCACACCTGGATTATGCTGATATAAAGTGACAGAATGTAGTGTCTCATGCAGCAATTTGTAGATGCACTTAGAAAATGTTAGAATCCTAGAAGTGAGATCAATTTTTTCTTACCCTGCTGAATCCTTCCTCTTTAATGGGTTTGACAGCTACTGAAAGAAACAAGTAATCCTCAAACATAACACGCAAAAAAGAATGTAAATGCATTGATGCTTTTGATGAAGGTTTGTTCCTCAATTATTTTGCACTGTACTACATCAAACTACCTTACACTGCTGGCATGATATGTACATGAACTACTGAGGAATTTTTCATTATTTGCAGGTTTCCTATCACAAAATTGGAAAGAGATATTGATGCATTGTTAACTGAAAGTGAAGTGGCAACTATTGTTATTCTACAAGTCGTCTTCAATCTTTACTACACAGCTGCAAGATGAATTACTATGTTGTGGTGGTTCAGAAGCATTTCTGGCCACGATGTCCAAGGTTTCCCCATAGTTATTAAAGCCATGCTATCTAAATAAAAGGACCTATTTAATAATCTTCTCGAGAAAGATTACAGAAAGTCTCCAGTACAACTTTATGCTCTCTGGGCATTTTAAATCCTACTATTAGGGGCAAAACCAACTAACCCCATAGCCAGGACTCCTTCTTCACCTTTCTCTTCACCTGTATCTACTCAATATACAAAGGAGCTTTCCATACGCAGCCACTGTTTTCCCAGAATGCACCAGTATGGGTGAACCAAGTACTACAGTCTTAGACATCTAGGTATAACATTTGAGTGTATCTCTAAGAGATTTGCTACTATACTTTCTTCCTTTCTCTGAGAAGACCTGTCTCACTGAGAAACTTTCAAAACTTGGTTGTACCTGGCTGTCTATAATCTCTGAGAAATATGTTCTTACTGACTGCCTGTAATGTCTGACAAAAGGGTAATACTCTGATTAACCTGTGGTTATATGATTCAATTTTCAGTCTAACCATCTCCAAATTTTCCTCTCCCATATCTTTATAGGGTTTTATAGTCTTATTTTCTTGTTATTGAAAAAGTAGGACATGAAGATTTTCACTCAGAAATTCAAGATGAAGACTGCTTTAGCATATCTGATTCTGTTGCTTCAGTGATGAGATTCATTCCTATTTTTTAGACCTACAAGTCACATATGCAAATGTCTTGACCAAGTCTTTGCATCAGAAATATCTTTACTTCTTAGCAAGTCAAAAACATTTCCAGTCCACTGTTTTGCCTTTCAATCTGTCTATGGCATCTATTCTTTACAAAAATGAGAAGAAAGATGTTAAAAATGTACCAGGCCTTTGTGATGACCTCAAAAATAAGAAAATCAGTATTGTTTATCATAAAATTTCTGGATTCTCTAGGTTGGGGTCAGACTTTTCTCAGTGGTACACAGTGAAATATCTAGAGGCCATTTCAAACTGAACAAACTGAACAAACTGAAATATAAGAAATTCCATTTAAACAGGAGAAAAAGAATTTTTGCTGTGAAGGTGGTCAGGCACTGGAGCAAGTTGCCTGGAGAGATTATGGAGATACTCAAAATCTGACTGGACACAGTCCTAACTCTTATTGACCCTGCTTTGAACAAGGGGGTTGGACATGATGGTCTCCAGGGTTCCCTCCCAAACTCAGCCATTCTTCACTTATATGATATGGCTTCCTGTTTTGACCTTGGACCTGCCTTGTGACTTCTCTAGCGGTTCCTGGACTGTTTCCTGAACTTGCCTACCATCACCAGACCTGCTCTACTTGTCTTACTGTTGCCCTAGTTGGAGAGGTCATTGCCCCATGCCTGCCCTGCTGTCACCCTCAGCTCCTTGGTCACCTTGTGCAGCTGCTGGTCCTTGCTACTCTCTGACTCTTGAGTCATTGCAGATTCTTCAACTGTGAGCAGCAGGTTGGGTAACATTGTTATTTGCAACATATTTGCAGATCAGTTACACCCCATTTTTTTTGCCTTTTGTCTCTAAGAAATGCAAAATCATCTGCACCAGAACTTTCTCCAAGACTACTGTCAGATGTCTTTTTGATTTCATGGTTGGGAAAGTCTGTGTGTGTTTTCATATTTCTCTTACGTCTGAGGAAGTCCTCAGGTAAAACAGGACAAGGTACTGCCAGCTAGGGTCCTATTTTTCAAGGGGATCTAACCTTACTGCCAACAGTTATAATAGGTCAAACCTCTGAGCCATTAGCAAATTGATTCTCCCTTTATCTTTGAAGTTTGGTTCCTGGGTGGGACTCTTTCTGTATATGAGAAATAATATCTTGCAAAATTGTTTTTAAGGACAGAGTGTTTCCTAGAACACATACACTTTTACCCAGGATTGTGTCAGGTTTTCACTTCATCCAGAAAATTAGTCTGCCAGTGTCACCCCTCCCAATTTCCTTCTTGAGATATGTTTTGCTTTTTTGTATTTTTAATAAAAGGACATTTAGAAAGATTCTCTCATGGATTTTGTGTCTTCTACAGAGCATAACACAGAACTGGAATTTTCAACGTAGGGGACTTCTCACTAGATAACTATATCATATGAAAGCTTGTTATGAAATAGCTAAAAAGGTGCTCCTGATATAATTAATATCCATTTAACTAGAACTCAGACATTACTGGTAGTATTGATTTCAAATATCTCAATAACTGTTATTTATAAGGCTGCCACAAAGACATTGCAGTGGTCAGCAGGTGGATTTGCCTGATCCATTCCAAAGTGCTTGTGATTTTGTCTTGGAGTCTTGTATTACTTCAGCTGTTCTGATTTGTGTTGTACATCACATTAACCAGAATGCCTATTTAGTACAATAACTAAGTTTTGTTCATTTAATTATTTAAATATTTGTTCCAATTGATTGTACTTGAGGCTTTTGCTTACGCCAGCCTTGAAGTCCCATTATGCTCTAGGGAAGATCTATTATGTTTTACGTATTTAAAGTTTTTAGTATGCTTACAGTTTATATATAAGTACATAGTAAACATGCATTTTTAAAATATTTTGTATTTTATATTTAAACTAGAAAAGTTTTAGTGAATGTTCAGCCTTTCAGTTCAATATCTGCTTAAAAGATTTAGACATTTGTACAAAAAGATGCTGCGTGTTTAGCACTGCTGATTACCAATTCAAGAACTCAAATGTCACAAAGTCACTGATTTTGTAACCATACATTTGTCATAAGTTTTTTTCAAGATCTGTTTGAAGCTCAGACTTAAAATCTGTGGTATGTTTTTTTCAGTTAATGTTTCACTTTCAGTGATTTGGGTTAACTATTATTGGAATTTGCTTCTGGCCAAAAAGTAACAAAATTTCTTCTTGCTAGGGTATTTTCTGTAACTGTTTTTAAAAAGAGAGCTGTGATATTAAAATGTTATCTTTATAGAAAAAACAAAAAGTAATGTTTGTCCTGCCTCAGGGTATTTACATCTTTGCTAAAGGTTCATAAACAGAATTTTAGAAACTATCTGACTTAAAGCATCATGGCCCATTTTTGTATCATGACACAGAATATGGTCTTTTTTTACTTACAGCAAGTTTACATATAGGAGGCAGTAATATGTCCATAGAAAAGCTTTCCTTCCCTTGTATACTAGGTCTTTTTTTAATTTGTAGAATTAAATCTTACCTATGAATAATAAAATACAAGACCAAAAGTGGATAGAATTGCTTTTAAATATTGGGAGATATGAAGATGCAAAGGAAAATTCAGAACTCTTTAAAATATGAGTAGCATTACTCATGTTAAAACTCTTCTAAAAATATCACAGAAAAAAAAAATGAGTGCATCAATAAGAAATGAAGGAAATGTTAAAGGGCATCCTTATTCTGAATCACCAGTGCAGAGAGACTAATCAAATCTTACACTAGCATGGCATTGATAGATATTAAGCATAAGATATTTCATTCCACTGGCACCTTGACAAACTACTAATACAAGATCTGCAGTGATAAGGGGATTATCAGCAATGGAGATTGCAATGTAAATAAATGGAATGTCTATTTCTTTGCCTACGGCTCTAGTTTCTGTTATACAGCTTTGGGTTTATACATAGGTTTCTATCATCCATGCTTTTCATATTTACTTAATGGAAACCTTAAAATACAATATTTCAGTTATCTTTTATTTAATGTGTAAGTATTTGTTCCTTGATTCTGTAACCTTCCCAGCAGTATAGCCTTCCTTTTCAAGAGTGCATATGAAATTTAAAGAATATTTTTGTGGATTACTTTATCCAAGAACCTAAGTTAGTCCTGTTACTCACTGACAGTTCCTATGTACAGAGGTAGAGATGAACGTCTGCTACATAATAGCTGTTTTACTATGACTATTATTTCATAGATCTAAGTGAAATTTATACTCATAGGATTCAGATGCATAGATGAAAGCCATCTTATTAGAAATTATAATCTTTAATGAATTTTTTTCCTACTTTTCTTATTATGGAAGTTGAAACATGCTCATTTATAAACAGAGAAACTGCTTAGGCAACAAATTACCAAGCTCTGTTAATTTTCCTAACCGCATAAGATCAGCATGAGGATCCACTGTATAAAGACATAACAACAAAAGTTTTTATTTGGTATGCCAAACGAATGTGCACAAATGCACTAATCAAACAGGGTAACAAATTTCCAGCAGCTGCAATCATAGCTAAAAAGAATTTCACATTAATATCAGATACATGTCTATAAGTCTATATATAAAAATGAATTAATGCATAGTAAAAAAATATACCTCCTATGTCTTACCTGACCATCACCCCTCACACTTACTTAACTTCCTACCTTAATCTCACTCACAGTTTCAGCATCTGTGTATCTGTGTGGTGGAGAGCCTTTTTTCCTGTCATGGGGTTAGATATTCACATTCTATTGTGTACTTTGATCCCCAGATTCTGTTTTATTTGTTTTTGACTTCTGCTTCACCAATATCTATCTTCACTTCATTGTGTTACCTCACTTCGTTATACTTTTAATAAACAGCTTTGAACGTGGGTTAAACAATATCTAGATATGAAAACCTACAATTAGTCCATACATAATTCTAGTTACTACTCTTTAACCTCTTTTCTACAGGCATTAAAATTCAAAATTCTGGTAAAAAATAAAAAAATAGGAACAATTGAGGAAGGTATGCTCAGGAGAGATCTTGAAAGTCATGGTGAGACAGGGGAAATTTCTGAATCCGAAAATATGTCCGAAGAAGATGAGACTGATGAAAAAGCTGCTCTTTGCCCAAAGAGCGATTCCTCAAAAAGAAAAAGTGAACGTAAACCTTCACCCCCACCTCGAAAAAAAGCAAAGGTAACTTTTGTCTCAATTGAATTTAGAAAACACATAGAAGTATGTTGGCTTTTTTTAAAAAAGAAATAATATATTATCTTTAAATAGAGACTAAATTTAAAAGATAGGCTTTAAAAATACATAGAGCAATATATTTTGAAAGAATATTTTTTAGCTCAAGGTTTCAGGGTTTTCCTGATTCTTACAACACACTCCAAACTGGAGCATATTTTATTATCCAAGTAAAAAGCAACCCTTCCCCGCGCTCCCACCCTAAACACCACCTTCATTTTTCACGTTCAAGTCTTGTGCTTGTCCCAGGTGCTCAATAGCACAATAGATCTAAGATGAAGTTGCCCAACTCCTTTGTTGGTCTTAAGGACCTCCTGGAGCTATGCATGGAGAACACTTATAGCAGTTGCTGATGGTGAAGGGCAGAGTTAACTATTTCTTCCTTCCAGTCTATCATAGAAATGTTGAAGAGTTCCCATTCCCCTATTTTCTTCTGTTCTCTATTTATGCATGAAATTAGGAGTTCTGGTTGCGTTAAAGCATTTTAAGCACTTATAAAAATAAGTATTTTTACATTTCTCATGTAGAGACTTAACATTAAATACTACTTCTGAAAGAGAGTGTAAAAATTGGAAGTAATTTTCTTTTTAATAGTCAAATTGAACTTACTTATTTTTTTTAACCAAATAGTAATTCTCTGCCTTGGACATCTGTTGCTCCATCAGGGTTCAAACTGCTTTGTTCAAGTTTTTTCAACATGCAGGAAGCACCCAGTATCCAGTCACTTTTGCACATCATGCTCTGATTATCTGAATCCAGCTAGGCTGGCAATGATCATCAGGGCTCAGTGATTTTGCTGAGAGGCAGTGCCTTCCTGTGTTTCTTTTCATTAAGTGATTTGAAGGTCAAGATCTTTGCTTCTTTTTCTTTCCATCTGATATAGAGAGATAGTAAGGAAAAATTCTATTATTCTATATCCTTCTGAGGAAGGATAGAGTCCTCTCTGAACAGGGAAGGCCAAATTTCCAGATAATAGGGTCACATATATTTGTAACATCATGTTACAGACCAGAACATATACCACATACATCTTGATCAACAGTGGCAACTACAGATGTCTGGTCATGTTTCACAGGCAGAAGAGAAAATGGTTTCCAGGGTCCTACTCTAGTGGAGTGGGAGTATTTATTCTGAGAGTGGGAGAGCATTTGAAGCCACACCCAAGATACCCTAGTGATGCTGTTGGCTTTGGCTGTGTCACTGCCTTCCCCATCCAGAGAGTTGTATTATTCAGGAGTTCTGTGCCAGTACACTCCTATTGCTCCTCATGGGACATAGCCCCCAGAATAATTACAGCACTTGAACTTTGTGTAGTGTAAGAGCCACGAGCAGGCAATCCCTGTTATTTTGTCAGCCTTCAAAAGCTTTAAGGGAATGTAAACATTATTAGTACATCAGCTCTTTGCTGGCTACTACTGCTGATTAGCTCACAAGTTCATGCTAAGTAAAATGAAGAGGTTACATAGTACCTCAGTTTAAGAGATAAGACCTTGCTAAAATTTCAGTCGCTTCAATGTACAGCAGCCTTTGTTTATGCTTGCTTTGGTAATGGAGCAAGGCTAAGGAAAGACTTTGGCCAAAGAACTTTCCATCTTAATTAAGAAGAATGGAATTTTCCTAACTTCAGAGCAATGCTTGGAGGAATATACCTATGATTGATTTGCTTGGCACAGTGAAATATTCTCCTGTTATTCTACATTTTGTAGTTGAGTTTGTGCTATTGATGTATAGATTCTCATGCTCTTTTTTTTTTTTTTTTTTTCCCTCCAAGTACTTCGTACCAGTATACCTTTTCTAGTACTCTATCTATTTAGGAATATAAAGTTGGACATATATTTTAAACGAGTAACATTAAAAGCCATGAAAAATTATGTTAATTTACATACTGGTCTCAGATGCAGGGGAATGATAAAGCTATCCAAAAGAACACTGTGCTAGGAAGCCTTGGAAGCATCTCTCCATTCACGCTGCAATTGCTATGATGAACATAGAGACAGTAACCTTAATTGTCTCTGACTGGATCAACTCTCACTATCAGAAGTCATATCTTAAGCTCAAATATTCATTAATTGCGACACATTTTCCCATGCTTTATGCATCCAAAATTATAGTGTCTTCTGAATTGTTAGTAATAATAATGAAACATGTGTTATTGTGATTTTTTTATTCTTCCATTATTTTATATTATGATTATTAGATGAAGAAGATAAAACTTGCCATTGCATTGTCGGACCTTGTGATTTATACCAAATCTGAGAGATTTGTGAGCTTTGAGCATTCCCTAGCTAATCAGAAGTGCTATGAAAATAATTCAATTGGAGAGGTTAAAGCACGAAAATTTGTAAAACATTCAGGTAATTTCTTTTGGTTAAAATTTTATGAAACACATGCTGTCCAATTTTATTTGGTTGTTTTTATAACATTGTTTTAGAAATATCTTGTCATTTACACTGCATTTTTACATTCCAGTTGTTTTTGTGAGGAAAATTGAAACTCAGCTTTGTTTTGATTTCATGTATTTTTATAGGAACAAATATTAACATAATATACAAAATGTATGAATACCTTTTGATTCATTGTTTTCTGCATCAAATAATTTAGAAGTTACAGTCAATACTTGAAAATGCATGGAATAGATTTCACCCCCTCCATGTATGGTCTGTAGTACTCACTGGAGTTGGGCATGCAGTATCTCTGTCTTTGATGATTACTGCAGATAAGAGAATCCACATTAATGGAATGAATAAACCAGGCAGGTTGCTCCATTGGGCCAGATCTTTCATATCAGCCAAGTGGGATTATTCAAAACTCGTTCTGTGTTGGAGCATCTCCATTTGGTGCAGCCAATACAGTGCAGCCTCTGCTGTTTTAACTCCAGCTGTCTGCCAACAGCCTTAAGGGAGTGTTAAGAACAGTGATAATGGACCATGAGAATGAAGTCTGCCACAGGCCCATTCATTCAGGGCCAACCCAGCTGCCATCCACCACGTTGTGGAGATGATTCAATGGTCAGTTAGGTGAATGATGCTGAACGTCATCAAAACATGTAGGCTTTTGCCAGCCGTCCATAGTCAGAGTTCTTTCTGGTCCCTCTAGCAAGCTAGTGAACATAAAAGTAGTTCTATTTAAAAAAAAAGGGGGCGGTGGGAGGGTGGAAAGGATCAGAGTGATGATTTATGAAATGTAAAGCTTTCTGTTTAATTACTAAACAGGAATAGTGTAGATAGAAGTCATTTGAAGTTTTCCACATCTGTTTAGTTTGTGCCTTTGTGGGAGGGAACACTGCTAGGAGGAAGAAAATCAACTCACTTGAATAGTTAACATCTTCTGAAGATTATAAAGGAACCAATTAACTGTCTTTTAGAAATGCGCTGTTCACTCGTCTTGAGATTATTCAGTCATTTTATTTAAACCTCAAAACAGCAATCAAGCTAAGATCATCTTGGGATGATTTTTTTTTCCTATTGAACTATAAAAGGATGAGTGGGCTTTTTGATCAATTTCCTGTTTTGTGTCTTTCCAATTTTCCATGAGAACACAGTGAGCTTTAGTATAAAAATCCTATATTTACCTAACAAAGAGGTGAAGAAACAGAATATTTGCCTGAAGGAATGATTCTTGGTTATCAAATCTTTAACAAAAGTCTGCACTATAGGCAGAAAAACTATCAATCGCATTAAAATATGCATAAAATACTACCACATTTTAAGGTTTTAAAATAGGATTTCAGCCATATCTCAGAGTGGCCCATATACTAATGTTAACATGCGTAGAAATGTCCTAAAATATAAATACATTGATATGATATACTGATTGCGTAAAAAACAAATTTGCTGGGTCAGATTATTATATTTTTATTATTTGTTCAAATAGGATCTCTTTATTAATAAAGTTTTTCTTACCAAGGTTTTATCATTCAATTTTTCAGCTAAAGAGTTTGTTTCACATACTTCAAGATTCATTACAAGAATCTACCCCAAAGGAACAAGAACAAACTCTTCAAATTATAATCCTCAAGAGTTCTGGAATGTGGGGTGTCAAATGGGTATGTATGTTTGCAGAGACTGTTACATTCCAGGCTTTGCAGAGACTATACAGATACAAGAGTTTTTCCTTCCTATAGTGTTTTGTGTTATATAAGTTACATATTTTCCCTCAGTGGCATCACTTTCACTTTGTGTTATCTAACATTGTCCCTAAGTCTATATATCCTAGTGATTTTACATCCTTGAATCCAGGAATTCTGATATTACTAGGGGGAATATTATTTTCATCTATTTACTTTTGTAATTAGTTACAATTAGTCCCTAACTAACTATAAATATAACTTTCTGTTAAATAGCTATATCTTATCCCAAATATCCCAATTTCTTATAATTCGTAAATTCCATTAAACTACTTTTTTTTTTTTCTATTGGATAATAAGAAAAACACTGGTAAGAACAATACAACATTTTTAAGCTATAAACCTTATTTTGTATTACTCCTAGCCCTAAGACTGAAGAAAGCATGATTTTATCTTATGAAACAGTGTAGCAAAAGCACATATATAAACAACTTTCAACAACTAAACCAGAATTTTCTTCTTTTTCTTCATATATTACCTCCTTTTTTATTAATAATGCTATGATATTTATCTGTGGGTGCCTGTAAGGAACATGTAAATGATAATTTATATTTTACTGCCTGTCTGTTTGGGCTGAAATTATGTTGTTAACTATGTTACCATAGATTTTGAGGTAAAAGCGAGCATGCTATGCATTAAGCATTGTACTGCCAAAAAAAAAGTTTGCAATATACCTTTCAAGAAAATGAAAATAGATTACATTCTTTTGCATGCTGTATTAATCAAATTCCATAACCTCCATGCTTATTTGTCAGCTGTGGCTAAGGTATAAGCAGAGAACATTTATAAGAGAAAATGGAAATGGTAGCTGCTTCTTTTTTTTCCCCTTCTTTTTTCCTTTTTTCTCTTTTGTTATTATTTCTCTTTTTCTAAAAAAAAATCTTTTTCAGCTGAGGTCTAGCGCTCTTTATAGCTACTTTGTAGTTAGCAAGGGAATAGAAGCAGCTGCCTGTTTAGCTAAAGGTGGGAACTGTTAGAATGCAATTCCATTTGCCTTTTCCTAAGGTTGCCCTATAGCATTGAATTAGAAGATGTGATGGAAAGACATATATGTTTGATTTAGGAACTTTTACACAACAATGGAAGCTTCATCTGAAGGATCTGTGGGTTTTCAATGGTTTTGTGTAACTGGAGTGGCACAGATGCAGGAGATGTGGGCACAACAATTAATATTAATGCCAATGGTCACCTGGTCAGCAGAATACCCAGTTACAGCTGGGAGCTGCTGGGAGTCTCCAGTGAGTGTATGGATGCAAAGTAAGTTTAGCATCTTAATTTCCAGTACAAAGAACATAAGTTCCATGAGCAATGAAATAACACTAACTTCTGTTTCTCTTCATTTCAAGTTTGTTTTTAATTTGAAATTGTTAAAAATAAACATGACTTTTCTACTCAGCAGGCTTTGAAAAACCTCTCACCTGTAAGCACTTTCCCCTTTTTAACGGCTTTAGAGGCAATCTTGCCTTCATCTTTTTTGTTCTTCAGTAAAAGATTCTCAGTTACAGACTATTTTTGTACATCAGTCTGCTACGCCTTCTTCAGCCTTAGGTAAAGAACTATATTTTTTTGCATCCACATATATTTTCTGTCTTTTATTCTGATTCTATACCAAGGCTACCTGAGGGAGACTGTGGGGTGAGCAGGGCAGTTTGCCATAGGCTCACAGTTTTGAGAGGTGAAAGGCATGGTCTCACCTTGTTATATTACAATACCCACTCATACAGAGACAGGCACAGATTTCACTTTGCCTGTAGGGTCCTGGAGCTTATGTGCACCCTTGCTCCAGGCTTACTTTTTCACTTGTTTCCTTTCTCAGCTCCCAGAATATCTTCTGTTTCAAGTTGCCTTCTCAGAAATGTTTTTAACAGTGTGCTATTTCCAATCAATCATGTGCATGCATATTATTTATTGTTTAAACCTCTAATGTATCCTCAGCTACTCTTCTACAGTTATAGAACTTAGAAGGAGCATCATGCCTCAGCTTTCACTGAGAGGTTGCTGCTCCCACGTCTGTGGCCCTGACCACAAGCAGTGGAGGACATCCCCAAGCCTAAATTTCTTACCATTTGCTGTCCCCACCCTGAGCTATGCCATGCTGTCAGTGCCACACGTTGAAGTAATGTGGGAAACAATCAGTAGGGAGATTGTGTGAATTTGGCCACTCAGTGCTGGCTGTTCTGTGAAAAAACTGAAATGTACTCAGACCCCCCACAATTCTCTCACTGTTACAAATCCTGCTTCTCATCCTGACTGTTGTATTGGGGTATAGTTTTACAACTACAATAGGAGTAAAAAAACCTACTAGTTAGTATAAATTCTGTTTGCGTCTGTGTCATTATAAATGTTTATTTATAGTACAGATTTGGACTTGTGCTAGGCTATTCCTGGACATATCTCACCATTACCATATCATTTGAAATTGGTTTGATTATATTCTGACTTTGCGGTTGATCCTCACTTAGCTTGATGTCATGCTACTGCTGGATTATTTACCTGGGGTGGTACACTCCTCTGTATACTATCTACATTGCTATTAAAAACTAGTGAGTTTGTTTCATGCTTAGAGGACACACTGGCCAGGAGTCCTTAATTTAAAATTGAATTCATCTCTCAGGCTTATCATACTGCAGTTCACTAGTTTTCTTTCTAGCCTGTAAATCTCCACACTGATCTCTGCCAAGAATATCCATTTGTTAGATCTCAAACAGGACTGAAGTCTTTCAAAATTACTACGTTGACTGTTGACTCAGAGTATACTTTAATGAAAAGTCATTATAAACATTAGCATACACAACATATGATTTTTGCGTATAGGGGCTTTGGGCCCCTTCCTGGAAGAATTAAAAATATGCAGGAAGTGGTTAGATCTGCCCTCTTGGTCACATCATTTGCATCTTCCTTTAAAGAAACATTTTTCTCATGGGAATAGTCTGATTATAAGCAATTCTGTGCATATATTATTTCCAAGCTATGTCAGATCTATTCTTGATTCCCTAATCTGTTTTAGATAACTGTTTGGCAGAAATATAGCTGCGCTTCACAATGCGACTCCCAAAGCTCCACTCAGTGAATCTTCTGCTGATGTCCTTCCACTGATGTAACACAGATTTTTTTAATTTTTTTGTCTGTCCTGTGTCCATATAGCCCACACACCCTCCCTGTCTCCCTGCCATTGCACTCTGCATCCCATACACAAAAATAATCCCTCCAGATCCCTTCTACCACTTTCCTAAAAGTGTTCACGGGACTCTCAGATTTCTCTGATGTCACCTGTTTGCCTTCCTCAGATTCTTTTGCCCTCCCCACACCTACTAACTTACCCTTCTCACTGACTTTTAAGTTCCTCTAACATCCATAACTGTTCTGGCTGAGCAAAGAAAATATATTAGGTTTTGTTCAAACCTACATATAATACTCCCTGCCAGGCCTCTGCATCATGTAAATTATGAGAGTTGAGTTATTCCTTCAATTCCTTTAGTGATAGACCCAAAACAGCACTCTCTTCTGTACCTTGCCAACATTTTTCTCTAAATTGGTTGGAACATATTAAATTGGAGCAGCCGGGCACTCAGCTAAAGCAGGATGAAATGCTTCAAGAGGCTCAAGATTTGTTGGGGCTCAGGACAAGAATTATGTAATTGTGTAAACCTAATTTCCAGAGGAAGCCAAGTTAAAAACCACAGTAAAAAGTACAGAGTTTCCACAAAGTCGCTTTTGGATGTCACTGTGCACTCCGTGTCCATTCTCTGAAAATTCAGACTTGTAAGAACAGGATAGGTGTTGTGAACAAAGAGGTCATATGGAGAAAATACCTACAATAACTTTTTATAGTCTGGGAAAATTAGTATGCCTCCTGCATACAACTGCAGTGTGGCACTGGAAAGAACTGGTTTGGTGTATCCATATCTCCTTTTTATTTAGTAAATAAAATGGAATGTAAAGATTTATGCAGGGAAAGAAAATTCAGGACAGTTATTTAAATAAACAGATATCAGTTGTATTATATAGTCTGAGAAAAACAGAGAAAAAAAAAAAAACAAACAAACCAAAAGAAAACCTCAGTGAAAATAAAAATAGAAAAACTTAAATATCCTTTTGAGTATGTCCTTTGCATGCAGTAGAAAACATCCATGTATCAAAGCAATCTACAGGAATGACCAAAACATGTCCTAAGTTATATGAGAAAGCCATGGTATGGCAGGTACAGAATTTTGTTTTAGAAAAGGCTATATAGAACATATGTTTTCTGGAGCGCTCATAAAAATTTATATGCTACTCTGAAGGCTCCACTACTTCTATGATGGATTTTTTCTTATCGTAGGTTTTCTTTTGGCCTGTGACATTGAAATGCAGCTTGGCAATTTTGTCACATCTGTTTTGTGGCTAAACCTTGTGTGCAATAATACAACAAAAAATAATGCATAAAAAGATAAATGATAGAGTTCTCTAAGTAGTTCTGACTTTAACTTCTGAAGCTACCTAGGGAAAAGAAACCCACTTATTTAGATCTTGGTATGCCTCCCCTGTGCTACTTAAAGTGACTGTCAAGTTTGACCTTGCTTGGGTTCTTGGTGAGTGGGGCTTTGGAAAGCCTCATAAAGAAAAAGAGGGCACAGGCTCACTAATTAACTTTGGAATTTTCAGTTGTATCTTTTCTGTGAAACTGTATTTTACTTTCTCGTTGGACAAATGGCAAAACTGGAGACAATAGGACTGTTTGGGTTTGTTTTTGTTTTTTTTTTTTTTCTAAATAAACAGATTGTATTTGATCATGGGAAGTTTAGATATTCTTGCAATCTTACTGAACACTATACATTTTAGAATATGTGATGGAATGTCAAATTTAGTAAAAGAATTTCTGAAATTATTAAATTGAATTTAAGGAAAAACACAGGGTCTTCTATTAAAAGATGATGGAATGCTACTTTTTGTTACAGACGTAATTAGTTTTTTAGCATAATAATTTTATGTCTTGGTTATTATTTTTACTGGAAATTTTTTTATAATAGCAAAAGTGTAAAGCAAGCATTTTCTATAACACGGCTTTTTTCAAGAGCTAATGTGACATCTGAAACAAACTGAGAGTATTCATTATGTTATAGTTTTGAATTGTTGTTACTCGAATTTCTAGTGAAATTTGTGAAGTGACATGCTTTAATGTTTTTATTTTTATGCCCAGCTAGGTTATTAGAATACCTCAAAGCTCTTCACAGTATATGTTATTGCAGTTAGGTACTATGTTAGATACTTAATCTAGCATTGTGATCCTTAAAACCTTGCAGATGACTTAACTCTAAATATTGCCTATGACATGGAAAAGGCAGATACGTTACAGCATTTCATCTTTGTTCATTCTGCATCTAAAAGCCTAATAGTTAGTCTCCAGCCATTAAACAGAGCTTCAGCTATCTTTCCAAACTGGGCTTCAGATTTTGTCCCAAACTAAAACACCTCTTCTGCTCAAAGGCAGGGGATGAGTCTGACATGTCATATATGGCAAAAACATGCCCAGGCTGTTCTGTACAGCTGCCCTTCCAGTCTAGAGCTCATTCTTTGTTTGGGCTTGCTGTGGCCTTATCCCACAACTGACTCATGGAAAATGTGCTATAAGAAAGACAGAAAAGATTTCCTTCTAGCTCCCAAGCCAAGCAATGCCCTGGAACAATGAAATGAGAAGGTATAGAAAAGTATCTCTTGGTTGGCCACTCCCTCTCGTTGAGGTTTCAAGGACAGGACTAGTCATCATAGGTCAGCTGAAGAAAAGGCGCAGGGGTCAATACCTGTATTATTACTGTCTTCCTAATATGGATTTAACAGTCCAAAATTCATCTTTAGGAAGTGAAAACTAGATGTTGCACAACTGACATAAATCTTACTAAATACTGTTGAATAGTGTGTTGTGGCAAGATAATACTAAGATTCCAAACAAAGTGTGTTTATTATTAACAAAGTCATATAGTTGGAAATAAATCCACAGCTGTAATAGGCCACATGGCCATCATGGTTATGGAACCCCAAAAAAAGGGTTTCTTCACGTCTTACTGTTTGCTTTGATAAGTCCCCAGTCCAATGGGACAGCTATTAGAATTGCAGACTCCAGGGATATGATTAATCTCAGACTTAAAGTATGGAGCCATTTTTGGTTACATTGTCCCTAAAACTTCATTGATTAGATCCTCACTAGCTGTAGTGGGGCAGATAACTCATGTGTAGACATCTACAAGTTAGGTGGGACAATATCACCCTGATATATGTAGCTACCTAAATACACTCACCTTTCCTTTGGAATGACTCTGAGGGCTGGGAGGTGTTTTGAATAAAGGTTTCATGTTTCTCTTGCAGGAACATCTCTAACTGTCAGGTTTATGACAAAGCTCTTAGGCTACTCTGGAGCCTGCTTCTTTTTAGGCAGGTTTTTTTGGTGTGTGGTTTTTTTGTGGGGGGATTTTTTTTTTTTTTTTTTTTAATGTGTGTGTGGTTTTGGTGTGATACTGGAATTTCTCTTAAAAGCAAAGAAACACAGAAATTTCTTTTTATCATTAATTTTTCCAGCTATCTTCACTAAATCCACAACTGCAGACAACTAATAGAACACTAAATAATTTATATGAAATCTAGTAAATTTTAAAGAAAGACGGAAAAAATTGCAAGGACACAATTGTCTCTGAACTCTGTGCTGACCTTGTTCGAAACCCTGTGTTGGAGACCCAGACTAAAACAGGAAAGGGAAGCTGATAATATACACTGTTGTTCCAAGAAGCACAAGGCAAACAAATTTTAAAAATTATTTTGGAAAAGTATCTGTTTCAGGTGTGAAATAAGTGAAATGACAACCAAAAGATGCTCAGACTCACAATGAAGTGTGACTTTCAGACTGACACATTAATTACATACCCAACATCAATTTAGATTTTAGATTTGATGGTTTATCAGAAATACTTTAGGTACTTTTCCCATGAGAACCTCACAAGAGAGGATCCCTAATTGAAACCAGTTGCAGATATACTTGGACAATGGATGATTTTTAATCACCTGACATCTTTTTTTCCGGTAGAGCTACTTGTAATTAAGTAGGAACAATGTCAGCAATTATGAACTTTAGAATGACTGAATTCTTAACATTTCTAATGACAGTGTCTTTAGAGCAACAGTATTGAGTTGACCCAAAAACAATAAGGACAGGCTGACTGTTTGCACATGCTGAGCATGACGTGTTCGACAGTTATGCATTATTACTCAGTTCTCAGAAGAGTAGTCCCTCTTACTACAGCAGAACACCTCATATTGTAAGTCAAGTCATTCATAAATTAAGTTTCTATGTGTCATGGTTTAACCCCAGCTGGCAACTAAGCACCACACAGCTGCTCCCTCACTACCCCCACCCCAGTGGGATGGGGGAGAGAACTGGAAGGGTGAAAGTCAGAAAACTCATCGGTTGAGATAAGAACAATTTAATAATTGAAGTAAAATTAAATAGAATAGTAGTAGTATTAATAATAATATAATAATACAATAATAATATACAAAGCAAGTGATATACGATGCAATTGCTCACCACCCGCTGACTGATGCCCAGCCCGTTCCTGAGCAGCGATCGGTGTCCCCCAGCCAATTCCCCCCAGCTTATATACTGAGCATGATGTCACGTGGTATGGAATAGCCCTGTGGCCAGTCTGGGTCAGCCGCCCTGGCTGTGCCCCCTCCCAGCTTCTTGTGCACTGGGCAGAGCATGGGAAGCTGAAAAGTCCTTGACTAGTGTAAGCACTCCTTAGCAACAACTAAAACATCAGTGTGTTATCTACATTATTCTCATACTAAATCCAAAACACAGCACTATACCAGCTACTAGGAAGAAAAAATCAAATCTATCCCAGCTGAAACCAGGACACTATGGAATAAAAGCATCCATTTCAAAATGTGTCAGTGATAAGCAAAGCCAGAAATTATAATTAAGCTTAATAAAATTTGGAGTCTGAATAGCTAAAGCCCCAATTTATTCTGTAGAGAGGACAAAAATACATACAGTTTGTCCACATTTTTTGGTCAGAAAAAGAGATGAGAGACAGTTTGTATGCCATAATTTATACTAACCAGTTAAGTCTGCTGTGTGTTGTAAGTGTGTGTATATCATTCTATACTTTTTTTTCTGGTAGACGTAACTCCTTGTTAATGAAGTTTGAGTGGGATCTCACCTATTCACTGGCTTGGCAAGAGGGCTAAAGCTGCATAAAGATTTAAAAAACTCATAAAGCCCAAGGCAAAGGGGATGCTGAGGACACTTAAAAGACTGACTTTGGACAGTATGTCCACAAGCCTGAATTAACAAGCACCCAGAGATGGCAGTGGGGATCAGAGTGACATGTCAAGACAAGACCAGAACAGCAAGTAATGCTCAGGCTCAGAGCAGCCCTAGGAGGCTGCTGTAATTTGGCAGAGAGTCTTAATTATGCTGGAAGTCTTTCTAGTTTCTCAGATAGACCCAGATGAAAAAGGTGTTTAAAAACCACCATGTTCCACCATTTTTCCAGGTTAAATGTTCGGACCATTTGGTGATAGGGCACATTATCTTCCTTACATCTGCTGTAAGTGAGAAGGGTTTACAGGGTACTAAGTATTGGTTTTCTCATATGCAAACTCCATCAGACTGCATTTTAGATTGAATAATATTTTCAGTATACTAAAAGGGAAATATTGTTTGTACTTGAGGATATTGTGATAGCTAATGTTTGCACAGGGCTTAGAAATTAGTGTTATATTTATCATTCAGGTGATGAAGGTATTATCATATTTTAGTTTGATAGAATTTGTTTACTACTGATAAGAGATCCTCCTGCTGTGTATGCTGCTTCTGTTAAATGAATGCTTCCTTCCTAGTATATGTAACAGGTGACAATTTGTCATCATATTAACGGTTTATCCTTCCTTCAGATGTCTTCAGTTGGTTTCAACATAATCTGATGACTGAATATCCTCCCTTTTCATCCACATTTTGAGTCAACTTATACTCAGCTAGCATGCCCTTTATGCAGGCTGTGGATGAAATTTTTTAAAAGCCACCTACATACCTTTGAAAAAACTAATGTGGACTACCCAGTCACATAAGGACTTCTGAAAATATTCCTGTAAACTTGGGCAATGACGGATTGGGTGCAGCTGTGACCTGCATGTGAGAAGAAAGGACAGACGGTGAATGCCCAGCTGGGAGTGCTACCGTGGAATGAATGCAGTATCTTCAAATCCAATCACATAGATCATCTCATAACCAATGACAAAATAAGCCAGATCATTAGGATATGGTCCTTTTTTCATAGTATTTCCCAGTCTGTGTGGAATTCAGTTCAAATTTTGGATATCTAAGGCACAGAAGACACGTTGCATTCATTGTGAGTGGTCCGTTTTAAGAACATAGATAACTGGAAAGAGCTGAGAGGATGGCAACAAGACTGATCAGAGGATTGGAAGTGTGCTCTATTACCTCTTTAGTCTCAAATGAGTGAAGTAAATCATGGAGATAGGAACATTGGCACTGAGTGCTTTTTGCATATGATGTCTTTGGAGATTGCGTAAAATTCAGACATTTTGCAATGGAATTTAAATGGCATAAAATGCAATTAAGTAACTCATTTTAAGGAAAATTGGTGACAAATGTGTGCTTATCCATTTTAAAGTCTTCCCTTTTAAATGCAGAAAATATATTAAACCTTAGGGTCGTAATATAGCTAATAGAACCAGGAAGCAAAGAATAAAAAAAAATTACAATTTGAAAGTCCCAATAGGAATATTAATTGAGAGGCAGCATCACAGACAAAAGACATGCAGTTTTGCTCAACTGCCTTCAAATCATAGTCACTTAGAAATCTAAGGACCCTAGTGCTCACTTTGGTTTTCAAAAGCTTTTGCTTTCAGTCTAAAAATCAATTATGTCTCGAATGGTAGTGCTTATGGAAGGTGCTATATTTGAATACTTAGATTGTGGTTAGTTCTGCAGTTAGTTGTGGGACTGACTTCAGTTAACTGCTTGTGATACAGAGCGAGTTTTGCAATGAAATATACCCTTTGTATTCCTCTGTGCATTGTGGATTGTTTCATCTTTTTGGAGTTAGGCTATTTCCTAACTTGCATTTGCTATATGAAGTTACTTACATCTGCGGCCAACAGGGACAGCCATGGCAGCTTTGGTACTTTGCAAGAAGACTTGAGTATTAAATACTCTGATCTGAAGGAGATTTGGCCTCATGGTTCCAGGAAGAGTTGCATCCATTTCAGATGCAGGAATCACACTGAGGAATTCCTTTGCTCAGGTTGTCCTCCAAGCCCATGTTTTGCTCTGCTGTTTGATTTTGATGCCAATATTAAAAGGCTTTTGGTGTGAAATGGAAGGACTGAGGAGAAATTTTAACTTACACAGTGCTAAACTTCAGGTGCCTGTACTTTCCCATGAAAACCATACATTAAGATTATGTACTGTTCAGATGGTTTCATGGTAAGCATATTTGGGCTGCTTTCCAAAAGAAACCAGCAGTTTCAAGCTCTCTTTGTACATGCATTAAATTTCTACTGTTTCATAAAACAACAACAGTACAAAGCATGTTATTCACAGTTCTGTTCCTGAATTCAGCAAAACTAAGATAAAACATTGAGTAGAAATTCAGTCTTCCCTGCAGAAAGATGTTGCTAAGACCACACTGCTAGACAATGGAAAACATAGGTTTTAATTTATGAACTTTGCCATTTCTCAAGAAGTGTAAGGGTTATAACTGCATCTGAGTAAAAAGAAAAACTGTGCATCAACACTATGCCATAAAGCATTGTCCTAGGAGGCCCCAAGCAGCTATGAACCTTGCAAACTGTTGTAGTAGAGGTACGCATCTCAGAGAATATAATACAAAATTTCACATTCACTTACCTTAATCAAGTTACAACTTGCAATACCGGGAAATCAGCAGGTAAATTAAAATTACTGTTCAGTGTGTTTTTAACTTATTCTAAGGTAAAATTAAATTAAGTAAAAATATAGTGTTGATGTTTGAAGATATCAACCCATAATAACATTGCCCTTCACTTGTGTTACAAAAGTAATTTTCCTAATATGATAAAATGTAAAGTATTCTCCTTTGCTTATTTCTGTTGTTAAATCAGATTTTCCTGCTTAGTAGCCTATGAAGCTTGGCAAATTTAGCAACAGTGTCATTATGTGCAATCATGTAATTTGTTTCATCATGTGGAAGCTGCTATTTGAAGCTATGACTGTTCGATTTGCCTAATTTCAGTTACACTTTTTAAACCACATATTCTGAAAGTATGGCCTAGGAATTACCTATGGACTGAGAGTTCTTGGGTTATCTGTAGATTCTGTCAGGACCTAGGCTTCAAGGGGCCTCAGGGTTGCAGCTCTGTAGCATTCATTGCACTGCTTGAATCATTGTATTAAGATATAACAAGGGTCATATAGCACCACACTTGGGTCTGTTTCTGGATGATGTGTTGAGTCACAAAAAACAAATTGTGAACCACTGCCAAAACCATACCAAGAGAATACTTACTCTCTTTAAAAAAGGCAATGGTGTGCAATGGGCAATATGAACATTTTGAAGTTTAATTTCTGTTGTCAGAGGTAAAATAAGCTTAAAGTTCCTTTGCATATTGACACAGAATCTATGCCTGTGTCTACGTTAGCATTTAGTTCAAAGCAGGAGGGCATGTTGTGTTTTGTTGTTGTTGTTTTGGTGGTTTTTTTTGTTTGTTTGTTTGTTTGGGTTTTTTTAGGCAAGGTTCCCAGTTGCTCCTACTTATTGCATGTTGGTTCATGTTGCAGAGCAATCTTGCAGAGCACAGATGGGATTCCTTTCAGATGAAATAGGGGATGCACTCTGGGAGCACTTGATATATTCCAGCCATTAATTGCTATTGAGGTCATGGGACCAGGCTAGAGCTCTTGTAAAGTAACCCCACCGAAAACATGCATAGTGCAACCATTAGGTCCGTAGTACCAGCTGCTTCACTCTACAGATCTGTTCCTATTTATTTGTGTCATTTACTACAGAATTTTTTAAAAGGATCATCAAAGCAGTGAAGAAACAAATAATTTTTGCAGTGAAACAGCTCCAGATTTCCTGCATTTTCCACATGAGATAAGGATTTCTGAATTCTGCCAAGTGTTCATTCAATACATTTATATTATCTCATAGGAACATGTAATAAGGTCCTCTTCCTGAATTATTATGAGGAGTCACTTGTACTGCTTAAAGTCTTCATTTTTTTTCCTACAAAACCATCATGTAAATGACTTTTTATCCTTTTCTATTTAATACATGTCATGTTATCACTTCACTGATTTGACTTGTGCATTTTCTATTTTGAATGTGACAGGAAGCTCCAATGTACTGGAATAGGGGAAAATGTCATTAAACAGGTCTATGTCAATGTTGGCTTTATCTCAAGAATTACAATATCCTGTTGATGAGAAGTGTGTTATTTTATTATTGCTGCTGCAGCAAACCAAAAATGTTTTGAGCTGCCAAGGAAAGGAAAATCTGTCAGGTGTATACTAACAATAAACACCAGTACTGGAGGATTAAGCTTGAAGAGAGTTTGCTCACATAAATTTAAGAACACTTTTAAAATTGCTTCTACTTCTATAAACTTAGATGTATTTGCACTGAATATTCTAACTCTAAACTAAAGCTTCTTGATCTTCTGGGTGATACGCTTTTGTCACGAATTCTGCACCATAACTAAGGTTAGTTACAATCCTATGTTTTTGCCTTCTGCACCAGAAGTTTGTAAGCAGGTTCAGGGTGCAGTGTTTTGCTGCTGTAGAGAAACCAGTATGTGAATTTAGTCCTTATGGAAAAAAAAGGTCTCTCATTTCTTATTCTCCAAGATCTAATTTAGAAAGAAAAGGGAAAACACACAACATGCTGTAGTGTAAAAAAGATCTGCAGGGTAATTCTTAAAACGTGGCACAGCCCAAATAGTGCACGTCTTTTGTGCATGAATTGTTCATTATTGAATACTGCTAAATTTAAGAGAAATAACAGGATCTTACATGTGAGTTGAAAGATATATATATATATATATATATATTTTAATCTCATTTGCTTTTGGTTTTACTATCATTGTCAGAGAGTTGTTTTATAAAATGGTATCAACTCTAATTAACTAAAATCAATATTTATTTAATTTTATAGTGGCGTTAAACTTCCAGACACCGGGAGTACAAATGGAATTGCAAAATGGAAAATTCCTAGACAATGGTGGTTGTGGCTATATTCTGAAACCAGAATTCTTGAGAAATCGCAGTTCAACATTTACCCCACACAATGTGGGAAGATACAGTAAACCAATGTCTCTGTCAATAAGGGTAAGCTTAGTTAATTATTGGTTTGTTCCATAAAATGTGAAAACAAATGTTATGTAGTTCAGACCTATTTGTTATCTATTATTGGTTTCTCATTTTATCCCCATTCTGGTTGTTGGGAAGTTTAATATTGTTTTTCAACATGTTAAAACTGTCATATAGTATGTACTGCTGGTTGGATGGTTTCCCATCTGTAGTTCACTATTTTGGCTAAAAATATGTAGGTGTTCAGAAGTAATAAGAATTTGTAAAAATGCATGATTTTTCATGGTATTATGTACAGAAATATAACTTGCACTGTGTCATAAGTGTAGCTGACAAAGGGATTTGTCAGTTACGGTTGTGGGGACTGAACTCTGAAAACTCAGAAATCGAATGTGCACTTTTGGTGTTAATTTCTTTAAGTATTAGTAATACCACATGTACTATTCTAAAGCTAATTGACAAATGGAAATCTTTAAAGTTACAATAGGAAGCTTTATGCTTCTTTTAAGTTTCATTATCTTCCTATGCACACATAAAAGACTATTTATCGTCCTAAAATTATATAAATAAGTGTAAAAAGGGGGATGAACGAATAAGCCTTTGAATTATTTCTACTTCTCCCAAATTAAAATCTGATTTACTTCTTAAAAATATTAGAAATACATGCCATTTAAAAATAATGGGTTAGAAAAACCCTTCTTTTGAGGTCAAGTAGATGTTTTATAATTGTTTGCCAGTTAGAAAACTACCTTTTCCCAATGAAAAAGTGCTATTTCTGATTACACAGTACACTATTTGCATAAATGCTATTTAATTAGCATAAAATTAGTGTATAATTGCTATTTTGTTTCTTTCAGAGAAATAAATAGTGGAGATAAAATATTAGCTAATAACACTTACATAATGCATACATCTAATCAAGAACATTTTAGTGTCCTAACAGTGAGCATAGCAATTATGAATAGACATTACTGGATGATTTCAAGCACCAATGCATCTACATGAGTTATTTTAGCCCTTATTTGTATAAAGCTGGAGTTAATTAAGATGAGGAAAAATCCCCAATTGTAATGCAGGAGACTGACAAAATCATTGACAATGGGAAGGAAATGTCTGAGTTGTTTGGAAGAGGCTGGAAAAGAGAACAGCAGCTTTTTAGACTGAGGACGTAGACTGATATGGCAGGCTGGGTCGTGCAGGATGCAAAGAAGCAATGGCATCCCACCAGCTGAGGGACTGTAGGGCGCAGAGAGCCCCATTCATAGAGTCAGCAGCAAAAACCAGGAAATGGTGGCTGAAGACAAAAAGAGTCAGGAGCAGGAGTCAAAGGAAAAAGAGTTTCTGCTAAAGAATTCCTAACTTCATGAATGGAGAAATTACTTAATGGAGGGCAAAGATATAAAACATCTAGGGGTCAAACCTCTCTGACTGTGAATGAATGAATGAAGAGAAGAACATAAGTGAACACAAAAATCACACAGGACCTGGTTTTACTGAATTCAATACCTTTCTTAACCTGATGTGCCACAATTCCCAGCAACAAGAAGCATATAGCCTTTGAAGCAGAAATACAAATATTCAAGGTATTATTTCATATGGAAACTTCTGAGCCTGACATGTTATTATTTGCTACTTTCTGGTATGTCTGCTTCACCTTGGGTCTCAAAAATTGATTGGATTTATGGATTTGGGTCATAGTGTGCTGAAAAGAGCTTGCTCTTTTTCCACGGTGTGGGAGACTGAGACGGGGTCTAGCAATGGGGTAAGAGTAGGAAGCAGGACTTGCCAACATGGCTGAATTTTTGTCATGACATTCAGGGCATGTCAAAGAACCTCCCCTGGTTCTAAGTGTGCAGGCCATCAGTGCTTGCATCTTGCAAAGCTTTCTAGTGAAGGCAGTAGCTATCTTCTAGGAAGAAAGGGGATAGCATCAGAGTTTGCTAAGCCACTGCTCTTCAATGTTTCAGGCTAGAACTTTTCTTGGAGCAAGGCGTTACAGAAAATAATAACTAAGCAAAAGGTAGAATTTGTGGAGTTTGCTTTTTTGGTGGTTGACAGCAGAATAAGTCTGTATCAAGAGTTTTGAGGCTTAGTCCCGAGATCTGCATCATGAGTCACATCTTTCACCTAGGCTTGCAGGCCTGTATATCTCTCTTGATACATTCCATACATTGCTTTCTAAAAAGGAGATTACTGTACAGATGGTTATTCTCTCCTAGGTGTCCTGAAATATAGATAGAAAGCAGACAAAGTTGTGACTTTCATAAATCCTTTCTTAGGCTGGGTGCCAGATTACAGGGCAGTCTGAGGCAATATTTCCAGGTAGCTAACTAAATTAAGGAGAAAAACATCAGGGAGCCTACCTAATGCAGAGTTTTTATACGTTACTGTAAAAGAGAAGGAACACAGGTGAGGCAGTCTGCTACACACCCTGTAACACAATACTGATGTCACCGTAGGTGTTAACGCGGTCCACTAGACACGGCTTTAATAGGAATTCATGAGCTTGATCTCAGAAAATGCAAAAATCATGAGACTGATTCCTCCAACATTATTATTTTGCATGGTAACCAAATATAATTTTTATGGCTAATTATTGAATAAAAACTTAATTCTGAAAATTATTTTTTAAAGCATGATATCAGATTTTTTTTTTTTTTTACGGTGAAGCTGGTGAAACACTGGAACAGGTTGCCCAGAGAGGTGGTAGATGCCCCATTCCTGGAAACATCAAGGCCAGGTTGGATGGGGCTCTGAGCAACCTGATCTAGTTGAAGGTGCTCCTGCTCATTGGAGGGGGGTTGGACTAGATGACCTTTAAAGGTCCCTTCCAACCCAAGCCATTTTATAATTCTATGAAATTAGCCAAGAATTAAATTAAGTGGGAAGCACCATATTCTTAATTTAATTGTTTACTATGTATTTTTATAATAGTTTATGGCTGGTATATGCATCTTATAGTAGTTTTGTATGGAACAGTTTTTGCTACTATGGCTGCTAATACGGCTACTATGTAAAGTTCATTCTTACAGTTATTTCAATACATTACAACTTTAATTTTCCAGCTCATCAGTGGTCATCAGTTACCACCCAGTAACTTGTCGAAGACTAACAAAGCTGATCCTTTAGTGCAGATAGAAATTTATGGTGTGCCGGAAGATGAAGCAAAAAAAAAATCTAGTGTTATAAAAAGCAATGGTGAGCATTGGTCTTATTTTCTTGACTGTGAACAAAGAACAATAATATTTTATAAGGAATTACCATTTTTTCATCCCAATAAGTTGTTACGTACTTACAGAGACTGCAATTATTTCTCTCTAGACTAGGATCTTCTAGCACAAAATCTGTAGCAGAAGTTCATGCTATGTGCCATTTTTGTAGACTAGTAGGTTAAGAAAGCTCAAACTCTCCTAGTTAGTAGCACTCTCCTGAAGGAAGATTGAATGCATTTTCTTTACTCACTGTTGTGGACTCACCCTGGACAGCAGCTCAGCCCCACACAGCTGCTTGCTCATTCTCCCCCAGTGGGACGGGGGAGAGAGTCGGAAGGGCAAAAGTGAGAAAACTTATGGGTTGAGATAAAGACAGTTTAATAGGTAATGCAAAAGCTGCTTGTGCAAGCAGAGCGAAATAAAGAATTCATTCACCACTGTCCATTGGCAGGCAGGTGTTTAGCCATTCCCAGGAAGCAGGGCTTTGTCATACGTTATGGTTTCTTGGGAAGACAGACACTGTACCTCTGAACATCTTCCTCTCCTCCTTTTCTCTAGCTTTTTTATGCTGAGCTTGATGTTATATGGCTTGGGGTACCCCTTTGGTCAGTTGGGGTCAGCTGTCCCAGCTGTGTCTCCTCCCAACTTCTTGTGCACCCCCAACCTACTTGCTGGGATGGGGAGGGGGATGTTGCAGAGTGAGAAAGAGACAAGTCCTTGACACTGGGTAAGCTCTACTCAGCAATAGCTAAAACATTGGTGTATCAACACTGTTTCGGTCACAGATCCAAAACGTAGCACCATATGAGAGTCGGAAGGGTTGATATGAAGAAAATTAACCCTATCCCAGCCAAAACCAGTACACTAATTGGTAAATTTAAAGACTTTTTTTCTGAAGAAATTTCTGTGGCTTCATCACTTAGCTCATATGAAGTTTTTAGTAGGAGTAGTCCCTTAATTGCTTGACAGGTGAAGTGTGTACTCTTTGTAGTTGTCTTCAAGCATTCCCTTGCCTTTATCATGCAGATCTTCTTGATGTCTCAGACTAAAAGTTCCCTGTGATCTCCCTTCTTCTGTGCCTTTGTCTTCTATTTTTCCTTTTTCCTTTTTTTGTAGATGTCTGCTGTTTTAAATCACCCCCTGAATTTCTTTTCTCTCTACATGAATGTTGCTCAAGACAAAGCACCCCCCTCCTGTTCCACATCTTCTTTTTGTATTTTTAGTCAAGTGACCGCTTTGCTACCTTAATTTATTTAGCTCCTGTCTCATTTCCAACACTGTAAAAGGAGAAACTTTGGCAAACACATGAAACTGCTATGACTATAGGAAAATTTAAGTCGAGCTGAGGGTCTTAACCTGGTTATCACTGTCCCATTTTGCTCTCTTCTAAGAGACACCACCAACTTTCTTAGGGTTTTGATTTACAGTACTATGTATCTATCTAATCTAATACATGACAAACCCTTAGAAGGGGCTGGCCTGCATACTGTAGGCAAGTCCCAAGCTCTCTGTGTTTGCTTCATTCTGAGAGCTTCCCTCTGACAGTTTTAACTCCATAATCTATACAAAAGATGTGAACTATATACCACTGCAGTCTGTGGGAGTCTCATCATTTATTTGAATGTGCACAGAAATCTAGGGAAAAAGAACGAATTTTTACCAGTTCAGACTAGTGATAGCAGATACAATAATTCAGATATTAAGTAGAATAAATGAAATGGTATTTTGATGTAGTGTATTTTCTCTTTTCATTAGCTTTGAGCCCTAGATGGGATGAAACTTTCTCTTTTACTGTCCAAGTTCCGGAACTGGCATTGATACGCTTCTGTGTGGAGGATGAGATATCTCTGGTTGCAAATGAATTCCTTGGTCAATACACTTTACCACTGCTGAGTCTGAATAAAGGTAATGTTTTTATGTATGTGAGCCACCTATAACAGCTCAAAAAAATCTACAACCGTCCAGGCTTTTATCATTACTATAGTACTGATAAAAAGTACAGCATTATGTTTATTTCCTAAAGGAGAATTGTATAACCATAGGTCAAAATAGCACTCCAGGTTTTTGAATCATTGTAGTCTCTTAATGTAAATCCATGGTGTAGAAATCAAAAGAATATCATTGACAGTTAATTATTCCTACTGCAGTATTCCATTCTAGATAGAAACTGCTCAGATGGTATTTTAACTCATTATAACAGGAAACAGGAAGAGAGATTACTCAGACCTACTATAAAGGCAACAGTTTTGTGCACTTTCTACTCAGTTAGGCTCAAAACCCAATACAAGCCAAATTAAAACAAAACAAAACCAAAAACTCAGGTAACCTATCTGCAACTTTTCAGAGTGGAGAACGAAGAATATAAATTCAGCAAAATATTTATGGTATTTTTCTTGGTAGTGTTTCTTTTATTGTACCAGTATAGCTTCTGGAATCTTATGATGTGATTAATAGGCTGTACATAAAGAGCAGACACAGATGTCAGCAGGCCAAGGAGAAAGGCTTATGTAAAATGGCTGTTTACTATATTAAATTTCTAAAGCTATTTCTGACAAAACAAACAACCAACTTTGATTAGTGAATGAAGATGTGAAGGCAAAACATTGGAGCTGGCAATGGGCACTGTGCCTTTTTTATTAAGCTTAACAGGATTTTTAATGGCGTTTTCTTTCCAGGTTCTGAAGTCATAAAGCTGTTCGTGATTCTTAGTTGAGGTTGAGGAGTTTTACACAAGAACAAAGACATTACTCTTAAAGCACACTTGCTTTTCCCCAATATAAGTTTTTACACTGATCATCTTTTACTTTCTTTTTATTTATATATTTCAGGATAATGAAAGGAAAAAACCAAACCACCAACTCACAATGCCTGAGACAACTTTAAATAGCAGACAGTAAAGGTTACATATGCTTGTAAAACCATAAATTTGGGCTTTTTTTTTTTTTTTTTTTAAATAATTTTTCAGTGTGTCTCTAATGTGCCTCTATGATTAATTTCAGTCACAAATGGGGGATTCATATTTTGGAAAAGTAAGAGCATGCAGATTCTACAGGAAAGATTTTGAGTGGAGTAATTAAAAATGTTAGGAAATGAGTGTAGGTACAAAAACTATGAAGAGTGCCAAACAAATTGCCCCAACCCCCACTTATCACAACATAAAAAAATGTAAGATACCATCAAGATGCCCAGAGGCATAAATAAAATGCCTCTAAGAGATGAACTGACAGCTAATTTCAAAATTTATTGCAATGCTTAACATTGAGACCTCTAGATTCCAGGTCTGGAACCATGGTTTTGCTTTAGGTACCTAAGTTCCCTAAATAGTGAAAGGGGAAAATAACGTGTCTTACAGAGGGAGTCACAACAGTCTAGATTTCTTAGGAGGGAACTGTCTAAACCATGCTGAAGAGTGAGTCAGGATTTAAGTCTTACTCTTCACAGCTCCAATTACTTTAATCTGCACTTCAGGACTGTCCCTCCTTCCCTAGGATTCATATCCCTGAGATGTCCCCTGAGGGCAAGTTGCTTCCAAAAGCTGAGCAGTGCTTACATCTTTTTTTTTTTTTTTTTTTTTTTCGCTTTGACAGACAGTGGGACAAAGTTGTGCCATTGCCACCCTATCCTGCATTTTCTCTTGAAAGGAATCCAATGTTTCTCATCACTGCCTTCCTTTCCCCAGCAGCAGCCTCCCAACTCAGCTGTAGATTACACAATGAGCAAGAATGCTTGCTGCCTGCCTGTAGCAGTGTTTGATTTTTCATGCAATGATTAAGTAGGTATACTCAGAGGGGCTGAAGGTGAGAATAATTCTCTAGCTGAGTAGTTAAAGGCAAGAGGAGGGGGAGCCTGGGTTACGCTCCCTGTCCCAATGAGTCTGCCATGTAGAATACTAATACAGGACAGAAATTCAGTGATTACTGCTATTATCACTGGATCAATGAATAGTTAATTATTTCATACAAATTGGAACAATTTCAATAAAAAAGAAGTTTTACTTCTCTCAGGACACTTTGTAGAATATTCTGTAGGTAGGGGATAGAACACAGTCTTTAGAAATGAGTCTTAGTCCTTGAAGTGTATCTTTGGATAGGAAATAAACCAAGTCTTCCACAGACTGTGTGCATGCTCTAAAAGTTGATCTCAAATGCTTATTGCCTGGACTCAGCTTTAGTATCTGCTGCCCAGAAGCTGAACCTTAGATGTCAGGTAAAATTTCATGTTGTATAGAAGAATCAATAAAAACCAAACCCAAATATATGAGGGTCCCAAAGACTACGTACACACATCCAGACACACATAAAGAAGGATTTTGAAATTATTTATTGTTTATTATTATGAAATAATGGACATTTACAGTCATATAAAGCAATACAGGTTTAGGGTTTTGGAGAGTGGATTGTTTTGGTTTTTGAGCAGGTAAGTTAATTAAGTTTGAAGTTGAGAAATATAGCTTCTCCAAATGCTTCAACAACCAGATGAGCATGGGGTTTCTGAGGCATGCCTTCTCTCTGATACTGAGAATCACTCATATGTAAAAGGAGATCCTTAGCAGACTTAAGATGTCATGGTAGAAGATCTTACGCTACACTTATTTTCTGCCTCAGCTGGACAGTGCATTACTGCTGCAACACCATTCTTCTCTAACGTACTATCACTGTTGATTCACAAGTTATTTAATTTGCTATCAGAACAATGCATGCAGCACATAACATCTTTGGATGTTAAAATGTATGCTTTCCCCATGTTTAAATATCACTGGGCTAGAAGTCTTCAGTTTGAAAAAACACCACATCCTGAAAGACACCGGAGTTTTTCACTCTGTGTCCAGAAATGCTGGAATCGAAATACTGCATATGTAGAGGAGAAAACCAGCAGACGTGGCATTTGGGTTCTGTGTCATTTCAGTTTATTTTAAAGAGTTACTTAGAGAATCATAAATTATGCCTTATTTGCATAGTAGATCATGAAAACATTCCATCATAATTGTTGCACTTGTGGTTAATACACTAATGAAGTGTCATTATATTACAGGTTACCGTAACGTTCCCCTGTTGTCCAAAGATGGTGACAATCTCGAACCTGCATCACTGTTTGTTCATGTCTGGTACTATTAATGATGCTCTGCAGTAGCAGTTGTTCTGGAGGATCACAACCTGCTCAATAAAACAACATCACTAGGCTTGCAACAACTCAGTGGTCTGATTTCCAGAGTGGCACATTCTCAATTATTTTATTAAGCTAATGGGACTTCTTGTGTGAGTAAATGGTATCCTGAATAAGTAATGGCTACTGACGTTGGCCCTACCATTATTTAGAACTAATTCATAAAGACTGAACTTTTTTGGACGTTTTTTAAATTCAGTTAATAATTTCATTTGCAGCTAATTTCAAAATTATGATTAATTACTGAGTGAGAATAATATTCTAATATTTATGATCTGAGACTGCAAAATTATGAGCATGTTACATTGACATTTTTATTTGCATTGAACAAAATTTCTTACCATTGTATCTGTCTTTCCAAGGAAACAGGAAAAATTACACATACAGTGTACCCTTTAAATTTAGAATAACAGCAGCTTCTGATTGGGCTATACCTCTTTAATGTCCACTGTAATTTTACTACCTGGAAAAATAGTTTTGAGAAAAAAACAGCTCTTAAAATGATAAAAACTCAGATACTAATATTGGTACCATTTCTTAGCTTAGTCTTGAACCTCCTGCTGCTAAAGACAGACAAATAATTCACAGACTGATTTGTAAAGGACTATGTTCCTCATAGCGGCAGGGAGCTCAGGATACATCTTACTGTGAACTCGGGAAATAAGAAACACAATGCTCTGAGGTGGACTAAGAAGAATTTTAGAAAAGGCAAGGGTTGATTATGTGATTTAAGATCTCTGAGGACAGCTTCTTGCCTTACATAGCTATCAGTGTAGATCTTGCCCATAAGCCACAATTTTCCCACCTTACAAAACTGAAGTATTGTTGAGTGTCCACAGGACTATATCTACTGAGTTAATTGCAGATTTGTTACTCAAACATGGCTTCTTTTTAAAAAAAAAAAAAAAAAAAAAAATTATATTGATAGTTTTCTTTCTTTAATACCAAACAGTATTGCATATGTTTGCAGATGGTTCTGGTAATATTATATTTTAATGCTCTTTTTATTTAATGCTATTTTAGTGCTATTTTATTTAACGTTTCTCTAAGATGGAAAATCAGGGCATGCAATAAACAATGATTAGAAAATGTCGCAGGAAATAACACTATTAGAAAATTGCATTATAGTTATAATAAGGAAACCGAGACAGTAGACTAAGAAGAATCTAAAATCAATATTGAACTGTAAGGTCAGGTAATTTGATAACATTGTAAGCTGGCCTCAATGTGTTCTCTGTGCTAGAGTGACAAGGCACTTGATTCTTTACCCAGGAGAGCCTGTAATCTAAAACGCTAGACTTGCTGATCTTTGTAGTGATCATATCTGTACGCTAGCCAATATCCCTTTCATGTGGTAAATATTTTACAGCTTTTTTCAGCTCTGAAGAATACTAATAATATTAATATTCAAGCAGAGTGCCTCCCACCTCCCCTTACTGAGGAGGAGTTTAATTTCCCCAGGCAATCTGGTGTATCTATTCTCAGATAAAAACTGACCAAGTGACATAGTCAATTGGTTTGATGCTGAGAAAAACTCAGCTTATTTAGTTTCCTAAATATCCTAGTCCCACTTCAGGAGCTTTATACAACATTACCTTCTGAAGACTGATTTGTGAGTGTCCTTTGGGAGAAGAAGGCAATTATCTTCAGCTTCTGGCATTATTATCTCTCTGTTGACCACTTTTCCACCTGGTAGGACAAATGTCAGACCTACTCAGTATATGGTAACTTAAAATTTTACAGCAGATCAGATCACAAATCAACATGTCTCCTGTGCCTTAAAAATGTGCTCTTGGTCCTGGAAAGGTGTATATACATGGCCAGCTATCTGTGTGTAAGGGGCTGGCAATAATGGAGAGTTCATTATGGCTGCTCACATGCTAAATGTTTAAAGATGTGCTTAAGTGCTTCCTCAATTTAGGTAAAAATGCTTTGAAGAACAGAGCCCAAAATTAGGCTCAGTGAACTCAAAGGAACCACTCACATTCATTGTTTAATATGTATATACACATTTTAAAGCCCTGAGGTCAATGCGTGTATTGACTTGATTCCCTTATGCAGCATAAGAATGTAATGCGGTAAGACTAGCGAACACAGATTCCTTATAGCATGATCTTAAATAAGTACCACACTGAAAGCTCACATTCAGTATGTTTTATTTATTTGTGAATATTAGTTTCTCGCTCCTGCTTTCTTCTCACAAATGACCAGTTATATCTGCTTCTTGGATGTCAGAATAAAAGCAACAATGACATATCTTATTGACAAATGAATATCCTGGATTGAATGTTACGTTGTATCAAAAGTTAAAAGCACACCAACATATACTGCACAAAACGAGCCGAGTGCAAAGCTTTTAAAGTTCTTTCTAAAAAAAAAAAATTATTGATTGTATAAGATTTAACATGAACTTTGCTAGATATCTGAAATGTGTTGGCACCAGGGAACCATCCCACGGTTCTCTGGTGAAATCATCATATGCAGTGGGGTCATAGCAGATGCTGATAAATTACACCATTATCAGCATTGTTTCAACACAGTCAATGGAATTAATGGGCAAAGAATTAGGCTCCACCCTTCAATGTGTACAGAATTTAGTATTCTTACAGTACTATTTAATATGAACATTACAAAAATCTTTATTGATGTCATAAGAATTTTCTGCATGCAGCTACAAGTTCTTAGCATGTGATTTCTTAAACTCACACTGACAGGAATCAGTTGCAGGAAGATGGTAGCAATTTTAAGACAATAGCCTTATGATTAGAAATGTTAAGGTATGTGATCTGCAGATGACTGCATATTCTCAAGGGCAACTGAGACAAAATGTACCGTGGGAAATGGGATAAAGAAACATTAGTGGATAAATAATTGAATTATCTTAGACAACATTTAAATTATACTGTTTCCCAGTGGAAACCACTTTTCTTCATTTAACTGGACACTGCTCAGTTGAATGTTAACAGCTCCCACAAATGTTCCTTTGCTTTTCACAACAAGCTTCAGTACACGGCCTTTGAGCTCTGTGACTTTGTCGTACACAACCTGAAATAGTATATAGTGAAACAGAAAAAACCATATTTATTTGTGAATCTGTTTGACAGGCAATACACTTACTTACTTCAATACAGCATTCAGGATGATGATTACAACTTTGTAATAATTGCTTTAAACTGCCCTCCAGAATTATAAACTACTAACCATGAGCCAAATTCACTCAACTTAGTGAATTTACCTCAGAAATATATTTGACCTTATGTAGTTCATACAAAAGAGATTCTGCCAGCTTAGGCTTGTGAAATCTGCTTACCAAGCATTTATAATTAAATTTGAAACCTATGTTGCTCAATGCTTGAGAAAAAAATACGTATACGTAATTTTCCCTGTGAAAACTGAAACTCTGTCTTAAGCAGAGTGTTGAACTCAAATGTGAAGAAATATCAGATCCTCTGTGAAGTTCACCAGGGAATGACAATACAGTTGATTTTCTGGAGGAGAGATTCAAATGGAGGCTACTCATCATGGACAGCAGCATGACAACATAAGATACGTAATTCTGTAAAAGTGTAGATTATTATAATTTTTAAATATGTTTCCATAGCAGATGTTTTGATAAATGGTATTGCTATTCTGCAAAAATTGGAAAAAAACCCAGGAAAACAGTTTTATGTCAATGTTTTTAACTTATGTATATTGTGTTTGTTACATGTTGCTTAGTAGTGCCTTAAAGCAACTTTATGTTGCCTTGATACGCCTCACAGAGGTGTAGCACATCAATGCACAGTACCTCAGAATTTTTTCTCAGTACTGTGCTTGTGATTAAATCTTGTGCTACATACCAGAATTAAAAAAGATCAAGCCAAAGCAAACCCAAATTTTCTCATAACTAGGACTTCCATAATATTTCATAACTGTTCTAGACCCAACAAACCCACATCATAAAAAAGACAATAATTTTCCTTTGAAAATTGCCTGTATAAATTTTACTATTTCAATACAAATAACTTTATGCATGATTCTGTATGCTAACTGTATCCAAATGTGCCCATTACAAAAATACTTGCATTTTTTAATGGAATCATCAAATATTAAACATGACAGAAAGCTCAGCCCACTCAGTAGAAGTTGTAGATGTGGAACATCTCTGAGATTGGACCCAATTTAGCAAGTGGAACTTACTTACTAAATTTGCCTGTTTCTGTTGCTCAAGAAGTGCTGTTAATACTTCTAAAATTAAATGAGACAGCTTGCTTAGCATCTCTTTAGAAAATCACTAAGGTCTATAGTTTTTAAA